>NC_061137.1:625000-1250000 GCF_905220365.1 Vanessa cardui
CCCGCTCAACTCTGATAGGTCATGTCATGACGTACGATGCAATATGCAATTTTGAATGTATTAGTAATATTTAACACCATAATAAATGTATCAATACAAATACAATAGAAAATGTAAACAATACACTATTCCGCCACATCCTCTGATAAACTTTATTCTATTTATAAATATATATAAAAATATATATTAAAGCATTGTACTTACTTATATAATTGTTCTCAGTTACAGCTCACCGTTTAATAATTGTCTGTCCTTTGCATTTATCTGAACAGTCATAATATTGGTCAGGGAAATCCCTTTGCCTTGAGCCTTTTACATTCGTAACTATGATATGACTGAATAATACGGTTTCTCACTGTTTCTATACATTATAAACGAATCCTTAATGTAAGCCTACAATTTATTAAATTAAAAAATTAAATTAAAATAAAAAATGTGTTGTATCAATTATTTTAGAGTTTTCTATTTGTAATTTTTTCGATTATGCTGACACATGCTTTATTGACTTAAAAGAGGAGCAACTTAACAAGCTTGAGCGCCTTCAAAATCTTTGCATTCGTTTCATATTTGGTCTCCGTAAATATGATCACATCTACTTTCGCAAAAAGCTCAAGTGGCTCTCAATTCGCTATCGCAGGAATACTCATATACTAGATCTACTTTACTCAATACTCTTTCATCCTTCAACTCCGCTCTATTTAAAAGAGAATTTCAAATTTTTAGGTTCAAGTCACAATCGTTCTCTTCGTTCAGAAGATAATTTATTTTTAAAGATCCCTCCTCTTTCGATCTCATTCTATACAAACTCTTTTACTGTTCAGGCTATTCGTCTGTGGAACTCTTGCACAATCACTTGCTTCATTTAAAATTTCCTTGAGACAATACTATCTTGCTCTTTAATTGCTGTACTTAATAGAATTATTTACTTATTTTACTCTTTTTTTTTTCGCGAGACATTAATTTAATTTTTGTATATTATAATTTGAATTTAATTAGATAGATACATATATGTATGCATTTAAGATATCAAGTACTGTACATTATTTTATTTATTTTTTAATATATTAATATTACACTTTATTTATTTATTATGTTCATATCTGCTCTGTACACACCTACCTCTTTCTATATCTGTTTTCCTCTACCTTAAGGTTGCCTGGAAGAGATCGCTGTGTTAGCGATAAGGCCGCCTCTTGTACATCTTTCATCTAACCGTCTATATGTGATTTATTTACTGGTGTACAATAAAGAGTATTTTGATTTGATTTTGATAAAAAATAATAAAAATATTATGTATAGAGTTAGGCTAAACAGGAGAGCCGTTTTAAACTTATTAACATATTTGTATATTATTGTTACAGCTACCAAACAATAACAAGAGCGATGGAAGCGACAGTACTCTGTCTTCACAGCCCCTATTGGAACCGGACAAGGATCGACCCAAGCCGCCACTTGCTGGTATATAATCATATATAAATATAGTACTTTATATATCTGTTAAAAAGAGTGACAGGAAACTTTGGTGTTTTGCCTATTATATATTTTTTTAATTATTTTAGTCTATGGCGCTTGAGTCGAGATGGCCCAGTGGTTAGAACGCGTGCATCTTAACCGATGATTGCGGGTTCAAACCCAGGCAAGCACCGCTGATTCATGTGTTTAATAATTATGTCTGTATAATTCATCTCGTGTTCAGCGGTGAAGGAAAACATCGTGAGGAAACCTGCATGTGACAAATTTCATAGAAATTCTGCCACATGTGTATTCCACCAACCCGCATTGGAACAGCGTGGTGGAATATGTTCCAAACCTTCTCCTCAAAGGGAGAGGAGGCCTTGAGCCCAGCAGTGGGAATTTACAGGCTGTTGTTGTTGTTGTTGTTATGGCGCATATAACATTCTGACATTCATGCTCGTATTTTTCGATCCATTTCGAGTTTCCTAATACAGAAGACTTCTAGAAGTTAATAAGTGACACCAAATTTTCCTTTGTTGTCCACTGATACAAGCAAATGAGAAAGTCACAAGTCCCAATAAAATATTGATAGCAATAGTATAGAAATGAATGTATTGTTTGTCTTAGTAATTGGCGGCTTTGTTAATATGAATTAATTAGAGTTACTTAGCGCAACATCTTACTCACTAATAGTCGCAATTGCGTCGGTTGAAAGTTAAAAATATATATTTATATTATTAAAACAAAAAATAATTATTTATTTTAAATATTTGTCGTTGATTGATTGAAAAAAATGAACGAATCATGTGACATTTATTTTCGCAAATCCATAGTGAATATTATAGATTTCAACCAATGATATCGCGTCAGTTTGCTGTCAAATTTTGTGTATTTGGCTTTTTTCTGCGTTAGAAAACTAAAATATCTTTCAAACTTTAATTATTTATTGTTACTGCCTTCAGCTGTGCATTTGATCATTTGTCATTCAGTCCGGTCACTGACTTGTAAATATTTTTTATCGCTGCCAACATTTTAAATGAAGCGATTGTTTCTCGAGAACTGGATTTTACGATCGAATACGATCATTTAGAATTACTTCAATAGAAATAATTGTAGACTGGGTGGACTTAGCTCTTATAACTTATTCTGTGTTTGACATTTAATGATCTTATAAAATCGAGGACTCAAAAATACTTGAACGAACAAACTGAAGTAAATATTGTTACTATACGAGAAAAAGAGAGATACATTTTTATTTCATAACACTGAAAATTTAAATTCAACGTATAATATGTATTTTGTAACACAGTAAATAACTGTACAGTAATACTACTCAGTATTACTCAGTAATGGCAACCCCAAATGTTAGTTTATGTTTTATGTTATAAATTTTTCTTATTTTTTTTCTACTTCCAGGTCCAGAAATTGATGATTTAGACGATGAGCAACCGAATGAAGCCACCCCTTATCCTGGCATCGATGACGGTCTCCTAGAACCTAACAACAATAAACCGGCCGTTAATGGAGAAGGTATTTAATTATAATATAAATAATTTAAGGTTTCGTTGTTAAAAGAAGATGTTTTACTTACCATCAACAATAATAACCAATAACTCTCTGGCAGTATATCATTATTTTAAATTTCAGCTATAGAACTATTAATGGAGTTGTTATTTGTATCGTAATAGTTATTCATTGTATTTACGTATAAATAATTTGTTAACTTGCACGTATTTTTAATTTAATAATTCAGCGTAACTCTCCGTGTTTGGGGCGACGAAAACAAAACCAGAGCGAACCATGGAGGTTTGATGTTGAAAAAAAAGAGTTTTTATTCGACGAATCGATTGTTTAGTATTGTATTATTTTTGCTATTCTTTCATAGGACGCGAATAGCGATTTTGTTTTTAATAGTGTTTTCTATAAAAATTAAATGTTAAAGGGCCTTTATTAGTACTCGATTTAATAAAATGGAAAGAAATATTTATGAATAATTAAACCCATATTTATAGATAATGAAATACTAAATATTATACACAAATTGTGTTTCTGCCTATACTACTAAAGTATATAAATGTGTGAACAATTGAGTGACATTAATATTGATGCATATAATAATTAGGTTATCGCGGAGGATGTGGTCAGTGGCAGGCTGCGATAACTTTGTTCTTGACCATACACATGATAACGATAATAATATATTACCTGAGTTAGGTTTTTCGGTTCACCTCTTTTAATTCGATACCTTTGACTTAAAAATGTAATACCTACTTATTAAAAAAAAAATGATAATTCTACAAAATTAACAAAGTATTCTCGTATTAAAAACTTTTTGTATTAATAAAAATAAATTAAAATACTCTACATCGCGATCCAATATTTGTTAAATTTATGATAGTATTTTATGTTGTTATCTGTATCAGACTTTTGTCTTATCAAAAAGTGCATTTCGCCTCATTTCAAACGAATTGGTGAAATCTTATATGTACACATATTGCAGTTATTGATGCACCAAAAATAAACGACAATACATAATTACTGATAGGCGATTTCGCAAGTATAATCATAAACAATATTATATTAATTGTGAACGTGAACAGTTATCAATTTCAGATAACAATGTCATTATTATTATTAGGACCAAGGTTACTAAAGTATCAATAAGAACAACGAAGTATTTTTTTCTATTAGTTACTTTTTTTTTAAGTATATTTTTTATGTTATATGTTGGCGGACGAGCATATGGGCCACCTGATGATAAGTTGTCACCATCACCCATAGACAATCACGCTGTAAGAAACATTAACTATTCCTTACATCGTCAATGTGCCACCAACCTTGGGAACTAAAATGTTATGTAACTTGTGCCTGTAGTTACACTCACTCACCCTTCAAACCGGTACACAACAATACTGAGTACTGTTATTTGGCGGTAGAATAACTGATGAGTGGGTGGTACCTACCCAGACGAGCTAGCACAAAGCCCTACCACCAAGTTAAATATAATTATATAAAAGCGATTAATACGCACATTTGAATTGTTATTTAACGTGCAGCTACCACCGGTTCGGAAAGTAGATTCTACCGAGAAGAACCGGCAAGAAACTTACTTTTTTTTTTAAATATTTAAAATTACAGTCATGTTAGTAAATAATAATTATAATAATTGAATACATAATTTTTAGTTTATTATTTATGTTTTAGGCGACGAAGGAAAGTCAGATGGCGGCTCCCACCACACACACCCGACGCGGGACGACGGTGTTGGCACGGAAGACGGTAAATGGCCTTGGCCGTCTACCGACGAGACGGACTATCCTTACGGTGATTGGATGCAAATAGTATTCACATGCGCAGGATTGTATTCTAAATTCAAATTATTCAAAAAAAGTATAAATACGGTTAATTGATTATTCGTATCTGATTAATCCAAAGGCGTTGATGATATGTCAAGTAACCCCTACAAAAACACATACGTCAAATTGTTTTAAAAATAGATAATGCAAATATTAAGCAAGTTATGATTAGGGTATTCTACAGTGTTTAAAATGGGACTTCAAAATGTTGTATATCATCATAAAAAGCCACAAAAATATATTTTGGCAAAATAAACACCTTTCCTTGCCCGAAAATGAAATTAAAACATTTTTATTCCCGCAAAAAACGCTGTCAGTCGTTTTGGTGACGTCACACCTGTATAAATAACAGTCCATATTCATAAATACGACCAGCATTCTGCTTTTACAAATTCAGTTTGCATTTTAATAAATAAAAACGTACAAATAAAATTTACTTTGATTCTTTTTTAATTTAATTTTAAAGTAAATCCTTGAAGTTAAAGTTGATAGATATAGTTTAGTTGTTAATAACTTAACACTGAACTGACCGTATTTGCAGCACTTACGTCACACGATGGCGGCTCGTGTTTTAGGTCACGTGACATGTAGATTAAAAATTATGACTTTTTAATTTAGTATAATAAAGTAATAATGTGCCTTTCTGACTCAAAATCAGAATTTTTTAGTATATTTCTATATAATCTTTAAGTTTTATCAACTTTCATAATTTATATTTCACCACCGAAAGTACGCTATTAATAAATTACCTAATTCGTCGATTTGTTAAGGCATTAAAAAAGATAACTCCAAAGATACCCCCAGATCTCTCTGTTTCAACCGATTTGAAAATAGAATAAAATTTACACATAAAACTTCTTTTGTTTATTAATTTAATTCGTACTTTAATACATTTCATGTTTTTGGGAATAAATAAGAATACGGTCTTTAATCGCCAATTTAAAAAAAATTAAATAGGTTTTCGAATGGTAAAAATATTGTGTATCTTACCTTACCTTGTTTTAAAACAATATAGCTGTATAAATTGTAAATTCTAATAATTTCAAATATTCCACCATCTTGTAATGTTTGGTCGATGACGTCACAACAAATGGTTACGGTTTTTATGAAACTCTCCCTAAATTCGAAAGTAGGTACAAGTTCCTGCGCATGTTAAACATATAAAAAAAAAACATAAATACTGTACTCGTACTAAGTTATTCCATCGAATCAATATTTGAAATAAGCTATTTTCAAAATATTAATTATCTAAATTGTACACATTTTGAGGGGATAGAAATCTATATATACGCATTACACCTCTTTTAATAATGTCGGGTAGACGGTCACTCGTGTTCTATTTCATTAACTTATAGTAAGTTGCATGCTGCATGCCTTGATACGTTTAAGGATACTAAAGTATTTCTAAAGCGATCGAGTTTAAAGCTAGATACAAACTATGAATTGAAATGATTACCTAGTTCGTATTTTCATAACATAATATTTTTTATTAAAAATGAATTGTGTCTTCCGTGGAGTATTCTAACCTTTCAAAATAAAGCATTGTAAATACAAATAAGCGAATGAAAACTCGAGATGGCCCAGTGGTTAGAACACGTGCATCTTAACCGATGATTGCTGGTTCAAACCCAGGCAAGCGCCACTATATGTATATATGTGCTTAATTTGTGTTTATAATTCATTTCGTGCTCGGCGGTGAAGGAAAATATCGTGAGGAAACCTGCCTGTGACAAATTTCATCGAAATTCTGCCACATGTGCATTCCACCAACCCGCATTGGAACAGCGTGGTGGAATATGTTCCAAACCTTCTCCTCAAAGGGAGAGGAGGCCTTTAGCCCCGCAATGGGAATTTACAGGCTGTTGTTGTTGTAGGCATGTATGACACTGCCTTACTGAAACATATAAATATATTACATGCATGTCAATAATTTAGCACAATAATTATCTATAAATATATTATATCTTTAAGTTTGTTTCTAGCTTCATTTAATTAAAGAATGACGTTAATACTTTAGAATGTGTGTAAATACCTTTATTATGAGTTATAGATACTAGATACCCATATTCTTTGCAATAGAACTATAAACGTTGTAATTAACAAATAATGGTTTACTAATACGTGCATGCTCTGATGTCTATATTTTGCTTGAATGTAGGACATGTTTATTGTTTATCTAATGAATATATTATTTCAAAACTACGGCAGGAAGTTGGCGCTGTTTTTACTATTATATTTTATCTGTTCTAAAATTGGCACAGACTATAACAATGTCAAGATAGAATCTTATTCATACATACAATTATTTTTTAAAACTTAATATGCGATATGACAAATTATTTTGCATGTACTTACTAATAAACGTTGTAAAGGTATATAGTTACACATTGCTTTGTCTCATTCTTTCAAATGTATAATTAATGATGTAAGAAATAGAAGCCGTTAACACGCTATACAACTTTTATTGGTAAAGCCGTAAATAGTAGTTTTAGTTATTCTTCTAAATTTATCTTACTTATGTAGAATTATCAGGTGTGTGTAATTAAAGTCATAAGTATTTATTGTATGTACCTAAGTGATAATTTTAACAATTGAAGTAAACAAACAAAATTTTGGTTTGGCGCCAAGTTACATTTTTGCTCGACGTCATAGATAATTATCATTATAGTTTGTTTTTACTCAACATTACAATTTTCGGCCGTGACAATGATCATACAGGTATCTTTTTCTTTTTTTTAAGTCGTCTCGGAGATGACTTTGGGCACATTTGTAATCCTAGTTTCATTTATGCCCACCCACACATGCTTGAATAATTCTTCTTTCTTATACAAGTATATTTTTCTAATACATATAAATATGTTTAATGTAACATAAGAAAATATTAGTTGATCCATATAAAATATTTTTTACGTTAAAGCCAATTTCTGTCAGTTGTAGTCAATGTGAATTAACTATTATATTTTCTGTAATCTATTAATTTTGGTCTAAATTAACTAGTACATTGCAGATTTGAATGGCTTTGGACCAAGATTTGGGATTGACGATCGGCCCGGCTCGCCCATGATGCCAGGGGTAAGATAATTCAAATGTTTAAACTTTAACGGTTTTGAATATTGACGTACCGTGATTATATACTAGGTATCTTAACAAGTAGGCTATAGTCGCTAAAGTATTTTAAATTGCTGGCCGTTACGACTCACTAAGATTGAGTTAAATATTTTTATTTTTATTTTAGCTCCGGGTGACGGGGTATATTAAAGCTAAGTTTTCGATCTTCTCTCTTCTAAATTGGTGCAGCTGTATAGGATATATATATTTATATATGAAAAAAAAAAAATATATTATTTCGTCTACAGTCGATCCCAGACGTGAATACATATCAACAAAAGAAAAATCTCGCTCAGGGAATGATGGACCTCGCACTGTTGTCAGCCAATGCCAACCAACTCCGCTACGTCTTAGAATCTTCGTCCACACACCCCTATTACTACCCCAGTCTGACATTCATATCACTTAGTATTATATTTCAGGTAAGAAAAAGATTTTGTAAAAATATTTATGAAATTAGTTTTTTTTTAAACTGTGCTTGCCTTGCATTTTTAAGTAAAGCTATATTTTTTGTTAGTCTATTTGTTAAATATATGTAAACGTATCGAAACATCTTTTTTAGTACTGTAGATTATACTAAGGTATAGATTTATTGCCTATTAAAATATAATTATTTTCCACAGATTGCAGTAGGCGTAGGTCTAATCATGAACAGCCGGTACAACGTCAAAGACGACAAGGACATCTGCAAAGCTGATAAAATCAACAACATGACAGTGTTAGGTGTCTTCCTCGTCACGATCGTGAACGTTTTCATCACTTCGTTCAGTGTTGCAACACCCACCACAATAGCAAACATGGGGAACTCAATACAACAAGCTGGATAACATTTATTAAAGCTAATAATTATATATAATTCGACATCAACAATAGAATATTTCATAAATGCACATATTAGTATAAAATTAAAATACTTAAAATGGTAAGCTACAGTCAACTGTGCTATTGTTTTTGTAATCCTTGTGTTATCACTGAGTCTATAATGTTGTCTAAAATCGGCTGCTGACTTAGTGCACTTAACTGACAGGAATGCTAACGGTATAAAAAGGCGCCAAAAATTAAACAAGGACGCCATTTTGTTTTAATAGAATATGTCTGATGTCAATGTCTTGTGTCATTTGATATTTTAGGCATATTTTACGATGTTTTATTAGATATTTAATTTAAAAAAAAATGCATCAAGGCTCGAAGCGACTGCTTTTGATAGTAGAGGAGTTTTAACCTAAGTCATTACTCTCCTTCGTTATAACGTTCTCGGGTAAAAATATAACGACCATGTGATATATTTTCGATATTAATAATATTATAAATTAAAAATGAATCTATTTAGATATTAAGTATACTTACTATTATATTTTATTTGCTAGGTATATTATAATGTTAATAAAAACTAAGAATATAAAATTCACATAAATCTCAAAGCGTAAAAAAGGATTAAAAAAATTCTAGATTTAGGAATCAATTAATTTAAAACTTTTTAACCGTTGTATAACAACAATAGTTATAGTGCAACAGCTCAACTGTTCTTTCAACTATTCCTATTAATAATTAATCTTTTGACTAAATTTTAGACGAGTTACAAAATATAAATTAATTTCCCACCAATAGTTAGTTGAGAGGTTTAATTCTCTTTTTATAATGTGTGACCAACAAAAAACAAATTATTACGAATCTACAAAAAATATTTTACTACAAAAGAAAATGTTGAAGACTTATTTATAGTTATATTGATACCTAAATTATTTAGTAAAAAGCAATTTCTCAATCCGAAGTTTATTTATAATTATTATTTTATAGTATAGGTGAGATCTGAATTGAACGGAGCGTAACTAATCTAATCATGCCGGTCAACATAATCTATTAACTAATTCGACAGTGTTTTAATGCTTGCTATTATTTTAAAAAAAGATATAGTAATGTTTTAAAACGGATTCATAATGAAGAATAATTTGAAAACAGTGCATATCCAACTTTCTCTTATTTTTAGAATTCAAATGTGATTCTTCAAATTTCTTCCACTTAGTTCCAGCAGTGAGCAGATTCATATAAACCATAGATTTAGAAGACACTTTTTATACTCAAAGAACTCGACTCTGTACACTTCACTACACTTCATAGTTCTGTCAAATTCGAATTTGTGAAAATTTCGAGTTTGTGTAGATTAATAAGTAGCACCAATCAGTTGGCTAAAATAGCCAACATTGCTTCAGTGCAATATTGTATACGTATGTTCAAAGCAAACGCTCAATGTTTATATTAATTAAGGTTACCACTTAATTTTAAAAAATCGCATTTATTATTAGTTTAAGATTTAATAAAATATCTTCTTGAATCTCTGAGGATCTTTTATATAAATATATTTTTTTGTATATTAAGCTATAAAATAAATAATTTTATACAATACCTGTTTTTTTAATACCAATTTTCGTTTATATATTTATTCTTTTTCATTTATATAATTTATGAAGACAGGTGAACCAATATACCATTTTCACATATTGTTACCAAGCTTTTCTTCATAATGTAAATATCACTTTCTGTTACTATTCCGTTAATATCTTAAATGTTAAGTCAAAAGCTTTATCAAAGATTTAAAAAAAAACAATTGATGGGAGTGGTTAGTTAATTTTAGCTTTTCGAAGTTTGTTGATTAACGATCACAATCCACACTATATTCAAAGTAATCTTCACATTTTTACGAGTTTAGGCAATATGGTACTGAAACCAGGTAAATTTAGAAGTGATCTATGAGAAAAAAGTTAACCTTTGAAAAAAAGTATAATGTGTTTCGCAGTAAAACTTGTTTTTTATAGCAGAATCAAATTCGTTAGCAGATAGCGCTACACAAGATTATTCTGTACATTACCAAAAAGTTAACTAGTAAATTTTTGTTTGACCAAATTTCTTATTAATTAATTAACTCTGTAAATAAAGTTATTAGCTGTCAAAAGTATTTATATTATGTATTAATGATGATATAGAACAGAGTTGGTTTCGTGAAATAAAACACTAATATAGAATCCAAATGTATTTGAATACAAAACAAATCTAATAAAATTGTCAGGTGGCAATTTTAAAATATTCTATTTAATAATAGTTTCAATGGAGGAAAAGTCACGGCGACCGAAGATTGCTAGCTATATTACAAAAAACGTCTCCACTTCATCGAGATAATTAACTTAAACACATAATAATAAACGCACGAAGTTGATAATAATGAAAATCTATTAAATAAATTGAGTTAAAATTATAACAATACAGCAGCGTCGCGCTGATGTAAAAAAATAAAACCTTTTCATACTCTTTATGACAAAGAATGAATATAAATGAACGAATCGAGGAAAATGAATGAAGTGAATGGAAAGAGTTGAAAATTGTGTTTCTATTTCGTGCGATATCGCAAGATCACGATTTAATTACTTTTAAAACATTTCATAAAAAAAAACAATATATAATAAACTATTTTGTGTATTAAATTATTACATATTGTCACCAAATTTGTGACTTTCAAATCGAGATAGAGCAATTGGATCGTCAAATCCCATAGATCATAAAAATGAAACTTATGCGTAGGAACGAATAGTTTTGGAATATATAAAGTTAGTTTAATTTTAGTCACTCTAATTTCAAAGCGTTTAGATTACAACACTACGGATTATGTTTTTATATCTATATTAAAAATTACGGATTTACACAGAAATTTAATGTCTTCGAATGAATTTTGTGTCAACAGATTTTAATAAGTTTTTATTTCACTAAATTCATTGACAGACAATTGAAAAATGGCGGAAACGGCTTCTTTACCAGATTGTGAGAAAGTTAATTATTTCTATTACTAGAACAAGTTGACACATGTGTTTATGTATTCGTGGTATAGAAACCGTTATCAGGCCCGTACAATACCGCTTATGAGTAAAGTTTTAAAGTTGTAAACTTATCGGTAGAGCGACTACTGTATTGATAGGAAATTTTCAGCACATGGGGTCCATATAAACTAACTATCTAGAAATACGTGTTTCGCATCTAATACAAGCGCCTCACTTGTAAACTTGTTTAACGGGTGTTTGTATGCACTAATTTATCTCCTTCTATCATCACTGATTTCACATACGAAGGAAGAGGTCGCAGCACAGTTTCACTAATCACCCCAAAACAACCTTTTTAGGTAAAGCCAAGCAAGTGTTTGACGTAATGTGAAAGAAAAAAACCAGTAAGATTGAGTAGTAATCTTAAATATTGGTTTAATTTAAAAAATATATAAACATAGTGTACATACGCAGATATAATATCTTAAAAATAAACAGGTGAAAACTATTTTTGTATAGTGGAAACATTTTGTTAGGGAAGTGTTTTCAAACGTACTAATTTATTTGGCAATTTGTTGAGATAATTGTAAGATTACGAAACACGTAGTGCGGTGCGGGGTGGGTGCGGTGCGTCTATATGGCGTCGATGTCGACATCGATGTCTCCGTCGTCCTCCTGCTGCGGCTTGGGCGGCGCGGCGGGCGTCGCCACCGCCTTGATGGGCGTCACCTTGGCACGGTCGTCGTACTCGATCTGATATATAGTTAACAAAATATAGATATTTAGAAATACTATCGGTACAGAAACTGCGCATGAAAATTTGATTCATAATTGTATCTCAATTTCATTCTCAAACACAATACCACATTGGGCATTTTCATTATTGAAAGATAAATTTATTACAAGTAAATTAATATTTTTCATATTTAGATCATATAATAATAAATAATAAATATGAGACAACATCACATACATTACTCTGATCCCAATGTAAGTAGCTGAAGCACTTGTGTTATGGAAATCAGAAGTAACGATACCACAAACACCCAGACCCAAGACAACATAGAAAACTAATGGTAATCTACATCGACTCGGCCGGGAATCGAACCCGGGACCTCAGAGTGGCGTACCCATGAAAACCGGTGTACACACCACTCGACCGTGGAGGTCGTCAAACTTTACACAAAACAAAATTAAAATATGTAAAAATAATTAGCTTGCGATGCATTTCAAACAGTATAGGGAGCCGAGGTCGCACCTCGATGTCCTCCTCGCTGGCGTCGTCGCTGGAGTCCTCCTCGTCGGCCTGCTGCAGCCAGTCGACGAAGGGCTGCGCGCGCTTGAGCACGTCGGCCACGACCTCCTTGGGCGCGAACTTGCGCGACGGCTTGGCCGCCCACTCGAGGATGGTCCTCTCGTCGACGATGTCGAGGTCGTAGAGCAGCTTGAGCACGGCGGGCACGCGCGGCAGCAGCGCGGCGCTGGTGGCGGCCAGCGCGGTGAGCGCGTGCAGCGCGGCGCGCGGCGCGCGGGGCTCGGCGCGCGCCAGGCGCAGCAGCAGCGCGCGGTGGCGCTTCACGTCGCCCGCCAGCGTGTTGGCGCCCACCAGCACCTCGAACGCCACCAGCAGCGCCTTCGACTTCACCTCCAGCCTGCAAACGAGACGGACGTGTCGCTTGAGTCCATTGCATCCAGAGCTACTCTCTACACACTTTGAATTACTGCACTTCCTTGGTGGTAGGGCTTTGTGCAAGCCCGTCTGGGTAGGTACCACCCACTCATCAGTTATTCTACCGCCAAACAACAGTACTCAGTATTGTTGTGTTCCGGTCTGAAGGGTGAGTGAGCCAGTGTAACTACAGGCACAAGGGACATAACATCTTAGTTCCCAAGGTTGATGGTACATTGACGATGTAAGAAATAGTTAATAATTCTTACAGCGTTAATGTCTATGGGCGATGGTGACCACTTACCATCAGGTGGCCCATATGCTCGTCCGCCAACCTATACCATAAAAAAAAAAACTTCCGACACGAAAAATAATCGTCCGCTGCACACTACCGAGTTTTAATTTTTCAGTATAGTGACTATTTAGATTTCTCATGGGTTTTCCTTTAATTTGTTCACCCAAGCTATTTCGGTTGAGTCGAGATAGCCCAGTGGTTAGAACGATGATTGCGGGTTCAAACCCAGGCAAGCACCGCTAATTCATGTGCTTAATTTGTCTTTATAATTCATCTCGTGCTCAGCAGTGAAGGAAAACATCGTGAGGAAACCTGCATGTAACAAATTTCATAGAAAATCTGCCACATGTGTATTCCACCCGCATTGGAACAGCGTGGTGGAATATGTTCCAAACCTGCTCCTCAAAAGGAGAGGAGGCCTTTTGCCCAGCAGTGGGAATTTACAGGCTGTTGTTGTAAGCTATTTCGGTTAATTTGTTTAATGGAGTTTGCAGAATATTGCTTATATCTAATATTTGTAAGCGAGTCCCGTCCACCGCTTTCGTGTAGACTAACAGCACAGAGGACAGTGTCGATATAAGTGTCGTACCTGTCGGCCTCGTGCAAGATGTCGCTGATGGCCTTGGCGCCCTCCACCTCGCCCGCGTCGGAGCGCTGCTTGAGGAACGAGTAGAACAAGTCCATGCGTTGTTTCTCATTCTTCTCGCTGTCCTCCGATAGGGTCATACTCTTCGCTCCCTCGGTTAAATCTGTAACAGGCGTAATTATGTAAAAGTAAATACAAGAGCATTATTTTCGTAAAAAAAAATATTTTGAATTCATCATTACATATTATAGTGTCAGTCTGTCTCTATGTTCCCAATAAACTCCAAAACTACTAAACGGATTTTAGTGTGGTTTACACTAATAGACAGGAGGATTACATATGGAAAGTTTAGGTATAATTTATTAAGGTTTTAGTGAAAATAAGTTGAAATAGAACGACATTTGTTAAACATTTAAAAACTTATATCCAGGACATAAGCCGAAGAGAAGCCGAGACGGGCCGATAATATTAAATTATTGTTTGTAGTTAATAATAAACAAACATTTTCAGTAAAATTCTAATTTGTTATATTATCAAAAAAATTATTTATCATTAATACAAATGTTTTTTTACTTGATAAGAAGCTCCCAAATCTTTTGAATATCATCAGATATATTGCACCCAATCTATGTATTTGAATAAAAATGTACGAGACACCAACCTTGCATCCTCGCCCTCACAGCCTCCTCGCTCACGTCGACCGTCCAGTTGCAATCATCATCATCATCCTCGGCGGCTTTGCTCTTCTTCTTGCTCTTCGGATTCGGTGCTGTTGGAGTCACTGGCACTTCGCTCTCCTATTGACCATAAGTATATAACATTACAATACTAAATTAAGAGACTGACTATACTTGACTAAGGACATACATGAAATACATGGTATTTTTTTTTAATTTCTCAGTCTCCATTTAATATTGAAACATAAAAAATTATCAATAGACTATAATTTTGTTTTTATGGTATAGGTTGGCGGACGAGCATATGGGCCACCTGATGGTAAGTGGTCGCCATCACCCATAGACAATGACGCTGTAAGAAATATTAACTATTCCTTACATCGTCAATGCGCCACCAACCTTGGGAACTAAGATGCTATGTCCCCCATTGTACCTGTAGTTACACTGGCTCACTCACCCTTCAAACCGGAACGCAACAATACTGAGTACTGTTATTTGGCGGTAGAATAACTGATGTGTGGGTGGTACCTACCCAGACGGGCTTGCACAAAGCCCTACCACCAAGTAAAATTTAAAATCTTACCAATAAAAAAGGGTTGTAATACTGTTGTAGGCTACGAAATAAATATTTTAAAACTCACGTTCTTGGCTTCATGATTATCCCCATCATGGTTGCCGTTGGCAGCGGGACCGCTTCGCTTCGAGCGCTTGCCACGATTGCCTTCCGTCAGCGATGAACCCTGAAAATTAATAAACACATATTTTACTTCTATGAGCTGAGATGGCCCAGCGGTTAGAACGCGTGCATCTTAACCGATCATTGCGGGTTCAAACCCAGGCAAGCACCACTATATATATGTGCTTAATTTGTGTTTATCTAAACCTGCTTGTATCTAATTTCATCGAAATTCTGCCACATGTGCATTCCACCAACCCGCATTGGAACAGCGTGGTGGAATATGTTCCAAACCCTCTCCTTAATGGAAGAGGAGGCCTTATCTCAGCAGTGGGAAATGAACCGGCTGTTACTTTACTTTATTTACTTTTTTTTATTTCTATAATCAAAAAATCTACCAATTTTTATGTAAGAAATTGTAATAGTGATTATCATATGAATGACTGAGTTTCTTTCGCCGGTTCTTCTCAGGTCAGGGTATTTTCTTTTCCGAACCGGTGGTAGTGTTTCAATTGACCATCAATAAGAAAGTGTAATGCTTCCATATTGAATAAAGTTATTTGAGTTTGAGTTTGAGTTTGACAACTTTTGACGCTACTGGGCACGTACCTGCATGCTGGGGTCGGCGGCCGGTGGGTTTTTGAGTATGAAAGTGTTGAGCTTGTGGTTGAACTCGAGCGGGCCGTGGTAGCCGCACGCCTTGCAGCCCTGCGAGATGGTGTTGCGCTTCGTCGACACGATCAGCTCAGTCTCCGGGTTGTCGCACTCGGGGCACAGCACGAACTTGCGGATGAACCTGAGGATTCAGTTGAGGAAAATGTTATAGCCTACGAAAGAAATTCAGCAGCACCAGCACCACTTACTTGGTGGTAGGGCTTTGTGCAAGCCCGTCTGGGTAGGTACCACCCACTCAACAGTTATTCTACCGCCAAACAACAGTACTCAGTATTGTTGTGTTCCGGTTTGAAGGGTGAGTGAGCCAGTGTAACTACAGGCACATTGACGATGTAAGGAATAGTTAATAATTCTTACAGCATTAATGTCTATGGGCGATGGTGACCACTTACCATCAGGTGGCCCATATGCTCGTCCGCCAACCTATACCATAAAAAAAAAGCCACATCATCACCGGCTTGACGTGCTAATAAATCACTTGATAAAATCAGTGATAGTCATTGTATATGCACTAGAAGTAAGGATAAGCTTATAACGCCAAGTTTCCGAATCCGCAAAGTCAATAAATCTGTCTTGGGGCAATGTATCCATTTCTATAATAAAATTCCGCAGACATTTTTAACTTTGCCGTCTCGTAAATTCAAATCGTTTATAAAAAATACATTGGTAAAAAAAGCGTATTATTCGATACAAAATTTTGTAGATGATAAAAAGGTATGGAATTAATACATAACATGACTGTAATTTTTTAAATGTTGAAAAAGAGTAACTACTGAGTTTCTTGCCGGTTCTTCTAGGTAGAATCTACTTTCCGAACCGGTGGTAGCTTCACTTAATTGTTAAATGACGATTCAAAAGTGCTTGTAAAAGCCCACTTGAATAAAGTTTATTTTGCTTGATTTGATTTGATTTGAATAACCAAGGAAAGCAAGTGTGGACACTGGTAACATTCAAATTAGCTACACCAAAAAAATACAATGATTTATCCCTTATCCCTTGTGAGCTGAGATGGCCCAGTGGTTAGAACGCGTGCATCTTAACCGATGATTGCGGGTTCAAACCCAGGCAAGCACCACTATATATATGTGCTTAATTTGTGTTTATAATTCATCTCGTGCTCGGCGGTGAGGGAAAACATCGTGAGGAAACCTGCATGTGTCTAATTTCATCGAAATTCTGCCACATGTGCATTCCACCAACCCGCATTGGAACAGCGTGGTGGAATATGTTCCAAAACCCTCTCCTTAATGGAAGAGGAGGCCTTATCTCAGCAATGGGAAATTTACAGGCTGTTACTTTACTTTTACTTTACTTTATCCCTTACCCGTCCAGCAGGTCCTGCAACTTGGCGGAGTCATGGCTGCCATTGACGATGAAACGTTCGTTCTTGAAGTCAAACTGTGTCTGAGCGCCCAGCTCGCAACCGAAGTACTTGGTCGGATCTGGAGCACAAACATAACAATTGTCAAAATTTTCCTCTGTCTATGTCGTAATATACATTGGGCTTTTAAATACTATTATAACACTATTTTCATAAATTTTAAGAACGAAAAGAAAGGTTGAATGTAGTATGTATGTATGTATGTGTGTATGTATGTGTGTATGTATGTATGTTTGTATGTATGTATGTATGTATGTATGTATGTATGTATGTATGTATGTATGTATGTATGTATGTATGTATGTATGTATGTATGTATGTATGTATGTATGTATGTATGTATGTATGTATGCATGTGCCCAATACTCACACGTAGCGGGCCTGCCGATGGCCTTGGCCACCTCGGGCATGTTGACGATGACGGTCTTGATGCCGTTCCCCTTGCCCTCCACCTTGGCGCAGATGCGCGGCATCTTGTAGCGGTAGAACGCGTCCGCCACGTTCCGATTCACGTTAACGGACCCCATGGCTGCTTATGTGCTCACTTAATTATAATCCTAACTAATTATTCCAGGGGTGGTTTTTTTTTGACACTGGATCTGTAACAATCGAAATGTAATCAATATTATTATATTTATCTACATCACATTAGAATAGGCTATTTGACTTGTTTTTAAAATCCATTTTATATTATTTAGTAGATGTTAAGAAACCCAGTAAAAGTTGTGTTTTTTACTTCTAGTACACATTTGCCGAAAAATGTCGTATTAAAAATTGCATATTTAAATAGCGCGCAAAAACGACACTTGTACAAAATGGCGCTGCTATGGGGTCGGTGACGTCACTTTGCTGTATTTTAATCTGTGGAACATATAGTAGAAAAGCAAAGTTTACAAGAAAGTGACTTCATCATAAGCCCGGCCAATCAGGAGCGTTTTGTGTCACGTGACAAACGTTTGAAAATTTGCATTTTTACTTATGGATTTTTGAATAAATTAAGTATTATTTTCAACTTTCGTTAGTAAATAACCATTTTGTGAAATAACATTGTGAATGATTGTAATCAGTGTATATTATGAGTTTACATAATATACACTGATTACAATCATTCACAATTTATTTTTCGCATTGTCAAATAGCCTATTGTATGATATTTTTTGAATCTAAAATGTATTGCTGCTTCATTTATGAGGACGACTATATTGATGTAGGTGAGATGTGATGACGTCAGAATGTGTTAGGGCACGGGTTGCTCACCAGGCTTGGTGTGACGAGTGCACGGTAGGGCGTCTAGAGCGGCATGCGGGCCGGGGGCACCCGCGGAGCGCGCCAGTCACGTCTGCCGCAACGGCAGCAGTTTCCGATGTCTGTTACTGCAAAACTTTGATCTTCTGTAACAGAATACGCCGCGGCTACTTCGCGTACGCAAAGCTCTAGATATGATGAGGACTTTCAGCTGACGTTATGATCGGGTCGAACCTCTTTCCTTCTCTTTACTACATTTGTTAGCTACGAAAATCTCGATGTGTGACGGACTCGATGGTGAAAGTCTTTCTTAAATAATTTCTCATGGCATATCACGAGTGGCGTTCTTTCGTCGCTTCGTAACTTCTTGCTCATGTCATCTTAACTACGTGATATGTAAAAACGAGCTGTGTTCTGACCTGCGAGCAGTATTGCTTAATGTGTGAAGCGTCATGCACGCTCGCCGGCAGCCGGGACCCCTCGCCGCGACAGACCGACCACTCTCCACGCACTGTACTGATGTCTCTGCAACAATAATCACCTCATCAATATTTTTCCTAAAATATAAAGCAACCTTACGACTTCCAACCACGGCGGCTATTCTCAAGGGAACTTAACCATTTAGGCAGAACGTATTATATAATGCATTATATGATTATAATATATTGGTATGTAACTCTCATAATCCGATGGAATGTTAAATCCAGAAAATGACAGAAAGACCTCAGGCTTAGAACCATTTAACTTCACGTTTTTCCCGAGGCACGGGACTGTAAACGCATTAACAATTTCCAGACTCTGGTTTGCTACTTCTTTACATAGTATAAACAAAGTCGCTTACCGCTGTATGTTTTTATGTATGCTTAGATCTTTAAAATTCCAACACGGATTTTGATGCGTTTTTTTAATTGTGTGTTTTTGTAAGTGACTAATGTAATATCATAATCATATCAGTATTACACCCGCGCGAAGTCGGGGCTAGTCGCTAGTACCAGATAATTTTAAGCGAAATAATGAAGAAATAAAAAATAAGAGCGTCCTGAGATTATAACCCGAGACATCATAGGTTCCACATTATATCAAAAACTGGTACAAAAGTCCTATTTTAATCGCATTGAGTTTAAATTTACAGTCAGTGAAGTAGGTTATCAGCAGTTTTTTTAAACTGTTTAACTTAAAAGTTCTATATAATATTTTTTCTCATTTCGCTACATTAGCACACAACTATGGTACAAATCAATTTGACTAATGCCTGAATCGAATTGTTAAACTATATTCGCTACATATTTTGTAACAAATATTTCTTATCTATTTTTTTATCAGTTTACAATATGATTGACGTAAGAATAGTAATACGAGTAAATAACTATAATAAATTATCGTAATTTTCCAGCTTGTGGCGGCTCGCTAATTTAATTTTACAAAATAATGAGAATGCATCAAAAGCTTTTCGAAAAATGATTTAAATTTAACTTTTCATTAACTAATTTAAAAATAAATTTAGCAATTCAAAAATCTTAAGTATTAAGGAACTTACTTTATGTAACTGGCATTTTGCAAATCAAAATGAAAAAGAACTCAAGGTGATCCAATAAAATTTACTGCGAAATGCGAACTTAAAACGACGTCTGACAACTTGCGTGTTCAAAACAACAGCACGTGTAGTACGAGAGTGAAAAAACCATGGCTCCAAAGCCTATGCGTGCAAACGAATATAAGCCTTAAGTCCTTTTGAACCAAGCTAAAAAATACCATGTTCCGTTTTTCGTACTTACTCACACACACACATTAACGCGTGTCGTATTCGCACGTATATGTCCTTGAGCGTGAGCCTTGTGATTGGTCAATAAACCTGAGTTACGCGCACACGACGATAGTAACGTGTCGTTAAATATTATACATATACTTATACTACTTTCGGCCACCGCAATTCGTATAGAAAGATTTATAGTTTCCGGTTTTAAATCTGCAACCTAGCCGTTGTATTTGATTATATGATTTGGACGAATAAGAAAAGACTTTATTCCGCAATAACTTATCAAAACTGTTTCGTCACAGTCGACTGCATCATGAAAATTAATTGTTTTCTTGATGAATATTGACTACTGCTTATTACCTCTTCACAATGTGAAAGTATGTTTGTCCGTTTGTCGCAACTTCCCAAAACAAATTATTAGATAGCGACGGTTGTCGATAGTTATTTTGGTGTCACTGTAATTTAATACAGATTAAGCAGAGCACGAAGACGATGACCAAAGATCTGTTTGTAACTTATTTTAAAGAGATTTTTAATTTCATTCGACCAACTTTACTTCCAGGGTCATATCGTTGGCACGTCGTAAATTATCAGAGCTTGTGAAGTACCCTTCATTAGTGTAAAGTTTCTTTTGATGATCACTGACGCTTTGAGCGGGGTCGAGTGGCAATCTAGCGGACTAGAGCGTGATCTGAGATGGAAATTAAGATGAAAAAATTCTTTAAATGTTAACAAAGCTTCTTTAAACGTGCTCGAGAATTTCTTATTTGCTGAAATTTTATTTATTTTAAATCAATTTAACAAATTATAAATGTTGGCACCAACAAGTTATATAAAACTACGTAAATTATATGTTAGAATATTTCACTCATCATTATTATGGCGAATAATTAATAATTCATTATGTGGTAGTTATATGAGTCTATCAATTATTAAAATATTCTGTAAGCTAGTTTTTTCATTAGACAAAATATATAATAAAAAAAACATATTAATGTTTATGTATATTAAACAAAAAAATGTGATACTTAAGAGTTCTTTTGCAGCATTATCTATCTATTAATCTAAATTCCACACTTAGGCCTTCACAGGGCTCCAAATGAGGTTCACCCTGGGACTATTTTTCCTATGAATTCACACCTCGACACAAATCAAGTATTGACTTTATCGTCGAGGACATACTTTCACGTAATACAAACATAAGCGTGATTTAACTAACAACTAACCATATATATTATCAACGAGCAAAAAAACTTATAATCATAATAACCTCAATCTAAGTAGGCACTAGCCTTGAACATACCGTATAAACATTTATTTAACTCTATACAAAATTTCTCTTTAAACTATGATCACGCGATATCCGCATAACAGCACCATAAAACTCCCTGACAATCTGGACACATTCCAAAACACTAAATACTTGTTTAAAGTCTTAAATTTGATATATATTGAACATTTCGTCGACACTTCGGTGGTACTAAATTAACTTAATAACTATTTACTTGTTTAGACGGACAGACAAGCCAATAAAAAGTGATTAAGAAATAAAATTGCTCTTAAAATATACAGTAGATATATTAATTAATATCTAAACATAAATGTACTTCAAATAAACGTTTCAATGTATATATATCAAGAATGACAAGAAAAATATCTTTAATCTCAAAATTGTTATGTACAAACACTTACCGTACTAATAGTGTCGTTGTTTGACTGTATTTATTATATTATTTAATAGTGTTTATTTATGAGTACATATAATACATACTTCAGTCGTGTTTTTGTTATAACAATCACCAACTACCTAAGGTTTAGGTACAATAAAACTAGTGAGTTTTTTATGTCTTACATGAACACGTAAGCGTTTTTTTTTTAATGACAAATAAGAATTACTAAAAATTTTATGTTATATATTATAGAAAACGTTACACCATTACCTTATATTTTATATAAAAAAAGACAAATCCTTACTTATTATTTTTTTATTAAAAATAAAATTTAAATAAAAAAGTTATAATAATAACATAATAAAATAATTTTATGTTTATGAAGGAACGTCTGTTTTGCGTGTAAAATATATTTGGGTGTTGTCTACGGCTATAAAGTCCGCATTGCGCTACACATGCACGCGTCACACTGGGCGAAACATTCAATAATCAAGAATGTAATGCTAAGGCCAGACAAACCAAAAGCATTTCGAAAAATTGTATCCTTTGACCTATGTAGATAATGTCACAACGTATACAAATATGCGATAAAAAGAACGATTTGCGTCCACTTAGTAGTAATTATGTTTGATGTTTAAAATTAAATACTGATAAATGTTGTACTGTAAACAACATTAGTACGTTACATCCTCTAAATTGAGCTGAGTTGTGAACGCGTGCATCTTAACTGACTATTGTAGGTTCTTGTGCTCAGCAGTGAATAACACCTGTATGTGTGAGAATACCTGTATGTGTCTAATAGGCTTTGACAATGCGAAAAATAAATCGTGAATTATTGTAATCAGTGTATATTATGAGTTTAAAAATGGTTATTTACTAACGAAACTTGAAAATATATTCAAAAATCAATAAATAAAAGTGCGTTTTTTCAAACTTTGTCACGTGACACAAAACGCTCCTGATTGGCCGGGCTTATGATGAAGTCACTTTCTTGTAAACCTTGCTTTTCTACTATATGTGCCGCAGATTAAAATACAGCAAAGTGACGTCATCGACCATATTGCAGCGCCATATTGTCCAAGTATCGTTTTCGGGCGTTATTTAAATATGGGATTTTTAATATGATATTTTTCAGCAAATATATACTAGAAATAAAAAAAACAACTCTTGCTGGGTCCCTTAACCTCTACTAAATAATATAAAAGGGATTTTAAAAATCAGTCAAATTGCCTATTTCAATGAGATTCATTAATACGTGTTCCACGAATCCGCATTTGAACAGTTTGGTGGCATTCGTTGCACACCTTCTCATAGGGAGTGGCAGCTCCCATTAGGCAATGGAATATTACTCCTAGCTTATACATTCCAGGTAACAACAACACGAGAAATCACAATGCGCACTTCGCGTTCCTTCAAACTTCGCTTACGTACAAACTTGCAATTCGATCGGCTTTGATGCACTTAAAAATCGTCTCTACTCGATTAAAACGAGTGATTACTTTCGTTTTAGTAAAGTTTAATATCGTCGGAAGGCTGAATTATCTGACGAACGACAACACTGCTATTGACAAATCAAAGGAATAACTTGCAAGTGAGCGAAATGTATGCGTTATACTTTTGAAAAATAAAATTTCTATTATGAAACACTCGTAGACCTATTCAGTAAAAATCAAAGTCGATACTCGATCTCCTTCGTAAAACACTATCTTAAATTAGCGGAAACTTGTCAATGGATGGGTTGTTTTAGTGAGCCTGGCAAAAAGGGCATAACAAATGTTAACCAATCATTACAACATCAATGCGCCACTAAGCTAGACATCTACTATGTTATGTCCTTGTGCACTGGCCGGTACTTAGATATTAACAACAACAGCCTGTAAATTCCCACTGCTGGGCTAAAGGCCTCCTTTCCCTTTGAGGAGAAGGTTTGGAACATATTCCACCACGCTGTTCCAAAGCGTGTTTGTGGATGTGGCAGAATTTCTATGAAATTTGTAATATGCGGATTTCCTCACGCGTTCTAACCACTGGGCCATCTCGACACCGATATTAAGTCACGCCGCAAAAAAATATCTGCGAATTCGCCTGTATAGGTTAGGTTAGGTTTTAGTTATTTATACAAAACAATTAAAAAATCTAACCTAACCAATACAGCCGTATTAAGTAGATACCTACTCGACTTTCAAACTAGTACACAAACAAACGGCGGTAGAATATGTTATGAGGGTGGTAGGTACTTTTCAAGACGGACTACACAAACACCTACCAACTAGATTTTTTTTCCAAATAATTTCAGATTTTTGCGATTGTTTGGTTAAAAACGTAATATTTAAGATAATATCGTCAACATTGTATCAGTCAGTAAGGTGAAACGTGGCGAGCACGTGGTAAATGCAAACAAACCCGATTAAATGGACTGTAACTAACATTGTCTATGTACGCACGCTTCATAGAAAAGATACCATTGCAACAAGATCAACATCCGGTCGAGTTAAACGTTCAACATGTTGATGTACCAACTTCCGGTGTTGCTCGTGACATCTCTGATAAAAAAAAAAAAACAATCAATACGATAGCCGCTGTCGTTTTGCAACGGGAAAATTGTGAAACTTTTCATCATATATAATAGTAGTAGCGATAGTGAACTCGGGCGGGTATTTTCACTTCTGGAAGGTAACGAATTGGATATTACACTGGGGTCTGGGCTTAAACCGTGCAGGTTTCCTCACGATGTTTTCCTTCAACGCCGTGCACGAAATGACGAACATTATAAATTCAATGTTGCTTGTCCAGATTTAAGTGACCCCACGTGCTCTATGTGTTCTATCAGCTGCTTACTTCTGTTCCATTTTCCAATTAAACTGCATGAAATAATATTAAATTAATTTACTTAACGTTTACATTTATCAAATAAGTTAGTGTCATCTTCGTACTTTTACACTACCATCCGTGATACGTAATTCGTGCGTAATTTTGATACGTAAATGGCAAGCTGCTAGTTGTGGTTTATGTAGAGATATTCTGACAGAACTTGAAACTCACCAAATACGAGTGAGATATGTCGGAATGTGTATTAGAGGTGTCATAGGGTCACGTGTACAAATGACTTAACATCAATTGTCGACATTTTACGACTGAGAAACGAAGTGAATCCTAAGAATAATCCCACTACAGAATTGCTCCTCGCAGATATTTCTACTATGATAGTAAAATAACCGGACGATAGTAAAAAAAGTGTAGTAAACTACTAATGCCTCTACGTGAATAAAACAAGTAATGTATGTGATCAGTGAACCGTTTGATCATTCGAGTTAATACGATAAGGATCCAGTCACCTTCAACCGGTCGTTTCAGAAGGAACGCAATTAAACCCTCCAGCAGTCAAGCGTGAGCGAATGCTTTCGCGGCTCACTGGATTTTAGAATCGATACTATAACGCGAAATGAACTTCGATTGTGTACATTTGAATACACTGAATGTAACCGTTGCGTGTAATGGAACGGATATTTTAGGCTCGTCGCATTATATTCATTTAATAAAAAATTATCAATTGCAAAATATAGCCAGTCAATTTTTTTTAATATAAAATCGATACACCTAATTGTCTGTCTATAGGGATTTCTTTAAATACTAGTAGTCGTCCCTGACTTCGCTTGCGTTTTAGGGTGATGGTTCTCATGTGTTAGGCAAAAAAAGTACCCGATGTACTTTCTTGGAGTTTGCTTTCTTCATGTTTGCTTCATACGAAATTTCATTAAAATCGGTTCAGCAATTCGGTCGTGAAACAGCGACAGATATACAGACAGACAGAATTAATTTCACATTTATAATATTAAAAAAGAGTTATTAAACGATACTAAAAGGCTTGAAATCAACTAAAAAGTCATTACATATACGATAGGGATAAAGGCATCAACTCGTTATCAGTCATGATGATATCCGAAATGTACGTCTAGTCGTTCACGTTCGTAATCAATCTTTTTCGATAGTCACCACTATGTCACTTTTCGGTTATCACGTGTTCTTCTACGTCACGTCAATGTTTCGACACTATAGTACCCGTTATGTTTTCAGCATAAATACTAGAACATCATCATTATTCATTCTAATTCAATTCATTAATGCATAAAATTTACGAGTAAATTAAACCGAATTTTAAACATACTGGTGTCAAACATTTGAAACAGAACAATATTGTTTTTACATAAATGCGAAATTTGCTTTAGTTCACGACGATGATAATATAATCCATAACATATATTTTTATTAACTTTTCTGAGTATTAATTACGTCTATAGACGGATTGATTAATAAAGTCTGTGAAAATATCAACTATTTCTGGACTAAGGTCTTCTGTAACTTGGAGGAGAGGGTGTGCTACACATACTAAATTACCAGAATTGAATATGACACGTGCAGATTTCCCCAGGTATTCTTTTACAGTACTATAAGCGTAAATTCAACGTTTGTGAAAGCTCGCCTGGGTAGGTAACCACATATACATGGTATCGTATTATAATATACCACCAAGCAACAATACTTAGTATTGCTGAGTTTGTATTTCCAAGGGTGAGGCAGGGTCACACAAGCACAAGGGATATAACCTGTTTTAACTTTACCGTCCAAAAATGTAAGGGTAAACTTGAATAAGTAAATACATATTGGACAACATCACATACATTACCCCAATGTAAGTAGCTAAAGCAATTTTTTTGTTCACATTATGTATGACACATACATAAACAAATAGAGCTGATTCATAAATATTTTCCATTCAACTTCATTCAGATTAAATTGTTAATAAAGACAAAGTACACGGTAAAAAAGGTTTAATGTAATCATCAATGTTACGACATATAGTACGACACAACTTACATGTAGCACTGGCAAATTCAATCAAACCGATTACTGCCGATTTAGACAACCAATAGAAATAGCTTCATATCGCGCTATTCGATGCAATTCGTCGCTGTAGATTATCGCGTCAGTTTAACCCGAGAAAGCAAGTGCATGTAAATCGACGTATCAAATTGACGAATATATTAGGTCATATGATCAAGTTATTACGTTTGTGTTGTGTATAACGTTTTGGATGTGATCGGTTTTTACGAATTTTGCCGATGCTACATCTAAGTTGTGTCGCACTATACCTACCACACAAAATACAAGTAAACCGCGACATATTGAATGATTACAAATAAATTATCAAAGCGATACGTCGCCTGGTCAGGTCGTTTTAGTATCGGGTTAGGTTAACGCGGAGGCGAGCCAAACGTCAGCCGAGTCAAGGTTGATTTCATTTGCTACATGTAAATTGTCCGTTGCGTATGTCCACCGGATTCTTTATCGTCAATGTTATGTTGTTATTAGCTTCTAAACTTTAGTTTTCAATTTCTTTTTGTCGCATACACATCCAGGAATATTTGTGAAAAATCCATTCGACTATAATTATCGAAATCATTTCTAACTTATCTTTTGCTCATATCAATATCCATTTTTGAATCATCATTTGTTGGTCTGGCCACAAATCGAAAACACGTCATTTTCCAGAATTTTGATCTTCTCTTTAAAAAAAATCGTCAATCGTCTCTCTAATAGCCTTAACTGTCAAAGTTGATCACGAGCATTTAGCAAACTTAATAAGAGACAGTGAAGCAACCAGAGGCAGTGGTATATTTAACACATTGCCGTTACATATTACATCCGTGTGGCAAATGTTAATTATGTAATTAACTGAGTCTCAAATTCTTAAAACTTCTCGTATTGGCAGATAGAAAGACAATGCATTTGCTTTTTGTTAGAATAATTAGCTAGAGGGTCGTGTCTGACACGTCGTGCACGAGTTATAAACAAGACCTAAAAAAGGGACCTAAGGATCTACATTTCCGAGTCCTGCCTTTAAATCCCAGATTAATTTAGCAGGTATTGGGTTTCAGACAAGAATTTTGAGGAGCAATTCCAACTGAAGACAGTCCGGTACCGTCTTATTTATCTCCCATAAAGTTATTTATTTAAGAAAGTACCTAAGCATTTATTGTTTATCTTGAATCTTTCCAAAATAAAATCTCGTAGAATCCAAGATGCAAAATATATTGTTATTTTTTTATATTTGACAACAAAGAATCAATTCGTCGTTTAGGATAAATGAGTGATAGTTTATTTTTCAATTTCCAACACATATATAATACGCATACTATTTAGTATACTATTGTTGTGTAAAAATTGTCCAAAATTTCAGTTCAATCAATATATTGGCGAAACTGATATAAAACTATTAAACGCCGCACAGTGCCGACACAGTAGTAAGTTTAAGTTAAATCATAGCCTGTACAAGGAAATGAGTTGGCGAAAAATAAAACCGCTAAGTCCAATACATAAAAATAAAATCTGTAGCGAACATGCTTTTAGATGATTGATTATGTTTATTTTTCATTTAACATTATCGATGACGTTAGCCATAAAATAAATCTAATGATATTTATAACATTTAAATAAACTACCCTCCCATGCAACCAGCAAAGCAATAACAAACAACCCCGGGAGCTAAGATGTTATGTCCCTTGTGCCTGTAATGACGTCTCACCCTTCAAGCCAGGACATAACATTACTGTATCGCTTTTTGGCGGTAAAATGTCTGATGAGTGAATGGTACCTACCCAGACAAGCTTGCACAAAATTCTCCCCCCAAACAGACTACTCGAATACACAAATATATATATAAATCAATTCAACCATGTACGAGATAAAATACGTACAAACGCACAAGATTTATATAAATGAAGATAAGGCCAATTGTACTTTAAAGTTTCCTGTGTCACGTGTCCGGTTACTATACTCAGTAAACGGTAACTTACGGATGGTACAACTGCCTACGAGGCGTAATTCGCTCGCTACTTATGGATCTGAAGGCTACAAATAAAGCAGCGTAAGTATATTAAGTTGACAGATGTGCGTTCCAATAAAAAATGTTACAGTCAATTAGACTATTCTACTATTAATAATCAAAACTTTTAAAAATATTATTTAAAATTTAAATAAAACAGGCTGCGATGATATTATACATCGTGCAAATGTAAATCTGTCTGCCTGCTTGTAAGCGTATCAAATCTAAATCAAATCAACTTCAATTTAGAATATGAATTATGGAACATATAGAAAAATATTAAAACGCAGATATAGCCAAGAGAAGTTCCATTATAATTTGAATGGGTATTTAAATTTAGTATTAAGAAATAAATGAATATTGCGGATATTAGGTTATTTTAACTTCATTGTACAAATAGTATTCCGCATTGCCGAAGGCATAGGAGGCACCGCAGGAAGTGCCGAGGTACTGGGTGCAGGGGAGGGAGGCTAGGGAGGGAGGCTAGGGTGGAACGCCGGGACGCATGCGCCGTGTTATCGATTCTAGCTACGACCGACTCGAACCTTCCACGCCGATTTGAAATTTTAGCACCGGCATAATGTTATATCGGTGTTAAATATTTAAAAATACTTTTAAAATATCAATAGAAATTAATGAGATATAAAAAATAATAAATGTAAAGAATAAAGGAAAAAAAAAACTATGAAAAAATGAAATCCTAATATAAAAAAACGAAATCGATTTATAACAAATCTAACAGCTTTTTATTTCATATCATTGAGTAATATAACAAAGGCAAGCGTTATTCATGAATCATTTGAAAATAGTTCTCACAGTGGACGCGTCAGAGGTCGGTTATCAACGCATCTCCTGATCGATCGATAAGACTATTGAGATGCGCCGTAGACTTCACAAGCCAGCCGGACAACGAACTTGTCCTAGTTAAAAAAATACCTAGTATCTAATTAAAGATAACTGCTTAAAGACCAGCTACTGAATTTCTCAGGAGTTTTCTTCGAAGATTTCTTTATCAGACTTTATGGCGACTACACAATGAGTTGCCATAGTAAGACATTTCAAATGTGCTTTCTAAACCGGATATTATATTAAAAATATTCCTTATTAAAATATGTTTCTTATTTTTTTAACGGTAAACCTACAAGGTTATAACCACCCATTCGGAATGTTGATTCTAAGTAGAAGAACCGGAAGGAAACCCATTTTTAGAAACGTTTTTACTAATGTCATTCGTGTGTCGTTTGTAAATGGATATTATGCAGATATTACGTAATCGGAGTCACGTTTTATTTTCACCAACATTATGCTTCATTAAACTATGATAACCGAAACATGATCTTCTTTCTTAATGAATATCAATGGCAAGTTTTATTTAAAGAAAACGTCATAAATTATACAATCGAAAGATAGTAATGTCAACTAATACTATAAATGCGAATGTAACTCTTACCTGTCTGTTGGTCTTTCTTTACTTCCAAATCGAATTGAATGGAATTTGGTCAACAAGCTCCAACTCCAAGAACATAGGATACTTTTTATACCTAACACCTGATAACCAATCTCTAAAACTCTAGTAAAGCCGCGAGCAACGACAAATATGGAACAAAGTCAAACCCAACATATTGCATTTTTAGTGGTATTTTACTAGCATTCATGGTTGTATGTGCAAGATATCTCAAACTCGGGTCAGCATACAACCCACGCAAAAATAATCCTTCATATACTTTCGAAGATAAAGAATTGAGTTAGGAACTCGGCATTTTTTTACAATTACAGATATTAAAAACGGAATATTACTATTATACCATGTTTTTTATTTTTATTTGATTAGCTGGATATTTCGACATTATCTACGAATGTCTTGTTCATGAGATTGAACAAGACATTCTTAGATACGTTTTTAATAACTGTAATAATAAAAATAACCATGTTCATTTCAAATCTTATTTTTTTACTATTATTTTTTTGAAGGAGAAGTTAAATGTTTACGATAAAGGAAAAAGAGTATAGTTGGTGTGTACTTTAATTATGTTTCCTGTTCCACTCTGCAATAAAGATCCGTGACGTCGGTAATGTGATAATTTATTGTGACACGACAAACGAAAGTTTTGTAAATAAGAGTTCCTATATCGCTGCCATGTAACCGCACGTGAAAGCGAAACGACATATCTACAAAGTGCATTATTTCATTGTCTCAACCTTTATTTGTAAACAATCATACTTAAGATTCCTAAATCACAGTCTGTACGAAGCAAAGTACTCCTGCTATAATATTTATAGCTAGCTGCAGCGAACTGATTCACCCGAGTTACAACGTTGCTGGGGGCTAGACAGAGTGCGTTCGAAAATTGTCGAAGCGCTTTCGAGCATAGTTTTCGTCTAAAATATTCAATACAGTACGTAAACTGTTGATTACGTGGTAAATTCGAATACATAAACATGTTATTTTGCCTTTCTACAAAAAAAATCGACAACCACCATGCGACATTGATTAGAGGTACGCTGATCCGAATCTTTGAGTATTAGCGTGACGTCTTCTAAACTATAAAACCTTTCTCAATGAATAAAAAAAATTAACGCAAATACAAATAATTCTGGTATAACCTGATATCAGCAAAAAACTTCAAAGGTAGGTTGTAGGAAGGTATATAATATATTCGTATAGTTTTTGACATTGCACATCATCGTTCAAGTATTTAAGGAGTTTTTGTTTTACCATAAACTAATTCTCGAGAAAACTCGGCGCGGCTTTTAACAGATTTTCCAGCAGCGATCAATCATCGGAGCGAGAGGGAACGAGGTCTGTGTGCCGCCGAGAAAGGCGAGTGCGTCGACCTCCATGACATAACACGTTTCGGCAAATCGCGGACGTAATGTCTGCTGTTATTTGCCGCAACTTGCTCTAAGGCTAGACTCAATGCAAACAGTGTATGCTATGCAGGCGAACTCGGTGCCATCGACTCGAGAACGAGCACTGGACTTTTCACTAATAGGCTCGAATTCATTCGTTCAAACACTACACGAATGTTTAAGTAAATATCTAATCATTTTTTATCTCTAATTCAACACAAACTGCAACATGTTCTAAAGCGATTAATCTTTTCAACGTAAAATCATATTTTAACTTGAAAGCATAAATAACTCGAGATTTTAACGACATGTATAATTAACGCAGTGACTATGACCGAATGACGTGAAACCAAACGAAAACCCGATAACAAACGGCGAGAGTTGAATAATTCTAAAAATAACTGCACCGACAACCGAAACTCCGTAACTTATTTTGATAACGAACATAAAATCAAGACTTTTTCGGTGAAAAAAAAAAAATCAAGTAGGAAATTGTTTGAGTCTAGATTTTTAGGATTTCGTTCACGACTCACGTACTAGTCGTGTCGGTCCCGTGTAAAGAATAACAATGCATAGCGAACAGTAGCAATTTTTCACTGTTACAGTGCATATTGTAACAAGCAAACAGCTCGGACAACTCAAATCTGCTTTTTTTTAATTACACAGACGAGTATACAAGAAATGTTCCAATTGTTTATGAACACTCTGTTAGATGAAGATTGAGAGTAACTCTCGTAACAGAAAGCATTGTACAAAAAATGTCGAATGGCTTTACGGCGGGAGAAAACCAGGAAAACATGGATGAGAAATTTCTAAGAACGGAAGAAATTAAGGATCAAAAAGCACGGAGTCTTTGCTAATTTCCCATACAGGACATAAAATTTCATGGTGTATATCTATCTATCCAAATATAGATAGATGTATTTTATTTGATACTATTCACATATTTTCAGTTGAATCTGTATTCCGAATTGGTTGCTTTACGTTTCATTAAATCCTGTAACGATGATCAAAAAGTTCTTGTATGATCCTACTTGAATAAAGACTTTTTTGAGAGCTGCAGAAACCAACCCCGAAATAAATGGGATATGCTTAAGCGAATGGCGCTATAAGAGAAATCCATATGTTCCAAACTCAATTTTAACAGTGATGGATAAAGCAAATCTTATTATCGCATTCTGAACGAGCCTTCTGGATTGATTTAATATTGAATTTGCACTCAAGAGCACAGCGCAGTAATCCAATATAATGTTTGCAATACATTGTTACGTGGGCATTGATTGAAAGACAGTTCAGTTGAACGGGCAAATATTTAGCGAGTTAATAAATTTAGCGAATATGTCGGCAATATTTTAATCTATGCTTATCCATATTAAATGAAGCCTTTTAATGGAATAATATGTCACTGAATAGGCAAAGCCAAGTTGATATGGATAAAGAGAAAGCGCTAAGTAGATTTTTTAAATACCACTCAAGGTTTTGGCGACAGCGTTGATCTTTTGATTCAAGCTTCGTAGACGTACAATCAATATATAGAACCATTGGTAATTTTCTCTATAATATTTCATAATTTAATGAGCATTGAAATATCCAAGGACTAGTCATTTTATCGGCTTCTAACCGATGTCTTTGAATTTGGTAGCTATTGACGACTTTGTTTAGAAAATTAAGGAAGAAAAAAATTGGTGATGACAAATCGAAAAAATCTAAAATGATGATTGAATGATGAATTGCTACAAGTGGAGGACGCAAGATATATTTAGTCATAGAGCATTTTTCGAGTATAACTCAATGAGAAAAGGATTAACATAGATTTGTTTTATCATCAGTATCTATATAACGCATTGAACAGTAACTGTTACTCAGTGCGAAAACTTGTTTTGACACTGTTGAGACATTTTCCAAATATACAAACCACGTAGGAGAGTTGAAACATTTTTTCAAATTTACAAAAACTTTCGACATTCTAAACGATTGTTTTAGTTTAAATTAAAATAACGCAAGTGGTATTTTTGATCTTGATCAGATCCAAAGGTTTTCGTACAAAATATATAATTTTACAAAACTATCATTTATCAGCTAATTCATCCATCTTTGTGGAGCTGATGTTCCACTAACGCAATATACGGCATCTGATAATGATAATTTTTACCAAAATTATAACCGAAATAAAAGTTATATAAGGTACACGGCGATTATTACAGCGTCAGGTATACTACTAAATAATATTTTAAATCAACCTTTTTTTTAATTTTATTATAGATTTCAACCAGTTTGCGAAATTATTTTATAAAATTATATGAGAATACATTATAATCGATTAATTAATAACTTAGGTAAAATGTTGACACTGACTGGGATAATAAATCATAAAATCGATAATTTATAGTTATCATCTCTGTGGCTGATAATGTTTTTGTGTGGTTTAACTTATCATTATTAGTAACAAATTTAGTTATTTTTACTTTCATTGTAATGCAATAATAAAAGTCATCCAGACATGACAATTTTTACTTTTATCAAGAAATTTACTCAAAACTCTGTATGTATATGTACTATTTTATATTAAACTAACGACCGCCCCGTCTTCGCATGAGTATGACAACACAATAAAAACCTAAACTTTCTCTCGAATCATTCTATCTATTAAAAACAAACTGCATCAAAATCGGTGGTGTAGTTTTAAAGATCTTAGCATACAAAGGGACATAGGGACAAAAAAAGCGACTTTGTTTTACACTATGTAATGATACTGCAAATCACAAATATACTACATAACTTTATAGTGTTACAAAGCATATAATCTAAGTAGTAGTAATACGATGCAATGGCATCATACTACATTTATAACGGCACATTGATCAGAAAACTAATTGTCACAGCAAAAAATCTCATTAAATACCAAATTTAATTTAAGCTATTAACACTTGCACACAGGTATATACGAGTATTCTCCTATTGTATATGTGTCAGTACTCCCATAGGAATTCTTTGATGTGTCTTACTGAGTGTGTGTTATCGTATGGTAAGGAATATCTTGTAGATTGATTTTATTATAATCAATCTTATTTCTGTATATATTTTACATGAGAAAACTAACAATATTTGAATATTTGTATGCTTTAGTATAATAATCAGTATACTTACATAAGATTTTAAAGAATGAAAGTCAAATTACTAATCCAGTATTTAATAATTTCAAGGCATAGATATTTTTGTAAAGAAATATCTATTTATTTCAACTTTAATTCTGTTATTGGCACTAAGAATATAATTGATGTATACATATAATATAAAAGTATCAATGATATGTATATGAATTGACGAGTCATTCTTTGTATATTTTACATATTAAATATACATATATTGAAAATTCTTTTAAAGTACAAAATGCAATACATACTGTGACAAATATTTCACACCTAATTGGATTTTTTTTTTGGTTTAAATTATAAAAGGAATTACTCATCTATTCGCAATACAACACAAAAAGATGAAATATTGATTTTTTATAAATAATTATTTAAAATTAAATTTACGTTTAATTAATCATGAAGCAAAATATTCTTATAACAGTTTAATTAATTTGTTTGCCTCCTTTGATTATAAAGTAAAGAAAATAGCAATAATTAAGCAAATTTCGGTATAACCTATTACAATTTTTACAAAGATATCGAATAGACGTGAATTTAGGAAAAATATTAATTAACCAATTGTCACTTAATGGACTTACCTGTATATCTTGCTAAAGTCATATAAAATGGTAGCGCCCCACTGGACGAGAGCTCACAGATGGGATGAATTGTTGATCCTTCCTCGGAGCTTGCACCAGAGAAGCACACGACTTGCCGGGCACACCAACCTGTCACAATTCAATATTAACTTCACGTCCGCATTTCATGTACACTTCCACTAGGCAGCTATTTAACAATGATATTTGCTACTTTATCAGATTTCTAAAGCCGAAACGTACGCACCAGCTGGCGAAAACGTGGTATCTGTTAGCCACTTGCTATGTATCTATATAAGTAAATATGGAGTGAAGATATTCGATATTATGTTGATGTATACCTTCCCCCTATGACGATGCGCGGTGACTCTCAATACACGCAAGTAGAAAAAACTCTCGTCTACGCCACAAGAATAGTATAGGAAAAAACATTAAATAAATTGAATTTCACAAATTTCATACACGATACCGTGGCTAAAAATGACGAAGACAGAAAATAAATGAAAATGCACACTTTCTTATGTTTCTGGAACTGCCTTCACACCGGAAGCGAGAATATTTTTAAACTCACGACAATAAGCATCACATTTTTTAGAAAACATAAATCTTTATTTGGATAATATTGCATTTCTAATTATTTTAACCCACAATTGAATTTAAATTTTATTTTATAGTCTTGAACACTTATTGTTGAATTTAAAATTTAAATGAAAACAAATTTCTAACAGGAAATATCATATGTTGTCTATGACAAAAGACATCGGTCTTACTTTTTATTGATGCACACAAGATAAATATTAAATAATATAAAACAACAAATGCATGGAATAATTAATAACTATTAATTATCTAATATTTTAATCATAAAATATGAGTCAAAAACAGTTCTTTTTTATTTTTTTTAAATAAATGTTACACCCAATAAAATATTAATACTCTGTTGAAACCGGGGTCAAGTTCTAAATTCTAATCTGTGCAGTACGATAAAAACGTAAAAAAAATGAGCACTAAATGAAATGATTCGCCTTCTGTCCTTGTAAAAAACCGATATTTCGGTTATATTAATATTAACTTAGAACACAAAAATAATAAACAGTGATTTTATACAATATTTAATATTATTTTTCATATAAAAATGGTAAATGTGTGATCATTTTGTTCTGATGAGGTTATGTAGGAATTAGTGCATATTATAATTTTTGGTTCTTTTCAGCATTCTTGTCGACAATTAATATACAGTTCAGCTCGCTGGAAATGTTCTTTACCTATAAACTTAAAAACTTCAGTTATTCCTTTTAAGCCAGAGCAGGTAAATAAAAAAATATATACCTATATCAATCATTCCAATAAAGTAGAAATTTTTATATAAACCGCTATTTATATTATATATATAGCTTTTTTAGGCAAACTTTTATAATTATATTAAAAATAAGTAATGCTGTTCATTCATAAATTTCTTATCTGATGCTTACATAAATGTAATCTATGATTATTTTTTTTAAATAAATGGTTTTAGTGTACAGTTTTCGAATGTCGCAACTATTCAGCACGAAAGGGATTTTTTTCCTCAATAATAGAAAACATCAAGGAGGATATTGCCAAAAATAAGGAAATGAAAGATAACATTAAAAAATTTAGAGAAGAAGCACAAAAATTAGAAAATTCAGAGGCTCTGCAGGCTGCAAGGAAAAAATTTCATGCTGTCGAGTCAGAGGCCTCTAAGAGCTCTGAAGTTTTAAAAGAAACCCTTGAAGGAATCAAGGGTAAAATGGGACATGTTCTAGAAGAAGCTAGTAAAACGGACATTGTAAGAAAAGCTGGTAAGCTATATTTGTTTTGTAATTTTTAAGTAGGTTTCATCATCCAAAGTTTTCCTCAAAGTATGTTTAACTATTATATAGTTATGTATGGTTTGTGAGTTAAAAGTTAAAAATATTTAAGGAAGATATTGAGTATCTTAAATCTTAATTGTATATTTTTATATTTCTCATATCTGCAGCATATAATAATAATTTGCTTTTTAAAAAGTTACCAATACAAAGAGTAAATATGAGTTTTGATAAATTTGACTAAACTGAAAGGAAAATATTCAAATTTTATTTGTAAAATATGATGATTTTTTGTGTTGATCATTTATGTGATGCTCAATGCCTTTTTCCACAGCTCCAACTGAATTTAAGAGTCTGACTCATAAATCCAGCTCTGAAACCAATGCACAACTGACATTTAGAACTAATATATTATGTATCATTGTAATTAGACTCTCAATAAAGTGTAGACTTTGATTTAGATCATGATATAGTTATGTGTTTTAATATGTTTGTAATTATATTAGTTTTTGAATTCCTAGATATCTAGTTATTTTACATATTGACTTGTCTGAGACCCTGACTTGAAGCAACTGTTTCTATAAAATATTTGATGCGGATTGATAGATGTTACAGTTAAAAATATTATGCTACAGCATAGGTCCTGAATACTGAATTACATTTTTTTTATTTGATATCAATCTGCAACAATTCTATGCTTTAACTGTTATAATGCCATTGGATGTGATTAATATTTTTTAACAAGCAAGTCTATGAGCATTTAAGAAAAATAATAGTTGTCTATGAGCAAGTGACCTTTAGACTGTACATTTGCCATAACTATATCTTGAAATAAAAAAAATAAAACAGCCTTTTTATAGTGTTACATGTAAATTCTTTTTTTTTATTTTAGGTAAAATTACTGAAGATATATCAAAGACAGCCAAAGATGCAGCTGAAAGTTTAGCAGATAAAGGTCAGAAACTTGGTAAAACTTCAGCTTTTAAGACAATATCACAGGTAATGTACAAGAATAAATAATAATTATACATTATAAATTTTATCCTCAATTTCATTGATAATAATAGACTGGTAAGATTTTTACCACTACACTAGAATCCCAGTTGTGTTCACCCTATCATGAGCCTAAGCATTGTATCTTATTTATTTTCTATTTAACAAATCCATAATAAAATCAAATAAATTTGATTTTTTCAGGCTACTGAAGTAGTAAAAAACGAAATGGCGCCAAAGGGTCTAGAAGGTCGAGTCTACACATCGCCAACTACTCTACGAAAACGAGTCGAGGTTAGTCTTCAACTATTTTGTCGCTGTGACTCTGACTCTGATTTCTGACAGCTCTCAAGGGTGACTGCGTGTAAGATATAGTCCCACTTGCATAGCTAGACGGTTAAATACCACGATAAAGCATTGCATTGTTATTTTTTTGTGGTAGGAAGGTTACTCATAAACATTGGTGCTGTATGAAATATTAACCATCCCATACATCACCATCCGTTCACTTCAACCTTGGGATATTAAGTATTGCTGTGTGTCGGTAGAATATGTTTTAAGTGGGCGGTACCTGTTACCCACGCTCCGGGCTTGCACTTAAGACCAAGTAAATAAGTCATCCAATTATTACTCTTTTTGTCGGTCCTCAATTTAGAGGGTTCTCAGGAATCCCCCCCAAGAACCGGATGACCGCATAGGCGGGCCGACAGTCAGGACAGTAGCGACCCGTGTTCTCCGATGAGATGGCAAGGGTTCCGATGGTTTTTTATTCCGGTGTACTTGTGCGCACTAGGTTTTGTTCGGCACCTTAGGTCCTACACATTTTTGACTTGGTGGCTTGCCTTGTTGGTTATTATTTCATATTTGTTACAATAATAATAAAAAAAGCGAATAGCCTTAAAATACAATTACTCTCTTTAAGTTGAACCAGAGTCGGATTTAAAGATGTGGAGGCCCCGGGTGTACAAACACCCTAAAAATTATATGATTATGAATTAATCTTTTTTTTTTTATTTCAATCAGTAAGCTATGAATTGTTTCCTATTTGTATCGGTAACTTTTAAAATATTAAATAGTAACATTATTATAATTTGACTATATCTCAGTATTTGTTAACTTGCTGAAAACTGTGGCCCCCTCTCATGTGGAGGCCCCAGGGCAGTTGCCCCGGTTGCCCTCCCCTAAATACGGCCCTGAGTTGAACACAATGCAAAAATAAAATTATATTGAATATATTTCTTATCGAGCTCATGATGGAGCATTATGGAGCTCCATAACATCGTTTTTCTATACTTGGACAAATAGCCTTTTGTCACAAAAATTGTACAATAGGCTATTTGACTGGATTTTAAAATCCATTTTATATTATTTAGTAGAAGTTAAGGAACCCAGTAAAAGTTGTATTTTTTATTTATAGTACATATTTCCCGAAAAATATATTAAAAATTCCATATTTAAATAGCGCGCAAAAACGCTAATTGCACAATATGGCGCTGCAATAGGGTCGGTGACGTCACTTTCCAGTATTTTAATCTGTGGTACATATAATAGAAAAGCAAAGTTTACAAGAAAGTGACTTCATCATAAGCCCGGCCAATCAGGAGCGTTTTGTGTCACGTGACAAACGTTTGAAAATTTGTATTTTTATTTATGGATTTTTGAATAAATTATGTATTATTTTCATCTTTCGTTAGTAAATAACCATTGTTAAACTCATAATATACACTGATTACAATAATTCACAATTTACTTTTCGCAATGTCAAATAGCCTATTGTAATAATATCGAGTGGTGTGTGGCAGGTGGCAGCGGACGAGCGGACGGTGACGCCGGACACGGAGACGCTGGGGGTGGAGCTGCATCGGGACTCCAAGTTCTACCAGCAGTGGGAGGACTTCAAGAACAACAACCAGTACGTCAACAAGGTGCGCATATTAACAAAACTATCTTTGAAACTTGGATGCCGTGAATTCGTTGAAGAGAAATATCTATGATAGTCATAGTCATTACACATATATTTAATTACAAGGAAATATTTCAATCCTTTAAAAACTGCATAATTTTTTACTACAACATTATTATAATAATAAATTATCGTAGAATTTTGAGATGTTTTGTTAACACACAATTTGGTAATTCCTATTCAGGTTCTCGATTGGAAAATAAAGTACGAGGAATCAGAAAATCCGGTGTTTAAAGCGTCAAGGTTCGTCACGGACAAAGTCAGCAACCTGTTTGGAAACTTGTTCGAGAAGACCGAGCTGTCGAACACGCTCACCGAAATATGCAAAGTCGACCCCAGCTTCACGGCGCAGAAGTTCCTCGAGGACTGCGCCAATGACATCATACCCAACATCCTCGAAGCCATGGTCAGGGGAGATCTGGTTATCCTCAAGGACTGGTGCTACGAGGGAGTGTACAACATCCTGGCGACCCCCATGAATCAGTGCAAGCAGCTCGGATACAGGCTCGATTCGAAGATATTGGACATAGAGAACATAGAATTGGTGATGGGGAAAATGATGGACCAGGGTCCCGTATTGGTGATAACATTCCAGTCGCAGCAGATTATGTGTGTACGGGACGGCAAGAATAATGTAATAGAAGGAGATCCCAACAAAGTGATGAGGGTTAATTATGTGTGGGTGCTCTGCCGAGATCCTCAAGAATTGAACCCGAAGGCAGCTTGGAGATTACTCGAACTGTCGGCGAATAGTGTAGAACAATTGATATAGTAGTTGTTAACGTGTAGATGGATTAAATCGTTGTATTGTTATTTGTTTTTAGTCTAACCCGATTTCCTGCTGAGCGGTAAACAAAACTTTAGTACAAAAAAGCATAAGGCAATAAATTAAAGATACAACTTACAATATGTTAAATTTTTTGATATTTTGAATAAATGTGAATATTTGCTAATTTAATAGGATATATTAATTAATCTATGTTGCCTTAAAGTTATCCAATGGTGTGACTTGGTTACTACAAAGGCTAGATATTGAATTGAATTACAGTTGTAAAGATTGCGCACACTGTCACTGTGTGCACTAAAAGGTGTGTATTTTTATAAAAATATATACTATAACAAATTATATAAACTACAAGCTAGCTTGTATAATATATATATGTTATATATTCTTTTCAAGATCTGATATCCTTGAAGAGTCCTACAAACTTATTTATATAAACTTTTACCAACCAACTCCAATATTTTGTTACTTATTTGGTTCATGTAAAACATTTCTCAGATAAGTTAATCCAGTTAGTCTCTTGTCCCGTTAAAATCACAGTAATTTACAAATGTGTATTGACTATTTTGTTTGATACTTTTTAATTTTTTTTTGTTTTAATAAATCGTTATATTTATTCAAACTTTTATTTATAATTTATAAGAGCTACAAAAAGTAATATGGTTTTACATAATACATATGCTATTATATAATACAAATTAAAATTGTTCTGCATGTACATTCTTGATAGTCATTGACAAAATAACTGTAGATGATGAAAATAATTTATAAATATATTTTTGCTATTTAGCGAATGTTTTGAATTTTTTTTGTGTGTTCTGCTTAAATGGATACAATGTGAAATTAGGAGCGGATGGATATTCCATATGCCGCTTGTCAATTTTTATCATTTTGAAGCTTGTGTGCGTGTAACTGGGTATGTGTGGGTATATAATGCATCATGATATTTTGTATGGGAATATGAAAGAAAAAATGACTTATGAATCATAATAAATTGCTGAAATAATAAAAATGTATCGGATTTACACACGTAGGATACATAAAAAATAAAAATTATGATTAAATACTAAAATCGTCACTGGTAGTCTGATTATAAATGGCAATTAAATTGTTAGTTTATAAATAAATAGATTACAATTTAAAATACTAAGGTTTATTGAAAGGGTCTAGCAGACTTACTCTATAAGGAAATTGCACTGGCGCCTGAGGACATAGATTAATCTTTTAAATATTACGTAGAAGACTTCTAAGGTAGGTGTACAGATAATAAATGCGTGGATTCTGTTTCTGGACTGACAATAATAAAAAAATATAAATATAAGAATTGATAACCTGATTTTTTATTAAGTTGGTTAAAATGTATTGTCATTAGAAAATACTATAATATTATATATCTGAAAAATGAAAAAGAATCCAATAACAAAAAGTTCGAAGTTACAAAAGATTAAATTGGTTTCATTCCTTTTTTTCACAAATAATACAGAAACATATTATATTGTTTATCAATAAAAGTAGCATAGTAGACAAACTTAGTTGTTTCTGCAAGTACATTTAAAATGAATTGTTTTAATAAAACCATTATTTTCAGTTTATCTCATTTTAACGTAGTTATTAATAATAATCTATTTTTAAAGGCGCTTATCCCATACATTAAACAAAATAGTACAATCAAAAACATTTAACGTTCACTTATATGTATGGTTATCAAAGACAATTTCAAATCTGTCACTTTAAATTTTATATAACCGGTATATTATTACAGTCATTACCGGTATACATATATTTTTTTCCTCTGGTACCAATGTTGAAATATTTAGCAGTCCAGATTCTCGACCAACGGGAAAAGGATATCTATTCTTGTTTGTATCAAAAATATCTCGAATAAAAAAACGATTTCAGTAAACATTGTTTTATTAGAGGCACATTCAAGAGGCGGTCGGTGCCGCCGTATATTATATACAACAATCATCTACATTATTATTAGTGCTTAACTACGATGAAAACCATAATGAAAAAGAACTCCGTGACTAGGTTACTAGTTAAACTTAAATTAAGGAATGTTGCCATCTCATCAACTTAAAAATATTTACTTGATTTATGAGAATAGTCTATAAGACGATTAATATATAATTCTATTGTATATAGGCGATCAATTTTTTTCTTCTATTGTACGATTATTTTTCCATAAATCAAGTTTCGTGAACTTAAAATAAAAATATATTACGTGATATTAATTAAAACTCGATATAATTAAATATTACAGATTAAAAAGTGCCACATACATTATACTTAAAGATAATAAAATATGCGTAAAAAGCTTTTATTCACAGTGTTACATGTGTAAAAATTACTAAAAATATTACTTGTGTTTTATAAATAATGCTTAAAAAATATGTTTAAGCGGATAATTCGACGGATTGCGTATTAATATATTAAACACATTCAGACCTTTCTATCACAACCGCACGATCCAACCAAAACGCTCCCATTAATCTTGCTATTAAATATATAAAAATATTATATTTATATTCAACAAAATGACAAATATTTTTAGACACGTTACTTATATGGATAAGCACCAAATTATTTATTTCTTATTATTTTAAAATATATTTTAACGATATTACTTTCAAACAGTATATAGTAGATTCGATTATGCATACAAGCCCTCAAGATGTTTATTTTCTTTTTAAATAATATCATAATATTAAAGTTATACTGACCAAAGAATTAAAATATATTTGTACCGAACTAAATTTTACTTTGTACATATTGTCTTGTACAAACTTCCACGTTATGATATATTCAAAATAATATAAGATACAACTACTACATCTTACATATGCACTAAATATGTTAATAAAACAGATTCATTTAACCGCCTATAAAATATACGCGTGGACATCGTATGCCAGCAATATGTGCCGTGTGCAATTGAGGAAGTAAGCTCATTAAAAAAATCACATTGAACGCGCCGATAAGCTGCTCTACTTACGCAGAATCGAAGGGTACAATTATACATCAAAGCCAAGATATAAAGTGCAATTAGGCACAGATTTGTAACTCGGCAATCTATCTGCGGCGCGTCTTTCCATTCTGTACAAGGCCAGAACGCAAGGGTATGAAACTAATCACGTATAGATTGGAAATAACTTTTTTACTAAGTTCTTCCAATCCATACAAGAGCAGTACGCAAATACTCGCGTATACTTCGTAATAACGTAGAAGTATTTCTTGTTCCAAAATGTACAGCGCCAGTATACTTAGCATTTAACGTCTCGAATAATGTTAATAATGCTCGTTGAAAAGTACTTTTTTTAATAAAAAATAATTATAATTATAAGTTATTTATTTAATACTATCTAATAAAGTTAAAATATAACTCCATATTTTACTGAATCAAAAATACTAGACTTTTAAGACTCTTGTCAAGTGTAAGTAAGTGTGTAGTATAGTTGGGAATAAAGACGCGAGCATCCACGATACAAACTATACACGATCTGTACGCAAAATTCGTGTATACATTTTAAGAACAGAGTTAAAAACAGCATTACAATATATACGCGAGCAATTTCCTATGGCTGCGTTCTGGCCTTGTATAGAATGGAAAAACGCGTCTGCGGCCAGGAAATAAATCAAGTACAACAGCTAGCCAGTTGCAGCGTAACAAGCGAGCGATAAGGTCTGGGGGGGGGGGGTGTTGTAGGGTAACAGGCGAGCAGATCAGGTCAGGGGGGGGGGGGGGTAGGGGGTTTGTCGGCTAGTCGACGAGCCACTGCAGCAGCGCGGCGTCGTGTCCGCCGGCCGACAGCAGGCGCGTGTCGTCGGGCAGGAAGCGCACGCACGTCACGTGCGACGAGTGCCCGCCGTACGCCGCGCACAGCGACTGCGGTTCGATTCGGTGGAACATTATTACATTGTACATCATGGTTTATATTTTTGACATATAATAAAATAAATTTAATAGGCTATTTGACAATGCGAAAAATAAATTGTGAATTATTGTAATCAGTGTATATTATGTGTTTAATAATGGTTATTTACTAACGAAACTTGATAATAATACTTAATTTATTCAAAAATCAATAAATAAAAATGTATTTTTTTCAAACGTTTGTCACAAAACGCTCTCGATTGGCTGGGCTTATGATGAAGTCACTTTCTTGTAAACGTTGCTTTTCTACTATATGTACCACAAATTAAAATACAGCAAAGTGACGGCACCAACCCCATTGCAGCGCCATATTGTCTAAGTAGCGTTTTCGCACGTTAGTTAAATATGGAATTTATAATATGATATTTTTCGGCAAATATGTTCTAGAAATAAAGAAATCTTAAATTAAGCTCTACTAAATAATATCAAATGGATTTTAAAAACCAGTCAAATAGCCTATTGCACTGTTCTATTTTTTTTTCTTTTTTTATTAAATTCAACAAGCATTATATGGTTAGGTTAAGCTATACATGAATCGATTGGATAGGTTTTTGGCAACGAATGGGTTACCACTTAAGTGGAACAGAAATTATGCCACTTGGTGTTAAGTTCGCGGGTCACATGAATATTGTAATTTAACCTGACTCATTTAAAGCTGGCCCTTAAACGCGATGAATTAATAACTTTTCGATTTATAATGCATTTAAGTATTAAAATCGGTACGCGTATTTAATACTTGCCTTAGGCTGAGTAACGGGATAGGCATATAATTTCACTTTGCCAAAGTCATCCCCCGTGGCCGCCAGCCGTCCGTCCTGGGTTCTGCAATTACGAAACAAGATTGTTTGATAAAAAGAGTATGAAAATTTGCAATAATTTATTTATAATATCATATTGTACCACATGTGTCTGAAAGTTTATCTTTCATCATTCGTCCATCCACGTAATATCCAGCCGTATAAGGCGTTCTTTGACGTATCAAAAGTCAAAGTCAAAAAACCTTTATTCAAAATAGAAGTGTTTACACTTTCTTATTGATTGTCGATAATCTACCACCGGTTCGGAATATAATACCTCAGACCTGAGAGGAACCGGCGAAAGAAACTCAGCGGGATATTTTTTTTTTTTTTATAATGTCAATTTATAATTTACAATAATAAACATATTCCTGTTATTCGAATCAGCCTGGAGGCGACCATCTCATTCCCAAGGTGTACCTGGTGCAGGAGTTGATGTCGGTGCCGTCGGCGCCCTCGGGCCACACGCCCACGCACGGGAACGCCAGCGGGCAGTGCGCCGACGCCCAGCGCACGTCGCGCAGCGCCGCGCCCGACGCCACCTGCCGGCACGTCGTCGCGTTCCCGGGGGGGGGGGGGGGGGTCATTACTAATTAGAGTAAAGTAAAGTAACAGCCTGTAAATTTCCCACTGCTGAGATAAGGCCTCCTCTTCCATTAAGGAGAGAGATTGGAACATATTCCACCACGCTGTTCCGATGCGGGTTGGTGGAATGCACATGTGACAGAATTTCGATGAAATTTGACACATGCAGGTTTCCTCACGATGTTTTTCTTCACCGCCGAGCACGAGATGAATTATAAACACAATTAAGCACACATATATATATATAGTGGTGCTTGCCTGGGTTTGAACACGCAATCATCGGTTAAGATGCACGCGTTCTAACCACTGGGCCATCTCAGCTCTGAATTACTAATTATTATTACTTAATGATGTCATTTATAGTATTTATTTTTAATTCGTCTTTAGTTTATTGGTGTAAGTACTATAAAATCTAAGAGGAGGAGAGATACAATATGTTTTTTAACAACAAATTCAGATCTGCTGAACTGAATTATGTCAAGTTGGAAAATGGATGTCACTTACAAAATAGCACTTCATAATCTCCAGAGTTGCTCCTGATGTATTGACTGTCTTCTGACCAGTCCAAGTGAGTGATGAAACTCGAGTGACCCTGAAACACAATATGACTTATTATTATAGTGTTCTGTACATTTAATTTTTACCATTTAATATAAGCCTACTCTTTATAAAAATTTTTAAATAATATCTAGCATATATTCTAAATTTATATTTAATCTACAACACTACATACATTGACAATACAATATATAACTAACAATTAAATTATTTGTGTTCATTATAACACCGTTAAACTAATTTATACTTAATGTTCTTTGCGAAATAGTCATTTTTCGTGCGAAATGACGTATTTGTATTACAAGGTCAAATATATTATCACTTTAATTAATAATAAACTGTTAATGCCTATATTATGTAACTAAACTCGGTTTTAGAACAGGAAGTCATATTATATGGATGTATGGCGTCACAATGTATGAGATAACTTATAGTAATGAATAATGTTTACTTCTACTTATTGCCAACCAACTATTAGGAGCCGTCCATACATTACGTCATTCTAAATTAGGGGGTTGGTCTACGGATGACGGTAAATGATAGAGAGGAGGGGGGGGGGTCGATTTGTTTCGAAATTGACGTCATTCTTATTTATTTATTTATAATTTATAGTAGAAATTTCTTCCAGCACACCTAGTAACTGAGACTGCAAATGACTGCAAATAATACCCATTTCTCAAATCTGCAATGTTTTAATTTCGTCAAACTGGTTATGACGTCAATTTTGGGAGAAGGGGGCGTCATTAAGAAATGACGATAGGATGATTGTATATGACGTAATTTATGGACGGCCCCTAATCCATGCACTAACTACGACAAGCATGTACTACAGGCTACAGGAATTAAATTACCCGTCTACGCTTTCTCTCCGTGCACTAGATTCGCGTGAAATGATTAATGTTTATAAATTCAAAGTATTACATTTCTAATTATAATAGACAATTTCATGGCCTCGACAATAGTCTAGTAACGTTTCGTTGTCATATTGATTGTTTATGAAAAAAAGTTGTTATAACTAAATAATTATTTAACAAAGTATTATGTATTCACATTTTATCTTTTTTTATTATTAATATCTATTGACGAAGTTTATGAAACAATTTGATATTTATTTTATTAAATTGTGAAAAAAAAAACAATTGATTGTAAAATGTGTCAATATTGTGTTGAAATGTGAAAAGATATAAAGTCGAGGTGTAAAAATGTTTTATTTAATTTGCCAACTAATTGTATTGTTACTGACACCCACAATGTATGCAACACAATGCAATAAACAGTCAATTGATTGGATGAGATTAATTTTGAAGTCAGATAATAATAAAAATAAAGGAAGATGGAGAGTTTAGAACATTACAAGGGAATGTGTCAAAAGTGACACTTTAATTAATTACTAAATTCTCGTATTAAGAAATTGTTAATGCACACTCTACCCGGAATTCGTGTTCTCTTTTGTTTCCTGCAATGATATTCTAATAAACAGATATGTTATATCCATACTAAACAACAGAAAAAGTGTGCCGCGCCGGGGACCGTTTCTTTTAGTTTATTTTTTAAATTTCGTTACAAGTAAAAAAGATAGCTTGATAAAAACAATAAATAAAAGGGATAACTAGAACGTTTTAATTACGCAAAACGTATTACTACATAATTATGATGTATTATAACGTATTACTACGTAAAACGACTAAAGGCAAACGTCCCAATTGGGACGTTTTCTAGTCTTCACTTTTTGCGCGTTAATAACATATCTGTTTACAGGACATCATTGGTTTTCTGTAATACTCTACGTTGCAGTTAACTATTATCATCTGAGAATTGAATGAAACTGAAGTCAAACAAAAGCTCGGTTCAAGAAATTTTTTTTTTTTTTTTAAACATCACATACATTACTCTGATCCCAATGTAAGTAGCTGAAGCACTTGTGTTATGGAAATCAAAAGTAACGACGGTACCACACACACCCAGACCCAAGACAACATAGAAAACTAATGGTAATCTACATCGACTCGGCCGGGAATCGAACCCGGGACCTCAGAGTGGCGTACCCATGAAAACCGGTGTACACACCACTCGACCACGGAGGTCGTCAGAAATGGTGTATTAGGGAGTGTGTATGTAATGAGGTTGTGTTTGTATGGAGTAGAGTCAGCGGCACTCACGAGGCACTTCCCGAGGCGCGAGTAGCGCGCGGCGTCGTCGAGCTGGTACACGTAGATGAAGTTGTCGCGCGAGCCGATGGCCACCAGTTGGTTGTTGGGCGAGTACTCGATGGTCTGGATCGGCTCCGTGCTGGAAAACGTTTACTTTCTGTTTACTTACTTTTGAGCCTCTACCCATAGATGGCGCCGTATAAGAAAATCCACCTACTCTTATATAAACAACAACAACAACAACAGCCTGTAAATTCGCACTGCTGGGCTAAAGGCCTCCTCTCCTTTTGAGGAGAAGGTTTTTGGAACATATTCCACCACGGTGTTCCAATGCGGGTTGGTGGAATACACATGTGGCAGAATTTCTATGAAATTTGTCACATGCAGGTTTCCTCACGATGTTTTCCTTCACCGCTGAGCACGAGATGAATTATAAAGACAAATTAAGCACATGAATCAGCGGTGCTTGCCTGGGTTTGAACCCGCAATCATCGGTTAAGATGCACGCGTTCTAATCACTGGGCCATTTCGACTCTTATATAAACAATGTGCAACCAAATTTGGGAACTGAGGTGTTATGCCCATTGTTATATTAGCTCAATCGTCCTTCACAACTTCAACAATCAATCAATTGGGTTGTACCTACCCAAGTGATCTTGTTATTTTACTATATAATCTATTTTATTTATTACATAGCTTTCACCATGTTATTGACTGATTGAATTTTTATTCCGTTTCAAGTATTACAACAACAACAACAACAGCCTCTAAATTCCCACTGCTGGGCTAAAGGCCTCCTCTCCCTTTAAGGACAGGGTTTGGAACATATTCCACCACGCTGTTCCAGTGCGGGTTGGTATTAGTTTTTTTGTAATTAAATATTTTTCTCTTCTTGGCTGATACTTTTTTTTTCTTCATGGTATATTTAGTTGAACAGCAGAGTGAATGTCCTCACCCGTCCTGGTGCTGGGCCAGCAGTTCCCGGGTCTGCGGGTCGTAGACCAGCCAGCGGCCCGACACGCAGCCCACTGCTAGCGCGGCGCCGTCGCGCGACCACGCGCAGCACTGCGCGCGCTCCTGCACACACACACAGACGGCTCAGACACACGACGACAAACAACAACAGCCTGTAAATTCCCACTGCTGGGCTAAAGGCCTCCTCTCCCTTTGAGGAGGTTTTGAAACATATTCCACCACGCTGTTCCAATGCGGGTTGGTGGAATGCACGTGTTTCAGAATTTCTAATATTTGTCACATGCAGGTTTCCTCAGGATGTTTTCCTTCACCGCTGAGCACGTGATGAATTATAAAGACAAATTAAGCACATGAAACAGAGGTGCTTGCCTGGGTTTGAACCCGCAATCATCGGTTAAGATGCACCTGCTCGAACCACTGGGCCATCTCGACTCCAGACTTTAGAGGCACGACACCATACGAAAAAATTAGAAGCACTCTGCCTCACAACATTCGGCAAAATATTCACAGACAAACGACTTGCTACAGACATTGCCATACATGTAATCTCATAGGGATGTTTGCAATAAGAGCATGGAGAACTTATACAACGGCAAAATATCTGATTGGCATTTGTGAAGTTGAACTTAAATTGAGTAAGGCGTGGGTGGGCGTGTGTCACATACACATGTGTGTGTGTGTGTGTGTGTGTGTGTGTGTTGCGGACTCACCTCGATGTCCTTGCTCCAGATGGTGGAGTGGCTGAGCGCATCCCACAGCTGCAGTAGGCGGTCCCAGCCCGCCGACGCGAACTGCGGCAGCGTCGGGTGCGCCGCCAGCCCCCACACCTCGTCCACGTGCCCTGCCACACACGGACATTACGAGCTAGCTCCAGTGCACTCATTCGAAATACAACTATATGGTGTACATGTATTTTGTGCAGCGGAGCTGAGTAAAGGTAAGTCGGTGGATTAAGAGTTTTTGCAGTCGTAATGTAGACTGACGAATTCATCAAGCATTATTTGCAAAGTGGTCACCATCACTAACCGACACGGTGTTGTAGAGCAATTTATTTATTGTTAATGCGTGTCATGGTATCCGTATTATACAGATACAGTATTATACGGTTATGTTTTTAAAATAATATGCATGCAAAGTTTCATAATGACTTTTTTTAATTTTTAAGACATTTTTGAGGAAAAAAAAATCTAAAAAATATTGAAATAAATTCGTTTTCCGTCTCGTATTCTTAAATTTGGACCGATAATTATTGTTTAAATATTGGCAAATATCTAGTGTTTAATCGCTTTTATAAAACAAAAGGAAAAAATAGATTTTAATTGATACTTTTTTTTAAATAAATTTTTGAAGTTGCAGTTTTGACAAATTTTGAAAAAAGCTAAAAAAAGCATATGGGGGGTTCATAATACATACGTCGAGTTACCAATTACCCTGTATATGGTGTGGGTGTAGCGAGTGTGGGGGTGTGGTGGTGTAATAGTACGTACCCAGAACGGCAGGCACGAAACCTAGCTGCAGGTCTCCGTGCAGGATGCAGTTGCGGGTAGTGCCCACGAACAGCTGCCCTCCGCGACCCTCCGTCACCACGCGTACTCCACCGTAGTGGCCCTCGATCTGTAGGGTGGTCAGGTACACGTAGTAATATATGCAGCGGGATTTATTTCAACACATAATATATATTTTGACGACCTCCATGGTCGAGTGGTGTGTACACCGGTTTTCATGGGTACGCCACTCTGAGGTCCCGGGTTCAATTCCCGGCCGAGTCGATGTAGATTACCATTAGTTTTCTATGTTGTCTTGGGTCTGGGTGTTTGTGGTACCGTCGTTACTTCTGATTTCCATAACACAAGTGCTTCAGCTACTTACATTGGGATCAGAGTAATGTATGTGATATTGTCTCATATTTATTATTATTATTATTTATTATTTTCTATCATTCATCTATCTCTCATGAGGTACTCTAGTGGCAGAGTGCATTTAGTCAGGGAATCATAGGTTCAATCCCGGGCTTGAGGCAGTAACAATAATGGATGGATATTTTTGTTGAGCCTTAAGAGCAGCGTGACATTCGCTTTTACTTTGCTTTCAAAAGCCACGAAGAGCAGAGATGGCCCAGTGGTTAGAACGCGTGCATCTTAACCGATGATTGCGGGTTCAAACCCAGGCAAGCACCGCTGATTCATGTGCTTAATTTGTCTTTATAATTCATCTCGTGCTCAGCGGTTGTTACATTAAAAATTATTTACATAATTTTAACTTTTTTTTATAATTATATAAAACGTCAAAAAAGTGTCAATTCGCTAAATTCCGTGCCATTGACCCATTTCCCACTTAATTTATAGCGGTGTTGCTAGTATAACGCTTCAACTTGGCATTTTCTAAAATTTTAATTAATAAAATAAATTACATTTATTTTAAAGGTGCATTAAAACAATTATTAAAATAAGATTTTAATCATCCAATTCGTTTGTTGAATTTTATTAGAGGTCATTTCACATCGTTTCAGATTAATTTAGTAGCTGTCTTCCAGTTTAATTGTTAGTTCTTCGATGTAGGTGTCGGAGTCTAGTTATGATAAATTTACTTTGCCTCATTTTTGACTTTTCTTAATTTTAATAATTATTCTAAAATTATTTCCCTGATTTAATTATGGATATAATTCCTTTTTCATTAAGGGTATTTTGGTAGTGATACTGGTCACACTCGCTAACCTTTCAAAGGTTCGTGAACTTTCGATTTCGTTCTTTTTGAATTTTGGAACTATCGGCTTCACACCGAATCCAAACTTTTAATTCGATATACTTAATATATCGGTGAGTTGTCTTAATAATTGAGTTTCTTAATTTGTGGTTGTTTAGTATTCAGTGCTTTAATAGCAGTTATCTTTTCAGAATTTATATTAACAATGAAGTTTTGAAGTTTGACAGAACTTTATATCATGTTTACCGACTCGTAAGAAATTGTAAGTCTTTAATTCTTGTTTTTGGTTAAATGCATTGGTTTACAATTCGAAAAGTCGTAGTCATGTGTAAATTGTGGTTTCCAGTGACCCTTTGAAATGGTTCTCCGGAGTTGAGATCGTCAATTTGTGTAAGCAGAACTTTGAACCTCCAGAAGGTAAATTCGTGCTTACATCTCTCGTTAAAGGTATTTATCATTTGCTTATTTGCTTAACTTATTGAACCTGTATATTTCGTATTACAGGAGGTTTTTTTTTTTTAATCGGATTTACCCACCACGTGGACTTCTTGAATGGAAATATTAAGAGTGAACGGCTGCAGGTTCCTGGTTGAGTGTGCCCAGATAGCGGCTGGTGCAACTCCAAGGACGGCAGGCCTGTTCCCTAAGCCGTTGTCGGTATCCACATGTGGCTGGAAACTTTGGTGATGTACCCCCTTTTAATTATATTATAAATTCCGTTTACACCGGTCTGGCGAACGGTGTATTCTTTCAAACCACATCAATTAATTTATTCGTCAGTGGCGCCTAATTTTCAACCTTAAATTTTAGATTAGTAACATTGAATTTTCAAGCTTGCCTTTTATCCCAAGTGACCCACGCTGAGTCTAGCTGGCATAATTTTATATAATAATCATTATAAGAAGTAACATAAGTAATGAGTAAATTAAGTAATTGGTTGTTTATAATACTATGTTACTGTGCATTAAAAATTTTATAACCTAATATTGTTTCTTTACACCCAAACCACCAGAAAGGTAACAGTGGCACCACAACGGTAGGGGCGTGACTTGGGATAGTCAGTATGTCTGTATTTGCTATATTGAAATAAGGCGTTTGAAAATCAATGTTTAATATTGTTATTGTATAAAAACTATTATAAAGATTTAACAAGTACTATTTTAATAATTATGTCCTTTATTATATGTTTCAAATTAACTTTACAACATTTCATATTGCATTGGTAGTAAATTTTAGGTAAATTATCATACTGTGATATTACTTTAATTATATAATAATTATTACTTTAAGAGGATTAATTTAAATTATTGATGCAATTATAATTTAAACAGGTTTAGTATTAAGTGACTTACATATTATTATATTGTGAAGCCAGCTCGACTTAACTTTTTATTATCAGCATTTAATATGACAATTAATTTTACTTGCACTTTGGACTTTTGCACGTTTAATTTTATCTGAACTTTGATTCAAATTTATTTGTTTTTGAACCTTATTCATATTGTTTGTGTTGTTCTTTAGTATTGCAACTTTTAGGGTTCTGCAAATTTTTGTACTGGTTCAATACAATTTTTTTTTTGTTTTTTACTGAACTTTTTTTCAAATAGTTTTTTTAATTTTGTTTTATATCTATATAAAACCAGTTGTCACATTCATAGCTTACACTTAGAATATTTTTTTTTGGGAAATATTTTTTTTTACATCATGGAAAGGCCTATAGCTTATCACTTACTTAGAAAGGATGAACTTATTTATGAAGTTGAGATAAGGGATGCTAAACCTAAAGGTTCAGTGGAAGAGTTGAGGATTCAGATTCGGGACTTAGTGAATTCAATTCCTGCTGATGAGATTTTAGAAACATCTTTGGATCCAGCCAGCGAGTTTGAAATTATTGATTCTAAACTGGATGAAGTCTTACTCACCTTGTTATCTAAGCCTCAATTTAAAAGTTTTAACCGGTTAAGAGCTATAGCACATCACCTTTTCCTTCGATTTAGCAGGATTGAAGTGGATGTTAATTTATTTTATAAAAAGGAAGAATTGAATGTGAAACTTAAGGATTGTCTTTCGAAAGTGGATAGTTTGTTTCAATCTTTTAGTAAATCTTTTAAAGTCGAGATGGTTCGCGGCAAGAGTAAACCTGGTTTGTTTTGTTTTCGTTGTAGGGTTAAGGGACATGATTTGGGTACTTGTAAGTCTAGGGATATTGTCTGTTTTTGTTGTGGTACTAAGGGCATCACCGTTAAGTCCTGTCTTAATTGTAAATCAGCTGATCCAAAAAACGGATAAGCCTTCCGTCAAACCGTTCCGCTAACTTTGATCCTGACGATTGGCGGAAGTATTTAAAACGAATCTCACTTTTCTTTACTCATAGTGTAGCGGCTATGCAGCGTCCTCCGGATGACATTCGTCCTTATTTGTCGGTTTCTATTTTTGATGAACAGTTTTGTGGTTTATTAGATTCCGGTTCATCTATATCTTATCTTAGGGTCTAATTTGGGTCAATATTTTGTCGGTCAGGGTGTTCAGATGTATGACACATCTGATATTTCTTATATAGCTACGGCTAATGATGCACGTTCCCGTGTGTCAGGTTATTTATTTTTACCGATTACGCTGAAGTCTAAGACTAAGGTAATCAAATTTTATGTTGTCCCTAGTGTGACAACACCTTTAATTTTTGGCGTAGGTTTGGTTTAGCACCAAACTTATTTTTTTTTTATGTAAGCTTTGATTCATCCGAAACGAATGTAGTTTCGGGAGTGAAGTTCTTACATCCCCTTGAGGATTTATCTTCTTCGCAAAGCGTAATTGCGAAGGAGGTGATTAGTAAGTTTGAAGAGGTTTCCTTCGAAAGGAAGGACTTAGGTCGAACGGATGTTATAACACATTCGATCGATACGGGTGATACGGCACCCATTAAGCAACGTTATTATTGCTTGTCTTCTGTACGTCCGGACAGCAGAGAGGAGAGGGGTGTAACATCAGTCCTGACAGTTGGTTTATTAAGGTACGATAGTGTCGTTAGGTATTGCAAAGTGTGAACGTCCGGACAGCAGAGAGGAGAGGGGTGTAACATCAGTCCTGACAGTTGGTTTATTAAGGTATGATAGTGTCGTTAGGTATTGCAAAGTGTCAACGTCTGGACAGCTGAGTTTATTGGTATGAAACATCAGTCCTGACAGTTGGTTTATTATGGTATGGATAGCAGTGTCTTTAGGTTTCGTTTGCGTTCGTTAGGCATCCTTTTATTCCTTTTCCTCACCCTAAAATCCTTATGGAGCGGTTGGTAACTCCTTAAATAAGCCTTAATACTCAGAGCGGATTGTAACTCTGTAAAAATAAGCCTTACGACTCAGAGCGGATTGTAACTCTGCAAAAATAAGCCTTAAAACTATTCCTTCACGTTTGGTGACCGTCCAGTATCAACTTTGTGATGATGTTGTAACTGTTTGGCATCCTTTTATTCCTTTTCCTCACCCTAAAATCCTTATGGAGCGGTTGGTAACTCCTTAAATAAGCCTTAATACTCAGAGCGGATTGTAACTCTGTAAAAATAAGCCTTACGACTCAGAGCGGTTTGTGACTCTGTAAAAATAAGCCTTAAAACTATTCCTTCACGTTTGGTGACCGTCCAGTATCAACTTTATGATGGTGTTGTATCTGTTTGGCATCCTTTTATTCCTTTTCCTCACCCTAAAATCCTTATGGAGCGGTTGGTAACTCCTTAAATAAGCCTTAATACTCAGAGCGGATTGTAACTCTGTAAAAATAAGCCTTACGACTCAGAGCGGTTTGTGACTCTGTAAAAATAAGCCTTAATACTATTCCTTGACATTTTGTCACCTTCCAGTGTCCACTTCTGTGTTTGCGTGGTATCTGTTTGGTTTCCTAATATTCCTTTCCCATCCCATATTACCTAACAAGTGTTGTTGTTCGTCTGGTCAGTAGAGAGTCTTATGCGTGAGTACCATCAGTCCTGACGGTTGGTTTTATTAAGGATAGTTATGTCTGTTGGTTTGTATATTTTCTTTTTTTGTATAGTGTTTTAAGACTGTTAACTTCTCGTGGGTTCGAATAGTTAATTAGTCATATTGTTTTCGCGAATTTTGGTGTCGTGATACTATTTTATAGAGGTTAATGATATTCTCTATTTAGTGGCATAGACTACTAGTAAATTTTTTTTTAAGATGCGTATGAAAAGCATTATTTTTATATTATCTGTGTTAGAGCAGATATTAGTTTTGTTCATGCGTCTGGTTATGCATGCAGCGAAGCTTTTGTTGAGCTTAAGCTCTGGTGGAGTTTATCCTGCACATATCGTGGGAGCTCGGTTTGTTTTATTTGGTTGTAGCCGAATAAATGAGTTGTGGTGAGTAGTAGTTTTCTTAAGTTGGATTTTCCACTTTTTTTGTCATTTTATATTTCACATTTGAAATGTTATTTCAATTAATTATTTGTGTGGTTCGAGGTTCTGAGCTGGAGGGCCAGCTCGAATTTTACTCGTTTATCCTCGCAAAATTCTTCCGGGAGGGGAGGTACTGTTACATTAAAAATTATTTACATAATTTTAACTTTTTTTTATAATTATATAAAACGTCAAAAAAGTGTCAATTCGCTAAATTCCGTGCCATTGACCCATTTCCCACTTAATTTATAGCGGTGTTGCTAGTATAACGCTTCAACTTGGCATTTTCTAAAATTTTAATTAATAAAATAAATTACATTTATTTTAAAGGTGCATTAAAACAATTATTAAAATAAGATTTTAATCATCCAATTCGTTTGTTGAATTTTATTAGAGGTCATTTCACATCGTTTCAGATTAATTTAGTAGCTGTCTTCCAGTTTAATTGTTAGTTCTTCGATGTAGGTGTCGGAGTCTAGTTATGATAAATTTACTTTGCCTCATTTTTGACTTTTCTTAATTTTAATAATTATTCTAAAATTATTTCCCTGATTTAATTATGGATATAATTCCTTTTTCATTAAGGGTATTTTGGTAGTGATACTGGTCACACTCGCTAACCTTTCAAAGGTTCGTGAACTTTCGATTTCGTTCTTTTTGAATTTTGGAACTATCGGCTTCACACCGAATCCAAACTTTTAATTCGATATACTTAATATATCGGTGAGTTGTCTTAATAATTGAGTTTCTTAATTTGTGGTTGTTTAGTATTCAGTGCTTTAATAGCAGTTATCTTTTCAGAATTTATATTAACAATGAAGTTTTGAAGTTTGACAGAACTTTATATCATGTTTACCGACTCGTAAGAAATTGTAAGTCTTTAATTCTTGTTTTTGGTTAAATGCATTGGTTTACAATTCGAAAAGTCGTAGTCATGTGTAAATTGTGGTTTCCAGTGACCCTTTGAAATGGTTCTCCGGAGTTGAGATCGTCAATTTGTGTAAGCAGAACTTTGAACCTCCAGAAGGTAAATTCGTGCTTACATCTCTCGTTAAAGGTATTTATCATTTGCTTATTTGCTTAACTTATTGAACCTGTATATTTCGTATTACAGGAGGTTTTTTTTTTTTAATCGGATTTACCCACCACGTGGACTTCTTGAATGGAAATATTAAGAGTGAACGGCTGCAGGTTCCTGGTTGAGTGTGCCCAGATAGCGGCTGGTGCAACTCCAAGGACGGCAGGCCTGTTCCCTAAGCCGTTGTCGGTATCCACATGTGGCTGGAAACTTTGGTGATGTACCCCCTTTTAATTATATTATAAATTCCGTTTACACCGGTCTGGCGAACGGTGTATTCTTTCAAACCACATCAATTAATTTATTCGTCAGTGGCGCCTAATTTTCAACCTTAAATTTTAGATTAGTAACATTGAATTTTCAAGCTTGCCTTTTATCCCAAGTGACCCACGCTGAGTCTAGCTGGCATAATTTTATATAATAATCATTATAAGAAGTAACATAAGTAATGAGTAAATTAAGTAATTGGTTGTTTATAATACTATGTTACTGTGCATTAAAAATTTTATAACCTAATATTGTTTCTTTACACCCAAACCACCAGAAAGGTAACAGTGGCACCACAACGGTAGGGGCGTGACTTGGGATAGTCAGTATGTCTGTATTTGCTATATTGAAATAAGGCGTTTGAAAATCAATGTTTAATATTGTTATTGTATAAAAACTATTATAAAGATTTAACAAGTACTATTTTAATAATTATGTCCTTTATTATATGTTTCAAATTAACTTTACAACATTTCATATTGCATTGGTAGTAAATTTTAGGTAAATTATCATACTGTGATATTACTTTAATTATATAATAATTATTACTTTAAGAGGATTAATTTAAATTATTGATGCAATTATAATTTAAACAGGTTTAGTATTAAGTGACTTACATATTATTATATTGTGAAGCCAGCTCGACTTAACTTTTTATTATCAGCATTTAATATGACAATTAATTTTACTTGCACTTTGGACTTTTGCACGTTTAATTTTATCTGAACTTTGATTCAAATTTATTTGTTTTTGAACCTTATTCATATTGTTTGTGTTGTTCTTTAGTATTGCAACTTTTAGGGTTCTGCAAATTTTTGTACTGGTTCAATACAATTTTTTTTTTGTTTTTTACTGAACTTTTTTTCAAATAGTTTTTTTAATTTTGTTTTATATCTATATAAAACCAGTTGTCACATTCATAGCTTACACTTAGAATATTTTTTTTTGGGAAATATTTTTTTTTACATCATGGAAAGGCCTATAGCTTATCACTTACTTAGAAAGGATGAACTTATTTATGAAGTTGAGATAAGGGATGCTAAACCTAAAGGTTCAGTGGAAGAGTTGAGGATTCAGATTCGGGACTTAGTGAATTCAATTCCTGCTGATGAGATTTTAGAAACATCTTTGGATCCAGCCAGCGAGTTTGAAATTATTGATTCTAAACTGGATGAAGTCTTACTCACCTTGTTATCTAAGCCTCAATTTAAAAGTTTTAACCGGTTAAGAGCTATAGCACATCACCTTTTCCTTCGATTTAGCAGGATTGAAGTGGATGTTAATTTATTTTATAAAAAGGAAGAATTGAATGTGAAACTTAAGGATTGTCTTTCGAAAGTGGATAGTTTGTTTCAATCTTTTAGTAAATCTTTTAAAGTCGAGATGGTTCGCGGCAAGAGTAAACCTGGTTTGTTTTGTTTTCGTTGTAGGGTTAAGGGACATGATTTGGGTACTTGTAAGTCTAGGGATATTGTCTGTTTTTGTTGTGGTACTAAGGGCATCACCGTTAAGTCCTGTCTTAATTGTAAATCAGCTGATCCAAAAAACGGATAAGCCTTCCGTCAAACCGTTCCGCTAACTTTGATCCTGACGATTGGCGGAAGTATTTAAAACGAATCTCACTTTTCTTTACTCATAGTGTAGCGGCTATGCAGCGTCCTCCGGATGACATTCGTCCTTATTTGTCGGTTTCTATTTTTGATGAACAGTTTTGTGGTTTATTAGATTCCGGTTCATCTATATCTTATCTTAGGGTCTAATTTGGGTCAATATTTTGTCGGTCAGGGTGTTCAGATGTATGACACATCTGATATTTCTTATATAGCTACGGCTAATGATGCACGTTCCCGTGTGTCAGGTTATTTATTTTTACCGATTACGCTGAAGTCTAAGACTAAGGTAATCAAATTTTATGTTGTCCCTAGTGTGACAACACCTTTAATTTTTGGCGTAGGTTTGGTTTAGCACCAAACTTATTTTTTTTTTATGTAAGCTTTGATTCATCCGAAACGAATGTAGTTTCGGGAGTGAAGTTCTTACATCCCCTTGAGGATTTATCTTCTTCGCAAAGCGTAATTGCGAAGGAGGTGATTAGTAAGTTTGAAGAGGTTTCCTTCGAAAGGAAGGACTTAGGTCGAACGGATGTTATAACACATTCGATCGATACGGGTGATACGGCACCCATTAAGCAACGTTATTATTGCTTGTCTTCTGTACGTCCGGACAGCAGAGAGGAGAGGGGTGTAACATCAGTCCTGACAGTTGGTTTATTAAGGTACGATAGTGTCGTTAGGTATTGCAAAGTGTGAACGTCCGGACAGCAGAGAGGAGAGGGGTGTAACATCAGTCCTGACAGTTGGTTTATTAAGGTATGATAGTGTCGTTAGGTATTGCAAAGTGTCAACGTCTGGACAGCTGAGTTTATTGGTATGAAACATCAGTCCTGACAGTTGGTTTATTATGGTATGGATAGCAGTGTCTTTAGGTTTCGTTTGCGTTCGTTAGGCATCCTTTTATTCCTTTTCCTCACCCTAAAATCCTTATGGAGCGGTTGGTAACTCCTTAAATAAGCCTTAATACTCAGAGCGGATTGTAACTCTGTAAAAATAAGCCTTACGACTCAGAGCGGATTGTAACTCTGCAAAAATAAGCCTTAAAACTATTCCTTCACGTTTGGTGACCGTCCAGTATCAACTTTGTGATGATGTTGTAACTGTTTGGCATCCTTTTATTCCTTTTCCTCACCCTAAAATCCTTATGGAGCGGTTGGTAACTCCTTAAATAAGCCTTAATACTCAGAGCGGATTGTAACTCTGTAAAAATAAGCCTTACGACTCAGAGCGGTTTGTGACTCTGTAAAAATAAGCCTTAAAACTATTCCTTCACGTTTGGTGACCGTCCAGTATCAACTTTATGATGGTGTTGTATCTGTTTGGCATCCTTTTATTCCTTTTCCTCACCCTAAAATCCTTATGGAGCGGTTGGTAACTCCTTAAATAAGCCTTAATACTCAGAGCGGATTGTAACTCTGTAAAAATAAGCCTTACGACTCAGAGCGGTTTGTGACTCTGTAAAAATAAGCCTTAATACTATTCCTTGACATTTTGTCACCTTCCAGTGTCCACTTCTGTGTTTGCGTGGTATCTGTTTGGTTTCCTAATATTCCTTTCCCATCCCATATTACCTAACAAGTGTTGTTGTTCGTCTGGTCAGTAGAGAGTCTTATGCGTGAGTACCATCAGTCCTGACGGTTGGTTTTATTAAGGATAGTTATGTCTGTTGGTTTGTATATTTTCTTTTTTTGTATAGTGTTTTAAGACTGTTAACTTCTCGTGGGTTCGAATAGTTAATTAGTCATATTGTTTTCGCGAATTTTGGTGTCGTGATACTATTTTATAGAGGTTAATGATATTCTCTATTTAGTGGCATAGACTACTAGTAAATTTTTTTTTAAGATGCGTATGAAAAGCATTATTTTTATATTATCTGTGTTAGAGCAGATATTAGTTTTGTTCATGCGTCTGGTTATGCATGCAGCGAAGCTTTTGTTGAGCTTAAGCTCTGGTGGAGTTTATCCTGCACATATCGTGGGAGCTCGGTTTGTTTTATTTGGTTGTAGCCGAATAAATGAGTTGTGGTGAGTAGTAGTTTTCTTAAGTTGGATTTTCCACTTTTTTTGTCATTTTATATTTCACATTTGAAATGTTATTTCAATTAATTATTTGTGTGGTTCGAGGTTCTGAGCTGGAGGGCCAGCTCGAATTTTACTCGTTTATCCTCGCAAAATTCTTCCGGGAGGGGAGGTACTGTTACATTAAAAATTATTTACATAATTTTAACTTTTTTTTATAATTATATAAAACGTCAAAAAAGTGTCAATTCGCTAAATTCCGTGCCATTGACCCATTTCCCACTTAATTTATAGCGGTGTTGCTAGTATAACGCTTCAACTTGGCATTTTCTAAAATTTTAATTAATAAAATAAATTACATTTATTTTAAAGGTGCATTAAAACAATTATTAAAATAAGATTTTAATCATCCAATTCGTTTGTTGAATTTTATTAGAGGTCATTTCACATCGTTTCAGATTAATTTAGTAGCTGTCTTCCAGTTTAATTGTTAGTTCTTCGATGTAGGTGTCGGAGTCTAGTTATGATAAATTTACTTTGCCTCATTTTTGACTTTTCTTAATTTTAATAATTATTCTAAAATTATTTCCCTGATTTAATTATGGATATAATTCCTTTTTCATTAAGGGTATTTTGGTAGTGATACTGGTCACACTCGCTAACCTTTCAAAGGTTCGTGAACTTTCGATTTCGTTCTTTTTGAATTTTGGAACTATCGGCTTCACACCGAATCCAAACTTTTAATTCGATATACTTAATATATCGGTGAGTTGTCTTAATAATTGAGTTTCTTAATTTGTGGTTGTTTAGTATTCAGTGCTTTAATAGCAGTTATCTTTTCAGAATTTATATTAACAATGAAGTTTTGAAGTTTGACAGAACTTTATATCATGTTTACCGACTCGTAAGAAATTGTAAGTCTTTAATTCTTGTTTTTGGTTAAATGCATTGGTTTACAATTCGAAAAGTCGTAGTCATGTGTAAATTGTGGTTTCCAGTGACCCTTTGAAATGGTTCTCCGGAGTTGAGATCGTCAATTTGTGTAAGCAGAACTTTGAACCTCCAGAAGGTAAATTCGTGCTTACATCTCTCGTTAAAGGTATTTATCATTTGCTTATTTGCTTAACTTATTGAACCTGTATATTTCGTATTACAGGAGGTTTTTTTTTTTTAATCGGATTTACCCACCACGTGGACTTCTTGAATGGAAATATTAAGAGTGAACGGCTGCAGGTTCCTGGTTGAGTGTGCCCAGATAGCGGCTGGTGCAACTCCAAGGACGGCAGGCCTGTTCCCTAAGCCGTTGTCGGTATCCACATGTGGCTGGAAACTTTGGTGATGTACCCCCTTTTAATTATATTATAAATTCCGTTTACACCGGTCTGGCGAACGGTGTATTCTTTCAAACCACATCAATTAATTTATTCGTCAGTGGCGCCTAATTTTCAACCTTAAATTTTAGATTAGTAACATTGAATTTTCAAGCTTGCCTTTTATCCCAAGTGACCCACGCTGAGTCTAGCTGGCATAATTTTATATAATAATCATTATAAGAAGTAACATAAGTAATGAGTAAATTAAGTAATTGGTTGTTTATAATACTATGTTACTGTGCATTAAAAATTTTATAACCTAATATTGTTTCTTTACACCCAAACCACCAGAAAGGTAACACGGTGAAGGAAAACATCGTGAGGAAACCTGCATGTGACAAATTTCATACAAATTCTGCTACATGTGTATTCCACCAACCCGCATTGGAACAGCGTGGTGGAATATGTTCCAAACCTTCTCCTCAAAGGGAGAGGAGGCCTTTAGCCCAGCAGTGGGAATTTACAGGCTGTTACTTTACTTTACTTTTTTTTCAAAAGCCATAAACCCAGCCGTGTTCTTATGGGTGAGTGAATGGTACAACTGACCACGCTCTCGGTGCCGGTGGCGGTGAGGTCGGCGTCGAAGAGCACGAGGCGGCCGTCCTTGCCGCCGCCCGACACCAGCCCGCCGTCCTTGAGGCCGCACAGCGAGAACACGGCGCCCTCGTGCACGCCGCGCAGTTGCCGCGCCGCCGTGTTGGTGCCGCGCGCCCACAGCGTCACGTTGCCGCTCGAGTCGCCCGACAGCACGTCGCCTGCGCACCGCGCTCCACAATTACATTGCATTTCCATTTTGTTTTTTTTTTTATGGTTTAGTTTGGCGGACGAGCATATGGGCCACCTGATGGTAAGTGGTAACCATCACTCAGCGGGATCGAACTATCATGCTACAATTTTTTATGGTATAGGTTGGCGGACGAGCATATGGGTCACCATCACCCATAGACAAAGACGCTGTAAGAAATATTAAATATTTCTTACATCGTTAATGTGCCACTAACCTTGAGAACTAAGATTTTAAGTTATGTCCCTTGTGCCTGTAGTTACACTGGCTCACTCACCCTTCAGACCGGAACACAACAATACTGAATACTGTTATTTGGCGGTAGAATAACTGATGAGTGGGTGGTACCTACCCAGACGGGCTTGCACAAAGCCCTACCACCAAGTGTAGGTGCTTCCATAGTATCAACTGGCCTTTCAGCGTTTAATTAGATTAATAGGCTATTTGACTATTTTAAAATTCATTTTATATTATTTAGTAGATGTTAAGGAACCCAGTAAAAGTAGATTTTTTTACTCTAGTACATATTTGCGGAAAACTATCATATTAAAAATTCCATATTTAAATAACGCGCGAAAACGCTACTTGGACAATATGGCGCTGCAAAGGGGTCGGTGACGTCACTTTGCTGTATTTTAATCTGTGGTACATATAGTAGAAAAGCAAGGTTTACAAGAAAGTGACTTCATCATAAGCTCGGCCAATCAGGAGCGTTTTTTGTCACGTGACAAACGTTTGAAAAAATGCATTTTTATTTATTGAATTTTGAATAAATTAAGTATTATTTTCAAGTTTCGTTAGTAAATAACCATTTTTAAACTCATAATCTACACTGATTACAATAATTCACAATTTATTTTTCGCATTGTCAAATAGCCTATTGTCGAGCTGAATGAGGCATTATAGGCCCATTTGATGTTTTACAGAAGCTACTGATAGAGCCACTTACCATTATTATTGAACGCGAGGCACGTAACATATTTCGGCTTGTCTCGGGTCTCGAAGATCCCCATTCGCTTGTAGAGTACGTTGGAGGCGTCGAGCGTCCAGAAGGCGATGTGACCCTTTCCGCAGGTGACGATTTGGTTACGATCGAGTGGATGGAACTCCACTGCCACTACTGTATCCACTGAGCACTGAGAGATAATATAAACATAATTACTTTTATTTAGCAGCATTTTTGAAGCCCTGTAAAAAATCTGTGTGCTATGAAAGTAAATGAGTCTAGATGGCCCAGTGGTTAGAACGCGTGCATCTTAACCGATGATTGTGGGTTAAAATCCAGGCAAGCACCGCTGATTTATGTGCTTAATTTGTCTTTATAATTCATCTCGTACTCGGTGGTGAAGGAAAACAATATGAGGAAACCTGCATGTGACAAATTTCATAGAAATTCTGCCACATGTGTATTTCACCAACCCGCATTGGAACAGCGTGGTGGAATATGTTCCAAACCTTCTCCTCTAAGGGAGAGGAGGCCTTTAGCCCAGCAGTGGGAATTTACAGGCTGTTGTTGTTGATGAAAGTAAACATTATGACATGTGTGTCTAAAGAAGAGAAGACAGTGATAAATTGGTCTCGCAACGGAGCGCGCACCTTGGTCTCGGCCAGGCAGTGGCCCTTGTCGCCGCGCTGCCACTCCCACACGGAGATGACGTGGTCGGGCCCGTCGTCCACGCAGGCGAGCAGCGCGCCGCCGTCCGCGCGCGAGAAGGCCACGCCCGCCGCCGCGCGCTCCAGCGTGCCCGCGCCCACCACGGCCAGCGTGGCCAGCGACACTGAGTTCCACACGCGCACGTGCGGCTGCGGGCAGAGACGACCTCTTTACTCAAGCTATTTATGCGGCGAGTAGATGGGCACCACTGTCCAATCCTTACATCGCCGATGCGCCATCAGTCTTGGAAGCTAAAATGTTGTGCCATTTTTGCACGTAGTTGTATTACACTAGGTATTATTTTTTGGTAGTAGAATGTCTAATGATTAAGTGTTACCTACCCATGCGCTCACGCAGAACCTTACCACCGACTAAAATATGTAAAAAATGGTATCTAGTATATGTCAAGGAACGACAATTAAAATTTGGCAAGTAGTGCTAAAACTGAGTCTACTCGCAAATCAAATAACATACGGTCAAATGTAATTTACTTCTTATCAGCGGCATTTCTACATTCGGTAACAATTGTTCAAGATTAAATTATTTACCCGGTCTCTAATGTAATTTAACATCTTCACTGTATCGCTTGTTTGTCTGTAAATACTTACATACAAACTAATGAGTTATCATCGTTGGATGTTAATATCTGATGTTTGATCTTTAATACATCATATAAAATCTAATTCCAGTCCCTAAGTATCGATAGTCATGGTCACAATGCCGAGATGCGGGTTCCAACCTGAACGAATACCACTCAACTGTTATGTGTTTAATTTGTGTTTATTATCCATCTCGTGCTCGTAATGAGGAACATATACTTATTGGAGGTCTTAGCCTAACAGTGGAACATTTACATTCCAATACTCACCCTCGCGTCGAGTCGATCATGGCCAGCGCACTGTCCTGTGGCGATAATTAACTTGTTGGGGTGCACAGCGAGGCATTTCACGTCGTCCGTATGGCCGGTGTAGTGCCTCTGACACTGCTCATCCACGTTGAACAGTACCACCACTGCTGCCACGAAGTACACTATTTCCCCCGTCGGTAGTAGATAAAGGTTGTTGCGGCAGTCTTTCCCTCTGAAAAATATCAATTAATCCATAATTTCATAATGAATTTCAGCATTTTTCTGATAATTATTTATACATATACGAATATACATGTTAGTATTAGTATATACATATATACTAATGTATGTATATATGTATATGCTAATATTATGAACGTCTAAGTTTACTAGTTTATTGTCTGTTATGCAACGAGTTATAGTTTTTTTTAAATACTTTCTTCTGGAAAATGTACAGGAAGTCAGGAACTAACTTTACGGGTAAAAGGAAGCGGTAGGTACATGAAAAATTGTATACAATTCAAAACAAGGGTTACATGATTTATTATTGCAAAGTGCTCAGGATATTGATCTTCTTTTTGAGTAAAAATATTATTTCTTCCACAAGTTATACACAAAATACATTTAAGATTGTGATCCTTCTTCAAAGTGTGAAAACGTATCAGAAAGAGAATCTTACAACGCAAAACCTTATAGGCAAATTATTAAGGCTGCCTCCTAGAGACACGACATAAATATACTCATTTAATATTAGAAGCTCAATATAAATATATCTTAAAAGTGTTTTGCTGTCGAAACGTTTGGCCCTTGGAGTAGTGGTGCAAAAAGCTTCATCAAAAGAACAACACCTCGCCTCATTGCCTCCACTGGTGACAGGAGGGCTGGTTCGTTTTTTGCCCAGAGGATCGGAATTGCGATTCAACGGGGAAATGCTGCTAGCATTCTTGCCACCATTACACGCGGTCAAGATTTATACAGTAACTAGTTTTAGTTCATATTTGTAGATATATATTTATTTATTTAAGCATTTAATGTTGTTAATTCTTATGTTAATAAATTATTATTTACATTAAAAGTGTTTGTTGTGATATTTCGAAACGCGCCACAATGAAAAGCCTCGTTTCCTTTCATTGTGAGCAGTAACCTGATGCACCGCGATCCGTCAAACCGCAATCATCTGAATTACACAGTTGGGCACTCAAGTGTGAAGCGGCCTTGAAGTACGTGATCCGTGAGCCGCGGATGCAACGTCACGAAATAATGGAAAGACCGCCAGAACAGCTTCATTGGTCAATTGATTTTAACTTGTTTGAGAAAAATATTAGACGATTTACTTTGCGTCTTGACTTAGGGGACTAAAATGTGACCGTAGTCGCCCGCCACTTCACTTGCGTTTTAGGGTTTTGTTTGTCACGTGTTAACCAAATAAGTAGCGAACTTAAACTCCAAGAAAGGTCATAATTTTGGAGTTCAAGTTATCTACCAATATTATCATACCAAATATCATTAAATTTAGTTCATTGGTTTGGTCGTGAAAGAGAGACAGACAGACAGAGTTTCACATTTATAGTATTGATATATATTTCGATCACAAGAGGTTAAACAATACTTGACATCGAATTGACACGATATAAGTAGTCAACTTGAATATCCTTGGAAAGTCTACGAAATTCATTTTGGTTTTGCGATTTAATTGGAATAGTGCTGTATAATAAATAAAGATATATTAATGAAGAACTTTTTGAGGGTAGTGCACAATTGACTTGAACTATTAGCGAATAGCGAAAAAGTAAATAAATCATTCTTCGATTGCAACAGGCTATAGTGGTTTTTGTTTTGTTTTAAAATGTTATTTTTTAAAGGGCGCCTATTTTAGCCCCTTTTTCACAGGTTTAAATGTTTGAAAACCCTGTATTCAATTTGACTGTCATTAAATTTTACAGGTGCAAAACCTTTGTGCGTTTTCAGTGTTTTAAAATTGTTTGTGTAAGAGAAAGTAATATATATTTTCAAAATAAGAAAGTTACTGGTTATTTTTTGGTTTCGCTTATATGTCATACATATTACTATAAAATATATTTAGTGGAACTTTTACACGAGGCTTTCGTAATTATGAATGGATTATATAATATAATGTAAGTTACTTTTTGAGATCAATTTCATTTTAATCACTTCGATGTTTTGACATCAATTCATGGAAACACGGAAATGTCAAAGGCGTAACTAAGATAAAACCTCCATAGAAAATGTTATTGAATTTAACAACTAATGACACTTTAAATTTTCAAAAAAATTGGTAACACTAATTAAAAAAAAAATAAGAAAATTAGACATTCCAAATTTGAAAATTTACCGACATCAATTATGTCATATAGTCTATAACTCATATTAAGGTTTTATCTAAGGAGGTGTGTCTTTGAAATGTTATCCTAAATTCTGCAACTTTCAATTGACTCACTCACTGAGTCACAAGACCGATTGACTGAAATATATCTTTGCTAACACGATCAGTTAACTGATACGGTATTTTTTGACAAATCCATAATTGGCAGAACAAGTGGGCGGTAATCGTTACTCGTACAATTCGAAGTAAACGCGATTGGAAAATTGCCTGACATTATTGGAGTTCAACTGGTCAGTTTAGAAACAAATGTCGGATTAATTGCCTTATTTGTGTTACGAAACAGTTTTAATTAGTTTATGGGCCATTTATTACGTAAGAAGATTTAGAGAGGGAGGGGTTTACCATGTCTTATGTTCTTACAGTATTAAGAAATATGAAAAATAATAAATAATAAAGGATATGAAGGAGTTTCGATAGTTCTAACATAAGGTAAAAAAATGCGCAAAGTTAAATGTAATGTAAGTATGTTTTAAGTTTAGTTCTGTGCATAAATATTAAACAGTGGGGAGGGCGTCGGCCTATTCGTATTTTTTTATATATAAAGGGGGGAAGGGGTCAAAAACAAGCGAAAATAGTATTGTGTAATAAATGAGTGGAATAAGAATAAGGGATTATTCTGTATAATAAATCTAGTTTACAGATTATGACACTGATTGTCACGTTACCATGTTTTTTAGTCTGTGGTCCTTCTTGATGATTAGAAATTATGACAAAAATAATGTATGGCATAAAAGAAAGATTAAAAAGCAATACTGAAGTATTTTAACATATTATTGCCACGTATGATTTTCGACGTTACCATTGATTCCTAAACAAAAATAAATAACTGTTAATAATTCCAATACGAACACGATTCGAGCCTGTGAATTTTCGATTAAACTCCGTTAACTGACTGGGTAGTTATGTCATTTCTGATAATTGTACTATGTAATTAGTTAATTAACTTTTAACATAGTTAAAATAAAGAGCTCTTTATAAAATAAATAACGAAATATGGGCTCGGCTGTAACCTTCGCGTGTTATCTAGACGAATCGATAAACCTCATTAATATAAAACACACGTTTTTTTTATTAATACGATTGATTAGAAAAAATAACTGATAATAAAATGGGTTGTATTTTAAATTTAAAATATAAAAATTTTAATAATTACACGTAAAAGAATCGCTGAAATGATGAATGTTACCTTAGACTATGGGGGCAAAATATCTCAGTTGGGCAGAATTTTTTATGTCGTGGAAGTTGACGTATTGACAAACGGGCCACCTTATAATAAGTGGTCACCACTGTGTATAGACATTGGTAATTTAAGAAATATTTATCATCACATATGTCAAAAAATCACCTTTGCGGGACTGGATTTATGGGAGGTCACAACAGACTTTCCGAAGAGTCGGCAAATATTATACTGTTTTTAAAGTTATGTAAAATTTTTTTTCTTAATAAGTTTAGTTCTTAAACTGCTAATACCGGGTAGATTTAAATAATACATTTCGACGTACCTATATCCATACACCCATTCTAACTTGAGCTTGTTGTGTGGGGGTGGCGCGACCTTCGAAAGGTCCAAGTTTTCGTGGTCGCTCGGTGCGTATAGAATGACCGGCCGACCCCTGATGAACATCCTGACGGTGCCATCTTCTTCATTGTACTGACAGGTGTGTGTGCTAGAATCATATAAAATATTCACTTAACATTTGACATATATATATGACATATAACATGCCACCAAATTTATGTCATATACTCAGATCTAAATAACAATCACAATAGAATCATGCTGTTATTATTGTTTTACGATAAATATAATAATTATTATTAATATTAATTAAACGAGACATCGTTAGTGTTAATTGATTTTAGTAATATAATTACCGAAATATGTTAAGAGCCTTCTATAATTAGATACAGTATATTTAAATTCAAATGGCGTAGTGTTACATAATAAATATGGTACTTGAATTCCATAAAATATAAGAAATGCATTAGTTGAATACGTTTTTGTTAAATAAAAAAATTGAAAATAATATATAACATCCTCAATTAATAAAAATAAAGTCAATACTATAGTTACTCATATCCCATATTAAAGAAATAATAGTTAATAATCTTAGTAGTGAAGAATCGTTAGTATCAATTGCATTATAATTTTATTATTAGCAAGTTACTTTATGTTCGCTCCTTTGGTGTGTATTACATACAAAAGGGGAAGCAAAATATGTATAGAATGTAACCACAACGATACCTCGACGATTGGTCATCGTTTCATACCGATACGTTCAGTAGTTTTCACTTAACGCACATATTAAAAAAATAATCTAGATTAGGTAGATCATGTGATGTTTACGTATAAATGAAAATATTTTTAATTCAAATATACTCGTATAGCATTATTAAATCGCCGCGTTATATTGTTTACTGAAAACGGATAATAATTTTTTCGACATTATTACGAAATGTTGAATAAAGCTTTTGATCTGTTATGATTTCCAAATAAAAACCGAACAAAATAAAAATTAAATACTATAAAAATAGTGTCTAAAACTAGGCATGAATGCTGTTGTCAGAAACGAAATACTTTTTAATATTCATATTCTTGTATATATTTAACTATATCCGAATTAAAAGGTATCAGTGATATTAAATCTACATTTATATAGAATTATAAATGACCTTGACCAATAATTGCGTGTAGAATTAATTTTTTATTAACACGCACGATACAGATTTATTTACCTACTAAGGAAGGAAGCTTAACAGTGTAAGCAATTTATATTAAAATTAAATGAACACAAGAAAATACAGCTGTATAAGATTGGTTTAAATTAAGAATGAGGATAACGTAAAAAAACAAATCAACTTGCATCGCAGATAATAAAAACAAAGCTGATTATTCAATGCCGCTATATCGCGAAACAGGCGGTCTTAGGCATTAAAAAAAAATTACCAAGCGACTTACATCGGGGTGAACGACATTGCGGTAGTGCTTCGTTATGCCCAGCTTTAACAAAAATCCAAAAATAAAAAGCGCCCACGCAGTAAGCTTCCAAATATTTATATAAAAATAAATCTAAAATAAAAAAGAAATACATATAAAATTAAAGCAAATTATCGCGTTAGGCAAACGGTAATAGTGATTATTACGTAAATTACCTGTCGTCCATGCCGTTAAATTAATGACAGTTTTTTTTTTTAATATCCAATTCAGGCACTCGTTTTGTATCAAAACGTCTACTTTTTAAACAGGTTTGAAAAGGCACTGACTCAAACAGCCGGCTTCTGAGAATAACATTCACAGACTGCGCGTGAACAGAAATTGCTCAGAGCCACATTCACAGCGTAATGTATTATTTATATTGCGCGTTTACTATTACGGCATTTTAGTATGAAATCTTTTTTTAAAGTAACAACAACAAGCAATGTACACGAGAAATTTAAAATAAGCGTAAATTGCTCTATTGTTTAATTATGATTTTCGTACTATCTTTTGCTAATAGTGAGTCATGAGTATTACGCTTATATGCCGTCGTTAAAATATAATAAGCGTTAAGGTAATGTTTTCAGAGACATTTACTCGTTTTACAGAATACGTGGGAGCGTCCAAGGTCAATGTCAATTGTCAGGATACTGGAATATCAAAGCCATTTGCCTGTCCGTTCACGCTAGACTGATTAGACAAATTGTTGAATTGAAATCCCAGTATACGACCAATTGCAGCTGTCGGAAATTATTACCATAAATCATGAAAAGATCTGTAGCTATACTATATATATGCTTCCCCCGCTGGTGAGGGGGAAAGGAGCAGGTGTCAGATACGTTCAGTCTTACAGTGTCAAAGCGAACTTTTGTGATTGGTTGAATAGCTAAGACGTAAACAAATAAACAAACTTTCTTGGGAAGACTATACAAATAGAAAATAATGCAACAAAGCCTGCAAGAATCTGAAATTCAATAAATATATTTATGGAAAAATTTAGTCAAAGTTGTTTTTCGATATAAAAACTTAAACATACGACTTTATGCTTCGGATATATTATAATATCTAAACATATCTAGACTAGAGCAGTATATTATTTAGTCACTCAAAGGGGTCAATCTAATCATAGGCATTCGTAGTACTCACCAATCGATACAAGGTCGACTTACTGGATAGTACAGTCGTCTCTAATGAAAAGTTAATTAGACAACATTTTGGAATATAGGTCTCTCTTTCTCACGTATGGAGTAAAAGAGGATAGCAATACATTAAATAAATTTTTAATTTATTACTGTGTCTAACAGACGAAAAAAAAACTATAGCAAACTTTATTTTCTGCATTTTAACTGACAAACCCGCATAGCCTACCCGGCTACAACAATACAGGTCACAGATGAGAGTCACTAAAATTTCTATAACAGATAATAAATAAGTGTGCAATATAGCGTGTTCTATGATCGTGGATAAGTAGCCTGATGAGCAAATGGGCCACCTGATTGTAAGTAGTCCCCATAGACAATTACTGTAATAATACTTGCCATTTCTTACATCGACAACACGCTACTAAGCGAGATAAGAAGTTATGCCACTCACGCTATCCAGTATGTATAGATCCACTAGACTGGCTCACCCTTTAAATTGGAATTACTAACTCTGTTTGGTGGTAGAATATCTGATGACTGCGCCGTACCTATCTTTTACCACCAATATATTTATAAATAAAATACAATAACGGCACGGACAAAACGTATGCAAAAACTGAAATAACATGTAGGTGTAGATATTATTTTTCATCTTCCTAAAAAAAAACAATGTAACATACGTCTTCATTTTTTACCTAGCATCGACGGTTGACTAGTTACTAGTCTAGCCTAGACTATTCAAACCAGCATGTAAGTTGTAACAATCGATTTATAACGTTACATCAATGTGCGGTAGCTGTGTTTTACAGACGAGCTGTGTGGGCGCTTTATTATGTTAGATTTATAATAATATAAATTATTATGGAGTCATTGCTAAGTGTCTTTAATTTATTGTATATGGAATATACTAATTATTACTAATAGATAAAATAGTTAAAATGTTTGAAAAATTAGTCTCATGGAATTGAATAATAGTAAAAAAAAAACAAAGTCGCTTACCGTCTGTCCCTATGTTTTCTTCGATCTTTAAATTTACGAAACCGATTTTGATGCGGTTATGTTTAATATATAGTGATTCGAGAGGAAGGTTTTGTGTATAATACGTGGACAATATAGTAAAGACACACTGATAATTTAAACATTCTCTACTATAATTATTATCAGCATTGCACTCGTGAGAATTCGGGTCGGGTGGCTAGTTAAATATTACAACGTTCGTTTAAGTTTTAAAAAATCCTAATATCTTAGGTTGTTTTGCAAATCATTTATTATATTTCATATTAATGTAACAAACGCTAAAGATTATACTCAAGTAGCTACGCACTCTGATGAGTTAAGTAGGTTCCAATTTTGACCCTGATGAATGACACAGGTTCCACATTTTGGTCTAAACGAATGACATATTTTGACCAAAACTGTAGTCGCAAGTAACAGTAAATGTTTTTATATTTGCGCAGCACAACAGTTTTTTCCTTTAAAGGAAATAAATATATAAAAGGTGTTAGCGGATTTCCTTAATGCCTTGAATGTTTTATCTAAATGATTCATGTTACGCATTCATATTCTCACTAAATTAACATTAATAACGACCAATCTTAAAACTCGATCCGGGTTTGAACTTGTTACAGTCAGATAAGCTGAACAAAAGAACAGCGAATTAACTGAACTATCTTTAATGTACTATTTATATTTTGTGCTGTTATTTGAGATCTTTAATTCTATGAATGGAAACACAGAGTTTGTGTCAATGTCAAATGTCATAGTGACAACAGCATTTGACGTTAGAGGGCATTGACTTCGCAACATATAATACTTAGCCCTGGAGCCAAGGCCTTTAATAATTGTAAGCTTTGCTTTTTTTAAATAAACAAAACAATGTATATGTATATTTAAGATGTATAAAAAAAATCGCCATATATGTTTTGGTATTTAAAAATAGTATTATTCTGTTTATGTCGACTGCTGAGGAAAAGCCTCTTCATCTCAACTTAAATGTGTTTCAAGTTCAGATGTTGCTTTTGTTGCTAATTTGATTCGATACATGGAGGTTTTCTAACAAATTTTTCCTTCATCCCCGAGTACGAGATGACTTAAAAATACTAAAACCCAAGTAGTACATAGATTATAATAGTTTATTATCAAGCACCCTTATACCCTTCACCATAAAGCCCAAACCCAGAATAAATAAGGACTTACCCATGTTTCAATATAGGACCATTTTGAGACGGCTTAGAATATAAATTAAGCAACGATTTGGTTGTTGTAAACCTAAGGAAATAAACAAAGAAAGTGATAGAAAAATAATAATAATCACAGAATGTAAATAATCCTATTTTTAAGTTATATTATTTTCAAAAAATATCTTTGCATATGAATAATTTGTGCTTTATTTGCAATAACAAAACGTTTGCTCGGTCAGAGACAAATAGTATGTTTCTAGCCATACTTGAAAATATGGCCAAGTAGTGCTTGCTACCTCTAAAAGTAATTTATGTAATTAAAAATTGTATTTTAAATGTATCTTTTTTATTTATTATTATCTGTGGTTATAATTTTAAATACACAGTTGAAGAAACATATTAATAAAAACATTGAAGCATACTCTTGCAACAATAAACATTGCACAGTAATTTGTTTATTACCTATAATAATTAATTTGCATTAATTAAATCAGAAGTAATAAATCAAAGTGCAAATTCCTCGATATATTATGACTCAAATAGATTTTAGAATCGAAGTAAAATTTTTTTATAAGTAAATATTCTTAACTGAAATATTTAGAACAATATTTTTTAAGATTTTTGTTTGAGGCTTTAAAAAATGTTTCGCGGATCTTAAATGTAATAAACAATATATATTATTCATACGTTTTTACAATCAAATCAAGTGAAGCTTGCAACACTGGCATAGACTAAGTAAAGAAAACTAAAATAATTCTACACTGGCAATGTACAGCACAACTTACCTCGTACTGGGCAAAAGGCCCTGTGCGTTGAAATCTCCCGTCGAATTCCACCGTTTGGTGAGATTGTTGGAAGCTGGAGCCGGACTCTGGTTGCCGGAGGTTGAATTATTGCGCGATCTACACATTTATACTACTAAACTAGCGAAACAAGCGATGACGTTGTAAAAATAAAATAATGATCTAATGATATTTTACTTTTAAAACGTCTTAAGAACACAAGGAATGTTTACATGAATATAGGAGATATGATATAGGAAATAGTTCCGGGTTTCCTATACAACTAAAGCCTAAATACTACATTTACTTTGAATGATACTAGATCTGTAAATGATTGAATGACTTAGTATCTTATCGCCCACCTTTATTATAATTTTGATTGAATTCTAAATATTTTTTTCAAATTGAATCAATGGTTGTACATTGTTTTAATACCAATAGAACAATGAACTATCACATACTTTAGACCTTATTATAGTAGTTCCAAATAAAATTTAACGGATTTTAAATATCAATATAAAATTGCAATTTCATAATTGCGCTGCAGTCAGTACTGAGCAATCAGAGTGACAGCCGATCTTTCTGTTGACGGTATCGAATTCTGAGTTAATGATATCATATTAAGTTAAAAAAATAAATTTAATAACTCAGTGTAACAATATACCGAAAACGTGCAATGTGAAATAAATATGCTCATGAGTAAATGTTTTGAATTGGGAAACTACAATTGCAAAATAAAATGGCGGCAATGATTCATATTTTCGGCTTTCTAATAGTTTCATTTGAACCAATGATGCAATTAGTCACAGAAACTGGTTTTTAGTAACTATTATAAAGCTCTGATTTCTTATCATACATTCGATCCTGAGTCTTTAAAAATATTACGTATATATCCTATATGGCGTGCTAATAATAATTATTACTTACCTGAGAGTTTGTCACAAGGTAAGGTAATATTATCTCGGTTACCTGTACGGCTGCACTGGGTGTGGAGTGAGGGGCGCTGGCGTCGCACGCGGGGAGGGCGAGGGTGCCGGGGAGAGGGAGGATGACGACGCTGGCGAGTCTGACTGGAGCGAGCCCGTCGATTGATGTTGTGGGCCGCGTCTTAAAAAAATATATTATATTTTTATTTATATACTTAAATGTAAATTAAAGTAGAAAAATAATAATGATTAATTCGCTATATCTATAAACAATTTCTTATTAGAAGTATCGAAGTTATAAGATGATCGATGTTTTTGATGAAGATGGTTTAGACTTGGTTTTAAAAATTTATCCATACTAGGTGAAACACGAAATTGTGGCAAGGCGGCAGTCACGTTTGTCAGTTAGATTTAAGCTACGAGATATATCATTCTGGATTATTTTGTCACGAAATATTCTGTAACATATGAGCTTGGTACTTCACTACAGAATTCAAAGCCGTTAGAGGTCTTAGATTTTCAGTTCTTGATTATGAGAGTAAGGAATGCACTAACATTCGCGCTCACAGCGCAAGCGCATTAAAGGGATGTGTCTTGGCAGTTGTCTAGTCGAAATTTATTTATAATACACAACTGTATACATATCAATACAGGATATAGTAGGCCCAATTCGATATTAGCACGTTTAATAATAATATTTAAAATAAAACTGTACGTTATATAGGGTAAAAGGTGGCACTTTTCTGAAGCTGCAAACAAGATGTATATGTATAATCTTTGATCTTTGCCTCGTTGCAACTACAGCTTGCATGAGATATAACGAATTACCTTTGTGAAAGGGATGAAGCACTGGAACCGTAGCTGGAAGTTCGTTTGACGCTCTCTCGGTAGGTTGGCTGTCTGATTCTCAGTTCGCGGGTCGGGGTCCCCGTTGTGCGCTCTGCGAATAACCAATCATAGTTATATGAATATATGACACATGGAATATTTACTTTTAAACTAAAGGAACTGAAATTTGACACATATTTCTTACGCGTTGTAGTAGTAGGACAATGCCTTATAAATATATTGGGAATGTTGCAAATATTTGCATTGCATCCGCTAATGCGGAGCTTCCGCATCAATTTCGACATCCGCAACTAGTTCCGCATTCCACATTAGTATATATTCAATTATATCAATATTTTTTGCAACTGTGCATACTGAAATACTGAAACAAGCAGAGCATGACTCAACTCTTTTAAGGTATTTATTTAATACCAGAATATTACTTTAAATTAGAATATTGTATATCAAGTTATATTATGTTAAATTAAATCTTGTCCGTGTAGTCTTAGAAGTGACAATAATTCTATAGTTTAACTCATTAAAATAATGATTATAAATTTTATTGTACGTATATAATGTGTTTCCATATCTATCCTACCTAGTTTATATTGTGTATTGTAAAGATAGATAGAAGTTTATAACGACTTTGAAGGTCAGTACATAAAACACAATTATTTATTATTAATATTTTCTACATTATTTATATATTTATTAGTTTGTTGTTTATAATCAATTCGTGTATTGTTTTAATATTTGTTACAGGATTGTAAAATTGAGATAAAATATAACAAATGTATGAATATGTTTCAGGTGAGATATGATGTTTCCTCCAAACAGATAATGAACTATGAACACAAATTAAGTATATGAACAAACAAGGGTCCCTTTTCGAATTTAAACCCACAATCTTCGCTTATGATTAAAAAGCTACAGTATTTCTCTAGTACCGACCTTACACGCTAGCTCAAGCTACAGTATTTCTCCAGTATCGAACTTACAGTTAAGTTATTTTATGGCATATAAGTCTTCTAATTCAGAAACGTATATGATTATTTCCAAAATAATCGAATATGCCAAAAATGTATAATGATAGTAAAGAAGAAAAATCAAGAATATGCGCTCACCTGTGTAAGTTCCCCCTCCATTTCTTTGGACATTAGATGTAGCGGGAGCTCGACCTTCAAGCGCGTTGAGTCTCCGGAGCGCGTCTGCCAGCGTCGACCTCAGGCAGAGGAGCTCCTCCGCTTGTCTCGAGCATCTCACTTCGAGTTCAGCCACTCGCGCCGCCAGGCCTGCGCCCTCGCTTTCTAGCATTTCATCTGCAAAAAGAAACCATAAACATCAGACTTTAACAAAACCTTAATTTTATTGGAAGTATTTTAGACTTTATGAAGGCAGATAAGTTAAGCGACCACCTCGTACTTTAAATCAGACTTTGGTCAATAGATTCGCTCTTGGATGAGGTACAAATCACTCCTCATAAAGTCAACACAGCCTAGGGGATCCCTTAAGCCTGTTATTGCGTTGGCGTTTGAATTTATAGTAAAAGTGATAATGAGTTGGACACAATGAGACGGGTTCGTTCAAAGCCTTAACAACAAAAAGAATATAATCTATGACAGATAATACTCGTTACGTGGCTTGCCTTGTCAGCAGACGAGGCCAGGAACGTTGACAATTTGGATATCTGATACGGCGTAAACGACACCTATTTAACTCACCGCCTAGTCTATGCCCACCATAGACACACGACATACACGATATTAAAGTCTGTTTTATATTGCATTGTTCGTAAATGGATCAAAATTTACCAAAGTGCATTGGTACAAGCTAACCAAACTCGTCTTGAAAGTAGAGAAGGATCCCTTAGGTCTGAGAGGTTTAGTAACGTATAGTGTACACTGATTAAACAAAGGTTTAATTTATCTATCTATAAGTCTAATCATCTTAAAAAGATATAGAAACATCCATTGTTATATGCAGATGCATTCGTTCTCCATCTGTTTTAGTTACGAGCCGCATCTGCTCGACAGGTGAAATTTTGCATCAATGAATGTTTCATTGTAAAATAGCATCTTATCTCATATATTTAAAATGTACACCTGCTAATACGTTGTGGCGTTACTTTCTTGTTTTAAATAATTATACACTAATGGAGCTAGATAGAATACCTTATTTGTTTATAGAAATCCCATTCAATTTTTGGTAGGGTTTCGGCAAGTCTGGGGTATCGTGTGAGAATTATGTACGAGTATGTAGGAATTGGCTACATTTCTGTAAGAATTCACTTGGTATCTAATGTTTGACATGTTAACCGTCTTACTATGGACATATGTGACGTACATGGCATTTTGATTCGCATATTTTATAAGTTTTACAATTAAAAAAATCATTTTAGCATGTCATATTCAGCGATCATTTGTGAAAAGCAATTTTGACAAATATTATAAAAAAATAAATAATTATAATTAATCATATAAAATTGCGTAATTCTGATTTCGCATAAAGATTTCAGGTCAGTGGAACAATTCGGCTCCTTGCTATTGTCGTCAAACAATACAACAATTACAGCACAATGTGACAATGCGTTTCGTACTAAGGAACTGTATTGAATGAAAAAATCATTAATGTACAAAATGACTGCTTTATTTTTAGATCGCGATTGATGTAAGGGTATTTATAATAAATGTATTCATAATCTATTCAAACAAGAAGACAAATGACTAATAAACAAAATAGAATTGTCGCAATATGATTCGTCGAGAGCTTGAATAATCTATGATATTCATAATGTATTTTCGAAATTATTGCGTTTTGAATGTTGAAGATCCTGGCTTGTTTGTAGTTATTACTATAATATCATTATTTAAAATACAACACTGATCAACTAAATTATTTTTATCAAGTTTAATTATCTCAATATCGATCATCTCCTCCATTGACCACCACCTCTACCCAATGATATTCTAATAAACAGATTTGTTATATCCATACTAAACCACAGAAAAAAATTAGCCGCGCCGGGGATCGTTTATTTTAGTTCATTTTTACATTTCGTTAAAAGTAAAAAGGATAGTTTGATAAAAACAAGAAGTAAAAGGGATAACTAGATGTTTTAATTACGCAAAACGTATTACTACCTAATTATGACGTATTATAACGTATTACTACGTAAAACGACTCAAGGAAAACGTCCCAATTAGGACGTTTTCTATCTAGTCTTCACTTTTTGCGCGTTAATAACATATCTGTTTAATAAAACATCATTGCCTCTACCTTTTTCTATATCTATTTTTTTCCTCTACATTAAGGTTGCCTGGAAGAGATCGCAGTTTTAGAGATAAGGGCGCTTCTTGTGCATGTGACTATGTGTTTACCGGTGTACAATAAAGGGTTTTTGGATTATGCTGAACTCCAATGCTTGTTTATCAATTTAAACCAATCAATGGTATGATAGTTTCCAACATTATCCCGGACAAACAGACAAAAATAATGGTTGTTTCTAATAATATTCACAAAAATATTAAAAAAACTTGTATTTTTTTTTAGAATTTAAGTTGAATTAAACCCATTTCCTTGCAAAGTTATGGTGATCTTTAAAACCTAGATAAATATATGCTGCCACGAACTTTATCGCTGGTGTACGTATAAAGTGTACCACATAGCATCTAACAAATACGTGTATATATATTATGTATCTTAGTACACTGTTATCTTTTACCTAACAAGGCATTTTTGTTCGCTAACAAGTAGGTTACGAGGCGCGCCCGTGTCCGTATGTTTTGCAATACACGCGACACTTGTAAAAAGACCTAACCGACGTATGAAGGTCGTACATTCTATTACACGTTTGTTAAAACAAATAATTATTGCTACATATTTTTACCGTTAATACAAATATTTACTTAAGGCTTTAAGGACGTATGCAGACCTTGACGGACTATTTGCCTTCTGGTCATCACACCCATAAACATTGCCAGCGTGGAAAATATAATAATTAGGATTCATCCGTTCTAGTTTGATGGGGGGATGGGTCAATACTACATGCACAAAAACTTCAAGCATCTTAGTTTTTATGGTTTCTGATATGACCAGTCAACTTATTCAACTATGTAATCCGTATTGTGGAAGGGAAGCTCAGTTAAAGCAATTCCTGCATAGGTTTGGGCGGCCGCACAACAACAGCCTGTAAATTTCCGACTGCTGGGATAAGGGCCTCCTCTCCCTTTGAGGTTTGAAACATATTCCACCACGCTGTTCCATTGCGGGTTCGTGGGATACACATGTAGCAGTATTTCTATAAAATTTGACACATGCTTTGGGCGGACGTAGTTCAACCAAATCTATTTATCATGTTTTACAAGTAAATATTTTTATCGTTATATCTAATTGAAGTTAAAATTTCCAAAAATACATCATGAGATTATTATAATTTTGATAGTTGCTCTTTGGTACAAACAAGTCTAAAGCATTAAACCGAATTAATTGAAGTTTGACAAAGATATAGAATACACTTCTTTTTGTTTAACACCATAGTTTGTCTAGAAGAAGTTGCCGAAAAGCCATAAGAACTGTACACAATAATTACTTCTAAACACTATTCCTGTGCGTGTTTGCTCACATTTATAAATAAGGTGTAAATGATTATAATGATTGAGCAGAAACTTACGCCACGCAGCATACACATCGTTCATGGTATCTCCAGGGGAATCACTCGCCCTGGAGATTCGGGACTCATGGCCTTCCATTATGTATCACTTCACACACTACTATCGAACATATTTCAATAAGCTTTTGAAGATTTTCCCTTCCTATGTTCCCTTATTTCCCAATAGATGTCAAGGGCAGCTGATTGTGGCAGTGAGGCTAGCTTCGATACAAATTAAAGGTAGGGGAAAGGAAGGCAAAACGGACCCTGTGGGCACAATGGTCCTCTTTAATTATTTCGAGATTAGTAACGCCATCAAGGAATCGATTGCGTCATAATATTGGTTGCCATATTCCCGCTCTCGGTCAGTGTACACAAATCCGCCGACCGCGCATACACAGCTTTATCAAGGTAAGTAATTTTTTTTTACGTATTGATGTAAAATTTGCAATTTTCAATAAGCCTACACTTTGATTCGGTTTGTGATAGGGGATCCTAATAATAACTGTATGAAAACCGGTGTATAATTAAACAATTAACTAAGTTTGACGACTATTATCTCAAAAGGTAACTTCAAAATAGTTTTTTGTAATTGTTCATAGCAAAAAGGCAAAACGGACCCAGGCAAAATGGACCGGGGTACCGTTTTACCTTCACAGCCACTAGTATCCAATGAATATGAGACAACCTATAACATCTACTGGTACGAGGGCCAAAGAACCTTTTAGTGGATTTGTATTTGGACCCCAAGATATAATGCCTTTCCCGAAATCGAAAAAGACTACAAGGGCTAACGTTAAGCGAGGAGAAACAGTAAAAATTACGTCATCGCTATATCGCCGGGAATTAGAAACTGCTCAAAATAAGCAAGCAAATAAGATTAAAAAGTCATTTAATTTTAAGAAAGACACAAAACCTTTAAGAGCACAGACTTTTCAAAAAGAGGAAAAGCAAAAAGGCACAAAATCTGCAAAAAGAGTACAAGCCGAAACAGAGATTGAAAAGAAGAACAATAGAGAGGAAAGAAGTGAAAATAGACAAGAAATTAAAAAAAAAGGGAAGTCCGGCAAGAATTCTGACGTAAAAAGATCAAAAACTAAGAAAAAAACAGTTCGTCTGACGAGGATGACGCTGTATGTCTGTACTTTTTGGTCTGTACTCAGAATCTAGCGAAGCTTGGGTGCAATGTCCAAGTTGTTGTTTATGGGCATGCTGCGCATGCGCAGGAGTGGAGGATGAGGATGCAGATACAGTATTTCTATACGAAAATTGTGAGGACTGATTAAGTCCGTTTGCCTTCATTTGTGGTCCGTTTTACCTACCATATGAAGGTAAAACGGTCTAATTGACGGTATTGGAAATCATCTAATATCTTCGAATTCTGTGATTTTATCAAAGTCTGATTCTAACGTAACGTAGAATAAATAATGTTGATTAATTTTAATAAGAAGAAGTTTAATAAAAGTAAGTAATTTATTTTCTATACTTTTTTTTCCTTAAGTGTACCGTCTTGCCTTCCTTTCCTATATTGCAGTAAAGATGTCGTTATCACAAACATTGTATTGCTATGTTTGTAATATTCGTTATTATTCGTTATCGTTATATTATTTCAAAAGAGCGATATATTATCCACCATATCATACAATCAATACACATTATATTTGTTTAGAATGGATTTGTTATGTATTCGAGATTCTATTTACAAACACATAGTATTTGTAAAGATATCATACGTCTGTTTGCGAGCCGTAAATAAAAAAATAAAACATCGTCATTACATTTACATCACATATACATTTTCTAGACAATTTTTTACCTTTCTTAAAGAATAGTTGTTTGTATCAAAGCCCCTTTTTAAACTTATAATTTGTTTTAGTAGTCAACGACAATAGCCTAAGAGATCAGGATTGAATCTGCGACTTTTTACTTCCCTAAGCTACTTTTAAGCCATTGGGCTATTGGCGTTTAATATTGTGTTAATGTTATGTGCACCCGTAAGTAGAATTTATAAGTATTGCTGTTTGTAAATGAGGCAGACCTACCCAGATGTACTTGCAAAAATCCCTACAATTAAATACTGTTAAATAGATAATAATTATCTTAGGGTCCTACATATGATACATATTTGTTGATTCTGAAATTGTATGTAGATTCGAGGCTTAAATTATATTTAAAATAATCGATGCAATCAGAAAAAAGATATAAAAGAAAACTTTAAAAGGGCGTTGATTATGATTTTTAAATTACTCGTGAAAGTATCTTTTTGTGATATACGATTGTACTGTTCATACTTTCAAATGTTCTGGTCTCTTAGAATAACGGTACCACAAGCGGTGACCGATTGACATGCACCTCAGATATTTACACACGTAATATCCAACTACTTTATGTTGTAACAGTTTTTTGACTACACGCCACGCATGAAAGTAAATATTTAATTCTGTCGAGATGACCCATTGGTAACAACGCTTGAATCTTAATCAAAGATTGTGGGTTAGACGAAAGCAATAATATTTTTATATTGTATTATTCATCAAAGAAGAAAACAATTTCGTGATGAAACCTACATGTGTAATTAAACCTATTAAAAGTTTAGCCAAACTGCATTTGAGTGAAATTGAAATGTTATCAAAGGGTCTGAGAGTTAGACCAATAAGAGATCAATTAGAGAATGTTACTTAACTTTTTTAATATTACAATAAAAATAAACCGTAAATCTTAATAAAACTGAATACGAAAAATCAATAATGCTTTATTGTTTGGTTAGATTACTTAGTTTTTAAGAATATCTTAATTTATCGAAGGCTACATTTTTTATTATAGAGGCAAGTGGGCGTGCGTATGGGCCAGTTGATAGTAATGACACTCAGAGAAATGTGAAACATTCCTCAACTTAGGACCTAAGATGTCTCTTGTATCTGCAGTTACATTGGCTGTCTCAAACCGGTACACTACGATACTAAGGATTGCTGTTTGACGGCTACAAAACCTCAAGTACCTCCCAATTTCTACAAGTACTATCATTTATTCACTGAGTCAATGAGTCTTTATCTAACGCTCATTTAAATTGTCTTGTAGCTTTCGAAATTTGTTTAATGATAGCAGTAAAAAAACATACGTAAAAAACGTTGTTAATTTAATTTAAACAAATTGCTCGCTACAAAAACAAAACAGTTTTGACATGAACATGATAATTAGTTTTTTAGAGATCTCTTTAATTATGTTACAAGAAGTTTTATACGAGAACTATATTAGGGTAACTAATATTCGAATTTATTTGTTTATGGACAGGCATTTGATTAGATATTTATATTAAAATTGATCTGAAACGGCTTACGTCAATCTTGCGAAGATTTCCGATTCAAAATTTAGTCAAAACAACGTCAGTAAAGTCCGAACTATTTTCAAAAAGAGATATACAAAAAAGTCGAGCATTTGTATTACGTTACATATCTGTGGCATATGAATACGACCTTGAAACTAGCCTTAACAATGCCAAAGAAGTAACACGTAAAAAATAGGCGCGTAAAACACTTATCTGGGTCAAAATAAAATATAAAAGAATAATCTTATTTCAAATGTATCTTAATGTAAAATCAAGTGCCGTCCACGAGCTTAGAACTACATAGTTAAAGCTACATTGCACAAGGTTTGAACAAGGCATTACACAATTTGAACACATCTTGTGAGGCAGGAACCGTGAACGCTGTTTCCCAGGTAATAAGCGAACAGTCGGAACATTATTATGCAATTAATCTACTAAGTCAAATTCAAAAATGAAAAGACTAAATTGATCTAATGACATGAAATATTGCACGAGAAGTCCTTATGGAAAGTATGTGAGGAGTGAGGGAGAGTAGTTAGTGGGTTAGAACATTATTATGCAATGTATCTACGTAGTAAAATTCAAAAATGCAAAGCCTTAACTAATCTAATGACATGAAATTTTGCATGGAAAGTCTTATGGAAAGTATGTGGGGAGTGAGTGTTGATGTATTTGGATGAGAGAGATGGATGGAAATTTGTACTTGAAGTAAAAATGATATTTTTTTATGTTAACAATATTGTAGATTAAACAACATCGAACTGATGTTGTTTGAAAAAGGTTCTTATTTACAAAAAGAGTCTAATAAGTGGTTGAAGCTGATTCATTAATTAACAATCTATATAGATAAATAGATAACATTGGATATAAACGGCTAATCTGCCCGTTGCATACATAATTGTTTTTTTAGTCGATTCACGATTCAAATTAAATGAATCTAAACTAGCATTTATAAACATATAACAAAAAAAGGTTTGTTTTCATTGCCAAGTTCAATAATAAACAATTATGAACAGTTTAAACAATTCGGTTTATGTAATTGCTAGTTTATATCGTAACAAAGCAATTACAACGATGTGAAATTAATTTGGTCGTGCGGTGAAACTTCCATCAACCCGTAACGGATCAGCGTGATGAAATAAGCTCTAAATTTTTCCTCAATAAGATAGTATAGAGTTTGTCCAGTGGGATACCAATTATATTAAGTAATAAACTATTATAAATGTTAATGTAACTATTGAATCGAATTTGATGAAATTTGCTATGACGCAAACTTGAACTCCAACGAAGGACATACGCTGCTTTTTTTGCTTAACAAATGACAACCAATCCCCTAAAACGAAAGCGAAGCCACGGGCGACAACTAGGTAGTATTCTATAATTATTTTTGACATATATTTTTTAATGTTTTATTTGTTTCAATTTCAAGAATAATGAATAAATAAATATGGGACAACATCACATACAGAGAATAGAATGTCAATTATATAAATATAATATAGACTATTTTATTTATACTGAGCTGAGATGGCCCAGTAGTTAGAATGCGTGCATCTTAACCGATGATTTCGGGTTCAAACCGAGCCAAGCACCACTATATGTATGTGCTTAATTTGTGTTTATAATTCATCGTGAGGAAACCTACATGTGTCAAATTTCATTGAAATTATGTCACATGTGCATTCCACCAACTCGCATTGAAACAGCGTGGTGGAATATGTTCCAAACCTTCTCCTTAATGGGAGAGGAGGCCCTAGCCCAGAAGTGGGAAATTTACAGGCTGTTACTTTTACTTTAAGAATATATAAAGAAGAGAGGAAACGCCGAAAAATATTTCATATTCAAATATAATCTAGGCCAATGTTGAAGTTAATTAATGCAATGCACTGGACGAAAATACGATACGGAATTTGATAAGGAAATGTTATAAAGCTTGTGAGAAAATACCATTTTATGGAGATGTATTTGAAAGTGCTTTAATTATAATATTTTAGCGAGTAATTAATGTTAACCTACTAAACAATATGATTAATGCAGATCTCGTCTTGAATACATTTGTTTTTATTATAATTAACGTATTATATTATATTTAAAATTCAAGTAACAGTATATAGCATATATGTAAATACTACGTTTAAAAGTCACGCTGTGATGTATTGTAATCAAAGTCGATTTTCATCGATGTATTTATTTTTCAAAGTACATCATGCTTTACAAGTAATTTATCATATGTATGTATATATATATGTACGACCTCCGTGGTCGAGTGGTGTGTACACCGGTTTACATGGGTACGCCACTCTGAGGTCCCGGGTTCGATGTTTCTATGTTGTCTTGGGTCTGGGTGTTTGTGGTACCGTCCTTACTTCTGATTTCCATAACACAAGTGCTTCAGCTACTTACATTGGGATCAGAGTAATGTATGTGATGTTGTCTCATATATTTATTTATTTATGTATATAATGTTTGCCCTGATTCGAATCCGCGACTTTCCTATAAGATGGTCGTGACACGATTGGGCCTTAGCTTCGAAATGAAATTCTAAAACGTATTCAAAGAATTTGACTTTTACTTTTCGTTCAAAGTTCATACAATAACACAGCGTAACACAATGTTAGAAACAAAAAAAGTACTCAATTATCATTACAACAATAAACTCTTTGGTCATTCTCCGACCACAATTTAGCAGTGATAATAATTTAAGCGAATTCAACATTGAATGGTAAGCCCAGAAATGGTATCGAAAAATATGTTCTTCTATACATATAATAAAATTGCAGTGTCTGTTTGCAATGCTTATGTATGTATATATATGATACATATGCTAAAGTATATTTTTTTTACAATTTTTGTATGTCTGTGTGTTTGTTTATAGCTGATGTAATAAGGAGTAACTTAGGCTGTTTTTATTTTTAATTTATAAATAAAATTTCTATTCTTATTACCATACCTCGAGGCCATAATAAATTGTAATATATTTAGTTTTGATTGTAATATATTAAATTGTATATATCACTGTCTAATTTTAAATGGCGATGAATTATAAACTTTCGAAACATTATTAAACTCATAGTAAAACGTAATTTTCAAAAGTTTAGAAATTATTCATTTAGGTTACAGATTGTCTAACTTATCTGGAATTCTAAATAACATTCTAATAAAATAAAAATTTTAAGTATGTAGTATGTTCATGTTCTAGATCAGTGATTCCCAAGCTGGTCCAGGCAGACCCCCACAGGGGTCCACGGGAGACATGATGGGGGTCTACGTAGACTTAAATAAAAAATGGGGGTCTAGAAGATGTTAACACAAAAATGTAAGCATACTTACATTACCTTAATATTTTTTTCTTGTAATTATATTCTTTTAATAATAAAATGTTAGAAAATGTCTATTTTTCGTTATTGTACCTATCGGAAAATAGGGACATAACTCAGAAGCGACACAATTTTTACTTTTTGGCGACTTTATGTAAGTGGTAGAAATGTGGCAGCAGTCCACCGAAACCAATAAAAGTTTGGGAACAACTGTTCTATTTTTTTTTATTTTATGGTATAGGTTGGTGGACGAGCATATGGGCCACCTGATGGTAAGTGGTCACCATCACCCATAGACAATGAAGCTGTAAGAAATATTAAATATTCCTTACATCGTCAATGTGCCACCACCTTGGGAACTAAGATGTTATTTCCCTTGTGCCTGTAGTTACACTGGCTCACTCATCCTTCAAACCGGAACACAACAATACTGAGTACTGTTATTTGGCGGTAGAATAACTGGTGACTGGGTGGTACCTACCCAGACGGGCTTGCACAAAGCCCTACCACCAAGTAAAAGTGTTCTAGATAGATTACAATCTATCGGTATTTACAATTTATGGTGAGAAATATTTCACTCATAATTATGTAATATCTGTGTATCCTTCCACCAAACACGGAGAAAGCTCCGGGCGAAAACAAGTGTTACAATATTAAAAGTCATGATTGATTGGAATGTACATGATATCGCTTGTAAGTTTCGATATGTACGGTCATGTTAAGATTTAACATCGAGCATAAACTCCAAATGAATGAACACGAAAACAAATCGATAGAACAGCATTCGGCACGATCAGAAAAGGTTGCTTTTTATTTATATTTTATCAAGTAACAAAGACTCATTTTGTTAGTAACAATAAGAACTTATTTCCTAGTTTAAGTTAGGTTATTTTTACTATTTTCTATGCCACTTGAAATGGCACATCAATGGTTGACATATACACAATCCAGTCTACTAGACATCATACCTAAGATGCTGTTGCTGTTGTTTCTGTTTTTTGTTGGAAGGGCTCAGCGTTTGTACTCACGACTTCTGATTCTACAGTCCTAAAAATTTGCCAAAATACGAGGCAGTTAAACTATTTTAGAATCAGCTGAACATGACATGACACTTCTATCATAATTTCAGTTCACAGATTGGTCAGTCATAATGGAGCATGTTTGATGATAAATCACGCAACAAAACATTATCTTCAACGACGATCACATTTGAGGGAGACAAAAAAATATGAAACGAATATGTTAGAAAGAGACAAAGCGTTCATTACATTAAGACAACAATTCTCACGGGAAGAAAGTTAAAGTTCGTGAGAAGGCAGAAAATAAGTTCTAAGCGAAAGCATTCTGTATATCTGTCACGGCCTGCCTTAGCATTTTCTAAAGACATAAGAAACAATAAAAATGTCGGAACGGAACACGATTTACAAAAAATGTTTAGTCGTAATCATATCCATGTAGAGTTAATCGAAGTAAAAATCCACCTGAAATACCGTGATCTGACCAGAACCAACCAAAGGAAACTTAAACTTGTAACGGATTTTTTAAAACAACACAAAAATGCACGAAATGCATATCAATAAAATGCAAATTGTTAAATTATGAATGCTTAAATGACCTGTCTAAGAGAGAGTGAAAAAACGATATCGATGTTTATTTACGTCTGATGAGACTGCCTTACTAATTTACATACAAGAACTAACGACCCACCCCGGTTTCGCTCGGGTGCAATACTGATACTAAACATACAAATTTGTTTATATCAAATCCAATCAAACACGATGTATGTTTTGTTATAAGATACATACATACATACATACATACATCATACATACATATATATGATTATTATGACAACAACTTTATCCTTCTTTGAAGTTCAAACTTTACTACATACAAAATCTCATAATCTCAAATACTGTTCAGTGATTGACTTACTGACTTCTGGCGGTGAAAGACTTACAGATAGAGTTACTTTCATATTTTATAATATAAGAAAAAACTCCTTTATTTAAATAGATTTATAAAATTTCCATTCGGCGTAAACCATAGACAAAGTCGGGTCGGATCAGTTAAAAATAAGTTGCCGTGTCGACCTGTAACTTGTTTGGAATTCGCAACCTCACACAAAACAGGTTTCTTGGAAGCAACGAGACATTCGACTGGGAAAACCTTTGAGAACTGAGAGATTTTGCTTTCTTTACTGCGGAATTGTTGAAATATAACGCGCTATTTTGTTAAACCATTTATCGTACAACCATCTTAGGTCTTAACGTTTAAAGCTGGAATAATACTAGCAAATACATACAGCGACATGTAGGTAAAACTTTGTATGTAGGCGATTAAACGTGTATATAAATAGGAATTTGTTTATTATTAGTAGGTACCATAAGGGTCTACGTGCAAATTTTAGTAGATTTTTTCTCACTTGTAAAGTTGAAATTCTCGCCCTTTCTGGGCTATAATATGCTTGAGTTATACCTACATCAATGATATTCTAATAAACAGATATGTTATATTCATACTAAACAACAGAAAAAAGTGTGCCGCGCCGGGGACCGTTTATTTTAGTTTAATTTTACATTTCGTTAAAAATAAAAAGGATAGCTTGATAAAAACAATAAGTAAAAGGGATAACTAGATGTTTTAATTACGCAAAACGTATTACTACGTAATTATGATGTATTACGTATTACTACGTAAAACAACTAAAGGCAAACGTCCCAATTAGGACGTTTTCTAGTCTTCACTTTTTGCGCGTTAATAACATATCTGTTTACTACAACATAATTGACCTACATATAATCCTTCTTCTTAAATCACCATATTTATTGATGAAAAATGCATGCAAATTCTTTGCATAATTTAATAGATTCAAGCGTACGGACGGGGCGAATACTTACTTAATAAAAATAACTTACAAAGTTATTTTAAAATAATAAAATAATAAAATAAAAAATAATTTATTTCATTCAAAGTAGTACACTTGTTTATACATCGTTGGGTACCCCCTTTTAAGTATATCAATACCTGTAGTAGGAGGCCCCGCTCTTCCCTTATGCAATCAGCGGTAAGTACTACGAGACAGCAGTAACAAAATATACTACATACTACACTTTACATAATAATTTTCTCATACTAAAACTTAAATAATGACAATCACGGTAATACAATAACTAATTTTATCTAAAATGTGTATTATTATAATAGTATTAATATGTTTGAGGGTATGTGTGGCGTGAGGATGTGAGAGTATCTGAAGCGTAAGACTTAAGCATGTGTTTTTGTGAGTGTGTTGGCTTATGCATGTTGTGAGCAGTGTTTGTCTGTGTGTGTGTGTGTGTGTGTGTGTGTGTGTGTGTGTGTGTTGTGTGTGTATAAGGGACTGTATGAATGCGTGTTTTTGTGTTTGCCTTGTTTATTTCCAACAGTTTGTTAGGTGATGTATTCAAGCAGGGATTCTATTTCTTTATAGTTACGTTTTAACAGCCAGTCTGTTAAGGCTTTTTTGCAATTATAGTATGTACGGGAATATATGTCCACTTCCTGGTTTATTTTATTAAACAAATAGATAGATTGTCTTGAGTATTGTCTTGAGGCAAATTTACTTTTGATAGATTCATTATATGGCACTGTGTACTTCCTGCGTTTATTTGTTAATGGAGGTAAATATTTCAAGCTTTTATGAAGCCTTAATACTGTTGCTATTATATAAAGTTTTCTCACCGTAAGTAGACCACTTATCTCGTACAGTGCAGTGGTAGGGAATCTATGTGGTTTGCTGTACATCACCCTTATCAAACATCTTTGAGCTCTTTCCAGTTCAAGGAATCTAGTCTTAGCTGCTCCACCCCAAACAGGAATGCAGTAGCTCAAGATCGATTGTACTAAAGCTATGTACACTTTATTTAGTAAGGGCTTTGCACATACACACCGTAGAGATTTGAAAATCCAGATAAACTTTCTAACCCTAGTTATCATCAGTTCCAGTTGCGAATACCAAGATAATCTTTGGTCAACCATAACACCAAGGTATTTTACACTAGCAACTTTATTTATTTGAGGACAGTCACAATCAGACTCGAGGTCGTCAGGGCATTTATGTATTTTTATCATAAAATCGGATTTTGGTTGAGCGCTGCTAACTTTCGTAAAGCAAACGTAATTCGTTTTGGAGATATTCAAAGTCAATAAGTTTTCATTTAGCCACTTTGCAACTTTTTTAAGTCCTAATTCCGCTGTTTTCTTTAAAGAAGACCAAGTGTCTGCCACGAATACGATGGCAGTGTCATCTGCATAGGTAAAAATTTGACCGTCCTCAAGCTCCATATCACACAACTGATTAATGTAAATCAAAAACAGGGTCGGGCCAATCACGCTTCCTTGGGGGACTCCGTAATTAACAGTCACAGTATCACTAATAAATTCACCTATTTTGACGGATTGCTTTCTGTCTTTAAGGTAACTTGTGAGAAGCGAAAGAGATTTATCCCTAAAACCAAGACCCTCCAATCTCCTCAATAGAATAGGCACAGACACCGTGTCGAAGGCTTTTTTCAGATCTAGAAACACCGCCAAACATTTTTTGCCCTTATCAACCTGCCGGACAATTAGTTTGGTGAGATCCCCGACCGCATCCTCAGTGGACACACCCTTACGGAAACCATATTGCGATTTGGAAATGATATTGTATTTGTCAAAGTAGTTCTGGAGCCTTCTATTCACTATTTTTTCCATAATTTTTGAAATACAGGTCAAAACAGATATTGGTCTATAATTTGTTATATCATCCCTGTTTCCACTCTTATATACTGGTGTGATTATAGACTGCTTGAAGGCCTCTGGAAATGTACCTTGTTCGAAACTCAAATTAATTATTTTACTTATTATAGGAACAACAATGTCCTTGGCCATTTTTAGGAATGCGGTCGGGATGGTATCCCATCCTGTTGCACTATTTGTATCTAAGTTCATAAGCGTACTCTCTACTTCTAATGGATCTGTACATAATAGCACAAAAGAAGTTACCTGGGGACTACAAATATCTGGACCGGTACATACAGCATGTAAGTTATCAGTAATAGCCTGAGCAAGGGAACTACCAATACTTGAAAAGTAATGGTTGACCTGATTAACTGACTGTAAAGGAGTCTCTTCTAGCTTGAGAAGATTGGTGCAAGGTATTTTCGGTGCTTTTATTTGAGTTATAGCGTCAATCGTCTTCCATAATAATTTTGAATCTTTTTTTGATATAGCCAGTTGTTTCTTAAAATAATCTTTTTTTAATTTTTTTATTCGTCCATTACAGAAATTTCGGTATCTTTTATATGTAATTTTTAAAATTTCATCGCATGGATTAGCTCGCAATTTCCTCTGCAACATATTTCGTAATCGAATACAACGCAGGATACCCTCATTCATCCAAGGCTTGAGTATACGTCTATTACTAGAAGTGCAAACGCTTCTAGTGTGTTTTTTTAAACAAATTTGTATTACTTCAACTAGTAGGTTAGCCAAAATGTTGGGGTCACTTTGTTTGGAAGTGTTTAAGTAATTTAGATATTTATTTTGTAGGGTCAAACTATGGTAGGCTTCTTTAAAATCCACTACAATTTTCTTTGGTTTTTTCTCCTTAAGAGGCTTATTACAGTACACGGATAAAAATACCATATGGTGGTCTGTTATCGTAGTATTCAGAACAGCAGAAAAAGCAAAATACTTTGTTTCTTCTAGTTTGAGGATTACGTGATCAATGCAACTGTTTTCCCTTGTTGGTAGACAGTTAGCTGGAAGAAGACCATGAAGAGATAACACGTTGAGGTAATTTAATCTATTGTTCCTCTCAAATGTTTGCTCCGTTGTTTTCGGATTCAAGTTTATATTTATATCACCAGTCAGTATAATATTACTGCGAGATGTAAGTAATTCTAGATGGCTGTTCAATGATTCAACAAAAGAATCCGCATTTATATTTGACGGTGATCTATAAATACCCAAAATAACAAATGTAGGCGTAGTAACTTCGATACAGGAAGCACCCATCAACATTACTTCATTAACATTTGCTTGGATATCGTCCCTAACAAAAGCAACAACCCCATCATTCTGATTAAGGTGGTTTGTTGTACAGTAGGCTCTATAGTTGGAAAGACCTGGAATTGGTTTATCTTTATCTATTCGGCATTCTGATAGAATTATCACGTCCACGTTAAATTTAAATAAAAGCAAATTTACATTAAAGTCGTCCAAGTTACGGTAAATACTTCTTATGTTTTGGGATACAACAGTAAAATATTGGTTTTTAAATTTCATATGTTCGGGTAAATCTTCTATACTGCAGAAAATCGACACTGATGATTCACTATTATCAATTTCATTCAAAATTTGAAGTTTATTGATCATAATATATTTCCAAGCAAGCGGTGGGTTCGACTTATTTCCATACTTTCACTGGTTTTTTTAGGCAAATTGCTGTGTTGTGGTTGATTGCAAAGTGTATTTTTTGTTATTTTATTATAATAATACATCATATAAAGTGTGATTTTGGATTGAATTAATCGAAATAGTTGTTTTACATAAAAATCTAATAAATTATAAATAACACCGGAATAAAATAGTTTATAACAAAGACTAATGCCAATAAAAACATTAGTCGTACGAACAAAAATAAACAATAAAAATAAGTTAAATAACTGACTTAAAACTAAATTAATTACAAAATATAGTCATTCCTTTTGTATCAAGTTATTAACATGCGATTCATTTTTAATAACTATTATCGGTCACTCTTCATTTTTTCTAACGTATATCTTGCCATAGGATGACCAGCAAAATTTATAGTCCCGGGACTTGGCAAGATCGCGGGCTAAAAAGAACAAGCGGGCCCCTTTGACTGTAAGTTGTTCTGATACGTAAATTGGTTCATATTCATTTTTTGTAAAACCCAAGTGTTTGGCGCATAGTTTTTCTTTGTTTTTTGTATTATAATTTTTGGCATGTTTAAGGAACTTTGTTTTCAGCATCGTGGATGATAACTCAGTTATGATATGCGTTTTATTTGTGTTATTTTTTCTGTGGACTCTATAAATATCCTTAATATTCCTTTCATCAATATCGCAACCAATATTTTTAGAAAGATTTAAGAATAACTTTATTAACATTTCATTTTCATTATTAGTGACTCATCGTGCACTTTTGGAACATTTTTAATTTCGATGCTGGTTTTACGGTTTTCACGCTGTAATTCTTCTATTTTGTCTTCTAAAAGTGTAATATAATCTTTATCCTTTCTAGTTTGTATTTCTAATTGCTCAATTTTCTTCTTCAACTCTTCATTTTGAGATGCAAGGAAATCCACCGTGTTTTGAATATCGCTGTTTGCGGTCTTTATTTCCATTAGTGTAGATTGAATTTTCTTTATATCCTCCTTTTGTGCGGCCATCATATTTGACATCATTAATTCTATGCTGTCCCGAAAATTTGCGAAGTCGTGGACACATTCGTTCTCTCTGCCTCGTTTATTACGTTGAGCAACATAATTAGGCGGTGTACGATCCATTTGTTTGTAGGTATTTGGCTTAGCTGAGGATTTGTTAGAAGTGTTCATAGAAATACCCGCAAATTAAAATGTAGTTGCTTGTGTCGAATGTATTACAGAAATTACGAATTGACGTCACCCGTACGTTTGGTGTAGCGGTCAGCAACACACATCCGAACTCACGCCGACACGACACAGGTTCAAAACCTCGAAATTTAACTAAAGTTTTTATATTTAAATTTTAAAATTTCGCACAAATCTCAACACAGTGAACACGTCCGAACGCTTCCGCGGTCCAAGGGGGAGAGGATAAGCAATAATATTTTGTCTTTTTTCATTCATGTTATATAGAATTTGCTCATGTTGGCTATCATTTGGATTGTTGGTTATTTACAATAGACCAAGATCATTATTACGAAGTCAACATCTCATAAAATTCACGGAGTTACAATTTCCATGGAAGAATTTAGGCAGATGTTGTTGCTTTTTTGGCTTTTATCTGATACGGTGATTATGTTAACGATGAATTTCAACAAGGGTAATTCAAAATAATCAAGTACATAGACGACGACGACGTGATGCCCTTAAAATCTTAAATTTAGCATAATGAGTTTGTCCTGAGCCTTTACGACCTATTTTCATGTATAATTAATTTATTCAAGGATGCTATGCATACTTTAATATTATAATTCATGCCTATATTAGTGGGGCAAAATATATGACTTAAACATTCGAAGTTTAATCATATAACTGGTACAAAAAGGTTAGTACAGACTATAAGGATATAAAGTCATATTCTGACCCTGAGATGACCGTGACCAGTGACTCCGGACATGACGTCAGACATTTCAATTTCTAATGTCATCGACGTCAAACAACACATAAATATTCCGCGCGTGCGCAAGTTATTGACAACACATGCATAAAGCAAGGAGTTCGCCTAAAATCGGCGAGTCGAAAATCGACACGTACAACTTATTATTGTGCCATTGTTATGAACAAACAAACGTAGGAACTTTTTAAACGCATGTTAACAATTATTTTATGATACGAACGTGTTCTTACGAAGGAGGTTCTATTGAAATAAATCTAATAGACCACATCACTAGCCAATTCTAATTAAATGTTTTTAATTGTAACAAGAATAGAGAAATCTTAGGATTAAAAGCAAAAAAAAAGAAAATAAAATATATATAATACTTGCAACATAAAAATATATAAAAACAATTATTTTATGTGTTATACAATGGCCGTACTTATGGCTAATCAGCCATCTCTTCCAGAAAACTAAATCTGAAAGTGATTTTTTTTTAAAAACCATCGGTGTAGGCCTAGTGGTCTCTACTTAGTGGTAGTTCTTTGTGAAAGAATCGTCGTCTGATTTAGAACATCAATAATAGCAGTAAATATTAAATCTACATTTTCAAGAAAAAAATGGTCTAAGATACAGTATCGAGTGACTAAACATATCTGAACATCAATAATATAATCTTATTTCCAAAACTCCAACCACGCTCTTTTCCAGGGTCCAAACATTTATTAGATTTTTTGTAAGTTCAAGATTAGACGAAAGTATATCAAGTACAGAGGAAAATACGAATTGATATCTTAAGAATTTAATGTCTTTAAGGCACAGCAAGAAATGATCATTCCAAAGAAATGAAAAGTTTACAAAGAAACTGTATTCCCAAAGAAACAACTGTGTATTAATATAAAAGACCATTCACCATTTGTAAATAGTAGTTACTGTGACCTGCTTTTTTTTGCATTAAGTTTTTGTATTATTGTAGATTTATAAAAGAAATTCGAAATGTTATAATGCCAGAGTTTTTGTTCAATAAATATTAAATTTGAAGAAAGTTTGCCGTTTAATTTTCGATAATAGTTAATTAATTGGCATTTTGGCAAAGCCTGGCAATGTTAACACTAAAAAATCAATCTTGAAATGTCAACGCTCTCAGTTGCCATTCAAACATCGATACAAGGCTTTGTTGGTATATATAATGCCACCTAGACGAGTCTGCTCAAAGCCTTTGTATACCACAGTCTATTCCAAATGAAAAAGGAGTAGATATGAACAAAAAATTAAACAACAGAAGAAGACTGCTACTCACTACTCCACTGTACTTCATACTATTTATATCAACATTTACACAAAAATTAAAAATAAATTCACCGACTTTAAAACTGTAATGTATTCGAAGTCATAATGAATATCATGTATAAGATATCGACCAATGATAATTCGCCAACAGGTACTCTTGTGGATGGATGAGGCTTTTGAGAATAAAGTATAGTAACAGCCTGTAAATTTCCCACTGCTGGGATAAGGCCTCCTCTTCCATTAAGGAGAGGGTTTGGAACATATTCCATTGCGAGTTGGTGGAATGCACATGTGGCAGAATTTCGATGAAATTAAACAGATGCAGGTTTCCTCACGATGTTCTCCTTCACCGCCGAGCACAAGATGAATTATAAACACAAATTAAGCACATATATATATAGTGGTGCTTGCCTGGGTTTGAACCCGCAATCATCGGTTACGCACGTGTTCTAACCACTGGGCCATCTCAGATCGCCATTAAGAATAAAAGTAGGTATTTTTACAATTAATACGAACAAAACAATCACGTAATCATCATCCATCGTAAGTGACAAAACAGTATATATGACCGGATGATGTCATCTATATACATATATTTGCTTTGAATATATTTACAGAGAATATAACGATGTATTGAACGAATTTGCGTCCGTGTCTGCAATGATAATTATTGCGCTACTATAGATGTATAGTATACAACTATAAGATGTTATTGTGTCTACATTAAATGAACTTGAAACTTGTGTACATAATATTTTCTTGAAGTATTTTATATGAACAATGTGTTATATGTATTACGTTACGACGACATCCATGGTCGAGTACTGTGTTTCGGTTATCATGGATACGCCACTCCGAGGTCCCGGGTTCGATTCTCGGCCGAATCGATGTAGATTAGTTTTCTATTTTGTCTTGGGTCTGGGTGTTTGTGGTACCGTTGTTACTTCTGATTTTCAATATTACATATGATTTAGCTACTTGCATTAGGATCAGAGTAATGTATGCGATATTCATATTTATGTTATACAATATTTCTTATTTTGAATTGTATTTAATAGTACTAATTTTTGGGGTATAGAAAAACCACTGCGAAGGCCGTTAGGACACGGTTCGGAAAGGCTATAAAGCATCATCTGCCTCTCCCATACTCTGTATGTAGCTCGATGAAGCCTTCCATGGGGGGAATTAGAGCAATGACGCAGTCTAAATATAAATACATGCAATTTATTTTAATAATTTGGATATTAGTAGTACTGTTTTTAGTTTACCTTGTAAGCTAATATTAGTAAAATAAAGTAATCCAACTAAGTGATACTATAATAGCGAATAAGCGAAATAATCAGCTTAAAAGCCTTAGAATTCACACGAAAATTCGTAAATCACCTTACATTACGTTAATTGAGGTCATGCTAGAGTAATGACCATTCTAATTATTCAGCGAGTTAGTTAATGTATGCTTTGGACTCGAAAATCACAATGTAATTTTAAACTTGTATATTTATCAGAGTGGGTTAGCCGTGAAAATATACGTTTTTGATTTTTAGGTGTTACTAAGGGGGAATATATTTCGATTTATGAACCAAGTTGCTCATGGAAGCACCACTGACGCGCACGTTACGTACTCTCAATTCGATAGCAGTCAGTGGATTTGTTTTGTTGCCTGAGTGAACTCACAATAATTGTTTCTGGAGTATATCATATACAATTTAGTATTATATTATAACAATTGGGACACAATCCTGTAATGATATGTATACAGTGTGGCATTAATAAATAAATAAATAAATGTTTATTTTATGTGAAGCAAGCACAAAGGCTCACCCGATGGAAAGTGACTACCACCGCCCAATATCTGTAACACCAGGCTTGCAGGTGCGTTGCCGGTCTTTAAGTTTTAATGTTACAATAACAGTCCTCGCGTCTCTGCTCGCTTGTCAGTGTCAATCGTTAGGTTTTAGGTATAAGGAAGTAGGACTAAGTCTTTCTAGAGGTTTAGTCTTACTAGGTTATGGGATTACATACATGGGGATGAGAATTCGAAACTTATGAAGCGTTTTATGGACATAATTTTGAAAATACGTGTCTTTGTCACACGTAAGTAAAACGAATCATTTTTAATCTACTCACCGGACATTAATTAAAAATCTTTCAAACCGAAACACATATACATGTGCTTGCTATACAGTAAGCACTGATGTCGGTAGAACAACTGATACTAAGTATATTACGGATTTTTTCTTGTTTCTTTACTATATTGTCCATGTATTATATACAAAAACCTTCCTCTCGAATCAATCTATCTATTAAAAAAACCGCATCGAAATCCATTGCTTAGTTTTAAAAATCTACACATAGGGACAGACAAGGTAAGCGGTAAGCGACTTTGTTTTATAATATGTAAGGATAAGGATATAATCTATACTATTATTGTAAATGTGAAAGTAACTGTCTCTCAGTCTGTTCGTTGCTCTTTAATGACAAACCCTTGAACCAAATTTGATACAATTAATCAAAAAGCAAGCTATTTTTGATTGCTTCACATTTGACTAAAAACCCATAATATGACAAATTCAGTTGGTTAACAATATATTATGTTCGTATCTTTGGGCAAGGCAAGGGGAATGGGTTAAGTCAAACAGCCACGACGAATCTGCTGCTGAAAATGCGAAATTCATTGCGAATTGGGTTCAAACAGGCTAGAATTTCCCAAAGCATATTGTATGCTGTTAGAAATTTGGTTTAATCTATTCCAATATATGTATATTGAGTTACTGACCTTAATATAAACAGATTCGTTTCATTAGTTCCACAATAATACACGTCTTCCTGGGCCGGCATTTTTCTACGACAACTATTTTTAACTTGGCCTATTAAAAAATTTAATATATATCATTATGGCATATCATTCAATACAAATTCATATTATATACTCGTATGATAAAAAGGCCTGCACTAGTACTTATTGATATATGGGAAGGATACAAATATATAATTTTAATTTTGCTTTCTGTAATTAAAATTGTGGAAAAGAGTATCTACTAAGGTTTTTTTTAATAATCTACTTTCCGAACCGGTTTTTCAAATTCAACAGTGTTACATGACGATTCAAAACTCTTCTAAGAGCCAATTTAAATAAAGAATATTATGATTCTGATTTATTAATTTAAAAATTAATTCAGTATAGAAAATATTTTTATTCTAAGTAAATTAATAAAGCAATACTTGGTTAATACTTTATTACTAAGTTATACTATTGACGTTGAATTCGAATCTCATATAATAAAGGAGTACAGAATTTTTTTGAAGAATTTTCTCACTATAAGCTCACAGAAGGTAACTTATGTAGCACCACTGAAGGTAGCTTTAACTTTAATCCTGTCACGTGACACTTATAACACTCTTCAAACAGCCTATTTGAATATACAATATTTTTAAATATGATAGATTTTTCAAATGATATGTGATGCAATCCCATTACATGTTATAAGAATTTTATTTGATGTTAAGTAAATGGGGTTGTTTACCTCGACATGTACTGGCTGTACGCCAGGATCGGGTTTCAAACTGTTTCAAACAATTTTACTGCAAGATATGATATAATTGGTTGCAACACTGCTCCTTACAATCGTATCGTTCCCCTATCGATCTGATTGGCTAATAACCCTTGCTGATATGGTATCGGATAATCGAGGGGGAAACAGACCGGCGTGGTTAGTCCCTAAGCACTAATGCATCATTTAGTTACTAGGGTAACATAACATGCTCGCACCCCAAAATCAGTTGCCCTGACAACGTGGAATAACCTCAAATAATCACATACTGACTGCAATCACACTTTCCGTTAATCACAAACACAAGCACCAGAATTTCGAAACAACTGAATCTATATGAAAAATAGGAAATAGATACGACGGTTTCAGTTTTACCGGCAGACGTAGCTACACTAACTAAATTATCAATTGGGAGCACACAGCTGATTAAACATTGCGATGACACGGTTCCAAGTACCGGGAAATTCGTATAAGCAACCTTATCAACGGCGGCGCAGAGTGAAAATTACAAGTTGTGAAATCCTTTAGAACCTTGTGCTTTTAAATGGGATAGCGTAAAACGCATGCGTGTGGCGTTGCAATGGGAACTGAAAGGCTACAATACGGCAGCGGAAAAGGTTCTTTATCTAACAGTTTTAAGGTTAAAATCTTTTCAGTGATACGCCGCGCGTGCGTGGTAATATATTTTTGGTAAATATTTGATATATTTGACAAAAGAACATATCCTAAATACGCAATTGTTAAAGCCAGCTGTTAATATGAGTCAAATATGTGATGTTTTATAGATCTTTATTATATTTACGGTCGCGGCAATTAAAATTAATTTGAATATAAAAACGATTCACCAAAAAGTCAAGATGTTATTTAGATTAACATAAAATTCATAATTCGAAGACAACCTTTATTAATATTTGATATGTCTATTGATATATTGTATTTGTAAAATATGGAATTCCCATTATACAAATAAGTCATCTTTAAAGCGTCAAAGGCTTAGCACTCACTGACAATTTGTTTTGTACCGAGCAGGGCTGTTATGGAACCATAAACGAAACCATCAGAGAACGGATTCGGATAAATCTTTATATATCTTTTGTATAGAGATTAAGTATATAAAGAGAGTAGCTAATTGTTTTTAAGTGAATACTAACAAATACAATTAATTTCTTTTTTATGATTATATCTGATACAATTTTTTAATAATGTTATATTCTTTAATGAAACTATCCGAAACTATCGGATAATTTGAAATAATCTCATTTACGTAGACGTATCTGATAATATTATTTACATACAGATTTTAAATTATATATGTTAACATGACGTGCCAACACCGGCACGAGAAGTTTATATACATAATATTATATTACGTAATACATATAGACCCAATTTTTCCCGCAAACTTAAGTTACGATACACGTGTTCCCATCACTATTTCAACGCGGCTGATGACGGTTCAAATGTTTTTGGTCAAAATATTGATTCCTATTCGATCAGCAAGGTCGATGATGTAACATTGACATTTATGTCCATTTGAATGACCTCCATGTTATCTCTGCGATATCAGCGACAGATATAGATAAATATTATTTCAAACATGACTCTTACTTTCTTTTACAATCGATATTTCTCACGTAAAGTAGCACCCGTATTATTTTTAATTTGTGTTATATAAATTATGTTTGGAGAGTGGTGGAATATGTTCCGAACCTTCTCAACAAAAGGGAAAGGAGGTCTTAGCCCAGCTGTGGGAAATTTACAGGCTGCTGTTGTTATCGATGTTTGTTGTAAATTATGTGGTTTTTGCCGCTGAATATACTTGAATAATTTACTACATAAGATGATGACACAATCTTAAATATTTGGACACTGCTTTGAACAGATACTCGTGCGATGGTGACCCTAATTTTTTAGAACCGAAGTCTAGTGGTGTTTCGTATTACTACGAAATTAATACTAAAATTATATATGTGAAAGTAAAGTGTCTATCTGTCCGTCGCTCTTAAACGGTCAAACTAATGAATCGAATTTGATGAAAGTTGGAATGAAGTAAATTTAAACTCCAAAAAGGAAAGGGTACCTTTTTTGGCTAACATATGACAACAAAAGCCTTAAACGTGAAACCGCTGGCGACAACTAGTATTTAATATGTTTATTTATTTATTTGTAACAAAGTCCACAGCTTATACAAAAGTAATTAATAAAAGAAAAATACATTGTCCAAACAGAAGCCAAATGTTGGACGAAGTTTTTCTAAAAATTCAAAGAATTACCTAGAAATTATTAGAGCTGTCTCATATAAACATTGTCATAAGGCATTGGGTCTTACAAAATGACTTACCAATAATTAGGTCTTTAATAATGTTTACTGGCTATATAGATTTTTGTTCTTTTTTCGTTTGTGTGTCAAACGAGTTTACTTGTATTCTAGAATAATCTCGAATAAGTTAGTACGATAATAAAATCCTTTGACATCGTTACATTTGTTTGCTTTTCAACATTACCTATAACAGAAATCATTAGAAACCTATATATATTTGCCCACTTTGTATCCTTTCGTATCATTACAAAGTATATAAAGAGAACCTAATCTTCCTCTCGTTCTCGTCTGAGTTGATTAAAATGAATACAGTGCTTAACATGTTTATTAGATTTCTTATCTTTATAGGGTAGTGGGTCGCAATTAGCAATGATAATATTTGTATTTCCGTCTGAGGATGATATTGTCACCTTGAGTATTACTAATAAGGCTTTACTATGGCGCAACGGAGTGTAATGTTTATTTAAATGTGCCTGTAGTTTTCGCAAATGGTAATTACGGTTGTTTGAATTGTTTTCGTAGTTTTCTTGTTTTATGTCATAGGATGTTTTGTGGATTTCATGTTGTAATAATACTCGTTATTGTACAACACATGTTAAACAATGCACACAGATATTAATGTTTTATTTATTACTTTCCGCCCCGGCTTCGCACGGATACAATACTGATACTAAATATACTACAGAGTATGTTTATTTACGACATCACATTAGAAACCTTAAAAATAATCAGTGTTTCTCTAGTATATTGTGCATTAATCTTGAATCAATCTATCTATTTAAAAAAAACCGCATTGAAATCTGTTGCGTAATTTTATAGATCTAAGCATACATAGGGACAAACAGTAGTAAGCGACTGTGTTGTAAACTATGGTAATGATAATGATGTCTAAATCTTGATTTCGTAACAAAGGATTAAAAAAGTAATGGCTAGTAAATGGTCCACAGTTGGGCAAAAGTTCCTTCCAGCCAAGTTTGTTGACATGTAAATTATTATTGTTTTTATTAATCAAAATGATTATTTTGTAATACTAATCGTTATGTCTTGCCTCGGCTTTACATTAATTTTACAATTAGTCTAGGTCCGAACCAGCTAGTTACCTCATCGTCGGTTTAACAGAACCGGTTTACAAATCGATAGATCACGTTTCGTCACCCCGATGAAACTGTTCATCTGACGCCGGCCAGCGCTAATGAACGTACCGGCTGACTCGTGACCTTGCCACGTCTTGTAATGAAATGCTAGACTTAAGAGCGATCTTTACTTACTATTATAAAAAAAATAGTTTTAAAAAAGGAACTTATTTAAATATATGCTACTTAAAGGAGCATTTGGTTCTTAAAAAAAAATAGTGTCTCGTGTCTAGTGGCCAGTAACAATCCCGAGTTTAAATGGTGGTAGAATATACACGTAGGTACTATTCATTACATATTCTACCGACAATCAGCAATTATTTATATTATTGTTATCTTGTGAATGGTAAGTAAGCCAGTGTAATTATAAGCACGAGGGACATAACATCTTTAAGAAATATAAGAGTAATAATATTTTAACAGTGTCACTGTATATAGATAACCAATTATCATCAGGTGCATTATCTGCTTAACTTTGACATTAATAAAAAATTTTGAAGTTGACATAGTTTACTAGAGGTACCGGAAACAAGTAAAGCCGTTTTCCTGTGACTTAACTATCCTTTGAATTCTCGTGCCATCGGATATTATTACCTCTTTACACCTGTGTGTGTACAACTGTACATGCACACAAGATTCTTTTACTCGTCCCATCAGATTACGAGTATATGTCTTGTTACATGTGTGTGTATACGCACACAATTATAGAATATTATCCGGGTTCTCTTCTCAGGGAACGGGTAGTATACTCAAGATTTCTCTGCGTGATAAAAGAGTCCTTATAGTAATCATGATGTCTTGAATGAATGTATTGCCATATATAATAACAAATCTTAAGAGTAAAATTACAGCATAACATCTTGTGAAACTATTATGTACATACTACTTGAAAATAAACTCAAGGCTAAGAAATTCCAAGCTCATCTTTATAGGTTCGAATAGTTAACTACGTAGTAAGTCTAATTATGTACAAGATCTATGATGATCTAGAACGCACTATGAATACTTATTCATACAATAATTATTCAAAGCGTTCTAGAAACGTTCTAGACATTAATAGTTCTTGAAGTGAATGAATAAATTGTCATTCAATGTTGCTCAATGAACTAGATACTCAACCTACGTGTTATCATTGATTCTACAAGTTACAACGATCATTGTTCATCTCGTATTGTAACTTGTATTGTTACTTAGCAGGTTTGCTTATGTAATACAAGGTACTTGTAACAACTCCGGTTGGTGGAATTTATCTGAAATGTAATGTAAAACTTGGATACAAATGTTAATGCATTAAATATAAATATTCTTATAAGACCTATCGTAATCTATATTATAATATTATAAATGTGAAAGTAACTCTCTCTGTCTGTCTGTCTGTCTGAAATATTGTATGAAGCTAACTTGTACTACAATAAAGGTCACAGGCACATGACAACCAACACCGTAAAAAACGAGAGACGCCGGGGCGAATTTTAGTTAACCATATATTTATATGAGTTAAGTTAACGACACCTATGAATACGAACTAATGGGCATTATTAAATTGAGCCTAATTTGTGTGTATAATTGATCTAGTAGGTACTCGGCTGTTGAGGGAAATGTCGTAATCAGCTAGAGTTGGACAAAAACTTGCCACATACATAACTTGTATTGTCGTGGTGCCAAACAAACTTCCAAACGGAGAGTATGTCCAGTAGTGATACAGACAAGAGTCTGGAACACCAACAACAGCCTGTAAATTTCTTACTACTGGGCTAAGCGTCTCCATTTGAGGAAAAGGTTTGGAACATATTCGACCACGCTGTTCCAATGCGGATTGTTGGAATACACATGTAGCACAATTTCTATGAAATAAAACACATGCATGTTTCCTCACGATGTTTTCCTTCACCGCCGAGCACGAAATGATTTATAAACACAAACTAAGCACATGAACAATCAGTGGTACTTTACTGGGTTTGAACCCGGAATCATCGATTAAGATGCACGCGTTCTAACCACTGGGCCATCTCGGTTCACTAGAGCCTTAACTCTAAAATAAATTAACATATTATTTCTTATTTGTAACTATGATTTTGTATGCTAAAAATAAACAACACTGATCTAAAGTTTCCTAGAAGGCTCTTCATGATGACAATCAATTGTATCTTTGATCTATGCACGAGTCACGTCACGCGGCGCCATTTTGCCATCATGGCGGGCCAGGGTCGCTAATCGTCATAATAGCTTGTAACAATACTAGCATCATGTATTACTGGCAACACGAGGGCGGATAGATATTTGTACACACAAACAATACCTATAATTAAATATTTTGTAAAAGGAAAATGGAATGCATATTTCTCATCTCTTTTTTTATTTTTTCTATAGTAATAAATATAGGTCGTGAAATAAAGATCACTACACGTTCCCTTTAAAGGGTATACATAAATATAATTAATAGAATTATTTATTTCTTAAAGTTAAGTTCTTAGAATTATTTATTTTTTAAAGAGTTTTTATTCGAAATGGAATCTGAGTTTCTTTCACTATCAATCTTGTATGTTCCAATTTTAAAATTAAACAACATCATAAACATGTGTCCGTCTTATGTAATGATATCTCAATTTTTACCGGAAAATTCCAGTTTATTTTTTTAATATATAAATTGCATGGAAGCCCACAGGCGATTAGCCAAGCGTGACGCCACGGGTTCCCGAGCACAAAACACCGGATGTCATTAGCCGGAAGTCAGGTGTGGCCATTATATAGAGCTAAACACGACTCGGCATAGAATAAGGGTATAATATTCAAAAGAGGTTTTATTTGCTCACTTTTTTACTGGCATCATGTATAAAAACCTGTTAATTGAGTAATTAGTCTGAACGAGATCTTATTCCACAAACCTGTAGACAGCGAATGTTGAAAAAAAAACAAAAACTTCTTACTTGACAACTAGATGGTATTTCTTTGTATTAATAAGAAAGAAAGAAAGAAAGAACACTTTTATTTGGGACCGTAAAAAAATTATAAAAAATATATATACTTCAAAATTAGAAAGACAATAAAAAAAGTTAACCAAAGAAAAAAAACACTTAAATTACTATTAACATTTACACGAAAAAACATTAAAAAAAATTTGCAATAAAAAATGAATTGATACAAAAAAATAAGCTATTGTATCGGCGTGATATCTGTATATAATAGTATACATAAATAACGTTACTCTAGATGTTATATATAAATTAAAAAGTATATTAATTCGCACGATCGTCGCTGAATGCTAATTCCCACGTGTAAGACAACACTAACTTTTCACGCCTTCATTGTATTGTAATAGAGCTCGTGTGTCACAACTCAGTATCTATTGTATTAGAGAAATTCCGAAGAGATACTTTGCATACGAAATTGTTTTGCAAATTGATTGAAGAATGCTTATAAAGCGATAGTATATTTTATGTCATCTATTTCATTTCGAGCGGCAAATATATTGATAATAAATACTCGGTTTTAAGGCTTAGTACAAGCAATACTCATTTTTATGTTCTTGTTTTAGGGGTGAGTAACTCAGTACCCTTACTTGTACCTGTGCTAATACTGGTTGTATTAGTAAAGGTACAAGAGACATAACGTCTTAGTTCCCAAGACTGGTGGCGCATTAGCCATGTAAGGAATGATTAATATTTTTTTCAGCGCCAGTGTCTATGTGCGTATATGGATAAATAAATATTGGACAACATCACATACATTACTCTGATCCCAATGTAAGTAGCTAAAGCTTTTGTATTATGGAAAATCAAACGTAACGATGGTACCAAAAATACCCAGACCCAAGAAAAACTAATGAACATGTTCTACATCGACTCGGTCGGGAATCGAACCCGAGACCATGAAAATTACTTACCATTACTTATATATAATGAAAACACACTTCATTGAATAGTACAATTTCTTTCGTATCTTATATTAGCGTTTACCTATTCGTAAGAGCTGGTTCGATATCTTTTGAAAGCGCATTTCTAAGCAATTAAAATAATCACAGCTTAAACTTAAATCAACTTAACTGATGAATGTATCTCGTTTCAATTTACATACCGTAATTTTACTTCAAGTTACATATTGTGACATTTATCTACTTGATTATTGTGTGTGATAATATATAATTTGTTAATTTTTCATTGAAAGACTGAATCACTACATAGTATAAAACCAAGTCGCTTTATCTGTCCCTATGATTCTCCCGATTTTGATGCGGTATTTTTAATAGATAGAAGGTTTTTGTATATAATACATGGACAAAATAGTAAAGAAACACTGATAATTTTAGAAGTTTGTAATGTGATGTCGTAAATGAATATATTCTGAATAAATTCTGTAGTATATTTTTTCAGTATTGCACCCGTGCGAAGCCGGGCCGGTGGTTAGTTTAAATTAAATTAAAAAGATAAGTCCATTGTACATGCAGGAATTAAAGCTTTCGATTTAAAATTACGACATAGATCCGCAATGTTCGCCGGTATTTAGGACAGAATCTGCTCTGAATGTTAATAGGACTTTTACTTGACAACGTTTAGCTATACTTTGTACCGATAGGAAATTGTTTCTTATTATACAGTTAATAAAACTTTGTTAAAGATCTGTATGTAGTTAAACTTGTATCAGCCGTCTATGAAATAAGGTACTACATAATTTTTAAAAATAATATCAATGAAAATATTCTTTATTTGAAAACATATAAGCATTACAGTACTCTCATCAAGCCGTTTTTATCTACACTAATTACTAAACAGTCTATAATTACAAATAAATATTGAGTCAATAAGTGTACTGTGTTCTAAAAAGTACTTCAATGGTTGATTTTCCTTATACTACAGGGCTACAGAAAAATATATTTCGGCAAATAAAACACATTTGCTTGCCATCAACTTAAGACCATTTGTATTCCCGCAAAAACAACAGTTGTGTTTGTTTGTGCGTGCGTGCGTGCGTGTGTGTGTGTGTGTGTGTGTGTGTGTGTGTGTGTGTGTGTGTGTGTGTGTGTTTGTGTGTGTATGTTTGTGTGTGTAACCAGGACTCGTTCAACGTTGAAATATATAAATATTTGGCCTTTTTAGGAAAATAATGAATTAAAATCGCAAGCGTTGGTGTAGTGTACAAATACTAGCATTAAAACCAGTTGCCGAAATAATAGACAATTTTTCAATCGGATTGTTGTAGGGTCGTACAATAAATACCTAATCGGATAAAAACAATAATACATAATTAAAGGATTAACACATTACTTTATTATTACATGCGTAATGTGAATTCAAGCTCAGAGGTAATAATGAGGCTACGTAATGGAAACATTGAAGATAGAGAAATAAAAAATATTGTTGTAGTTTCTTTATAAAACTTGTAATGTTCTTTCGACTAATACTGTATCGTCTATACAGACCAGTTTGCGCAGGTAAACGTATGCGCGAGGCCAGCAACACGGTAGCTCGCGCAAACATAAAAGCGAGCGAGATTACCAAACTCGATGGAAAATTAAATCGTGAAATAACATCAAGTGATTTGATTTGAATATAATTATTATATCCATTAAAGGATACGTCAAATATCAAAATAACATTTTAAAATATTATAATCGGTTAGAACATGTCTGGAACATGTTTCTTAATAATAAGCTTGGTTTAACGATTATGTAAAGCATACATGTCATGTAAAATATAAACGTGTCGGCCACGTATGTAACTGTAACTAAAATTCAAATATTATGTATCATGTAACTAATGAAAAATTTTACCCATGTATACGAACTTTTTGTAGAAAAATATAATTCGTTTTTTGAATATTATCTGTATACTCTAATGAGTTTAATTATATTCACAATTAAATTTGGATAACGGTTGAATCGATCACTGTACTTACTGGCAGCATCGTCGTCCAGCAGGTTGTGGTAGCGGTGCTGTTTCTCTGACGCCTCGAGCCTCATCATCACGCCGTGTCAATACTGCATAGCGACTATCTGAGAAACAAATGAAACTAAAATTAATATGTATCACTGTATTGTATAAAATAAAGTCACTTTCCCTGTCCCTATATCCCTATGTATGCTTAAATCTTTAAAACTACGCAACGGATTTTGATGCGGTTTTTTTTTAAAAGAGAGATTCGAGAGGATTTTTTTGTATATATAACATGGACAGTATAGTAAAGAAACAATGATTATTTTAGGAGTTTGTAATGTGATGTTTATACATATATTTTAGACTAGTTGCCACCCGTATCTTCGCTCGGGTTTTAGGGGTTTCGTTGTCAAATGGTAGACAAAAAAGTAGCCTATGTCCAATGACATTTCATACACATGTGTATGGAATGTCATTGCCTATGTCCTTCATTGGAGTTCAAATTTACTCCATACCAAATATTATCAAATTCGTTTCAGCGGTTTGTTAGTGAAAGAGCAATAGGCAGACAGTGTTACTTTCACATTTATGTATAGGCATAGATGAAAATCTTCCTTAATCCACCAACCCGCATAGAAACGTGGATTAAGTTCCGACTATCTTAAAAGATGAGACTGTAACCCAGCTGTTACTTTTTTATGAATACGGAAACGGACATAAAAAATATAACTGTTGTATGAATCACTATGAACTTTCTGCTCGTTATCAACAATACCGCATTGTTGTCTGAACGCTGAACTATAAAATTATATGAATTCAGAATGAAATTCGCGGTCCATAATTTTTGAATGAATAACATACCGTTGTACACAATTGTTTAATTACAGTTTTTTTTTCTTTTTGTTTCATTGATAAAACGGTAAGTGGAATTAAATGTGTTTCAGTTATTTGAACCTAATCTAATGTATTGTAGAAATAATATGAATATGAGACAACATCACATACATTGCTCAGATCCCAACGTAAGTAGTTAAAGCACTTGTGTTATGGAAAATCAGAAGTAACGAAGGTATTACAAACACCCAGACCCAAGACAATATAGAAAACTTATGGTAATCTACATCGACTCAGCCGGGAATCGAACCCGGGACTTCGGAGTGGCGTACCCATGAAAACCGGTGTACACACCACTTGACCAGGGAGGTCGTCAAAATCTGATCTATAGATCGGTTTCCCGTAAACGGTGCCGGTAGCCATGGTAACGTTGTTCATAGTGCCTTTATGGCTCTATGAAATCACTGCATAGTATAAAACAAAGTAGCTTTTCCTATCCCTAGATCCATGTGTATGCTTAAATCATTAAAACTACGCAGCGGATTTGGATGTGGTTTTTTTAACAGATAGAGTGATTCAAGAGGAAAGTTTTTGTATATAATACATGGACAGTATAATAAAGAACACTGATATTTTTGGAGTTGGGAATGTGATGTCGTAGATAAACTAATTCCGTAGTATATTCAGTATCAGTATCGCACTCGTGCGAAGCCAGACGGGTCGCTTGTAAAGAACATTTTGAAATGATTTGATTTAAGAATTTGACTTATATGTATATTACAACAGATTATATTTAACCAGAAATTTAAAAAAAAAAACGAATTTGACACGTAATTGATGAATCTGAGTATAGATAGGTAAACGAAGAGTTATGTTATGTAAAAATCAAATGCTAAATTCAGATGTCTATTAAAGGTGACTTAATTTTTAAAGCGTATACATGACTGTAGCTTAAGGAGGAAAAGTTAACGGGTCACGTGACCAACGTGAAAACAAATTACATAAAAGTCATATTAAAAAAAATATAATATCTTCTCAATTGGCTTTAATTGAACATTAATGAATACTTTGCCATTATAATACGAAAAGTTAAGGCAAAAAAACCTTCACAACGCATTGGCAGAATATTATACGCTCATAAACGACAAGAATGACATTTAAAAAAAAAAGAAAAATACAATAATATTAAAGTTACATAACATAACACGATTACTGTAATGTAATTAATGTCGAAATTATTGCATGATTTTAATACGGATATTGTGAGCTAGCGTGTAATGGAAAACCTGTATAACTTACATAATTCGTTATGCATTTATGTGTGTATCTATTTTAAAAAATATCAAGATATAAATATATATAAAATGAAATCAAAGCAACACTAAAATTTCCTGAAGTTAAGAGTGAAGCACTACTAACTACACTAACTCCAAACAATTATAAATACGCAAGTAATTATAAATAAGCATAACACACCGTCATTATATTACATTCAGTTAATTCTGGACTTTAAAATTAGGTTGATATAACAAAAAAAAATAACACATCGTAATGCGTCTATACCAAATGTACCCATAATTAACAAGTAGGCATTGACCTGGAGATACCTTTTTATTTAACAGGATTATCTATTTTAGTATTACTACTATATATTTTATTTAACCCGACCGATGATATGGCGTCAATAAATACTGTTATTGAAAGATATTGCGATGTTTTTTATACAAATATAGGAAACCGTATAACAATTTATTTTTTTTTACTAAATTTGCCACATCAATTCAGTTCTCGATATCGTATTGCATTATGTATTTTATTATCATTGAAATATGATCCAGTATCGTAAGTTATATTTTGACCTCGCGTTATTTCAATCAATTGCCCGTTACAATGACCAGACAGCGTTATATGGAGTAATTGATCAATTACTTATGTCACATATTTTGATTTATTATATATGTAAGTTTATAAGGGCTTATGTGCAAGATGACTCACCGATCAATGATATGATACTTATACTGTTCCCTTAGTAAAAGTGTAACTAACTTAGATAAAAATTATCATGTCATAACGATTTTTAGTTTTCGAGAAATTCGTGGACAAACATACAAACATACTGAAGCCTAAATGGATCATCATACTCAAATATCTTTTTCTTTTTTATTCTTAATTCTAACAAACTTAATCTAAGGTTATATTATCTTCCAGAGGGGGTCTCAGTACCCCCGGAATCCCCCCTAGGTCACGTCAGGGCGTCACGGTAGCATGCTTAAGCGATCCCGTGGCGCCCGCCGAAAGACGGAGAGGGTACCGCTGGTTTTTTAGTGGGTTAACCCGGTGGACCTGGGCGAACTCGGCGTCCAGGGTGTCCCACACCCTCCACCCACTTTCTATCACGTGGGGGAAGCGCGTAAAGCGTTTTTCCAGCGATAAAAAAAGGTTATTTTATCATTTCTTCTTCCTTGATTGGAATAATAAATTGATTAATAGCTAAAATGTTTTCATCAATAATCGAAGCTAAAACCATCAGAATATCTTTATACATATATCACATATGTATAATATAATATTATCGAGAATCACACACACTCGTAAAATTTACCTATTTGAAATCATACGCCCTTTTGATCCGGGTATCCTTTAATGCAATAATTATTATAATCAAGGTCGCATGTATCTGACATTTCACTCGTGTTTTGCAGTGAGTTTCGAGTTTATTCTTAACGAATATCTAAGTGCTTTTCGTCTTTTTGTTGTACCGACTTACAGTACAACACAACTTAAATGAAATTTGCCGATGCTACCATCGGCAAAATTCGTAAAACTGATCACATCCGAATTATCAATGTTTATTTCTTATGTGAATATGATATTTACACAAAAATAACTTGGAGTATCATATGACCTAATATATTCATTAATTTGACACATCAATTTACATGCGCCAACTGACGCGAGAATCTATAGCAACGAATAGCGCGATAGGGAATTATGACTACTGGTTGTATAAATCGGCAGTGATCGGATGTAATACATTTGCCGATGCTACATCTAAGTTGTGTCGTACTATAACTATTTTAAGTTTAACTATTAAACATAATGATTGTATTTATATTGTTATCATACATATGTATACAAATCATATAATATAATATTTAAGACTTGGAAATATATTTACGATTTACGTAAGAATTATCTACATAAAATACTTATATATACGTGTAGATAAAAATTAAAAAATGCTACTTTACAAAACATGACCGCGTGGTATGGTGGAAAGAATGCAAATAGCATTTCCCCGATCCTCTGGTTATAAAATTTACCATTATTATTTGTAGTAATAATGTTTATTTAAACATAATTAAGTGACCATGTTAAAGATACTTATATTAATAATAAATAATCATTTAATTGGTTGATAAATATAATTGATATTTGTTGTCGAATGTGTGTTATTGTTATCGATTAAATAAGTTGTGTTTCTATAACAATCGCACATATCTGTGTTAATTTATTACACAGCTGAAGCTAAAATATTTCATAATACTCTTATCATTGTTATCACGCGCCATTTTGATAACGAACGACCTTCACGTATTTTAGATTTAATATTGATGTACGTGTATTTATAGTGTTTGATTATTGTATATTGATTTCCGGCTGAGAAGGATTGGGTTAAACCTTTGCAATTTTTTTAAGCAGTGATGATATGAATATGGAATAATATTTTACGGGTTCAGATACGGATTATACGGTTTCGGTTACATTAACGGAGCAAAATATCCCAGTTTTCGAGTGTAGTTCTTATAAGATCATTTCCGTGTATTTACAACAATAATAATACCCTTTATCAAGCGATGGGTCCTGTACCTACTTAGTTACAGATGTTTATATTTGTTCCAAGTATAAATACCAATAGTTCTTAGACACAACTCATATGGTGATGGACAGCAGCCAGTAGTAAGTAGTACTTATAAGTAATCTCAAAAACAGTTTACGTGAGCAGTATTCATTCTAGGACAATAATATAGTCAATGTTAAACTGACATCTCTTCGATGAGATGAGAGCAAACGATGAAGATTAATAGATATTTAACAAATTAAGTACTTGAACGTATTATTCCTTACTGATGAGGAGGGGTTATTAACGAAGATTAGTCTATCAGAGGATATAGGATAGACATGTAGTTTAAATGGCTTTATTAGTGGAGTTACTATGTTTGTTATGTACGTGTTGTTTGTTCGCATCGTATAGCTTCAAAGATCAAATGTTGCCTTGATTGTATTCGCTTCGCTCGTTAGGGCTGATGAGTTCGGTCTTTATAGTCTTAGTGTGACTTCACGTTAGATGCGTCGTTGCGTCACGAGACATGAACCCACGGTGAACATATGCTAACTGGATATAGGGTTGCCAGAGAAAAATAGGTATATTTAATATACGGATAAGGCGTATTAAATAATCTTGTCGAAATATACAACATCAGTCTGTAAATTTCCCACTGGGTTAAGGCCTCTCCCTTTGAGAGGAAGATTCGGAACATATTCCACCACGCTGATCCAATGCGGTTGGTGGAATACGCATGTGGCAGGATTGTCGAAATATATTAAGTATGTTTAAAAATAATAATAGTGTTCCATATTTAAAATATATAATATTCCTGGCTTTTATACAACTAGAATATTACACGTGTAATTTAAATCTATATTTTTTAATTTATAGTATTTATTAAACGAATTATAAGCGTTACATTTGACGCTGATTGGCTGTCTAGCGCCTGAGCACGCTTTGATCGTGTCAAATTATCGGCCTATTGATCTATTATGTTATGAAAGAGTACAAATAATTAGAGTAATATTTTGCAATTTAATATGTCATGTCTTCGTTCGAAATTGACACTATGACCAATCGACCAATCAGTGAGAAGGACATCATCTCATCTTAAATGACACCTATTTGATAACTTTATCTATATTATGCTTAACAAAATTTTATAAGAAAAAAAAGTATATTTTTAATAAATATTTAATTAGAATACCATTCCCATGGTAACCCTAATCTAGGACGAGGTAGGCGCAGAGTCGGCGCAGTGCATTGAGCCTAGAGGAATTTAAAAAAAAAACATGGCGCCTCTTCGTATCGTAAGTAATTGTTTGTTCAAGTCAAGCTGTTATGATTCTTAAAACATACACATAAGGGTCAAAATGCAACGCATATGTAGAACCTAAAAGAATTAGTTTTAATCCCAAACAAACAGATTAGGTATTTTCTTAAAAGGTATGTCACAGAAACAGCTTGCATTTAATATAAACTCGAGGGCTTAGTGCAGGGTCGTCTAGGTAAACACCACTCACTCATTCATTCTACCGTGAGTGAGTGAGCCAGTGTCGTTGCACAAGGTCATAATATGCTATGTTTATCTTTCTTTCTAATAAATAAAAATAGAACTTTAATAAAAAACAAAATTATTGAGCACACATGATGACACTTTTTAGCGTACTTATTTCGAATAACGATAAATTCAAAATGACGTGTCAAAATCAAAACTCTCCTTTTGGATTATTTTACATTAAACTAGTGAGCCACCACAGGCTTCGCACGGTGCAATACTGATACTAAATATAATACCTATACAACCGAATGTTCAACGTTTTTTTATCAATAGACGATACATAACGCTATTATACATATAAAAGTTCCTCATGAATCAACTTATCTATTAAAATAGAACGCATCAAATTATGTTGCATAAAATTAAAGATCTAAGCGCACATAGGGAAAGACAGCGGTAAGCGATTTTGTTTTATGCTATGTAACGAAGACTACCGCTTTTAATCTGTAGTCTTAAGATCATTAAGAGCGTATACCAACACACCTGTCAATAAACAACCTGTATATATCCCACAGCTGATTTAAAGCCTTTTTTTGTTCAGGGCAAGGACTATCCCTTATAAAGATTGGTAATTTCATTCAAAAATTATAAACACCAATTAAGAATATACTTATTCAGTGCTAGCTCGAGTTTAAATCTTCGGTTATAATTCTTAGATATCAAAAGTGTATAGAAAGCATACTTAATGTAAATAATATAGAACTTTGCTACTTTATTTTGAGATCAACAAAACAATGATAAAAGTATAATCAGTTTATCATTCTTATCTAATGACGCGATATACTATTGTATGGAGATGTGATGGCGAAAGTAGTGCTGCACGAGAATCGAACCGGCACTGTTATAACACTTGACATTCACTCGCCTTAGAACATTCAGTGTTTGTAAAAATGGCATCAATCATAACGTTAATATACAAAACTGCAATCAAAAGTCAAAATAAATTTTGTTCAAGTGGGCTTTTACAAGCACTTTTGAATAGTCATTTAACAATTAAGTGAAGCTACCACCGGTTCGGAAAGTAGATTCTACCGAGAAGAACCAGCAACAAACTAAGTAGTTATTCTTTTTCAACATTTAAAAATACAATAATATTAGTTAAATACAATTATATCTGTTATATATGTATATTATTAATTCCATTACATTTATATATCTATCTATACTTATAAAATAAAATGTGCTGACTGACTGAAGCATGATCGCCGATAGTAAACTATTAAAGTTAGACCCATGAAATTAGATGAGGATTATTTTATTGAGTAGACACGCAGAAAGGAATTAAAGATATCCTATCCCTTAAGGAGTGAAATACACACTAATTTGTATACCTTGTATACTTACAAAGAGGTCTTAGATTACGTAATGTTTTAAGTTAATATTTCAAAAGCAAAGCCGTGAGCAAGAGCTAGTACATATATATCAATATGATAGAATATTTAATGTTATTATTTAATTACTGGTAAGGTAACAATTATTATTATCACATAACTTAATCGTAAAATTATATATAACTTGTAAATGTGTATATGTAACAAATATAGTCGGTTCTAAATTATACATCATTCATTTTTTTAAGTTTGTGTTTAAGAGCTGAGATGGCCGTGGTTAGAATGCGTGCATCTTAACCCATGATTGCGGGTTCAAACCCAGGCAAGCTTCGCTATATGTATGTGCAGGAAAACATCGTGAGGAAACCTGCATGTGTCTAATTTCATCGAAATTCTACCACATGTGCATTCCACCAATCCGCATTGGAACAGCATGGTGGAATATATTCCAAACCCTCTCCTCAATGGGAGAGGAGGCCTTTTCTCAGCAGTGGGAAATTTACAGGCAACAGCCTCAATCATTATTGTCACTGAATAACTCAAACGATGTCATTTCTTCCACACTCACTGGTCTGTGCAAGTAAAAGTAACTCGTCAGTCACAGAGGTCATACTTTGGCATTTTTATATGTGAACTATTTAAATGTTTCGTATTTAGGTACTAACAAAAAAATTACGAGATATTCTTTTCAGTTACTTATTCCCCATAGCGGGTTAGATGATGATGTCGTCCTGACCGATTAAGGCCACGGGGGCCAATCTTAAGGAAAACTACGCAGGATGTAACTGTGAAAAAAGTGTGTATGTGTGTGTGTGTGTGTGTGTGTGTGTGTGCTTTCAGTTTGCGGACTCCATACAGTTACTTTTTCATTAGAAAAAGCCATAACATTTTATCGGCCTAACCCGGGCTCTTAGGACTTTAGGACTTATTATATACAGCAGTACAGCATACTACATCAACGTAGTAAGGTACTCTAGTACAACTGGTCACATCAACGCATGATGATCACTTAAATAGTTCAAAATAAGATTGTTGAGAATGGGAGCTTTATAATACATGCCGCTATTTTACACTTGCGAAGTCGGGTAGCTCGTAAGTATTAATAAATGAAATATTTTAAATAACGCAATAAACTAGTTTGCATGTTCTAGTTTAATTAACATGTTTAAAGAAAATATATTATTATATCACTTTACGTGTATGTTCGTACATATTATATCGAATGAAATGTTAAGTCAATCTTTTGGTTATTTGTAATAGTACAGAGTAATGAGTAAGGTTTTATTTATTTATTATTTATGACACAATTCACAAAACTATTGATAAAAAACAAGTAACGTATAAAACCTTATCAGGTATATCAGTATTATCTTGGAATAATCTCTTTTAAGCAACATCTATTAAAAGATAAAGGAACAATAGTCGGACATAGTAAGTGACGTCACAGTAGACAATAAAAATAAATTTGATAATTTTTTTTGAACTATTGTAAACGGTTTCATTTCTGTAACGATGGTAAAGGAATACCTTGAAGGAAGTATATCAGTCGGTAAAACCTTTTGAGACATGAAATTGTACGTAATATAAATTGGCTTATAAATATGGCAGTATACCGGCAGGTCTTTACTTCATTATCCAACAATTACGGACTATTTACTCGAGTTTACTTTTTTATTCAATAGGCTAAGAACAAAGCCGAATGGCTAAACTAGTTATAATATATTTATATAACGGTGATTATTTGTGAATTACACATACTCATGCCGCGAAACGGCACCGTAACGAATAAATGTCAGATGCTGGTCTTTGCTAATCACGATGGCACCATTTTAAAATTCATACGTCGTGTCGGGTATTCCGTTTTTTAACGTTGTTGAGACGTTCTGATTTCAAATTAAGCAACACGATGGATCAAAGTTGATTATGGATTTCAAACTCTGTTGAAAAACCATTGACAATTTACGGAGTCGATTTGAAAAGTTATTTTTTTTTAATTATGAGTTTTAATTGTTTTGAATATATTATAAAACTACTATAAAAGGTAATACAAATAAGTTTTAAAAGACATAAAGAAAAACAAAAAGCGGATAATTTGGAAAAAAGACGTTTTTTTAGAATGCTGAACCTAATTTCACAGAGCTGGTCCACAGCGGGTTAGTAGATAAAAGTAGCAAAAATAATACAACTCATGCAAATTTCTGCATGTTTTCCATTATCTCCGAGCTTAAGATAAATTAAATATATATTATACAAATCAAAAGAATACATTATGTATGTCTTATAAACTTACACGCGTATTCCAACTGGGTCATAGAACACAAGGTACGGAAACAAACCACTACATAAAATTATCATTTCAAGTTATTTTATAAAAGCAAACAGATAATAGATTATAATACATTCAATAATCAATGTTTTCAATATTTTCTTCATACACACAGGTTAGATAAGATTATAACTTATCAAAAGATAGTGTTCAAAATTTTGCATTTGCGTCACTTCCTTGTTCATAAAAATAGAAGTATTTCAATTATTAACTTACAATTATTGAGAAGATATTCCTCAAGTTTATATATCTACATATATTTACAAAAAATATTATACTATTTGGTTTATTTGGAGGCTTAGATTTTCTTTGTTAAGATAATTTAAGAAACTTATCTATTAAGTTTCTTAAAGTATCTACGTATTAACATGAAGTTCATTAATTTAGTTATAATTTCCAGTATCAACGGAATGTATATGGCAATAGGAAAATACATATGTGTGTGTATCATTACAAGTACAGAAAGGACTTTGATGTGTTTTTTTTAAATATTGAGTGATTCAAAGGGAAGGTATATATAGTAAATATATAAATCAAAAAGTTTTTAAGGCAATACAAAACACTTAATCTTTTTCCCACAAAATAAACCGGAAGGGTTTAACTCAGTCATGAATCGGCCTGACTTTGATGCATCCGCTCCATGATAATGGGAACTGCGGTCTTCCAAAATGCGTTTGATATTCCTCATCAAAATCACATATGACATATGTGAAATAAAACCGGAATAGTTATTAATTGATTTAAGACATTTATTTTGATAATTTAACCGGTTATAACCAGTTCATATTTCCGTTCATCAAATAATGTCACTCCGAACACCAAATGATGTTCTGTGTGGTATCAGATATATTTAAAATGATTACTCAATAATAAAATCAATCAAAGAATATGTGAAGATACATGGAGCAGACAATTGAACTATAATACCTTTTGCACTTAAACGTAATTGACTACAAAGCACTTTGTTTGAGTTTTGTAGTAGACTTACGTAAGGACGAACTCGTTTCTTAAAAACTCGATCGCGAAATATCAGAAAGTGACAAGCGACATCAATCAAATTAAAACTTATCCAATCGTAAATAACTCAATAAAACTCTCTTTCAAGGTGCGCCATTACTACAGGTGATCAATCCCACTTTTGTAATTATCTCGATGTTATATTATACTTGGTGGTAGTGCTTTGTGCAAGCCCGTCTGGGTTACCACCCACTCATCAGTTATTCTACCGCCAAATAACAGTACTCAGTATTGTTGTGTTCCGGTTTGAAGGGTGAGTGATCCAGTGTAACTACAGGCACAAGGGACGTAACATCTTAGTTCCCAAGGTTGGTGGCACATTGACGATGTAAGGAATAGTTAATATCTATGGGTGATGGTGACCGCTTAACATCAGGTGTCCCATATTCTCGTCCGCCAATCTATACCATAAAAAAAAATAAAGCCTAGCTTACCATGCTGACGCAGAACCAGATTCTGACTTGAAATCACGAGCAAGTTAACATTAATAAGATTTCTGTTGTCTTAAATTTTCGCGATTATTACACATTTAAATAAAACTAGTTATAACGGATTTGAATCGCGTATATTAGGGGTAGACCCGTGACCACGAACGCTGTAAAGTGTTCGAAACGTCGGGATGCCAAAAATAATTAATATACGCGATTCAAATCCGTTATAACTAGTTTTATTTAAATGAGATTTCTGTCAAAAAAATCATAATAGCAAAGTTTAAATGTGTTAAAACTATCTGTCGTAAAGCCGATGTCTCTACGTCATTGCTGTCCCATTTGAGAGTTCATCGAGGTGATGGAACTCCTCGTTAATGTAATGTAATATCTCATGTTGGTCTTCTATTAAGAGATAATAGTCTAGCTATTATCCCTTGAAAGAAGACCTCGGTATCATCATATAAATACATAAGTAAATATTAGATAACATCACATACATTACTCTGATCCCAATGTAAGTAGCTAAAGCACTTGTGTTGTGGAAAATTAGGAGTAACGACGGTACCACAAACACCCAGACCCAAGATAACATAGAAAACTAATGAACTTTCTACATCGACTCGGCCGGGAATCGAAACCCGGTACCTCAGAGTGGCCCATTAAAACCGGTGTACACATTACTCAACTCAGTTTCGTATTATGTCTGTATATGTAACATTTGAACGTGACAAATCACCCATCCAGTAACCTTGACAAACATTGCTTAACCAATAAAAATTACCTTTCGCAAACGCAACTAGGTCGCATTCATGTAAACAATATCATAATATCTCATTACATTACGAAATGTTAATATGGATCTCGATATCGGATTCGAAAGGTCCAGAAATGATTTCACTTCACAAAACAATCGGTCTAGATCGAGATCCAGAGATTCAGGCTGTTCCCACGCGCATGCGCAACGTGTGAAGCAAGTTGTTTGACCGCTGTTATTTTGAAGTCGGTCTTAGTGAAAGTATAAGATACGGTCAGACTATATTGTTTGCGATGGGTTAATAAAGGTTGTATTCACTATTTATCGAATTAACAAATCACCAAACAGGTTTATGCGCATACATGTATGCTCTATTTAATTATTTTTTAAAATCCAATATGGCGGAGATCTGAACGGAGAGATATAATTGTTACTGAGAATTTCTTTGGGATTTGAAGTTAGACCTCAAGGTCTGTAGCCTTTGTAGTAGTTTGACATATAATACATTACATAGTACAGACCAGTATTTCCCACAATGACCATGGTGGCCCAGTGTGACCTAGCACGAGGTCACAAAATTAAAATACCTCGTTGCATTGTCTTCTTGTTTAATCAGACTCGTAAATCAAATTGTCTGAGAGACATTAGGGCGGCAAGTATTTTTTTAATGAAGTATTATATTTCTGTTGAAAATTTTCACTGAAATAAACATCACTGTACTCATGTTAACGTTCAAATTGTCGTTTATTTTGCCTTTTTATACACGAAGGAGAGCCGAGATGGCCCAGTGGTTAGAACGTGTGCATCTTAATCAGTGATTGCGTTTTGAAACCCAGGCAAGCCACTAAATATTTATATGCTTAATTTGTGTGTATCACCGCCGAGCAAGAGACGAATTATCTAGTGCTCAGCGGTAAAGGAAAACATCGTGAGAAATTTTGCCACATGTGTATTCCACCAACATTTGCAACAGCACCATAGCCTAACAGTGGTAAATTTTCGGGCTGTAGTTGTTGTATATACGAAGGTAATTAATAAATCACACGTAGCAAAAATAACCGGGCCAAGGTATAAGGGGTTGGGAAATGTATGTGAAATATCTCTTGATCATCAGATATATAGTAGATCATCTTTTAATCAGGTCATACATTGCCCGTTGAGTCAATGTCGTTTCCTTATCGAGTCTACAATGTCAGGCCAAGGTGCGGTCCCCAACAATGCCTTAGCTTACTCGAGCTGGACGACCGTCGATCACACTAATGGAAGGTCAGCCTTATTAACGGCGCACCTCCCGTAAAAGAGCATAAATGTTATATATTCTATGACAAAATAAACCTGATACATTAAGTCTGAGCAGACATTATTTTAATTATACTTTTTGGTTAACTGTGTGTGATATTTGTGTATTAGTAATCCAGTCTGGTTTGGGTATTTAAGACACTTCTTGGAAAAGGTTTTTTTCATAATACAAAAATGGATTAGCATTATTTTTAAATTAAAGTTATTTGACCGAACGTCAAATTGAGTTTAAAAAGTCCCTGAATATTTGACAAAGTCTTATTTCCAACTGTCGGGGATTTTTGAGTTTTGAGACAGACGTTCTTATTTTGTATTTCAAACTTTAATTGAATTTTATAATACTAATGAACTGTGGAGATGTAATAATCCTTGCATATTTATGGAAAGTTTGATTAGGATCGCCTGAAATCGATTTTTAATATTAATTTACATTGTTATCCGATTATAACAATCAATCGTATTACTTTTTTTATTCCAAAAATAATGTTAAATCTTTATATCTGCTCCAAAAAAAAACTGATAAGATTTTTTTTATTTTTTTATATATCCCTGATATCTATTAACAATATAAGTGGAGCTTATATATTTATATATTTAGTAATACTAATATTGGCTGTATTGACTGACCACATGACGCGTATACAAATTGATATTCCATGTTACGGCTATGCCGATGACACTTGCACGTGTCCTAATATACAAAAGATGACTGCACCCTGGATATAGTGATTTGGTTATCCGACTGTGTTCTGAACAGTGGCGTAGCTATCGTAGTACCAGCTGGTGCAGTGCATCAGAGCCGCAAAGTTCAGGGGGGCCTCTAAACTAAACCCTAAGCTTCTGAAGCTAGAAAATCACACCACTGCGCACAAGATTTCTTATTTGGTACCTTTAATTTGAAAAGGTAATTATTAGTTAAAGACGGATGGGAAAGAGGGGATGAGGTACCGATTCTTTTTCTATACACCGGGGCCCTTCCTCACCTAGCTACGTCAGTGGTTCTGAAGTCCTGGCTTTTAAGTCATGGTTTTTCTTTACAAATTCCCAGTAGATGTTCAAACTTCGGAAGCTGGTAGTTGCTTTTTCTAGACCACATAGGTCTAGAAAAAGCAAAGCTTGAACTCTTTTTGCTCATCGGATTTTGCTGCCTCATCTGATTATAAGACTAGACTTGAATATTTACGTACACATTAGTGTACTGTAATGTCTGTTTTACCTGACAAACACCAGAATAGTGGACAAAGCAGTAATTGATATTTTTACAAACTAAATTAATTTTTAAACTTTATTTTACTTATTTCATTTCGATTTAACAAATAGCTTTGAAAGTGATTATGTGACTCCTATAGTAGAACACTATAACCATAAAATAAGTAATATTTCTCATAATAGTTGCAATATTAAAATGTTGTAATAAAATTCTAGGTCGCTAAATGCAGTATTATTCAGATTGCGGACTGCGGTGCGGTTATAACGCTTTATAGACGCATTTGAGACCGTAAATGGTTGCATTGACTTTATGTTTACTGAAAATGTCGCCTTAAATACAATTTAATATAATTATTGGAATACTGATAACTAATCTATATAAGGATCAAACCATTATAATAAGAAAAGACGAGGAGTTAAACATTAATGAATATAATATTGGTTATAATTTTATTTTATTTTGAAATAGTTTTGCGCGGTAGTGATTTTTTTTTTTTAATTTTCCTACAATACAAGCCCGATAAAGAATGTTGTCTCAGGCAGGGCATATACATGTTTTATTAACTTAATTATACTTTTTAGAAATGACTAAGTAATATGTACAATGCCTGTTCTGAAATTCACAAAAAAATAATTTATTCTAGTCGAATTAATTTGAGTTAGCAACAGATTTCATATACCACTGTTGGCCCTTTATCGGTTTTGAATCTATCACTTTAATGACGCTACTCTCTTATCTACCAGTAAGCCATTGAACTATTAAGGCAATATTATGGTCAATGCGCTGCTATCATGGCTATAAGATTTTATATAGATTGTGGTTGTAATATTACAAGCTGAATCACACTTTAAACTGGAACAACGATTCAAAGTATTGCCTTTAGGCGGTAAAATAACTTGTGAATTAAGATTTCAAAGCAAAAGCCGACACAAAGACCATATAAACAGAATAACTTTTATATTCGTAAATTTTTATAACGGACATTGACGATTTTTGAATATCGAACATCACCGTTAAGTCAACATACCGACTAAAACATAAATGTTGAAAATGATTCGGCTCATGCAGCTTCTTAAATGTAACATGGATTGGTAACAATTTTAGGCTCACAGAGTTAACACCTTTGCCGAAACTTTGAATCTGTTTAGAATTTTTAAAAAGTTAAGTTTACAAATTCGATTCTTGAAAAAAAATATGGTGATTTTTTCCCACTTAAACGTAGATAGATCGTAATTATATTGCATAATTTGAAATTAAAAATGTAATTATAATTTGACATAGCTTAAAGTCATATTTTGATGTATCGATATCAAATAGTGTGAATCATTGGGCATAGTGTAGCACGCAATGCAATAAACATTATACTACGGTTTATGTTGTGCAAGCGCATCCCACGCAAAGAATGTTGAATTGTTGAATGAATGGTTACGATCTATGAGATACTATAGCTCCATGAAGTTCTGAGGGCGCTTAACTTGGAGTCCAATATACATGAGTACCAACGGTGATAAGTCCAAAATATTGAGCCATTCATTGTTCCAAAAATACAACAATATTTTTTGTAATAGGTACTTACAGTATCAAATTATATATATAATATTAAATGAATAGAAATATTAGTATCGAGTTATAGTTTATTTCGCTGATTACTTAGTTTTAGAGTTTTTTATAATACATACTCGTAAGTAATTAATTATTAATGCTCGTGTTAGGACGACTTATAATTTCGATAGTTTATATTACCTACTAAATAACTGTATAATCTACTTATAAATTATTGATATATTCATATTATTTGTTTACAATAATTTATTGTAATCAATTAATAAAAATTGTATTGACGTCAAATAAAACGCAAGCGACCTTGAAGACATTTCTTTGCTGGCTGACGTGGATGTTGTATTTCGTTTTTTTTTTTTTTCAATAATTAATGAATATTAATTCTTTAAAAAAAATGTGTGATTTTTTTAAGGTCTCAATTATCGTTTGAATAATCTCCGGCTCCAATCGGACCCACAAACACAACCGGTACGAGGTACGAGGTACGAAATCGACCAACGACGTCTCGTTCAAATTAACGGAATGCAACTAATTTTAAAACCATGATACCGTTAAAGATTTCCATGTATATTTAAACACCATAGAAAATCTACTCACCTATTAACCAATAGAAATGTCGTAAATCCGACAGGCAAGTCCGTTAGATGTTTTGATCGTGATTTTTTTTACGAAAATCTCGACAAAACTATAAACCACAGATTAGTTAAACACAATTAAACACTTTTTCACCGGTTTAACACTGCACAGCTTCCTAATATCGCATTAAAATGTTCAATAACATCGATACGTATTTTACGTAAAGAGTTTTGAATTATAATTTACAGTACTAGAAACGTGCCTCTTCGGCGGCTATTGAGACGATACTAGCGCTTGGTCGGGCGGCCGGGAGCGGTCACAACGAGCAATTCTCGTATCTGGTAATCTAAGCTTGTACGGTCGGCAAAATATTATTATAATATTTAATCAATTTTATTCACCAAAAATATGAATATACCAGTATAGTAACCATTCGGAAAGTATTGTATTACTTTTATTATATCACAAAACCTTTAACAATAAGTGTCAAACATTGAGTCAATTTTTTACTCGCTTTATACAAAAGCGAGTAAAAAATTCAAGCATCAATGAATGTTTTTGTGGCATTTTTTCTTCAAACTCACTTTCGTATTAAGCCGTTACAAAATTGGTTATTCGTGGTCTATTATATTAGATTATAATTTGTATGCTTTAGCGTTTGGATAGTTTAGTTTTACTTTCATAATATAATTTAAAGATTTACCTACAAAACAAATAAATATGCTTGACAGTTTTCTGTCCGTACTTATTTGAAATTCGATACTCATCTACCATATAATGTATTTCGGGAAGGGAATAATACATTCTTTTTTTTTAAAGCATAGGCCGCTGCGCAGGTAACCGGTAGGGTCCGCGACAGGTGACACACCTTACTTCACAGTAACATCAAACCATTCGTCAGTATTTTCATTTTGTTATACAATGCTTTCTTTGTTTTTTTGTTCTACATAAGATAAGAAATAGACACAGCGATGAATAATAAATATTATAAAATATCATTTTAGTCTGGAGCCAGTGTTATTTTTAACTTTAATACAGCTGTTAAGTGTAAGTTTTTGCCGTACATTTTATATAGATAGATTATTACACTTAATCAACAATAATCGAAACTTTTTTGAATAAAGAAATATAACATCTGTTGGTTAAAAATAACACATACATCTGTCAAAATAAAACAATTTGAAACTTTTTTAATTAGTCTAGTTGTAGATCGATAGTCTTTATTTTATTATCAAATGTGAAAGTAGAGATTGTTCAATTATAACACAACGTGATTAGAATTGTAAAAGCCTCTATATTTGTTATACATTAAATAATGCCCGTGGCTATATAAATATGGTCATACGGAACTTACTTAATCGAATAATTAAATTGATTGATATTTAAACCACGATTTATACAATATTATGCAAGAGATAAAATCCTTAAACGTTAAGTATGTAGATAGGTATTACTTATCACCAATTAGTATCTACTGTAATTAATTTGTTCATTATAAATTGTGAATTTTGATCTGTTCTAATAACTAAACGATTATTATAAATGCGAAAGTAACTCTGTCTGTCTGTTTGTCTTTCTACGTGTTGTCTGTTTGTCTTTCTCTTTTTCCGCCGAATTATTGTTCAGAATTTGATGGAATTTAATAAAATTATATTTTATATATTAACCTGTTAAGCTTATTTTTTAATCAGGTAATTACATAAAATTTAGACGTGTTTAATGAATTTTAAAATTTAAATTTATATTAATTTCTATCTACATTTTACAGTTACGACACATAAAAAATAAAATGATTTATGAAAATAACTGTTTTATAAACAAAGCTTCATCTCCTTGTGCTATTAATATTGATTAAGTATTTAATGAAAGTTTCAAAGAAAAAATTATGTCGATTTTTGACTGATTTCGGCCCGGCTAGATAGTCTTAAGGCAAACCACTCAACTCAATGCATATTATAATCTAATATTTTTGCAAAAATACAGGTGAAATCCCACTCTTAAAATCAGATATAATGGGAAATCTAAAACGACCGGTAAAAGTTCACCCCCCGTAACGTCCACATTTCCAAGTTCCAAATTAACATCTGCTTCTGGAAATTTTCGACGAAAAAAACCAAATATTTTTAGGGTAGGTACCACCCACTCATCAGTTATTCTACCGCCAAATAACAGTACTCAGTATTGTTGTGTTCCGGTTTGAAGGGTGAGTGAGCCAGTGTAACTACAGGCACAAGGGACATACCATCTTAGTTCCCAAGGTTGGTGGCACATTGACGATGTAAGGAATAGTTAATATTTCTTTCAGCGTCATTGTCTATGGGTGATGGTGACCACTTACCATCAGGTGGCCCAAATGCTCGTCCGCCAACCTATAACATAAAAAAAAATCTCTATCTAACCTGGGGTTTGAACAGGAACCCAGGCTTTTGGGATCAGCCTTATAGACAAGGCAGACAAGGATAGTGAAAAACATTTAAATTATGATCTTAATATACCCTAGAGGCCCATCCCGCAAATAAAACGTTGATAACCTTGACCGTTATTACAAAATACGACTACATCGTCACGGTAATACATAGTACTGCAATACAACCGTACCAGATTGCTACGAGTATTGTTGGTTTAGTTTCGGTCAATTTTACATTAGATACAAACTAATTTCCGGACTCATTATCTTACATTTATCCAAGGTCTAGATTGATCTATCAAAGCCAGTTATAAAGTAATATAGAAAGAAATACACCCCGTGGCGTGACCTTACTTACTAAGCGGCGGCTCGTTTCGGTGCAACGATTGCAGGAGATATAACCAATCCGTGTCTACGGATACATTCAGAGGTGGATTAGTGGTGAAATAATGCTAAATACATTAAGGTTAAAACAATCAAAGTAAACTTATAAGGACTTTGCTGCTAACAAAAACGTATTATTTCTTAAGTAGTTTCTCTAAACGCTAAATATGTATTCTGTATTATAAAAAAATCCTATAAGTCATATTAAAGCATTTGAAAAAACTATTTAAAAATTGCACAATTTTTTAATTCAAGTCAGCCCATTTCAAAATCGAATTTAAAATAAAAAAAATAAGCAGAAAAAAATAGTCCGTTTTTTTTTTAACGAATCATTAAAACTAATATTCGTAAAATGTTAGCGGTTTTGAATACAAAATATGCAAGTAAGAAGCTAATGTCAAGCTGCATCATGAACCTGATGTTATTGTTAATTAGAAATAGACAGGTAATTAAAATTTGAAAGGGAGAGAAGACAAAAGAACACACTCAAAAGAGAAAACCGCTACTAATGGGATTCTAGCGAGCAGACGGTCGTGACAAGCATTACGTATGGCATTGTATTTGTTTTATAGCAAGATGGCTTACGTGTAAATGAGCAACGTGATGGTACGTGGTCACTAACCATAGACAACATCACCAGTGACCAGTCCTTTCATCGAAAAAGCACCACCAACCGTGGTAACCATGATGCTTGTAACTTGTGCCTGTATCCTTGATTAATCAGCCTTCAAATCGAAATACAAAACCTACAAATGACTATAAGGATTTATTTATTTATTTATTTAGACACACCAACAGCATAACATATACAGCATTCACAATAAAATCTTAAACATCTAAGTCTTAAATACTAATATGTATGCCACTTAGAGGCGTGTACAACATGCAAAAAAAAAAAAATGGATGTCTATAATCCTTAATTATATAAATGATATGACTGCATTTTTTTTAAATTTATTTATTTATTTCTTTTTATAATAAAACATACACATTAATATATTTTACAAGCCATTAAACCATTTTCTGGTTTGTATTGGCTAAGAAAAGTATTCGCATATACTATTTATTAAAACTAAACAATACAGGCTGTTCCCAAATGTCTCATTTAATTATATATATTTTTTTATTTATATACATACCATATACACATACACATACATACACACATATACATATATATACACATATTTATACATATATATATATATATACATACATAGTATATTATAATTTTTGATAAAAATATTTTTTTAGGACATTATTGATATTTTTTTCTGTAATTTTTTCTCTGATATTTTTTGGTAACTCATTTATAAACATAGGTAGGACATAGTTAAGAGATTTTTTCCCGTATAGATTTTTTGTTCTTGGAAAGGTTAAGTTTTTATTGGTTATATTTCTGGTAGTCATATTATGAATATAAGGATTTTTTAGTTCATTATTAAAATAATTGTTAGAGAGTATAACGAGTTTAATTAGATCATACACTGGTAAGACTTTACAATATTTGAAAAGAGAAATTTTGTTTTTTATTTTAATTTGAATATTTTGGGGTACTATATTTTTTAATATTCTTTGCTGTATTTTAAATATTCGGTCTAGGTAAGTTTTAAATGTACGTCCATAACTACCCAGGCCGTAGGATACGATACTTTCTGCTAGGGTCCTATACATCATGAGTAATATGGGGAAGGGTACCTTATGCTTTATTATGTATAGTTTTGCCATAAAAACACGTAACTGATCGCATACCTTATCAACGTGCTTACTCCAGTTAAAACGATTATCTACAATTAGGCCAAGATATTTTTGTTCTTCAACTAATTTTAGAGGTGGACAATAGCATTTAGTGCCATTACATTGAGTGTGTAAACAGTGATGATCGTGGGCAATGACCCGAGGTATTATATCTGTGATATTATGACCAGAACGGACATGCATTAGGCTAGTTTTTTCTGCATTTAGAATAAGTCCATTATCGTGTGACCACATGCAAATTCTTTCAAAATCTACCTGAATTTCAGATTCAGCAACGTTTATATGTTTATTAGATGATATAAGGCAAGTATCGTCAGCAAATTGGTAAATTTCACATTTTTGTACTATATGGCTTATATCATTTACATAGGCAAGATAATGCAAGGGGCCTAACACAGATCCTTGAGCCGTTCCCTCACTAACACATACACTCTCACTATACGATGACCCTATCTTGACTTTATAAGACCTATTATTAAGATAATTCTCACACCATTTAAGTAATGGCCCCCTAACTCCAGTATTATCCAGTTTTTTTATTAAAATATCATGTTGCAAGGTATCGAAAGCCTTACTGTAGTCGATAAAAATTATTAATATATGTTCTTTATTATTTAAGCGTCTATATATGTCATTTGTTAATTTAGACAAAAGTTGAGTAGTACTTTTCTTAGGTTGAAAACCGTATTGTTTTGATGATAATATATTATGCTGGCTATAATATTCATGAATATTTTTACTAATATAAGACTCTACAACTTTGTCAATAATTGGATGCATAGTAATAGGTCTATATTGTCCAGAATCTGAACTCTTGCCACCTTTATGAATTGGTCGGACTAGCCCTGTCTTTAAATCGTTAAGATATATACCAGTTTTAATGCTCTGATTTATTAGTTTTGTTATAGCATATGCAATCTTGTGTGATATATATTTGATATCACACGTTCTTATTCTGTCAATACCAGGAGCTTTATTAGTTTGCAAATTATTTATTATTTTATGGATATTACTATGTGTAGCAGATTTAAGAAATATAGATTTATCAATAGATTTTATATAAGAACTTTCTTCACATAATTTTAACTTACAATTTGACTTAATCGATGCAACATTGTTTTTAAATTGAGTTGCGAACATATCTGCAATATTTTTATCAGATCTTACCGTATGGAAAGACTTTAATATAAGATCATCTATACAATTTTTTACTCTACCTGATACGTCATTTAAAATTTCCCAAAGTTTTTTAATATTGTTTTTATTTTTTATAATATCCTCTTTATGATATCTGTTTCTATTTTTAATTAAGCTTAAAGTCTCATTTATAATTTATAACTGATTTGCGAAAAAAAAAAAACAAATAAACTGAGGCACTTTCACGTAATATTTTTTTTTTATCAAATTTTGGTAAAAAGTTTAATGTAATACAACCATTTTATATAGTTTGTAATAATGATTGTATTTAACTTTGCTTTATTTATGTTCATAAAAAACGAGTACCTATAATAGTATACTGATCATAGTTCAACGAATATATCATAGTCCAATTATCATTATGTTGTCACGACTTTACGGACGTAATATGTGGTACACTACATCTTTAACAAAGATGGATGGAAAGCGATTCTTACATTGTAATTGCAAAACATTAAATTGTCATAAACAATAATTATTTTTATCATTTTTGCTTTCACAAACGGGAAAATAAATTGATTAAAATTATATCAATTAGTATGAAAGTCTCATATCCACTAACCCGCATTGGAGCAGCGTGGTGGAATATGCTCCTAACCTTTACGTCAAAGGGAGAGGAGGCCCTAGCCCAGGAGTGGGAAATTCACAGGCTGTTGTTGTTGTTGTTGTAAGAAAGTCCTCAAAATAAACGGTTTTGTTTTTATACGTACTTTTAAAATGGTTGTAATATTTTTATAGGAAAAAATGCCTTCATAAAATATTTGAACACGACGTGTGATGTGATTTAACGTTTGACAATATTTATTAAATGATTATTATGACATCTGATTGAATTTGGACGACGAAGACACTCATATTGAATGTGATATTACAGGGAATATACATGGATTCCGTTTACTGATTGTAAGTTTTTAATGAACAAATTACATAGTATAACTGTAGCTTTTGGTAGGTTTTGTAGCAATATTTGATAGATGTGCACAGTGTGCCCAATATCTGCACAATCTGTTCTATGACCAAGTTATTCTAATTTTAAAAACCTATCTCAACCTTTTTTATTTTGATACAAATCGCACATAAAATTATTGGATGTATAAGACCTCAACTAAGTGTAACAACCAATGCTTTAGTTCAGATCATTAAAATGATCTTTATAGACGACGAGATGTCATCGGATGCTTTGAGTAGCATGAAGAGCTTTAGAAATGGCACTCTAAATCTGCTGATTTCGTAATTTTGAAAATTGCTAACGGAGATATGATTGTGAATATATATTCCACGGCATTTCATACAGCGATCTCTTTTTGGTCTTTTAAATAAAACTAATTATAACGGATGAATCGCGTATATTAATTATTTTTAAAACATCCCGACGTTTCGAGCACTTTGCAGTGTTCGTGGTCACGGGTAGACGGGTAGTAGGTAGTCGGGATGTTTTAAAAATAATTAATATACGCGATTCATCCGTTATAATTAGTTTTATTTAAATGTGTAATAATCTTTTTGGTCTATTTATCTCCTTTAAAATTTAATACCAAAAAAGGATTATCTATATATTTTAGAAAACAGCAATTCTGTAATATAGTAACACTTTACTATATAACTATATTCCAGAGGCCACATTACGATAAGTCTTTGATTCGAATCAGTACAATCGTCAATCGCAATCCCGATAGTAATCAAAACTAGCACCGATAACTTATTATTAACTATGACACTGGAGCGTATTAACAGATAATAATACAATATTTACCATATAGAATGTGGTAAATCAATATAATTTTGATAGTACGATATTGGTTATGGTTAAAAACTATAATTAAATCAGAGACAAGGATAAAGTTGTCTCCGTTACCCCACTACAAATGATGTGACAGTAAGTATTTTTTTATTATATACCTTATATATTGTATGCCTTGCTATTAATCTCCAAATACAAAATATTTTGTCATTAAATGTCAACGAAAATGAAAAATGTAGCTTCACTAAATATGATACCAGTTAAAAAAAAATTACAAATTAAATATTGTTTTGTAGACGCTACATTACGCTTTAAAACTACAAATATTTTCGATTTAACATAATAATCAAAAGCAATTTTAGTCAACCTACTGTCAATTAAACTTACAACTAAAAAATGTTTTTTGTTTCTATACATTGATATTCAAAGTAATATTTTCGATTTCGTATCAACAATATTTCGAGCGACGAATCAATCACCCAGAATGTTTTCATTATATTGTTAACTTTCTATCCGATGGCGATGCAGTTGAATAGATAGTTCGAACGTGAAGACAGATGAACTTAGCCGCGGGCAGGGAATGTGTGAACTTGGATTGTTTACCTGTCAATGCTCGAGAGAAATCTGTCTGCTGAGTTTAAAACTATTCTGCTGTTTGTTTAAGGCGTGCAGATATATTTTCACTATATTAGAATATAACAATAAAGTCTGTGTCGTGTGGACCCATTAGAGGCCGCGTAAAAGAACTTCGCACCAAAATTACAGTTTATTTGAAGCCACAGAACGATTTTGTACACGGTGTGTACGTTTGTAATGATTTGAATAAAATATGATTATTCAGTTTTTAGGAATATCTCATTTGTATATAGCCTATATACCGAGATGGCCCAGTGGTTAGATCGCGTGCATCTTAACCGATGATTGCGGGTTCAAACCCAGGCAAGCACCACTATATATATGTGCTTAATTTGTGTTTATAATTCATCTCGTGCTCGGCGGTTTAGGAAAACATCGTGAGGAAAACTGCATGTGTCTAATTTCATCGAAATTCGGCCATATGTGCATTTCACCAGCCCGCAACGGATTGGATTAATGGGAGAGGAGGCCTTAGCCCAGCTGTGGGAAATTTACAGGCTGTTACTTTACTTTACCTATATAGCCTATTCCAATGGAAGAAGGAATAATCAAACCTTAGGTTTACGTATTCCATGCGATTTCATAATAACCCAGCTATATTGTGCACTATGTGATTAATATATCTTTAAATACAATATAATTAGGTATACTTAAGCACTAACTTCGATTTTATCTTTACTTCAAAAATTTCGATAAATTTATTGTCGGCGTTCAAAACGTAATTTTTTTTTTGCAAATTCGTAGCGAATATCATAGATTAATCAATCTCTCGAGCGTCAATTTCCTATGAAATGCTCATTTGGCTTTTCTCCTCTTAATGTTGGAATAGTCTATATGTATGTATATGTATGTTTGTAGTTGGTAGATATGTTGTTATATGTATGTCAATTGTCAGGGAACATGGTATATTTCTAAATTATTGACGATATATTTAATTTACCCGGTCGCCTAGTCTAGGGAGTCACCGCCCACAAATCCTATATCCTATCGCTAAGCAGCAACATTTACTAATGTTGTGTTCCGGTTTGAAAGGTGAGTGAGCCAGTGTAACTATAGGCACAAGGGACATAAATTGTTGTTTCTAAAGTTGCTGACGTATTGGCAATGTCAGCAATGGTTAATTTTTTTAGGGAGCCGATGTATTTCGGCAGCAGTGACCACTTAACATTAGTCGATCCATTTGCTTCAACACCTATCTAGGCTACAAAAAAAACAAAAGAAATGTCAATTATACTTACACTTGTATTTTGAATGTAATCAGCTGAAAGTGAGTGAGATGAGCTGTAACTATTGGCTTATGGATATACAGGAATAGGGAATGCTATTACCCATAATCAAAATTATAAAAAAAGGGGATTGTTGGCTTCATGGTGAGTCGAATCGTGGGATAATAAGAGCGGTTATACGCCCTGTCGTGCTTGATTAGACAAATAAATAAGAAAGTCACAAAGATAATGATATGTTATATTCTGACGTTCCTGGGAAGATTTTTGTCTACATAGCAGGAATCCAACACTCTTAACTAGTTAAAAGTATAAAATTGAATAGATATAGTTTATATATAGTATAAGTCTGTTGAAAGAAGGTATACAGTAAAAAATTGTAGGTATTTGTATTTTCAATATGTTCTTTACTGTAAATTTTTTTTGGAATGTCGCATCTGGCTGTTGGGAGCAGTTGCGTTTACCAGTGCAAATGCCGTTTGTACAGGTGTAAATTCCATGTCTAATTTCTAACTCTCGTATCATGTAGTCTAAAGTACTTTTGATCTTATAGTTAAACTAAAACTAGGTTTAAGACGATTTAAAAAAAAAGAATTATATAACTACGTATGATATATTATATAAAAATATGTTAATGTTCCAATGCTTTTGCAGATCCTGAGGCTTAGGACTCAAACCCCCAAAAAACGGGGGTTTTAAAAGTGTATTCAGTAGCTGTCAGTAGTTTGAAAATTGCCAATGTTTACATTCATAAGCCTTTATAAGGTAGACGTTGATTACATACTTGATCTCTTTTATTTCTTTGGGTTTGGATTGGATCAGTTTGATATTACTAAGTTATATCTCGTATCTGTGTCGTCGTCTGTATCGTATCGTTGTCGTCACGTGTAAATAATATTGATTCAATTAAATAGTTCGCTCTTTACACGTTTACCTTGGCCTTCTAGCTCGCGCTGACATTTAAATTATTGCTTTCATATTATTAAGTTTAAGACACTTATTAATTTAATCCATGCAAATGACATGAATCAACACCGTTTAGTTCAATTCGGCTTTAATCGATTTGTAATTATTGCTAATTGCTTATGAAAATGTTTTATTTGCAACTTGTTTTATAGATGACTGTTTGATACTGTGTCGAAAAAACTTTAACGTACACGTGAGTGAGTGAAGTCTCTTATTATTGTAACTACGCTTCCCAATACTTTCTTAAGTAAAATTAAAGATTATTTCTATATATTTATGAGTAAATAAGACAAGTTAAGTGCATTTGAGTGTAGTTTTAAAGGTGCGCTATAGATTCAAAGCGTTCTGTATAATTTTTATTTTAATACTTAAAGTGTTGCATAAAGTTACATTAATAGTGTAACACTTCGCACTAGTGCCTCTGGTGACAGGATTTTGGTGACATTGGTGACTAGTTCGTTTTTTGCCCAGAGGGTCGGAATTGTGATTCAACGAGGAAATGCTGCTAGCATTCTTGCCACCATTCCACGCGGTCAAGATTTATACAGTAATTACTGTTTGTAATTATTTTTAATACATATTTGCATATGTATAAGGACAATGTTAACAATTTTAATGTATATTAAGATAGTTGTTAATATTTTTTTTTTTTAGTTTTTTATTTTAACAAATCATATTTTTTTTAGTCGGTATATATTTATTATCACAAGCGATCTCTAGACTTATGAGATCCAATATCAATTATTCCTATCAAAATTAATACTTATTTTATATCGTTTAATATAAGATGCCAATTATGTGCCAATCCAACTTTGATCCACAACTAGATCGTTGTTAGTTGAATAGGAGAACAGCTGAACGCAATGATAAAGTTTCGATTCGATTGTGCAACTGACAATTTATTAGTAGAGTAGCGTCCAGATTAATATCCAGACATAGTATGCGATCCTGGTACTTCCGTGACCTAATGAACGATGTAACTCTGTAGTTGCGAAGAATATACAGTGAAATTATCTGTCATTTGTCTTATGATTTTAAAAAATTGACATTAAAAAATATCTATGTAACAGGCTATTTGACTGGTTTTTAAAATCTATTTTATATTATTTAGTAGAAGTTGAGGAACCCAGTAAAAGTTGAGATTTTTATTTTTAGTACATATTTGCTGAAAAATATCATCTTAAAAAATCCATATTTAAATAGCGCGCAAAAACGCTACTTGGACAATATGGCGCTGCAGTGGGGTCGGTGACGTCACTTTCCTGTATTTTAATATGTGCTACATATAGTAGAAAAGCAAGGTTTACAAGAAAGTGATTTCATCATAAGCCCGGCCAATCACGAGTGTTTTGTGTCACGTGACAAACGTTTGGAAAAATGCATTTTTATTTATGGATTTTTGAATAAATTATTATTTTCGACTTTCGTTAGTAAGTAAGTAATAATTCACAACTTATTTTTCGCATTGGCAAATAGCCTATTATGTCAAATTACTCCAAATGTTATAATTATAAAAAATTAAAGCTAAAATAATTAAAATACATCGTTGCTACAAAGTTATGTCAACGGTACACGTCAGCGAGGTATTCTATCAGACTGCAGATTTTTTAGCTAAATTGATTTGAGGCAATTAATCTTATCAAATTAAATTCAATTTGGCAACTCGAGTCATAATTTCAAATATTTTGATTGGTTATTTTAAAATGTGTAAAAAATTATATTCGAAAGTTTGGCCACAGCGCGAACGGATTTCTGTAATTGCTCCGAAACTATTGATTTCAAAAGAAGTTTTAGATCATTTTAGCGCTCCAAGTTCATTGACCATACCACTAACATTTTTAATTATTAATATTTGGCATATTTAATAATTTGATACTATTAAAAAAAGAAATGTTTTTAATATTAGGGTTGTCAATAACTAGTTAAATTGTATGGTTTAATTCGTTTTTGACAACCCTAAGATCATGTAAAACTAAATTTAGCGTCGTTGTACAGACATGGAGCGGTATTTCAATAAAAGATGTAACTCCATATACAACGAAGCATATGTTGCTGTCATCCTTTTTAAAGGTCAGGTCCGAATGTTGTTAAAATGCGAAAAATAATTTTATATTCATTATAGAGTCTGTTATCAAGGTCATTGACATTTTAATAACCTCAGGATCGAACTACAGTGAAGCTCAGAAAATAGATCAACTGAATTCTTATCTACGGAATAGCTAATCTTGATCCTTGTGAAGAATTATTTCATAGTTGAATTGGAATTCCAAACATTTGGACGAACCAAAGTTTGCTACCTGTGAGGCCTTATGTTAACAGTGGAGGCAATAAGAGAGTAAGTTATATGCTTTATGAAGGTTAATGCACTTTTAAGCCAAGGGCCCAGTCCAGGTATTTCTGTTGCAAGGGGAATAAAAACAAAAGTACACAGAAATATTGAATAAAAGATCTTGAATTATAATACTTGAGTATTATATAATAATCGATTGTCAAATTAAAAACTACCACCGCTTCGGAAAAGAAAATAACCTGACCTGAGAAGAACCGGTGAAATAAAGTAAGCGGGTGTTTTTTGTCAATTTTATATAGAATTGTTTACAAAGAAGTATTCAGGAGGCATTCGTTTCCCAAGGTGTGCTATCATCCATGAACTCGCTAATTGTATAATAACCTTTTACGCATAAGCTTTACTTTACATATTTTTTAATTGGGTAACAGAGGTATTTAGTGCGCATTCTGGGATTTCTTTAATACATATCCAAAGTCAAGAATCTTTATTCAAGCGTTATCATTGATTATTAAATGACAAAAATATACCACCGGTTCGGAAAGAAGTACCTTTAACCAAAAGAAGCATCAAAAATAAAAGAAAGCTAAACTTTCATATATTATTTTAAAATAGCCATAGGCGACTGTCTTATCCTAAGGATTAAAATAAAAAAAAAGTCATTACAATGTTATTATGATATGACTAGTTAGCTATCTTATGTATCCTATTTATCTATATGATCTCCTTGACGAACCTTTTTTCAAAAAAAAAACATTTTTAAGAGACCTTTTAGGACGTCTTACGGCGGTCTCACAGAGGATTGGTCCTCTGTCTTCTAACGCGCGACGCTTCCTTGTATCCTGGGTTAAGACTGGCCTGAGTCCATCTCAGAATGATGTTGTATAATATTTTCGAATACACTATATATTATTAGCGAATTCGTTTCTGTTTTATTTACCAAATAGTACAAGCACTTGCGCTGCCGCTAAGCGGGTTTAGATTTGTTATTACAAATAATGTCATAAGTAAAACAGATTACTCTGTGCTGGAAGTAAAGTAAGAGAGCAATTCGGTTTATTTATAATCTTGGAGCTAGAGACTCTCTTCGGGATGTATTTAACAGAGTAGGAATACTTACTGTTGCGTCGCAATATATTTACAACAATATCATGTATATTCACAGTAACATTGATCACTTTGATAAAATCAGTGATAATCATTGTATATGCACTAGAAGTAAGGATAAACTTATAACGCCAAGTTTCCGACTCCGCAAAGTCAATAGATCCTTCTTGGGGCAAGGTATCCGTTTCTATAATAAAATTCCGCAGAAATTTTTAACTTTGCCGTTTAGTAAATTCAAATCGTTTGTTAAAAATACATTGGTAGAAAAAGCATACTATTCGATACAAGATTTTGTAGTTGATAAAAAAGCGTGGAGTTAATACCTGTTGACTTCCAAGCAGGATACATTAATTGAAATAATTGTATTTAATTAACATGACGTTGTATTTTTTAAATGTTAAAAAAGAGTAACTACTGAGTTTCTTGCCGGTTTTTCTCGGTAGAATCTACTTTCCGAACCGGTGGTAGCTTCACTTAATTGTAAAATGACGATTCAAAAGTGCTTATAAAAGCCTACTTGAATAAAGTTTATTTTGATTTTGATTTTTGAATCAGAGTCTGGCGCTAAGAGGGTCAAGACTACATATGTACAGGGTCCATACATTGTACACGTACATATGTATATTTGATAAAACGTCATAAACGTAATATTACGCATATGTTATATGCAGCAATTAACAGCTGTTAATTTTGATATTACAATAAGCGAAGCTCCAATGCCCCCATAAATAGACTGGCGAATAGACTCCTCTACAGCCTACGCGACAAAAAAGTTAGACTTTTGACTCACGTTGACACCACTCGCCTAGAATATTTTAATATCTTAGGCATTCTACTCCGGGTTAATGCAGCCGATACCTCGCTGAGTTTCTTTTGCTGGTTCTTTTCACGTCCGAGGTTTCCGAACCAGTGGTAGATTTTTGACTTTGATAAGGATTACTGATTTAAGCACCCAGTCGTAAAAAAAAATATTAAAATAGTTCTGAAAAAAAAATGGATGGTATTAGTAAATAAATAAATGTATAGATATTGGACAACATCACATACCTTACTCTGATCCCAATGTAAGTAGCTAAAGCATTTGGGTTATTGATAATCAGAAGTAATGACGGTACCACAAACATCCAGACCCAAGATAACATATAGGCCGGGAATTGAACCCGGGTTTTCGGAGTGGCGTACCCATAAAAACCGGTGTACACACTACTCGACCACGGAAGTCTTCAATGGTCTGTATCAACTACAGAACCAGCAATCAACTAGTTGAACGTTATTTAACAAATAATATTTTTAATAGAATCCTACTTAGCAAGAAAGAATACCGAGTTGAATACTGGTTTTCTCGATATTTTCCAATTTCGAACCGATGGCAACTCTTAGAAACACAAAAGTACTGGTTGATTTGAATAAAATATTTTAGACCGACTTGATTTCATATTTGGAAAGGCCAATATCAAGAATTTGAATTGAATCCTGTCTAAATGCCTATTACAGGCAGTTGGTCTATGCGGCCTTTGTAGCCATTTCTAGATCTGCCTACTGATTCTGACTCATCCAAATTCATACAAACAAGATTAAGATCAAGTTTTAATAGACATACTATACTAGTAGGAGCCGATTATAAATGATCCTAAATAATCATTGTGTAGATAAGAATAGTAATAAGTTTCTGAAAATAAAAATACATAAATCATTGGGTCACTGGGAAAAAAAGAATTCTTGAAGTTCTTGAAGTACATCTTTTTTGCAAAATTATGAAAAAACTACACGATTAAGTTGCTCGACAATTAAGTGTTTAGTCAATATAAAAATGTGATTGATTATAAAGAAATGAGTGACTGTTGACTGACTTGTTTTTTTTACATAATAAAACATTTATTTCAAAAACAAGTAGGTATATACAAAATTAATATTGACAAAATCTTGCACCATTCCTATTCGGAAGAACTATCAAATATTTTTATTGACGGCACTATTAAAAGTAAAGGAAATAAATTATATACAAAAACCATTACAATAAAAAAGTCTTGAGACTTGTAATGGCAATCGCCACACAATCCGGCCGCGCCAACAGATATGTATGTATATATCGACACAGCTTAAATGTAGCATCGGCAAATTCACTAAAACCTACTGCAGATTTATACAACCAATAAAAATAGCTCCTCGCTCCGTCGCTATAGATTCTGAGAGTGCATGTAAATCGACGTGTCAAATTGACGAATATATTAGGTCACATGATATTACAAGTTATTACGTTTGTGTAAAGATCTTATTGACATAAGAAATAAATATTGATGATTTGGGATAGCGTACTCAATTCGGAAGTGATCGGTTTTACGAATTTTGCCGATGCTACATCTAAGTTGTGTCGTACTTTAAATGTTAATCTACATACATGTGACGAAATTAGGTCTTAGGATGTTATGCACTTTTCCTTTCGTATATCTGGAGTGGAAGCGAATGTCGTTCTGCATCGGAAGTTCTGAGATCAACGTAACAGGTATATACGTAATATTATAGTCGTAATTCGATCCGGTGAGAGCTGCTATTGGAGGGACAGGCGGTATGACTGACGGCCGCGAAAGTGATATGGGTATCGGGGCTCCATAGACAATGTCGACAGGTACATCGGAACTATCAGGTGTTTCATTGATTTTAGGTATTTTCGTTGTTTATTCACTCATTTCACATGTGCCGTAATGGTGCTGTTAATAGATTAATACACGCGAATCTTGACCGATGTTTGAGGATTAAAACATGGGCATATACTAAATTTTATGATAGTAATTCATAATAATAAAAGATGGTGAAAAAGTTGAAGATATAGCCCGAGATTGGTACATTTACAATGTCAGATGTAGCTCTCATCATTTTAATTGTAACATGTATTCTATGAAATGTCTGCTGGTAAATCCAGACTAGTTCCTCGTTAAATTTTCGTATTTTGAATTGACTTTTAACCTGTATCAGTCATATATAGAAATGCACATTACCCGAAAACAGTGCAGTGAATTATGTAGCAGAGTTAGTAGTTAATTCCATGAAAAATGTAAATGTTTTGAAAATAAAATCGGTTGGCAATTATTAATGATATTTATCCGGGTAAAAAATTATATTATATTTGTAATAAGAAGATAATCTATCTATGTACAAATATTCTGACACGATTGAGTGACAAATTTAGGATCTAAACTAAACTTTTCGGACTTTTTATATTAGTAAGTTTATTACAATTTATGTGATTGTTAGTGAAAGTGAGTATCTGTTGATTACTCTTTGACAATAATTACTGAAGTGAGGAAGACATTGCTTCGAATTAATTGTAAAGAAAGTATATAAGAAAATAACAGTGTTTGTGACAGTCTGCCGAGATCGGTCAATGAACTCGGAGTTAGTTTTAAAATAAGTTTAAATACATTAAAGACTTAGATCTCTATTCGATTATTTCAAAAAAGGAAGAGTTATCAATTAAGAATAGAAGCTTCACTTAAATATGTAATTTAGGGAATGACCGAGTAAATAAAACTGTCCCTTTCTTTCGATATCAAATTAATTATGACAGAAAGAGAGAAAGTTGTCAAGACGTTCAAATCTATTTGAAAACTTTATATTATATTTTCGTCCAAAAACGACCACTGTTGATGAATTATTATTTTTTGTTGCTTGCATTGATGAGCAAAGCTTCCTAGTCACTGCGACTTCTCTAGCATATTAGGATTTCGTAGTCAGGTGTTAAGCATTATAAAGCCATGTCCTTGGAGATCAAGCTTGATTTATACCAATTACTTTGATTCAGTGGTTTGACCATCAAACAGCAATGAACATACAGGACTATATTCGCGTTTATAATATTAGTATAGATAGTCTGGTAAGATATACATATATCTCCCTAAGTTAGCGCAGACACATCCTTATGTAAATAGTGCTGTTGCAGTATTTGATCTAGCCAGCGGCTGAATCTGTCAGGAGGACAGCAGCAGGCTTGATTTGTTATCGACGTTGATTATATGTTCTAAAATTAAATATCTTATAAGTTTACTTGGGGGCAGGTTTTTGTACAAATCCGCCTGGCTAGGTACACTCACACATAATAAATTCTACCGCCAAGTAGCATTACTTAGTATGCCAGTTTGAAGGGTGAGTAAGTCAGGTATAAAATCTTGACTCCCAAGGAATGGTCAATATTTCTTACAAAGCTAATGTCTATGGGTGGTGGTGACTATTACCATACAGTGACATATTTGCTCCGCGAACCAATATCATAAAAAGACCATTAATGTCTCGTGTAGAAGATTAACTCGCGATTCACAATGTATTTTATCGCCGAGGAAAAACTAGCAATTTTTTTAATTCACATCTACAATTCAAACTATTTGCCATTTCAGTTTCAAATGAAAATATACTAAATTAAAAAGTGTTCGGTACTTTTAACTCGTTTAACATGAGAAGCTGTACTTTCATAAAATATCACCACACGATGAAAATAAAGGTGATTTGTAATTCCGTATAAATACTACCTTGTCAAATCATAGTGGTACATCTTCTGGTAGAATTTATTACGAACTGGTATCTCTTCCTGTATATCCGTATAAAGAATATTATTCCATTTATATATTATTCAGGCAGATACATGCCGGAAAAGTAATAATAATGTCTTAAGCAAAGGTAGTGGATTCAAAACTGAAGTCGTCGTGAAGAATTCTCTCTGTATTAGTGGAATCAAATGTTATGTGTCACCAACTTTGAAGGAATGTGGTGGGGTCAGCTCCAAATCTTCTCTGTAAAAGGGAAGGCAGCCAATCATTTTATTGCTGTTTCTTGCATTATTGTATGCCTTCTTATATCCTTATGTTATGACCCTTTGAATTTTTATTTCAACTTTATTCTTCATTGCCTAAATCGTATTTTTGAAGAATATACTATTGCGCTTATGTATTTTTAAATGAAAAATATATTTTAAAGGCAGTTTTTGTTTTATTCCCATCATTCGTATTACGCAGATTGAAAGAGTTTTTGTGAGATCCGGAAATAAGTGAAATTGATTTGCAATATTCCATTACGTTCATATATAATTATGTACGTTGATGATAACATGGATATGATTACGTTCACGTTAAGTTATTTAAATTAAGCCTGTGAGAAACTATAGCAAATTATACTTATTTGATTTAATTAAAGATTAATTTCTCCAATTGTAAATTATCATAAGTAACTAATTCGTTAAAAAACTTATGACGCATATAATAATTTAGTAAAATATATATAATTAATACTTCCATACAAATACACTCAACAAGAACTAGGTGCGTTTGTTTTTCTAAAACAGCATTTTATTCTTATCCTACAATGCTGATACTAAATAAAGTACAGAATGTCTAAATTAACAGTGTTTCTTTACTATATTGTCCACTTCTTATATATTAAAACTTTGCTGTCGAAATATTCTATCAATAGAAAAAGAAGCATCAAAATCCGTTATGTAATTTTAAAGATCTAAGCATACATTAGGACAGACAGCGGTAAGCAACTTTCTTTCATACATTGTATGTAAATAATTCACTGATCTTTTACTTTATTGTTATTTATTATAATGTTTAGTTTGAACGAGTCATTTTGGAAACAAAGTGCTTCAAACTACAATATATTTTATGCGTTTGCAATAAGAAATAATATATTATTAGGTAATATATATTACATTAGGCATCAATAGATCTAAGTGTTTGAATGTGAAAGCATTAGTTCCTAGGTCCAGCTAGGGCAGCTGGGTTCGTTCACCTCGCATTCCGGACTCGGGCTTGCCTGTAATCCCGGTTTCACAGCTTACCTAAGACTTCGTGCACATGAGAGGTTTAATTGAAAATTAATAATATTTACTATTACATATTTGATTGTGAATTTGTATATCTTGCTTTAAAAAGCCAATTTCTTTGTCGAAAATTTAAAAAAGGAATCGGTTACACAATTCACTACAAGATTTTTTTTTCTTTATATCCCTTGTTACGAATGCTATATTATGTTATTTAATCGGTGGTAAGTCTTAAATCTTCTGATCTTCTTTGTAATCTTTTGAACAGGAAGTTTTACTTTCATAAACATCCAGTAAAATAAGGACTCAAAAAAGGCGAAAGAAACTCAACTTTTTTGTCTTTTTTTGTTACGATTATTGACTTATCTTAGAGTCCAGAGTGTATCACTACAAATACTGACTAAATACAAACAAACGTGCCATCTTTATGACGTTAGTGTGCGTGATAGCTGCGCTTGCGTTCATGAAACGTCATTATTTTCTTGTGTGCGTATGTGTGTAGTCTCCAAGAGTCACAATTGCATCGCGTTCTCAGATTTGATAGTCTATGTTTCTTGTAACAAAACGGCGGACGAGCGAAGTGGCAGTTGATGGTAAGTATCTTAAAACATTTATAACATATCTTGTGTAACTAAAAAGCCACGAATCATGGAAACATTGTTACGTCCCTGTGTGTGTCTGTAGTTACAGTGTATCTTGATATTAAATGAGTCAAAGTATTTTTGCATTTATTATTTGTACAATAATCCAGTTGATGGTGGAATGTAATACTATATGCTATGTCAAGACAGCTTTGACAGGGCTGGATTTAGGGGTAAACGTTACAGTTACAGTTACAGTTTTAAAAGTTACCTATACAGGTAAATAAATTATAGCTGACTGATTTGATTTGATTGAAATTAAAATATTTTTCTGTTACTCTAGGGCTCGCAATCCAGGGCCTACAGACTTTTAAATCAGACTTTGGAATATCAAAATGGCGGAATTCATCATGCTACTCGTGCATAAAATATAGATTGACCATGTTTGTCTATTATTATGTATTTTGTCTAGTAGTATTGTTTTTTTACATATAAGAATGATTATAAATAATGACGGAATACAATAGAATATTGAGTTGTCAGTATGCCTTTTAAATAAATCGAGCTAATTATTTTTTTAGAATAGATTTAATTAGTTTTTGAGATCATGAGCTTTAATGTGCGCATGTATCTTATAAGTATAGAAAGTTCGAGAATTATTTTATTGTTTTTACAAAGAGGGAGCGGTCGCGAGTTCAATGCCGCTCTTATCAAGTAGAACAGCCGTGATAAGACTTGTTTGAGAGAGTAACGACTGATACTTTCGATAGAATAAATCTTATGAAAGCTTCGGGATACTTAAAAAAAAACGGAGAAAACATGATTGATATGATAATTACTTTTCACAGTCTATTGTCTATGGACAGTAAACACATACCAACATTCTCCAGTTCATAATAGCTAAAAGAACACTTTGTTACGTGCATATAAATGGCTAAGAAATTCTCTGGTACTGTCAAAATTCAAATAAACCTTTTTCAAGTGAGCTTTTACAAGCACTTTTGAATCGTCATTTAACAATTAAGTGAAGCTACCACCAAATGTCGAAATGTTTGTTCAATTTTAATTGGAGAAACTAACTGTCATGTCGCTCAAACTATGAACGGTATTTCAAATATTTAACATAGTGTACGTGATAAAACAAAAAAAAAAACCATCGGCTTTTTAATATACACTTTGAAGATCAAGTCAAGAATTACTTGGAAATTAGGAATACTATTTTCATATTTTAATGTTAATTTTTTTTATTTGTTTTAGCTCAATTCATAACAATTAAACTTGTAAAAAATTAAATGAAATAAATATTTGAATTTTATTTTAGGCGCGGTTTAGCATAAAGACAAGACTCATTGTAAAGCAGTTTTAGTCAAAATTTAATATATTGTTTTTTAAAATTGTTTGATTCTGATCTGTAAGTACTACCTCAATAATTATGAGAGTATTTTTAATATTACTTTTACATTGACTTTATAGTTTGTTTATTATATTTTTATATTGAAAATAAATAAAAAAGTATGGAGGCGCTCAACCAAATCGACTTTATATTTTTCATTAAAATCCATAAATCGAACAAGGGTCTATTTCAAAATTCCAGATAAAAAAAAATAATTTGCGAGAACGTTCGAAATTCGAAATGTTATGACATTAAATATTATTTATAACGAGATAAGCGTTACTTATGCGTTCAATTTAAACGTTTAACTTCAAAACTCAATTTATAACCACAGACTTAAAAGTCAGTCAACATCTGGATACTACATTCCTCCGGACAAAATAACTCGTTACCTTGGGGGAAATAGTTCCGTAATGGGACTGATCACATGTCTAACAGCCTCCCGTAACATTACATACAACGTTATGTCTGATTGTAAGTAATAGCCCGGCGATGCAATTTAACATCAGAATGTTCTATGGGGCCATAATGACCACGTGGTATCACGGTACACAGTCAAGTAAAAACTATTAAATACATATAGAATTTTTAGGACCCGTATCTCCCTCTCTGCTTATTTTGGTTGGTTGGATTACCAAGCGGATATTTTTTAGAAAATTGTAGTGAAAACGTTGAGTGTGAACCTCACTGTAGAAGACAATTAATATTGGATACATTTAATATATTCCTGGATAATATTTGAAAATTATCATTGAACTATTTAGATAGTAAGATATGTAGTTGCGGGTTAACGCGTGAGAGGTTCTACTTCCTTAGAGTAATTAAACGTACTTTTAAATTGCATTAAAGTCACGGGGTAGCGCGTCCAGCCAAGTTCAAGTAACAGAACCTCAGGTATAAAAAGAAATGATATTTTATGTATTCATAAATAAATTTCAGGAAGAATCATTGAACTTGGCACCCATTTATATCTCACTTCTTTTGTCGTTGAAGTCTACAGCCAGGGTATATATCATAATATTGAACTTGGCTCTCATTTTACATTGATAGGTTTAATAGGATAATTAGTTACAAGAAAATAATATTAATCTATTTATCAATAATCAAATGATACTTATTGGCATGATAAGTGTAATTTCTTCTTTTCAACCGACTTCCAAAAGGAGGAGGTTATCAATTCGTCTGTATTTTTTTTTTTTTTTTTTTATGTTTGTTACCTCATAACTTTTCACTGGGTAGACCGATTTGGATAATTTTTTTTTTGTTTGAAAGGTAGTGCTTCCCGTGGGGTCCCATTTTTTTTTATTTTTTTCTGATGATGGTATCCATATGAAAACGACATAAGTCTTAAATTTGCATTATGTATATGCGCGACAAATAGGTGAATAACTGAAAACCACGTTAAACCAATTTTGATAATTCTTTTTTTATTATAAAATATATACTTCAAGGGTAATTTGGTGAAAGTTTGGTAAGGTTCTGAGTACAGGATCCATGACAAAGTAACGGAACGGAAGGGAACGGAACGATTTTGAGGAGCACGTTAGCGATACTCAGTCGAATCTTTTATTTATAGGTTATTTGGATATTTGAGTCACCTTCCGTAATGTGGTTATGTTTATGTAACTATCATAGTCGAATATTATAATCAACTAGCTACCCACCCCGGCTTCGCACGGGTGCAATACTGATACTAAATATACTACAGAATTTGTTTATTTACGACATCACATCGCAAAAATCTAAAATTATCAGTGTTTCTTTACTATATTGTTCATGTATTATATACACAAACCTTCCCCTTGAATCACACTATCTTTTAAAAAAAACCGCATCAAAATTCGTTGCGTAGATTTAAAGATATAGGGACAGAGAAATCGACTTTGTTTTATACTATGTAGTGATGGAACTCCTATACGGCTCGCAGTTAGGGTGCGATATAGGGCAGAATTTCTTACTATCTTTAATCAAATTTTGTGTATGTGATGTGATGTCATATGATGTACGAAATATAGTTGGTCTTTTTCAAAGTTTTTTTGCTGAGTTCGATTACAGCTCTTTCGAGGGATCCTTGTAGTTTACGCCGCGTGACGTATTAAAGCCGCATTTTCGAAAGTCTATTTTTGCTTTATTCGCAAGTTTCCTTTGAAATTGTCCTCGAAGTAGTTTCTGACTCATATAAACGAAACGCTTAATCTATCCATATTAAAAAAAAATAGTTAGTCAACATCAGCTTCACTTAACATCAAAAAATAAATAAAAATTTTAATAAAAAGAAAAACCGACTTCAAAGAAAACACTATTTTAAAACAAATGAATATGCACGAAAAAGTAATAAAAATAATTGCGTATTCAACATATTTTTTAGAGTCTTCCTAAGTTAAATGAAATGAAAAATATTAGACTACTTAAAAGTCGATTAACGATTATATCATGTAGTTATAATTATTGTTATATTTGGAGTCGGTGTCAACCAATAAAACCCTACAATATATCTATCAAAAAACAATACGAGAATACTTTAACTAATATGTATGTTTTTTACAAATTACCTTTTACACAATAATAACTGGATCAATCAAGGGGCTCGTATCGCTTCTTTCTTTTGATTGTTGGGGCAAAGGCACCGTGGCTGACACCGGCTCCAAATATACCAATAACTATAACTACATGATATAATCGTTAATCGACTTTTAAGTAGTCTAATATTTTTCATTTCATTTAACTTAGGAAGACTCTAAAAAATATGTTGAATACGCAATTATTTTTATTACTTTTTCGTGCATATTCATTTGTTTTAAAATAGTGTTTTGTTTGAAGTCGGTTTTTCTTTTTGTTAAAATTTTTATTTATTTACTACTATAACAATGACACACAACTTTTATTTGCAATAGAATAAATATTGTAAAATAAGATGGTGAAGAAGAAGAAAGCTTGAAGTTATCTATTTTGAATGACTTGACAGTTAATTGAGACTTTAGCGAGCAACTTCATCATTTAGATTTCAAGACATGTGTAAATTATCATAAAAATTCACAATCGGTTTTTCATAAACATCACAACGTTGTAGATAAGTGTTCGTTCTGTGTGGTTAAGCTCCTAACTAGTTCCTAGGTAATATAGGCAAAAGATCTAACTGCCATTCCTATCTAATCTTACTTTAAGTACCAAGTATAAAAAGGATATTACTACCTAATGGTATACACATTCGTATGTAATTTATTTAGTTATGCATAATTTATTTTCTCATTTATGTAAAATATAAATGATACTGTACCGTTATGCTGGGGAATGAGGACCATATAAGGAAGGTCTAGAGTATGGACATGACATAGAGGAAGGGGACGACCAAACTAAAAGGATGGATCTATTGTGTGAAAGGCTAGAAATAATGTTACTTGTGAGATGACGTCAGTCAAAGAAGTATGGAAGAAGAAGACATGCTGCTCTGACCCCTAATAAAATTGGGATAAGGGCAGGGGGGCATGATATAAATTATACTGTGCTTATTGCATTAACTATACACTTGTTCATTTAAATATATGGAAACAAAAACATAGAATATCGTTTAGCAAATTTCGATGGAGAAGAATTACGAACACACGTAAAGAATATTAAATCTTGCTAAGTACGCAAGTTGTTATACATTATGCTTTCGCTCGCGTATTAAACATTGTCGTAGATTTAAGGTTTAAAAATTAGCGTGTGGTATGGTCTAGTCGTAAAAGCGTATACGACTGAAAGAGTTACTTTCGTTTAGTATTAGTATATGTAGATTATTAAGTTCGTCATGAGTATTTGGTAAAACCTAGTTTTTATAATTATATAAATTTAAATAACTGTATTTAATTAACATGACTTTGTATTTTTTAAATATTAAAAAAGAGTAACTACTGAGTTTCTTCCCGGTTCTTCTCGGTAGAATCTACTTTCCGAACCGGTGGTAGCTTCACTTAATTGTAAAATAACGATAAATAAAGTTTATTTTGATTTGATTTGACTTGATTTGATATATGTTCTAAGGATTATTTTGAGAAATATCTAGAATTAAACTTATTCCAATCACAAGGGTAGCAAATAAAACATTTTTTTTTCTTATACCTATGGTGTTAATTAAACGTTCAATACAATATCGACGCAGTTGTTTGCACTTTGAAAGTAATGTGTATATAATAGTTTAATAAGTAAAATAGGTTTTTATTTTGAATAAAGATAACTGTTTTTAAATGGCATGGAATATGCAGTTTCAGTTTTCTGTTGGCATAAGCTATACCCAAATATTATTCTTGAAAAACAAAGCATTCGATAATAGACTTTATTATCAATAACTGACTAAAAAATCTGTATATAAAAAAAAAAAAAAACAATTATATTCAACGAGTTTTGTGTTTGATGGAGCAGTTACGGTAAGCAAGGACCGGCTTTTCAAGTACCCTGCTAGCCCGTTGGTATGAAGACGATGCGTTCTAAGCACTACAAATAAAAAATACTTCGTCCTGAATTACAGTTCAATGAACTTATGGTGAACAAATGATCTTCAATTAAATTCAATCGTGAATCGATTTTGATCATTCTTTACATTACAGATGGATTAGGATTAAGTCGAGCCGAGATGGCCCAGTGGATAGAACGCGTGCTTCTTAACCGACGATTGCGGGCCAAAACCAGGCAAGTAACTACCGCTGAATATTCATGTGCTTAATTTGTAATGTTGTCTTAAATTTTCGCGATTACACATTGAAATAAAACTAGCTATAACGGATTTGAATCGCGTATATTAATTATTTTTAACATCCCGACGTTTCGAGCACTTTACAGCGTTCGTGGTCACGGGTAGACATTTCGTGCTCACCGGTGAAGGAAAACATGAGGAAATTGCATGTTTAATTACATAAGTATTTTAATAGTGTGACGGAATCTTCTCCTCAAAAGGGCGGGAGGCCTTAGTCCAGCAGTGGGAAATTTACAGGCCGCTGTTGACTAGGGTTAGATAAGATATGAGATACGTCACATTTTCTGTAAATATTTATGCGATAATTTAATAAAATTTAAGGTAAAAGTTCATTATTTATAGGGGAACGAGAAATACCTACAGTTAAATCGTTTAATAATACTCGTTCATGATCACGATTTGATTTGATGCCTGGAAAGCGAACTGATATAATTACTGATGCTGCGATAACTTTGTTACTTTAGATACATTCTCTAGATCTGTCTTTGAGATTGTCGACGTTGATTAGTTTCCCAGTAAGGGTCGATACACAGCAGGCGAAATTTCAACGCAATTTGTAGCATGCTCGAGAAAACGCTTAAATGTTAAAAGAATTATCAGTAGTGACGTCTCGTTTGCGCAAACAAACGTTCGCGCATTTGCGTTGCTTCGCTTTACTTCTAGTGCTTTTTCTTTGTGACGATCTTTGAGGACCAGTAGTTTTGCTTCAATATTAAAATAATTTAACTCCATGTAATCTTGAATTCATAAAGCAAACTGTATTGCACTGTGATTTCCCAATTGTGGGGCAAACTGTAGTTTAGTGTTTTAATCACAGTATATAGAGATACGCTATATGACACAATTTTCCAGTAACATATAAAATATTATTATTACTTACAGTTCTGCAGATAAATTCTGAGTTTGGAAGTAGTTGTTGATGAGGGTGCCTTCATCTTAAAGTATGTAAATTAGGACTTGCAACTCATTTCAACTCAACATTTCGCATTGCCAACTTATCCGATTAAGAAAAAGTGTGAGGTATTTATAATCTCAGTATCAGGCCTTACAGGTTAATGAAGAGAAAGTAACTGAATCTTGACTTATATTTCAAATATCAAGAGGGGTGAGGAAAATAGAAGAAACAATTAATGAAATACTTATTTATAAGATAATTATATTATAAGATTTATTTCAACATTTGAACATTAAACGTAAAACAACAGACTTCGGTTTCGTCCTTCGCGTTCCACAATCTCATCTCAATTGGGAATTTTCCCTGAAAAAAATGTTAAGATCTTGAGAAACATTGCCCAAAATAGATACGATTTTAACTATTCGTTATATTGAATCGTTGTCAATTTCTCATTTATAAATAAAAGTGAATAACACTATAAAGAGGTGTAATGGCAACGGAAGATAATAATGGATCTTATCCGAGGGTCAAGTGCTTTATTCCACTTTAAAAAATACATTGTGAGGAAGTTTATATATTCCGATTGTTATTCTAAAAAATAACCCATGGCACAATAGGTATGTTAAAAGTTCTAAACCTAACAAACTTAAAATGTGAAGAGGTCGACTACTGTGTAGAACTGTTATTTCGTTGAAATGTTTTGAGTAAATATGGTTTTGCACGTGTGCATCTGAACCATTGATTGTGAGTTCAAACGAAAACTACTACAGAATTTCATTTGCTTAATGTGTGATAAAAATGCATCTGCTCGGCAGGAAAAGATCTGGAGGAAACCTGTATATGTCTAATTTCAATGAAATTCTACCACATGTAAATCGATCAACTCGCATTGGAGTAGCGTATTGGAATAAGCTCTGACACTACACTTCATTATATTCAATTTTTTTGAATACTAGTGAGGTTCATTTCAATTAAAATATCACACGTTTTACATTTTAATATTGGAGTTACTTACATGAGCTTTCCTAGTGTACTCAAAGTCGATATCAAATACTTGTCTCACATCATCTTCAAGAGGACAAGAGTGGTATTCACAAGCATCGACTGGGGGCGTCACTATACCATTGAACGTTCCCGAGTTAGTCTCATCACTGAAGATCGAGAACTTTAGTTTGTCCGCTTCAAAATCTAAACAAAAAAAAAAAATCAAAAATCAAAGTATACTTTATTCAAGTGGGCTTTTACAAGCACTTTTGAATCGTCATTTAACAATTAAGTGAAGCTACCACCGGTTCGGAAAGTAGATTCTACCGAGAAAAACCGGCAAGAAACTCAGTAGTTACTCTTTTTCAACATTTAAAAAAATACAGTCATGTTAGTTAATTTTTAAGTTAATACAATTATTAGATAAATTAATATATCCTGCCTGGAAGTCAACAGGTATTAATTCCACGCTTTTTTATCATCTACAAAATCTTGTATCGAATAATACGCCTTTTTCACCAATGTATTTTTTATAAACGATTTGAATTTACGAGACGGCAAAGTTAAAAATGTCTGTGGAATTTTATTATAGAAATGGATAACTTGCCCCAAGAAAGATTTATTGACTTTGCGGAGTCGGAAACTTGGCGTTATAAGCTTATCCTTACTTCTAGTGCATATACAATGATTATCACTGATTTTATCAAAGTTATCAATGTTACTGTGAATATACATGATTCTATGTTGTCTTGGGTTTGTGTGTTTGTGGTACCGTCGTAACTTCTGATTTTCCATAACACAAGTGCTTTAGCTACTTACATTGGGATCAGAGTAATGTATGTGTTGTTGTCTCATATTTATTTATATATTTATTATTATTAGAGAATAAGTCTTAACTGTGTAAATGTCTTCATTGTGTCCGTTTTAGTCATTTAAGGTCTAATATTAAGTCGTAAGATTACGTTAGTTTTTTAGGATGAACGAGGTACTTAATTACATAGTCTATTAAGAAAAAAAATATATAAAATTAATGGCATTAAGTTAATGGCAGTCTGGTGACCACATCATGTGATTGGAGCTTAATTGCCTCAACTAATACTTAATTTATAGAAATTACTTAAATTTTAGAAATATATTGTAAATATAAAAAATATACTATAAGCTTACGTGGTGTAAAATCAAATGCCAGTGAGTAGGGCATGTCTCGTCTTATCAGACAGAACCCTGGGCCATCTGGACAGGGATCCAATTTCACACTATGAATGCTGCATTTTTTGGGATGCACTAAAAAACAATTTATATAAAAAAACAATATCATCTATTAAAATATCAACATATATATATGTCAATTATTTTTCTAATGACAAATTTGTCGATATTATAAGCGAAAAGTCTTGAAGTAAATTGGAGTATATTATAGAACATAAAAAAAATAAACGACACGCATCTCACTGTGATATGAGACATACAGTTCAAACTTAGTACCATTAAAAAGTTCCATAAACCTACTATCTGCATATCACCGATAGAACCATACTGGTTTTTCATATGTACTTTGAATTGAGTGACTATAATGTACGATAGTATATGTCAACATATAGAAGTTAGTCTAATTTGTCAAGCGAACCCACCAATCAATAGCTAAGATGGAACAGTGGCTAGAATACATGACTCTGAACCGAAGATTATTGACTTGAACCAAGTAATCAACTGTAACTTTAATGTTCTTAAATTGTTTTTATATAACCTTGGAGCAGCGTGGTGAAATGAGATTCAAATCTTCTCCAATTCTGAACCGAATATTGTTTATTCGAGCCTGGTTCACCACAGCGTTGCTCCAAGATTATATATAAATGGCTAATGGGCTCCAAACTTTGTCCATAAACAACTTGGTACAACAATTGTAGAAAACTAATAAAACTTGGAGGTATCAGAGAACAATTTAAAATGTATGTAAAAGCGCAAAGGATATTGTGTCATTTTTCTATAAAAGGAAAGGTTTATATTCCTTTATATTTATGGGTTGTGATGACGTCTTGACATTAATGAAAAAAAAAAAATTCCAAAATTTGGTGTCACGTCTAAAATTCTGGCAAACATTTAAAACAGAAAGAGATGAAAGATGAATGATGACATATATTTGCAAAGATTGACATCGATACGACACTTAGGCTCTTTAGTTTAGGGCTCTGTTTAAATATACACTTGGGTAATACACAAACGTTTAATACGTACCGTCTTTACAAAACTTTCTACTAACATATTCACAATTAACGCAAACATAAAAAGCGAATAATATGAAAAATCGCACGTCCATTGTCTTTAGAATACAAATAATAAATGGAACAGTTGTCCGACCCTCACAAATGAGTCTCATTATTTTACAGATAAGAGTTTATGTTATTCTCCGTTGAAATATAACACCACCAGATGGCTCTTCGGATTTGGGTTACTTGTATCAAAATTTATTATATCACCCGTCACTTCACTAAGTATTTCCTTCGAAATATCAAAAATGCAGACAAATTCATAACGGCTTCAATTGAATGTCAAATATTGCTAATTAGTTTTTGTCCTCTTGTAATTGGACGACAGACAATTTATTTGTCCGATCAGAGAACTAAGACAAGCACTCTTTATTTGATTTATTTGTGATTGTAATTTACCTCGTCATCGGCGGTGAAGGAAAACATCTTGAGGATGCAGGCAGATGCAGGTCGCATGTGTCTTATTTCATCTATTGCCATATATTCTGCCTCATGTTCTATCCACCAATCTGATCCAATAGCATTTTTACTTTTGTTTTGAAATGTACGTTAGATGACTTAAGGACCTTCTACTAATTAGGTAATCGAACAAATTAAGTTGTCTCAATTAATATTGAATTGAAATATTTAATCTAAAAAAACATTAATTTAATTTTTATATTACTAAACCCAGAGTATATAAATTCTTAAAAAGCGTACTCAATATTTCTTGATTTCAGCTTTCAATATACTTGACATAAATTTGTAATTGAAATAGTGGACTAACTACGAAGACTCATTCTTGGTTGTTTCAGTAGAAAGAAAGTTAAAAATTTTACATTATAATCTAGCGAAATCTCGATTCAAAAGTGCCTGTAAAAACTTATTTGATACAGGAATAGATTTGATGTTGGGTCAGGTCGTCAGAAGTCATACCATAATATTATACAGATTTTGTAAATAAAGATAATAGATATTTCGAAACGTTTATTTTAATAAACACAGTATTAATTCAACACACTCCTTATTTTCTAAGTTCTATTTTGGCGAGGAAGCAGCAGTTTTCCTTTTCATTGTCTGGGTTCCATAATTTCCATTTAATGTCAAACATACCCTGGAAAAACGATATAACAATAAATTAATACATCATGTTTTAAAGAAATAATAAAAAATTTATTAAGTCCACATTCTTTTTTAAATTTGGAAATTGTCTTTTCGATTGGATTTTTTATTTCAATCTATAATAAGACGTTCTGTGTGCCAGTTGTGGGTGAGAATATGCTAAGATTAATATAGTTTCTTAAGTGGCCAAAGGCGATGAACGGGTTGCGATGATATTTAATATTTTATGCTTATACAGTCTTATATTAGACGAAATTCTGCCATACGTATCCTTTATTCCGTATTGCAGAGGCGTGAGATCGATACCAAATCTTCTCTTGCAAAGAAGAGGTTTTGCTTATTTTACTCGCCCATAAACACTAATTCGTCGACAGTTCAATGCGCCAACCTTTGGAACCATTAGGACTGTTCCTCCGGTCTTTCACATACCGGACCAACACGGCAGCTTAGTGGCAGAGGTTCCTATGCTTCTAGGGCGGTTACGCATTGGCCTTGTAAGGAATAGTTTATTTTTGTATAGCGTCAATGTATACGGCTAGTGATGACCATATACCATCAGGTGGATATTTTGCTCGTCCGTCTATCGATAATAAAATATGTATACATTTGTACTAACATTAGGAAGTTTCTTCCCCAACACAAGACCGTAATCAAGTCGGTTTTGCTTGTCAGCCTCCAGAGGACAGGTAGTGAATTCACAAGCGTTCGCCTTTTCAAGTTCCGGGAATGCTACATCGCCCGTGTCACTTGCCCAGAACAGACCAGTCAACATCTTGTCGCTCGAAAATTCTGTTGATAAAATAAATAAACATAATATGTGCTCGAGTATGTATATATGGTATTATTTGAATCTAAATAAACTTTGAAAATTTTGACATGCTGTACCGTAATATATTTATAAGAAACATATATTGATAACATTGATGCGTAAAATAAGGCTCATGCAATAAAAAAACACATATCGGGGCCGTAAAACTAGCTTTTTTCATTTTGACAGGCTCCTTCTGTGAGTTGTGAGGGAAGATCATTAGGGGACCTATATATATAGATAAGACTGTCACCTTGGTATAGTGACTGACTGACTGCAAGGAAGTCAATGTCCCCACTGACTTCCTTGCAGATACCGAGACGTGAACAAAGTTTATATCATTACAAATGAGCAATTTTAAAGTCTCGACTCTGGCAGTGTTAAATATTTCGTAACTCAGGAAGCACGCAAAGCTATTGAGTGCCTGAACTCTTTCTAACAATATACCTATTTATTTATCATCATTTAATCAATTATGTTAATTAAATATCAGTTACTTACTAGGAGTGAAGTCAAAAGAGATGGTAGACGTAGCTCCTTTTTTGAGCAGACATTTCTTTGGATTGCTGCACGGCTCGATGCGAACTTCGCTTATCTCACACATATTACCTGGAAAGAAATATTTTTGTGTTAAAAGTAGGTTTTAGGTATTTTTTTGACGTTTTGTTTAGTATTTGCATTTCCGATGATTGTTGACTAAACTTGATATTATCTAAGTTTTTTTATTCTATAAGTATCAGTCAAAAAAAATTTGTTTCTCTTGATAACATTTTTTATAAATCATTATTCAGCAGGTTTTATAATATTATCGATAGGAAAAATTTATAAATCATTCGAAATATAGTGTTAAATACGATAACGATATTCATTATATAACTACATATATGTATAATCTGTCTATATAATTTTTGTGAATATATAATTTTTTTAATGCTGAGTGGCCTTGACAGTGTCACCAGGCGAGAGCGATGAGGGTGAGATAACTTATTTTTTTTACATTCTGCTTATGCTCGACTGCAATCATACGGGATGCTAAATATTGAATGAAACGTTAATATTGAATGAAATTGCATAGAAGATTTTTATGTTGAAGATAAGTTATGAGGCTTAAGAAAGATGTTTGCCGTCCACAAATGATTCAGGGTCAGCGATCTGTGTAGCCGGCCCTAGGATTTTCGCCAACGATGTTTAATAAACAGCTCAGTTGTAAGTAGATAATTATAAAAAAAGATACAGTTACGAAATAGCGGGCATAAGCTAATAATTCGATAAAAACATAATTTTAACCTCTGGTGCGCATGCGCGATTGCGTTACATCCCATTCGGTACGATGGCCGATAAGTGACATGATTATCTAAGTTCAACTTAAAGTTTTTATACAAAAAAAATTGAAAAAAGTCTATATTTTATACCAACCCCACAATGTCCGTGTCTTTAGCTTGTCTGTACTTAGCTTTACAGTATTTTACGAGTATAAGTTTAAAATAGCTTCTGGTCAAATCATTACCGCGTAATAGTGGTGAAATTACTAGCATTTCCCCATGAAGTATTTGCGTTTCGTTCCATGATATGATTAGCTCCATCCCTTTTAATTCCTTTAATTAACTTTTGGGTATGATACATCAATACATAATATCTATGTTTCTTCCTATATACAGATTATATTATTATTTTGTGGCCGAAAAAAAAGGATACGCTTAATCTATGTCGTCCTACCTGAAGTTAGTTATGCAAAACTATACGTATTTGTAGGGCCTTTTGTAAGCCTGCTGGGTTAGTACCACCAGATCATACCAGTACCATTAGTATCATCACATATTCTACCGGCAAACAACTGTACTCAATTGTGAACTATTATTGTGTTCCGATTTGAATGGTGAGTGAGGCAGTGTGACTAGAGACACAAGGCACGTTACATTTTTGGTCGGAATGGTTAGTATTTTTTTCTGCACCATTGTGTGTATTCTGTAGTGATCACTTACCATCAGGCTGTCCATTTTCTCGTCCTATATAATAAATAATAATAATCGACGCGGTTACTGCTACGAACCTAAATCTTTATAAATTATTATCGCTCAATTTCTTTAATAAAAATCATGCTATGACTGATATCTGCTTAGCAACTCGTTCCTAATATTTGACCTTTCAACTTAGATTGCGTTAAATACACTTGATAGCTTTAATAACATTATTTTTAGTAAAACGAAATTATAGCGAAACGATAATGGACGAGACAAAAATAAGTAATAATCAAAATTACATTCTATTTAAGATTTCTTTTATTGCTTGATAGGGTAGGGCTTTGCAAGCCCGTCTGGATATCACCCCCTCATAATATCTACCAAGGAATTTTTTATTGTTGTAGTGTTATATTCCGGTTTGATGGGTGACTGAGCCAGTGTACATAAAATCGAAATGTGAGCCATTTCGCCTTGCCATACTATAAGAATAAAACCTCAACAATGTTCTCACTCACTAAAATTAATCTTACCTTTGTTCTCAAATAACCTTAAAAGCTTCAACAACTCCGTTTCAATACGGATTGGTATTTATACTGTGATAACATTTTATTTGACCATAAACATTAAGTATTAGATGAATTATAAAGACAAATTACCCACACGGTGTTTGAACCTATGATCGTCATGATTTACGAACCTTGTGATCTATCCACTAAGCTATCACTCTTTGTTTCTTGCAAAAATCAAAATCAAATAAACTTTATTGAAGTGGGCTTTTACAAGCACTTTTGAATAGTCATTTAACAATTAAGTGAAGCTACCACCGGTTCGGAAAGCAGATTCTACCGAGAAGAACCGGCAACAAACTCAGTAGTTACTCTTTTTCAACATTTAAAAAATACAATCATATCAGTTAAATACAATTATATATGTATGTAAAATATCCTGCCTGGAAGTCAACAGGTATTAATTCCAAGCTTTTTTATCATCAACAAAATCTTGAATCGAACAATACGCCTTTTTTACCAATGTATTGCAAACAATAAATAATTATGTATCAATGATTTATCTCATTAACCAAGTCAACATTGTAAATAATTATATTCTAAGCAGTTTTCAAATGTACTGTTTGATTTATCGTTTGTTATGTACTGAAAATGAACTTATAATGTACTTGCATATAAATATTAGTCATATTAGTTATTATTGCGTTAATTTATCTTCTATTGCGTGTATTACCTCTTTACTGTCGCTTTCTGACAAAACGCGGGACATGTTTCGTGAAAAGGGACGGATGTAACAGGAAAACTATACAAATACAAGATGGAAAACTATACTAACTTTTGTAGATTTATCTCCACAAAAATGCCTTAAGAATAAAAAAAAATCTTGTTGTGCAGATTATTTTGGAAGAATCCGCTTTATTAGCCCTCTAAAAATGTATGATAACTAGGAAATTATTCCAAAGATGGAAAAAAATATCACAAACGAAGCTTTTTGAAATTAGTATCCAAACAAGAGCGAATCCCAAATTAGTTAAGCTATTTATACTTAGATGCCAAAAAACAATTAAAAGTAATTACCAGTTTAAATACAATTTGAAAGGCCAAGTAAGAATTGATGGGATTTGTAATTTAACTAATTAAAGTTATACATACATGGAATATGTCAAATAACGAAAAATCCTGTTTAATATAATAGGTAATTGTTTCCTAAAATCTGTAAATTATCGGTGTGCATTAAAAATATAATGTAATTTGTGTTATAAATATATTGATTAAGCTTTGTACTCAGGTCAAAGTGCAGAGAGTACTACTTATATTATTAGTGCATTATTATTATTAAATAAATGCAATAAATAAGATCATTAAATTACGACAGAATTAACTAAACAAATCCAGTTCATTCAGGTATTTATAAGCGATCGATACAATCTGTGGACAAATTAACTTTCTTTTTTGTTATATAGGCCTGGGTTTCCCTATGATAAGTCACCACTATAATTGAATCGGTTTTAAAAGTTTTTTTTTGCTTTGTAATTTTTCTATGTAATTGTCGTTGTTTCAACGATCGATCCAACTGATGGTAAATGGTCACTGTCGCCCATAGACAGTAGCGTTGCAAGAAATATTAACCATTCCTTAATCGCCAACGTGTTTGGCGGTAGCATTAAGCTTTACCATCAAGAAAATAAGAATAAATGTATCATAATAGGTGAACTAAAATAAAACACAACTAATAATCGTGATTAAATTTAAATATAACAATATTTGGGCTAATTTTCACGCATTTAAGCCACTGGGCCATATTGATGGGTTATTTCCTAAGTGTTAGTAGAATCGCTTATAAATTGGCTTTATTATTTACAAATGAACGGCTCCCATGGATATTAGACTTGTAGATTGAAGTTAAATTAACAAAGACATAACATATTTCTCCTAATTAGGATTATACTCCTATAAATTTAGGTTTACGAAACCTACTAAACGAAACAAATGAAACGAGCAGTTTGCCCAGCATAATACAACTCACTAAACGTAATACATGTAAGGCATATTAAAACAAAAGTATTGTTATTTCTTTCTAGTAGTACACTTTCTTTTTCTCTTAGATTTTTTTATTTGACTTTCTGTTGAAATTATGTAATGGTTATTTCTTTTAATTTCATTTTTCTGGATTACCGATCCATTGGCGATCCGATGATGGACTATGCATATATTGGTGTACTATTATATGTTCTGTAGAGTTGGTTTGTTCTCCTTGAGAGAAACCCGAAAGGCCAGAAGTGGTCAGGTTTTTGTCATTGTCTTAAAAATTGGATTACAACAATACAAGAATTGAATATCTATTTGGTTTGTGGTCAGGTTAAAATATATTAATCAGGTAATTATGGCGTCGCGGTAATAAGTTCCCTACGGGAGACAGTTGACGTCCCCAAACATATAAAAATTACAAAGAGAGAAAGAGAAAACATTTGAAAACATAAATAAGCTAGATTATTTAACTCAATGACTAAAAAAAATAAATACATATAATTTATAAATTAATACGATAACTTACCTTCGTCACATTTTTTAAAATTGGCGACATTCGCCGATGCAACGCTGATTGCAGATAACACAGCGAACAACAAGAAGATATTTGTCGACATTTTGTCACCGCTCAGTAAGCACTGGGTCCGACTTCTTTAGTCAACTCTGTTTCACAAATAACGTCGTATGATGACACTGTGACCCGGAGATAAGTGGTAATTAGTTTCTTACGTACCCATTAACTGCTTACTAATATCGTTGATTGGAATGTCCGTCTGTACGTATGTGTGTGTCAGGATTCGTGGCATATGAAATAGAGAGTTTTATTTGTTTATATATATAATTGTTGTTATACTAGAAAAAATATGGAAGAAGTTTAACTAAAAGTGTAATTAATTTAAAGTATTTTCAATGTGGATATTACATTTGGCAACATGAAGTAGTTTATCGTATATATTTTTGTCAAAAAATCATAAATATAATACGATATTTTTGTCTGTAATTAAACTATCGTCCGCCTTTGAATGATAGAGAATTATGGTGGATAGATATCACAAATTGTTACATTTGTCTCGTTTGTCTAGTGGCATATAAAGCCACACATCCCGAAATTATAGAGTTTTCACCTAAGATAGAGTCGATAAAAAGTATATAAAACTATATATTACAGTTATATAATATATATTACAGTTATATAAAACTGTAAAACTTTTTCAAGTCAAATAGGATTTAGCGTCTCATACATAATTACGATAGTGGAAAAGAGAATATACATATACATATTATACTTGCTTGCACATATGTATGTGCACTATAATATGTGCTGGTCTTCCTTGAGGTTGGATATCGTGAGCAAAATCCCTCAAGACGAACATCATTGACATCATAAGATTTACTAACAAAAGTGATTTACAAAATACACACTCGTGAAATTTTGGAAATATTATTGTATCCTTTAAATGCCGAATCATTAATTCACGATCGTATTTTACGGTGAGTTTTGAGTTTGTGCTTATCGACTAACTATACTGTGTAAGCACAAATTCACTGTCTAGACAAGCAAAAACCCGTGTAAATATATAATATTACGTGTGTTTATTATTGGTGTGAAATGTAGTATGAAATTTCCTTATACTTTTCTAAGAAAATGTCGTGAAAATACCGTATCATGAACATAAGCTATTTATTCAGATTAAAGAGTTATTCACTTTAAAAATTGAAGATAAAAAGCAAGAAGTGTCAAAGGGAAGTTAAACAGTAAGATAAGGCCTCGATTTCGGTTCTAATTATGTAATTTAGATATATAATATCGTTTTTATATTATTTAAATAATCAAAAATAAAATGTTTAGGTTAACTGCTAATTTCGCGATAAGGCCGCTATTTGTGATGTAACCGGCTCTAAATACCATTTTGAAAAAATTATTCCTTCTTCATAATTTAGTATAATACTGTTTTAATTATACTCTAGAGTAATCTATTAATTACAATATTTAACTTAACTAATTTGACACGAATTACGATACACTCCAAGCACACAATACTTGACAAAAATATCAATTTTATTGTTTCGAATTATTAATATTGTATACAAATATTTTTAGTAACTCTATCTTTCCTTAGTATCTTGATGCCTTTAGACTAACCAGGTCTAAAGGAAATAATTTTAAACATGCGATCTCGGAATTCTTTTAATCTGAGACGCCATCTGAAATGGCGATGTTCATCGGGTTTGTAAAAGTTTATTTCATATTTGTCAAAAATTTGAATCCTCTTTAATTTCATGCATATCTGAGGCTAGACTTCATCAAAATAAGACCACAACCATTCCTGTTATTAAATACGGGATATTTAGCATGTTTTTTTATTTTTATTCGGTGGATCTCGATATTTCGACATTATTAACGAATGTCTTGTTCACGAGACTGATCAGATGTGAGTAAATATCTCGCATTCAATAACTGTAACAATAAAAATAACCATGTTAATTTAAAATCTTAAGACCATAACTAATTATTTATGCGCAGATATCGTCTCATAATCACTGAAACAAAATTCGACTTACGTTATTAATATATGAGATTTGGGACAGTAAAATTTGAGAAAACAAAAAAAGAAACATAAATATTTTCTTAAAAATTTATTTACAAGAAATACATTTAATACAAAAATAACTACATCGACGTCATAATTTCGTTGTTCGATTCCTGTCTGTCTGTCTAAGTATTTACAAAATATACATACACATTCATTTCATGCCGATTGTTTTTCTTTGGCATACATTATTTTGTTGATTAAGAAAAGTGTGACGAAAACTATTTTTAAAATAATCTTATGTGTACTATAAAAAAGGATTATTTAAACTCGGCCGATCATTACGATACTTATATTCATATTAATAAAGGTCAAAATTGTATACAATATAATATATTTATTATAAAAAAAAATACTTTAATACATAAACTTTTATTATTGAAAAGTTGAAAGTTGTAACTTAGATATAAATTAAAAATAATAACAAACAAAAATCTACTTATGATAAGTAGTTGCTTACTTAAAGTAAGGTATAATTATTATAATTACGATCGCTAATTAAGTTATTATGAACACTTAGTATGTATTTATCTTTACAGTACTAATGAGTGACAACTAAATATTTACAAGTTATAAACAAAAAATAAACCTAATTAAATTAAAGAGCAGTCAATTTTAATCTCTACAGTACAGACAATAAAGTTGATTTTTCAAAATGCATCGCTTGAAATTAAGATTAAAAGAACATATTGTTTTTGTATTCGTGTCATGTTTGAACAGAAATACATATTACTGTTGATACATAAACTAATATGTACATATAATTCGTTGCAATTTATTTAATTATATAATATAAATACAATTTTTTATATGATTGCATATAAGCTTTGTAACTTAGTATATAATTTTCAAAAGGCTTCGCTTATGTGTAAACAACCCCAATAATAATTTGCTCGTTTGAGCAGAAATTATGATTATCAGAATTTTTAATTCAATTTTAAATTGTGTATTTAAATTTTTAATGCCATTAAATTATTATAATTTCAAGTATTAAGATATTGTGCAGCCATGTAGGCTACAGCTATACTTAGTATTTTGTGTTCAAGTTTAAAAAGTAAGTCATATGCACAAGGGATACGTCCCTTATGACATCTTGGTTCTCTATATATCTTATAGCGCCAATGGCAATGGAAGATCAGGTGGGCCATTTGACGTTAAATCAAAGCAACATATAAATAAATTAAATACTCAGCTACTTCGAGCAATAGCATTAACATATGTGAGAGATATGGACTCATAGATACAATATTTGATCGTATTTAATTAAAGACGACGACAGTTCTTTTAAAATATATAATTAACGTGCAGTCAGAGTAAGAAAATCTTCGTCAGTTTTCAAATTAATTCCTTTATCAAGTTGTCTTAGTACCTTTTGAATCTAAACTTCAAATCATTGCGACGTAATATGTCAGGCTGGATCGGTAAAGCAGATTGTCCGCTCATACTGAGCACGCGAAAATAGATCTTAAGGTGACGTTAACATTTTCTTACCCCGACTGACGTGTATAAATTACTATGATGCGACTTAAGTATCCTTGGCGACGCAATATATCAGTCTCGATCGGTAAAGCAGATTGTCCGCTCATACTGAGCACGCGAAAATAGATCTTAAGGTGACGACTGACGAACGCTTTCTTACCCCGACTGACGTGTATAAGTTATAGTACGACACAACTTAGATGTCGCATCGGCAAAATTCGTAAAACCGATCACATCCGAATTGAGTACGCTATCCCAAATTATCAAAATTTTCTTTCTCATGTGAATATGATCTTTACAAAAACGTAATAACTTGTAATATCGTATGACCTAATATATTCGTCAATTTGACGCGTCGATGTACATGCACTTGCTTTCTCTGACGCGTGAATCTATAGCGACGAATAGCATCGAATGGCGCGATAGGGAGCTATTTCTATTGGTCGTGTAAATCGGCAGTAATCTGTTTTATTTTCATTCCATTGCATTTTCCGATGCTACATATAATTTGTGTCGTACTATACTATGATGCGACTCAAGTGTCCTTGGCGTGGAGGTGCGGGCGCGGTCACACGATGGCGAGCGTGGTGGTGGTGGTGTTGTGGTCGTCGCGCGGGTCGCGCAGCTCGTGGTGCAGGCCGGCCTCCTTGAGGATGCGCATGCGCGGGCCGAGCGGCACGCCCAGCGCGCGCAAGCGGTCCTCGCCCACGTAGGGCAGCTCTGCCGCGCCCACCTTCTCCTTTTCTAGCAACGCCGCATATTTCTGCAATAAGGGGGAGGGGGGGGGGGGTGTTGTCAATTACACTACATATGCACCAGAACACCAAGAGTCTATGTAGTCGAAACTACCTAGTGGGTTTAGTGGCTAATTTATATGAAGGGACCTTGCAGGCCCTAGCTTATTCCGGTTTAAATTGTACATTGGGAGGTATTCCAAATTTTTTGCTCATATCGTACCTCGTACTTCTACAGTGTCTACATAAGACCGCAAAAACTAAAAGAAACCCACTTTCTTATTCAAATCTAAATTTTATTATAAATATGTTACTATTATGATTATTTTTAAGTGTTTTTTTAAGTGTACAATGTCAACAACAGGTTTTTGGTGAAAAAAGTAAATTTTAATCCTATAATTGTCGTACGTACTTCTAGGATAAAAAGCTGGGTCCTTATTACCACGACTTTAAATTCTTTATCCCTTTCGTAAAACTCACCTCGTATCCCAATTTCTTGAGGAACAGTCGCATCAGGGGCGGCTCGTCCCCGAAGAACTTGGTGAGACGTTTGACCCTGTCAGGATTGCTGAAGGAGTACGGGTCCAGATGTCTGCTGTGTCCGGACCTGACGTACTGCTGAGACCTGTAAATTAATTTTAAATTGAAATATATTATTTTGACATTGAAATGCAACTAGGTACCGTCAACAGCCTGTGATTTATTAATATGGCAGCGTTAATGATGGTAGAGATAATAGCAAAGGCGTAGCTACTGCCGTATCTGCCGTATCAATTATACGGGGCCCCCGGGCTACGAGGGCCCCAAACGCACGTAAGCAATTGACATGACAGATATAATTAACACACACGGATAATCATGATGATAACAGATAATTATGATAAATAAATATTTATTTAAATATTATGCAATTACTTTTGTGAGAACTCTTTTCTGTTCCTAAGGGCCCCCAAACAATTATTTATAGGGGGCCCCATCAAAGCACGCTACGATTCTGGGTAATAGTGGCGGTACACTGACCTGTACAGGTGTCGCAGCGCGGCGAGCTCGGCGCGGATGGTGTCCATCTCTTGCAGTACGAGGTGGTGCGTGCGCATCTCGCTGGAAAGGTGCGCCACCGAGCGCGCCAGCGTCACCACGTGCGACTCCAGCCGCTGGAAGCGCTTGTTGATGCCCTGCGGAGCGCGGTCACATTGTTAGCATTCTTTGAAATACGACACTAATATTCTCGCATTTACTTAATGTTGTCTTAAATTTTCGCGATTATTACACATTTAAATAAAACTAATTATAACGGATGAATCGCGTATATTAATTATTTTTAAACATCCCGACGTTTCGAGCACTTTGCAGTGTTCGTGGTCACGGGTAGACTAAGATGACATTTGTCTATTTGAAGAACAAAGGAAATATTATTAACAACTACCGCCAACGATTTCTCAATTCGCATTTACTGCTGTTAATCGCAATAGAGCGTAAACGTGGTAAGTTGGGTTTGAATTTCCTTTTACGACTCATTCGTATTCATATATATAATCGCCTCATTGCCTCCACTGGTGACAGGAGGGCTGGTTCGTTTTTTGCCCAGAGGATCGTAATTGCGATTTAGCGGGGAAATGGTTATTCGTGGTACAATTCCACGCGGTCGAGATTTATATAGTAGCTAGTTTTAGTTCATATTTGTATGTATTTGAGCATTTAATGTTATTAATTCTTTTATTGACAAATTTGTGAAATTCAAGTTTAATTCTGATTACCAAAAAACAAAAATGAAAATAATTTATACTTTATTCAAGACCTTTAACAAGCTCTTTTGAGGCGAAGCTACCACCGGTTCTTAACAATCATCAATCAATCAAATAAAACAATCATAACATAGTAAAATGTTTTACTGTTGGTATCGAGCAAGATTATTAATATATGTACCTTGAGATCATGTTTCTTTCTTTGCTCGTTTGAGCTTCTCCGCTTGTCGCGAACTGGTCGGCTGCTTACAGAACTTGATGGGAGGGAGGACATGCTGCCGTATCGACGCTTCGATGATAGCCTGAAATGCAGACAAATCGTAAGGAAATGAAAAGGTTGAAATTATTAAAATAAGATCACCTTCCATTTTTAATATGCATAAAAATATCTCTTTAGAAATATGTTTAACCGCATACTCTATGTAGCGTATTTAAGTTCTATGCGTGTATTGAAACGTCAATAATTTATCCATGGCATGATTTTGAGCTATGACGTACTTCCCTTCTCGTGTGGGGCGCGGTAATGTGTGCAATGTGAGGGCGCCGCGCTTCGAAATTAATTAGTGTAACGGAATGTTATCCTTCTCCTATAACATCACCCGTCCCCTGGCGTGTTCTTTGAGTGTGTTAAGAGCAAGGGAGCGCTACCAAGAAGAAGAAAGTGTCTTCAAAACCTAGAGGCCAGAAAATGAGGTAACAACTCCCCTTCTTAATCAACTAAAATATACATACAGTCCACTTATCTCTGGCGTGTACACTCTATTTGCTGTTTATGTTAAAAATAAAGTAAGGTTTTATCATCTACACTAATATTATAAAGAGGAAAACTTTGTTTGTTTGGTTGTAATGAATAGGCTCAAAAACTACTGGACCGATTTTAAAAATTCTTTCACCATTCGAAAGCTTAATTAATCCCGCATAACATAGGCTAAATTTTATTTTGAAAAAAAAATAAGGTTCCGTAAGATATTTTGGGTTTTTCGGACAAAATAGGAAAAAATCTACCAAAAAAGTTGATTTTTTGCGTATGATGTCTAAACTATAAAAGATAGAACTATAAAATGTTCTAACTCCGGTCCTTAGAGGGCATAATGGCCTCCGACCCTAAGAACCTCATCAGATTCGTGGCTGATGTTGGTCTGGCTGAGGTGTTGTGATCACGAATTTGAGGTTTATCACAATAGATCCAAGCGCCGGTTGCAGTAATTCTTCAAATGTGACCGTGCCTCAGCAGTAGGGATATTAGAAGACTGATTATGAACCGTTATCTACGCGGCCGAAGCCGCGGACGATCGCTAGTTTGTAAATAAAGACCAAAGCTAATTTCATGAGATCAGAGAGAGAATTGCTAACCTGGCTTCCCACGTGGGGTGTTTGGCCAGGCTGGCCGGCTTCCGAACGCCCAGCAGCTGCAGCACCTCCGCGTACATGTTCTCGAGGCCGCGCAGCTGGCGGCGGATGGCGCGCGCGTCGCCCGTCGACGCGTCGCTGTCCGTGCGCCCGTCCAGCAGAGACGAGAGGTCCAGGCTTCGAGTCGTGGTTGATGTCATGTCCGTCGTGTCTAACCCGAATACTGAAACAGGAAATCACAAAAATATTATCTAGTAATGAGCCAGTTTTATATCTTTATATAATCTAGCTTGCGTGTGTGCTGCATGTGCAGGATATATTGCCCATAATCGCCACGCTGGGCAGGCGGGTTGGCGATCGCAGGGCGTAGCTTCTCGCACCGGTGACGCTGCTGCCCGTCACCGGCCTGTGGTATTTAGCTACACCTATTATGTTGATGGTTATACCGCCATCAGTCGGTCGCCAGAGCCTCGTTTGCTGGTCGGCAGGATGCACCACGGGCAGATGAGGTTGGCTTCGTGCGCTAAGGTGTAGTTTGCGCCCCCTTACATCGCCAGGCAGGGGCTGGATGCGAGTAGCCGGAGAAAGACCACAGTGGCGTGCACTGGGAGAGGCCTATGTCCAGCAGTAGACAAAAACGGGCTGATGATGATGATGATGATATAATCTAGCGGAAATTCAAAGGTCTACGTGATGGTAAATGGTCACCACCGATTTGACTTTAGCGTCGTAAGAAATTTTAAATATTCTGTACATTGCATTAGAGATGGCTCAGTAGTAAAAATGCGTGCAACTTAACCGATGATCGCGAGTTCAAACCCAGGCGAGCACCATTGAATATTCATGCGCTTAAATTGTGTGTTATATATCATCTCGTACTCGGCGGTCAAAGAAAACATCATGAGGATACCTGGATGTGTCTCATTTCATAGAAATTCTGCCACATGTATATTCCATCAACCCGCAGTGGAACAGCACGGTGGAATATTGATTTTGTATTTTTGTTTGGTACATGTTAATTAATTATCAGTAATTTAGAAGCAAGTAATATAACTCAGTAATCGAAAAATATGTAGAATTTAAAAAACCGCTTTATATAGCGTTTATTGATTACAAGAAAGCTTTCGATACTATTTCCCACATAAGTATATGGGATGCATTATACAGACAAAACATAAACGAAAAATATATAAATATTATGAAATATATATATATAAAAATTGTACTACCAAGGTCAAGCTGGACAGAGTAGGCAACAACATTAACATCAACCGAGGCGTCAGGCAAGGCGACCCCATCTCACCGAAATTGTTTATAGCAGTCCTACAAAATATAATGGAAGACCTACCATGGTCAAAACAAGGTATCAATGTGAATGGGAAACACTTAAGCCACCTACGCTTCGCGGACGACATCGCCGTGATCTCTGAATGCCCATATAAGCTTAACACAATGATTAGCGAACTGCAAAGCGCTAGTGCTCGGGTAGGCCTAGAAATGAATCTAGAAAAAACTAAAGTGATGACTAACAGTAACTTGACACCAGTACTGATTAATAATGCACCACTAGAGTACGTAGAGTGCTACACTTACCTTGGCAAACAAATCTCATTTAAGAAAGACCGGAATATAGAAGAAATAAATAGGAGAGTAGCTATTACATGGAAGAAGTATTGGGCTCAAAAAGAGATTATAAAATCAAAATTACCAACTAATTTGAAAAGAATAATCTTAGACACGACGATTCTACCCTGTCTCACTTATGGCTGCCAAACATGGACTTACGATTATAAGTCAAGACATAAAATCCAGTCCACTCAGAGGGCAATGGAAAGGAGCTGTTTAAACATAAATTTGAGGGATAGAGTACAAAGCATAAAAATACGAAGAAAAACCAAAGTTAAAGATGCTCTACATTTCTCTCAAAGTCTCAAATGGAGGTGGGCTGGTCATGTTGCGAGATATAATGATAATCGATGGACTATCAACACTACAAAATGGAAAGGGCCGTATGGCGTGAGAAGTAGAGGTCGCCCGTGCGCCCGGTGGCAAGATGAGATTGTAGCCTACGCGGGGAGTGATTGGATGACCATCGCCAAAGATAGAGGAAAATGGGACTCTATGGAGGAGGCTTTTACCCTGAAGGGGTCCACACGAAATAAAAATTAATCATATACATCAACACTGTTTCATATTATTTGTTTTATATATATTTTATGTGTTGTTTCTGTAATATATTGTTTGTATGTATGTGATACAACTAAATTAGTATTTGTAACTTAGAGTAGTACTGTGGAATAAATAAAGCTATTTTATTATTATTTTATTATAATATAACTCAATCTTACAGTGTTTCTTATAATGATGATCACGTTTGGAGGAGTGTTTCTTGTGTGAATGCCAGCGCGGGGATTCCCTTCCTCGGCGTCTTTCATCAGGATACTCGGATCTACCAGGAAGACTGAAAACAGTAACAAGAACCTAGTAATTGGAAATTGAAAACTCTTGCTTGCATAAAATCAAACGGTATAAAATACCACTAGCAAATGGCAAAATCATTAAATCGAATCAAAGATGAGACAGTTGAAAATCAAAATATCCAATGATTCTACGACGATTATCACTGGACCTTGTTGTAGCCCATAAAATGTCAAGTAATGTCTCAGAATTTTCAGAATATGGAAAAAAATTAATCGTTTTGCATACTGATTATAAGCCATATATTGTTTAAATTTTTTAGTTTGTTGATATTTTTCATATTTTTGAAAAGGAACATACATTCGTAATTTTAAAGTAATTTCTCTATTATGATGAAAAAAAATTAAAGTAAAGTTTCAATAGACCTCTATATATCCTATTTTGATCTCTTTAGACCATTTAACACACACTTAAAATTATATTCAAGTGATCATAACGTTGTCTTAAATTTTCGCGATTATTACACATTTAAATAAGACTGTCTACCCGTGACCACGAACACTGCAAAGTGCTCGAAACGTCGGGATGTTTAAAAATAATTAATATACGCGATTCATCCGTTATAATTAGTTTTATTCAAGTGATCATCCCACCTATTTCTTTTATGTAAATCTGAAGAAGGCGACTGTGGTGGGAGGGGAGGTGTCATGGATCCGTCAGAGCTGGCCGAGCTATCGAGTCGCATACTGGATAACTTGGGTTCTAGTATCTGTCGAAGCTCGCATTCCACTAAATCGGCCCATTCGTTTTCTCCTGCTGTAGATAAACATAAATCAATTAAATAGGCCATTATATATAATAAGGCCATTTATACATCCTAAAAGTTTATAATCTACGTCTCTTTATAATATAAAATTGTACGTGTTCATGCGTTCCTTACTCGTAGTAAAATATTAACTCTTAAATAAACATCATACCGGGTCCAGGATTTTGCTGACTAGGTCCAGGCTGAGGTTGAACCCTGGACCCTACAGCATCTGAATCTGCAGATGTGTCATGAAGGCTGGCGTCAGGTCGTCTCCCGCTGGAATAGGCCACGCTACCTCTACCAGAGTCAACGTTTGATGACTGACCACCATTTTTGTCGTAATCTGACAAATGCGAATATTTTTGTCGTTAAAGTTTAATATGCATAGTATTTCTTAGTTCAACACATAGTAATAAATATTTTAATATGAAGATATAATTATGTTTTTCGGATTAGTGTTTTAAATTTCACTTCAAAAAGTTCTCACCTGAACTAGCGCCTGAACCGCTAGCACCTTTTTTTCCATGTGCTTTTAAATCTTCGATTCTATTAGGTGTTTGTCTTGATGAAGATGGTTGTGGGTTATATACTTCGGCTTTACTACTTGAGTTATATACACTGTCCACGGATTTCTGACTTGCACTTTCGTCATTTCTTTCTAACATTTCACCAGATGTTGAAGCTTCTTCTTTCTGTCGTTTGCCTAATGAATCAGGCGTCCGCCTCGATTCCTTATGACTATCTGGCGTTCTTCTATACATTTCATGTGCCCGTTCTTGTCTTGGTGAATCAATTGACCGTCCACTTGTACGTATTCGTTCTTCAAAACTAGACCGACCTTGTGCTGCAAGCCTCATACGAAACCCTCCGTCATCTGACTCGCGTTCCTCAGCATTTCTTGTAGGTCCGTTTTCATTTGGCATACCATCTAGAAGATTGCCATGAGAATTTCTTCTGGATCGGTCATGGATTTGTGGTGTTGTGACCTCTTGTCTAGGATGAGGATCATCTAAGAGGTGAGGATGGGAAGCAGCTCTTCTGCCTTCTACTAAGCCTCTTTGACGTATAACTTCCCTCTCTAATTGTTGAGGACTTCTGAGATCTAATCTTGAATGTGAGATGTCAAACTGTAAAAAAAGTGAATTTTTACGAGTTGAATTTCGCAACTTTGTAATACCCATTCAATGTTAAAACGATATTACAACCTAAAAAATAGTTACGTAGACAGATTTATACGTTAAAGCTCTTTTCTATGGTACTTGGTCACGAAACATACACATAAAAACGAGATGAAGTTTTATAACATCGGATATACTATATCTCTTTGATACAAAAATATTTTTTTTGTCTTATATACTGCTAACTGTCTATAGTTTTCTAGTTAACTAAGGTATTTTTTGGTAAGTGACTTTTTATAAATAATTTAATTAACTGCAAGAACTAGCATATATTCAACATTGAAAGTTACATAGTACAAGTTAAAAAATACATAAGTGATAATCGTTTTGAGATTGATTTAAACAACAATGATTCGATAAATTCATTACGTTACGGACAATACGGAGGTAAAAATTTAGATCCACGATATCGCGCTCGCATCATAAAATAAGTACTTGTTATTTTAATTGCGTGCTCCGTGGGAAAATGTAATTGTTGGGAATCATTGTGCTTTGTTGCAGCAGTGAGAAACAGTCTTAAGAAAGGCGAGAATTATTGCTGTAATTTTTTGATTCTGTTCTATGACATTCGGATTGTATTGCATTTTGTAATTATAGTTTATTTGATTTGTAACCACCGTTAAGCTATATATTAATTACTTAATTAAGAACACCTGAAACTAATGTTGCTTGCGTAAAGGCAATCAAATTTGATTGCTCTTTTGTATGTTCTGAACACTTTTCATGTTCTCACAATACACGAATTACGAATACTATAGTAAAGAGTGAATGAATACAAAGAAAACTTTGATGGATGATGTTTATACGTTAACAAGTTAATTAAACTTGTTTATAATACGAAAAGTTATTCCCTTTTAAAGTTTTATAGGTTTGTTTAAATATAATCAGTGACTATGAAATAGAAATCATGTGAGTTATTAAATTACCTGTGGCTGAGGACCAGTTTTCAAAGACGTGAAGTTGGCCATCGATCGCACATCCATATCTCGTTGGTACATCGCACTTCTTCGACCTGGAGGTCCATACTGTTGGTAGAGGGCATCTGCACCGAGAGCTTGTGGCCTATGAGGAGACGCCAGCATCTCTTGCGATCTTGCTTGATGATTTAGCATCATCTGCTGTTGTACTATCTGTTGTTGCTGATGTATTAATTGCCTGAAAGTCATCGTCATCACTTTTAATACTTTTTTCATTTATTTATTTTTGATAATTCTTACATTGTAGTCGTGTTACCCGTGGTGTGCTTTGTCTTGAATTTAGATTACTATTAGAGGCATCACATTAAAATACTAGTAGTACTACTACAAGAATTATTTATTTTAATTAATGTACACATTGTATAAGAAATTATGGAGACTTAAATTCTTATAAACGTTATGGATTTATATTTATAAATACGGGATTATCAAAGCATTGCAGAAGTAAACGAGTTGATGGCATCACTTAACAGTTCTATTTGAAGCCACGCTTAAAGAAATTTTAATTCCCATGTGAAAGCTGTGATTAAATTTCTACTACGTGATTATGTCATGTTTCACAAGGAAATTATAAAATATTATGCAATCTAAATAGAAATTGCTAGATTAACATTAGTGCCAAGCTAAATCTTACCTATGCGGCGAGGGACTCGGGTACGCCATGTTATTTGGCATGCCATGACTGTATTGCATATCTGGTCGGTTTTGTGGCATCGGTCTCCCGTATATCCCTTGCTCTACTTTCCTTGGTGTTTCTCTTGGGGTGACTTGCTCCGGTTCAGGCCTTTTTCTTTCTTCGATGTTGTTCAGTCTAGCTTCATCGTTATTCTTTTCACCCTCATTGCCATCCTTTTTGAATCTACTTGATATCATGTCCTTTAGTGTGTGGTAAGTTTTGCTAACTGATTTATTACTCTTAGGTGCATCCCTTGTACTATCTTTACCGGTTTCAACGGTGACTGTTATGTGTGAGTTGTTTTGGCTATCGGTTTTATATGCATTTTTGGCGGGTATCGGAGGTTTTGGGGAGTCATAGTTTTGTACGTTTCTCGCTACAGCGCCTTGGTTTGGATTTTGGTTTTGATTCATCGTGTACCCGTAGTTTTGTTCGTACTGTCTGAAATCGCCAGACGGTCCTGCTTGTTGATTCTGGGGAAATGATGTGAAATTAATAGAAATTTATTGGAAATTTTTGTAATTACATCAAGATACTTCAGGCTAAAGAAATGTCCAATTTTTATACTAATGCTGTCCTTCTCAACAATCTGGGCAATTGTGTACGTCATATTTTTATAGTGTCTGCACTAAGTTGATTCTATTTACGACGGGATGGTAAGTCTGATATTGTCGATGGAATAATGGGAAATCTTTTTTCTGACCTTATCCAGAATCCAGGTTTAGTGACATGAAATCCTATACTAACGATCTACCCTTCAAGCTCATTTTTTTGTGTTAAATGACAATTGACAAACTATACTACGAATCTTGTCGGTCATTTTCGATTGTGTCTACATCTTAAATTGGTAGCTTAACATCAGATCATGTTAAGTTTAAAACGGTCACGTGATAACGTCGCCTCGTTTCAACGATTGAAGGCTTTGCAGCGAAAGAAACGAATGTGTTACGCGAGGTAATGGGAATGTTACAACAATGCGATGTAGGAATAATGGCGTTGAACTGTACATTATACAGGTTGCGGCGTTCGGCGACTGCCGAGAATTATTTTACAATACAATGTGGTTATATTTCGAGATCGTATTTTGATAATACTTACAAACTATTTTGTTATCTCAATTTCGTACTTTTATTTTGAATATATTTGTTTTTTTATAAATCTGTATATTTTTCTCGGCCTACACGGTTGCAATCGAATGTTACAGCAACAATTTTTGCACTTATATTATTTATATCCGTACATAAGTAGAAAAACCGAAAAAGTAGATGTCGATGACTATAATAACTGAATGATATATTATTATCTAAGTTTATCTTAGAGTTTCATCTCTTTTCATCTAATGTACTGAGAATGTTTATAATATTATTAAATACGAAAAAAATTATATATTCGAGCTTATATTTATAACACATTTCTTCCAGCACTCATCAAAATATGCTTCATTCAAGTAGGCTTTCAGAAGCATTTTTGAATCGTCATTTAACTATTTTAAGTGAAGCTACCACCGGTTGGGAAGGTAGGTTCTACCGAGGAGAACTGGATAACCGGCAAACTCAGTGCTTAGTTTGTACAAGCAGAGTCGAAAATTAAATTCGAAAATATACATAGCGAACTATTAAACACACTCCACGTAAACTCATTTACAGCTTAAATAAAATGCAATGTGTTTAAATTAATATATAAACATCTAAATCATATAGATAACTAAATTAATAAATATTGTAATAATAACATATATTTTATTTTTTAGATCATAGCATTTTCTCACGAGAAATATTTTATAAAAGTTAATTGAATATGTATTTTTCTTTTTTACACTTAAGAGACTTATTTTAAAAACGTATTAACTTGCATCATTAATTATTTATTTTTCCTGATATTTATTTACTCCAGAAATTATCTTTTCTGAGAATCGTCTTTAATATTATCAAATGCATACAGTAAATAAAAATTCAATTTAACTAAAGAAAAGAATAAAAATTACACCTACGTTTTCCACTCTAAATTTTACCATTTTATCTTTAAACTTTTCACTTTCTCACATTTTGAATTAATTTATAGTAAAGTTAAACTTTTCAAAATGAAAAATTTTAAAACTCACACAAATCTAAAACAAAACAATATTATACACTATGTTCGTAATTTAAATATTAAACACTATAGATACGTGACGTCCTCTACGCGGCGAATATGAAACGTAACAAAAAATGTGTTCATTTAAAATAAAAACTTTTTTAAAACTCCGAACGGATGCGTTCGCTTGTGAAACGAACGCCGAGTATACTAGTTTTAAGTGCATCGTAGACTGGCGTGCGGCTCCGTTACGCCGAATCTGATTTATAATCAGCACCTTTGGAATACAAATCCGTTATTATTATTTTTTTAAAGCTACACACTAGAATGCGATGTTAATTATAAAAAAAAAACACGAAAAAAGGTCTACTTAATTAAATATTGTAAACCGTATTTGTCCACAGTTGTCAGAGTTATACTTTTATGTGGCTTGGGTGAAGTTCCACCATATAATTCGTGTCTTTAAATAACATCCAGAAAATGTCCCATAGTTGGATTAAGATCTTCTCCCTTAAGGAGAACTATCTGTACTATTCTGTTGCGATTCATAGATTTACATTGCTTTTATGGATGCACATTTATCGAACACATGCCGGATTCCTAGCGAAATAAATTCAGTGAACCTTGCCTGATGTGATGCTTGAACATTTTAACCACTGGGCCACCGCAGGCATTAGCTTTACACTATAGTAGTAGAAGAAAGTGAATTACGTTCATCTCACTGTATGTACACGCATAGATTGATTCGATACGAGACTCTATCGATAACTTTCACTATTAAATGCTATTAAATGTTCAAGTCGCGCCAAATACTATCACACGAACACTATGACAGGAAATAAGAAATAATCTTGGGATAAAAACCTCTTTAGTGTAATTTATTTTAGAAAGACAATCTAATCTGCGTCTTAATGATAAGAGGTAACATTTTAACATATACTGTCTAGCTGTAAAAAAATAAAAGAAGTTATTAAGACTTTTTAGGTTTATTTAATCAATTTTCCGCTGATCACGTTGCTTAATGTCTTGTGTCTGTTTTTACACTGGCTCACTCATTTAAAACGGAAAACCGTAGTAAAAGTTTTGGCGTTTGACATACTCGTATATGACCTTAAAATACGTGGTTACTTGTTCGTAATACTTTATACAAATATTTTTTCGATTTCAAATAAGAAGTTTAATGATTTTTTCTTCTATGTTTGTGTATAATAATAATCAATTAATAAGTCAATGTGTTAAGTATATTGCTCATTAAAAGCACTGAGTAAAAATCGCAGTAGGAAGGCGACACGTGGTATTAACGGTTCGGTTCGCTGTACGAAGTTGAATCGCGCGTTGAATTTTTATATCAACGACTCATCGCCTTAACCCTATTACGATACAAAACAAAGAAAATATGGATTCAAATGAGTAGTGTCGTTAACACCTCTTGGTACTTGGAAACTTATATGTACTCAGTTCGTCTGTTATTCTTGATACTTTTGTGTAAGTCATTGCAAAGATTTTATTTGGTACAATTGGATGAAATTCAAACAACCTTTCTTTGAAAATAAGGAAGATAATTTGCATGCTTAGATTTTATTCTATATTGTAGATTGACAACTGTTTTCAAACAAAAAAAGAACAGAGGAATAAAAGGTATTAATATTTTATTGTCTTTTTATAGACAGTTACAGCCTTAGCAATCTTCCCATCTAATAAATTTAATTACTTTTAATTAACGTATATTTCATAGGGTCTCACGATCGCGTGTCAAAAGCCTTCTTTTTTAAGAAAACCTCTTATTGCGGCGAAGTTTAGTGCTTCGGACATAGAATGATTGTGTTATAGGTTATTTATTTAAATTAATTTATATAATGGTTATTTGTTTATTATTATAAATTAATCTTACCAGTGTTAAAAATATCATATTTTTTTAGTTACAGTAGAACGTCGATTATCCGAATGGATTGGTTCCGGGATTATTCAAATAATCGAACATGGCCTGGTAGTAAAAAATGATACACATAGTTTAAACTTTCATTAAGTTTAAAATTACAGATCAGAGTAAGTTGCAACCCCATCAACTTACAAATATAAAAATAATTTGGTTTTAATTGTTTATATTATGCTAAGGATCGATTCGGATAATTCGCGATTCAGTTAATCGGCGTTCGGATAATTGGCGTTCGCTTTTAAATTTAATTATAATAACAACTATTTTAAATAAGACAGTAATTTATAATTTTTTGTATTGATTTTTAATATAGATATATAATTTAAATACGTTTTTCAATATCATAGCAAGAGGTACCACTCGTATGGGATAATTATTTACAAATACAATGCAATACGTGCCTTTCATTAACTAGCTGGTAATCCTTAACCCTATCCTTATTGTCATTATCACATATGATTCATGCTTATTGTTTAACTATTGTGTGGGCTGTTTTAATAGCTTAGATGACCCAGTGGTTAGAGCGTGTACATTTTGACCGATGATTGCGAATTCAAACCCAGGCAAGAAGCACTGAATTTTCACATACTTCATTTGTGTGCATAATTAATGTCGACCTCAACAGTGAAGGAAAACATCGTGAGGAAACCTGCATGTTTCTTTTTCTTTTTTAATGCATGTATCTGACATCAGCGAAAATCTGGAGTCTGTCCCCACCAACCAGCATTGAAGCAGCGCGGTGGAATAAGCTTCAAACATTCTCCTTAAATGAAGTCTTTAGCCCAGCAGTGGGAAATTACTGTTGTACTGTAGTGGGCTGTAAACATATCCTATTTGGCGTCATGATCCTTGTATCTATGTTTACTATAAGTTTATATTAATATCTTGTAAGGAGTAAAATCTATAGGTAGTGATATTAATATGACTAAAAAAGTCATCGTTGAGCTGATTCATTAAAAGAAATAAAAATAAAGGAGAGGCTAACGGTAGTCGCATTTGACATATAACTGACCTCCCACTCAATATATGATCTATCTGATGGCACAACTCTAGAATCGTGTGTCTGTTCACCAAAAAAGAAATAAGTTTTCTTAAACATTAGCGTAAGTAAACAAATAAGTTGTTCTACAAAAGTTTCAAAGCGCAGTTTTGTTGAGTAAGTTTATGCGGCTATAAGAAGTGATAAAATGAAGTGGAAATGCAGTTTGTAATTTTTTTACTCATTATAGGTTAACGTTTTACCGTTGTCTTGATTGATGTTATGCATCGACACGGCCTACAATGTAGCACACTTGCCTAGAGGATACCTGTTAACTGTTAACTCTAGGTTTGGAGACACCAACGCTGCCTCAGGAAATACAGACTTAGGCAAAGTATTTCACGGTTTAGTAGCACGAAGCATGTTAGTTACTTGTAAAATAATTAAAATGTCATATCTGCCTGTGTACCTTAGGTTGAGGCGGATATGCTTATAATGAAAGGACCTGACACGATAAGTATGGCCTTTGGATACGTTGGTAATACAATCCGAAATAATATGATTACTATGTCTCTCCAAAATGTGCTATTGTCTGATGCACAATCTTTTTTAATTATAAATAAAATTTTAACAAAAAGAAAAACCGACTTCAAACAAAACACTATTTTAAAACAAATGAATATGCACGAAAAAGTAATAAAAATAATTGCGTATTCAACATATTTTTTAGAGTCTTCCTAAGTTAAATGAAATGAAAAATATTAGACTACTTAAAAGTCGATTAACGATTATATCATGTAGTTATAGTTATTGGTATATTTGGAGCCGGTGTCAGCCACGGTGCCCTTGCCCCAACAATCAGAAGAAAGAAGCGATACGAGCCCCTTGATTGATCCAGTATATTATTGTGTAAAAGGTAATTTGTAAAAAACATATTTGTCAAAGTATTCTCGTATTGTTTTTTGATAGATATACTGTAGGGTTTTATTGGCTGACACCGACTCCAAATATAACAATAATTATAACTACATGATATAATCGTTAATCGACTTTTAAGTAGTCTAATATTTTTCATTTCATTTAACTTAGGAAGACTCTAAAAAATATGTTGAATACGCAATTATTTTTATTACTTTTTCGTGCATATTCATTTGTTTTAAAATAGTGTTTTGTTTGAAGTCGGTTTTTCTTTTTGTTAAAATTTTATTTATTTTTTGATTTTAAGTGAAGCTGATGTTGACTAACTAATTTTTTTTAATATGGATAGATTAAACGTTCCGTTTATATGAGTCAGAATCTACTTCGAGGACAATTTCAAAGGAAACTTGCGAATAAAGCAAAAATAGACTTTCGAAAATGCGGATTTAATACGTCACGCGGCGTAAACTACAAGGATCCCTCGAAAGAGCTGTAATCGAACTCAGCAAAAAAACTTTGAAAAAGACCAACTATATTTCGTACATCATATGACATCACATCACATACATAAAATTTGATTAAAGATAGTAAGAAATTCTGCCCCATATCGCACCCTAACTGCGAGCCGTATAGGAGTTCCATCACTACATAGTATAAAACAAAGTCGCTTTCTCTGTCCCTATATCTTTAAATCTACGCAACGGATTTTGATGCGGTTTTTTTTAAAAGATAGTGTGATTCAAGGGGAAGGTTTGTGTATATAAAACATGAACAATATAGTAAAGAAACACTGATAATTTTAGAAGTTTGCGATGTGATGTCGTATATAAACAAATTCTGTAGTATATTTAGTATCAGTATTGCACCCGTGCGAAGCCGGGGTGGGTAGCTAGTTGATTATATTATTCGACTATGATAATTACATAAAAAATAACCACATTACGGAAGGTGACTCAAATATCCAAATAACCTATAAATAAAAGATTCGACCGAGTATCGCTAACGTGCTCCTCAGAATTGTTCCGTTCCCTTCCGTTCCGTTACTTTGTCATGGATCCTGTGCTCAGAACCTTACCAAACTTTCACCAAATTACTCTTGAAGTATATATTTTATAATAAAAAAAGAATTATCAAAATTGGTTAACGTGATTTTCAGTTATTCACCTATTTGTCGCGCATATACATAATGCAAATTTAAGACTTATGTCGTTTTCACATGGATACCATCATCGGAAAAAAAAAAAAATGGGACCCCACGGGAAGCACTACCTTTCAAATAAAAAAAAAATTATCAAAATCGGTCCACCCAGTGAAAAGTTATGAGGTAACAAACATAAAAAAAAAAAAAAAAAATACAGACGAATTGATAACCTCCTCCTTTTGGAAGTCGGTTGAAAAGAAGATTTTTGTGGAGGGAGTGGTCTGGTGTGTCAGAAAACATGTAGAGCCTTTGGTCATGCGATTGAGTATTAGTAGTTACTGAGTACGGTCGGTTCGGATTGCTCTTATAAATGGCTGGGCAAATAGCCTTTTATCTGATAATAAGTGATCATCGCCGTCCATAGACAGTACAATTCTAAGAAATATTAAAAATGCTTTATTTTACCAATGCGCCATCAACCTGGGAACATGTGACTGTAGTTATACTAAAAAAAAATACTAAGTTTAGTTGCCAGGCGGTAGAACATCTGATGAGTGGATAGTATCTACCAAGGCCTTACCACCGAATAAAGAATTCATCGTTCACATTGATCCTATATGTGACGCACACACATTATCATGATTATATATCCAGTAACTTAGTAATTTATTAGGAGAACATCAACAAAATTAATATAAAAATATAAAAAAAAGAGAAGAAAGAAAAGAAAAAAAAAGATCTTACGTCCATTTTAGAAGTATTTACGAATCAATTAACCAAATAAAAATCATCCACGTACAGAACGAAAAATTTCTTAAGAATCACTGAAGGCAATATGTTTATGAGCTCTATATGTATATTAGGTGGTCCGTCAGTTTATCTTCCTGCTTAACGAGCGCTGCGACAAGCGAGGCATAACGATGGAGTTCTTTGCCCTATAGTTATATATTTTCCATGGTTTAATGTTCGAGACGCTTCTAATAATAGATTAGAGCTATGTGGGCCATGACAGGCTTGTGACGGAGCTGCATAGATATTTGTTACTATGACTATTTAGTCAAATAACCAATATTAAATTGTCTACGGCTTAATCTTTGAGTAGCTGTTTCTTGAGTGATAATAGCTGTATTCTGTTTATTATCCTTTATCGAGTAGCGTTAAATTGTAGCTATATATTATATTTATTGAAGTTAGTTCGCTGAACGGTTAATACGGCGTTACGTACAGACTAACAAACTACTAATATAATGTATTAAAATGTTCCATGTTTTATCTCCATTATCATATTTAAATTGTTTAATTACTTTTCTATTTCTTTTGTTCATACATGTACTCCTACTATCTGTATATATATTTGATATAGGACAACATCACATATGTACATTACTCTGATCCCAATGTAAGTAGCTAAAGCACTTGTGATATGAAAAATCAGAATAACGACGGCACAACAAACACCCAGACCCAAGACAAACATAGAAAACTAATGAATTTTGTCTAAATCGACTCGGCCGGCAATCGAACCCATGAAAACCGGTGTACAGACTACTCGACCGCGATAAATTAATATATCGATCGTCGTAATATTTGTCCTGATATATTTTCGTTACATGTAGAGATTAAAGGATGCATACCTCTGCATGTGTCCACGCTGACAAAGCCTTAGGGGGTGTGTCAGGAGCTACTGCCCCAAGTCGCCCCCTCTTCCTTGCCTCCTGCAAGATTGGTACTTTGGAACTTTTGTCACCCGACGACAGGATCACTTCGCGTTCTATCTGTAACATATATATTGTTAATTTAAATATAAAATATATACGAGTATATTTAATGAATAGATTTCTAATAAAATAAAAAAAAGATAATAAATTAAATGAAATTTGAAATATATTATTCAAGTAGGCTTTTACAAGCTTTTGAATTGTCATTGTATTTTATTAAAAGTAAAACAGTAGTCAATCAAAACAATCTATCGAAGACTTAAAAAAAGTTAAACCGAACAAATAAATAATAGGAATAGTTTAACTATTTATGAAGGAATATCTAAAATTTTATGTCGATACAAGATTTTATAGATGATAAAAAAAGAGTTAATACTTGTTGACTTCCAAGCATATATTAATTTCAATAATTGTATTTAACTAACTTCACTTTGTATTCTTTAAATGTTGAAAAAGAGTAACTTCTGAATCTCTTGCCGGTTCTTCTCGGTAGAATCTACTTTCCGAATCGGTGATAGCTTTACTTAATTGTAAAATGACGATTCAAAAGTGCTTGTAAAAGCCTACTTGAATAAAGTTTATTTTGATTTGATTTGGTTATCACGATATTTAAAAATATCAAGACCCAAAAAGAAAAATCGGGATGTTTCTAAGAAAAATCAGGCTGTTATTTAATGTCAATAGACGGTAAGTTATTGCTTCCAATTTGTGTCAGTCAGTCAAGCTATTGACGTATTAACGATCAACGTCTTAACTACATGAATTATGCGCGATATTATTGTGTTAATCGTTAATCATTATTCTGATTCCTTAATTGCTTCTTTTACTGGCTATCTTATCAAGCAGCAAATCACGAGTCCAGGATTGACATCTAAGTTCGGTTTGTTAAAGAAATTCTCATATAAGATTTTAAATTAACTTGGTTATTTTTATTACTAAAGTAATTAATTTCGGGATATTTACCATGTTTTTTATTTTTATTCGGTGGAGCTTGATATTTCGACATTATCTACGAATGTCTTGTTCACGAGACTGAACGTTATGTTATGTCTCGTGAACAAGACATTAAAAATAAAAAAACATGGTAAATAACCCGAAATTAATAACTTTAGTAAGAAATTCTCATTTCATTTGTTGCATAGCTACATAAAGTTTGAATGTTGGTAGTGGTCACGCCTAATCAATGCAGTCGTGTTGGATCACTGTTCTAAGAGATTTAGAAAATGAGAATTCAAAAAAAGAATTTCAAAATATACTTTACACAAGTACGTTTCCCCATGTAATATGGAGGGTGGGAGGTGGTAAGTCTCACATACACCCCGTATGTGAGACTCACCGGTGGCCAGAACGCCTAGTGCACCCTAGTATACACGGGAATAACCACTAAAAAGCCAGTGGTGGCCTACGTCTTATCGGAGGATGCCATCGGATTGTTTTACATGCTACAGTCCCTCACTACCCCATTAGGATATAAAAAATGACTAGGTATATGGTGCTTAAGTAATTTAAACTCAGAAAGGACGAGTTAATTCACATTTATATGAGTACTAGTTATTATGTCCTTTCTCGGAATTCGATTTTGGTTCAAGCCATATTTCATTAAAATTCGGTTCAGCGGTTCGGTCGTGAAAAAGCGACATACAGACAGACAGAGATACTTTCGCATTTATAATATTAATATAAATAAATAAAGAGTCTTCACACTATCATAGCTATGTTTTAAGGCAAGTGTATAATGAAATGTTGTACGAAAGCTCCTATTTACATACAATTTACACACGAAAACATCAATAACGTTGCGTAACGTGTCCAAACGACGACGAACAATGTACTTTCACTAATCTCTCTAAAAAAACGATTATGTGTTGAATAACGAGACGATGTATCTCATTTGTAAAACTATTAACATATAATATGCACAGATAATCTTCAGATTAGAAAATAAAACGCTGGTGGAGCGCATGGAACATTAAATTGAGTCTAAAAAAGCGAATACAAATTACCGGTAGTGTGAAATAACGCGTCTTTTTGTTGATAATTATTTTATAATCTAAGAAAGTCTTTGAAAGTTAATATAATATAATTTAAGGCTTTAATCGATTCGATTGATTATGATGGATTAGTGATGGAGGCGCCGTGTCCTGGGTTTCTGTTTAATGTATTAACTTTCACTACCAAACATATTATATTATCAAGTTTAAGTCAAATCTTAAGTGATTTGGTGGTAGGGAGTTTGGAGCGCATTTTTTTCTCGCTGGAAAAAAACATTATGCGTTACCCTCACGGGGGCGAATGCCCAACGAGGTGTATGTGGGAATCGCCAGTGCTGAGGGCTGCGCCCTAGTACACCGGAATGCCTACTAAAAAACCAACCAGCGGTACGCTCTCCGTATTTTCAGCGGATTTCACAGGATGGCTTTCGCATGCTACTGTGACGAGGGCATTGTGAAAGCCTGCTTAAGTAGGTAGTACAGATACTTGTGATATTTTACCAACAAATCAATATTTAGAAGAATGGCTAATATTTCTTACACATCAATATCTATGGGCGGTGATGAGCAGTCACAGCAACAAATTTAAATTTATATAATATAGATCCGAGATGGCCCTGTGGTTAGAACGCGTGCATCTTAACCAATGATTACGGGTTCAAACCCAGGCAAGCACCACTGAATATTTATTTGCCTAAAAGAATTTAACAATATATTTAAAATGAAATCATGTTATAGTAACACAAAATTAAAGTTTAGTGACTGGGCTACTGTTGGTATTTATAAAAGTAGAAATAAATTATACGACTTATATGATATGAGGCGGTGGAATCGAAGCGTAGCCTTTTTAGAATACGTCATTAAATATTCCAAAATTTTTAAAACAGTATGCATTTCTGCTAAGTCCTTATATTTAAAGAAAAAAATCCTGGATTCTGATAATAGAATTAAAGCCACATGGGATGTTATTAGTAGTGTTAGTGGAAAACCCAAAAAGGAAATGATACCAATAGAATTGAACACAGGTAGTAGATACACGAGTTCTGAATTAGAGGTTGCTAATTTATTTGAATCATTTTTTGATAAAGTACCCCATAAAATAACATTTCATTTAAAATCATCTACATCAAATGCAGCTAGGTTATTAAATAATAGTGTTTCTAAATGCGTTATTGATTTTTCATTTGAAACGGTTTCTGCAATAGATGTCATAAAAGTATTTAAAACTATAAATATTAAAAAAACTAACGACATATGGGGCATTTCGGTAAAATTTTTTAATAACATCATATACGATATTGCTCCGTATATAGCAGTAATTTTTAACAAGAGTTTGGACACGGGTTCATTTCCTAACTTGTTAAAATGTAGTAAAGTTTTACCACTTTTTAAAACTGGAAACAGAAGCGATCCCGGTAATTACAGACCTATTTCAATACTCCCATCCTTAAGTAAAATTTTCGAAAAAAATATTTTAAATCAACTTCTCGTCCATTTCGGTACAAATGCTATTTTTCATGGTGAGCAATTCGGTTTTAGAAGAGGTCGCTCGACAACTGATGCGGGAATTGCGCTTCTCAAACATATTTACGATGCTTGGGAGAAATCACAGAACGCTATTGGAGTATTCTGTGATTTATCTAAAGCATTCGATTGTGTAGAACACGAAACGCTTCTTTATAAGCTCAAATATTACGGTGTTAAAGGTAAAGCTCTTGATCTCATCGCTTCATATTTAAGTCAAAGAATCCAGCAAGTTTTCATTAATGGAATAAAGTCTTCTGGATCTACGTTAAAAATGGGAGTTCCACAAGGTTCAATTTTGGGTCCCTTTCTATTCCTAGTATATATAAATGATCTTCCTTTCTATGTTAAGGGTATTTGTGATATAGTGTTGTTTGCTGACGATACTTCGCTGATTTTTAAGGTTGACAGGAAAAAAAATGACTATGACGATGTGAACGGTGCATTATCACAGATACACAATTGGTTTACAGTAAATAATTTAGTTTTGAATGCTCAAAAAACAAAATGTGTAGTTTTTACCCTACCTAATGTTAGCAAGCAAAATTATAATATATCTTTAAATGGTGACCGTCTTGAAGTAGCTGATACTACGGTGTTTTTAGGAATAGAATTGGATTCCAGACTTCAGTGGACTTCTCATTTATCATCCCTAACAGGAAGACTCAGCTCCGCAACATACGCGGTTAGAAAAGTTAGACAACTAACTGATATTGATACCGCTCGTTTAGTTTATTTTGGTTATTTTCACAGTATTATGTCATATGGCATATTACTTTGGGGTAACGCTGCAGATATTGAATCTGTCTTTATTTTACAAAAGAGAGCAATTCGGTTTATTTATAATCTTGGAGCTAGAGACTCTCTTCGGGATGTTTTTAACAGAGTAGGAATACTTACTGTTGCGTCGCAATATATTTACAACAATATCATGTATATTCACAGTAACATTGATCACTTTGATAAAATCAGTGATAATCATTGTATATGCACTAGAAGTAAGGATAAACTTATAACGCCAAGTTTCCGACTCCGCAAAGTCAATGGATCCTTCTTGGGGCAAGGTATCCGTTTCTATAATAAAATTCCGCAGAAATTTTTAACTTTGCCGTTTAGTAAATTCAAATCGTTTGTTAAAAATACATTGGTAGAAAAAGCATACTATTCAATACAAGATTTTGTAGATGATAAAAAAGCGTGGAGTTAATACCTGTTGACTTCCAAGCAGGATACATTAATTGAAATAATTGTATTTAATTGACATGACGTTGTATTTTTTAAATGTTAAAAAAGAGTAACTACTGAGTTTCTTGCCGGTTCTTCTCGGTAGAATCTACTTTCCGAACCGGTGGTAGCTTCACTTAATTGTAAAATGACGATTCAAAAGTGCTTATAAAAGCCTACTTGAATAAAGTTTATTTTGATTTTGATTTTGATTTTTTGATTTGTGTTTATAATTCATTTCGTGCTCGGCGGTAAAGGAAAACATCGTGAGGAAACCTGTATGTGTCGAGTTTCATAGAAATTCTGCCACATATGTATTTCATCAACCCGCATTGTAACAACGTGGTGGAACATATTCCAAACCTTCTCCTCAAAGGGAGAGGAGGCCTTAGCCCAGCAGTGGGAAATTAACAGTCTATTGTTGTTGTTGTAACATTGTATAAGGGTGAGGGAAAAGCGTGCACCTGTGTTGGCGTCAACACTTGTGTGCTATAAAATGATCTGTGTAGTCTCTCTTTAGAATATCCGGTACTGCGGTTTCGGCCAAGAGGACTTTAAATAAATTTGCCGTTTCTTTTTCGATCTATTTCTTTCTATTTTTATATTGTTAATATAACATTATTCAAATTAATTAATTATTATTTTTTAATTTTTAATAACATATTGTCATTTAATTAAACTCAAACATCGTTACTTCTTTATTATGTTCGTTATAAATAACAGTATATTACACATATATAATATATAGGGAAAAGCAACTTCATTCTACTCGAATGTCCCACGACTCTACTTGTATTTGTTTATTTTTTCATAATTAAACTATTAACAAAATTTGACATTACAAAAGATTAAAAATGTTGCATGAGGCATAATAGCCTTATAATTAATGATTTCTTCCAGGTAACCTTTGGGCAGGACCTTCTTTAAAATACATATGGGTATAATTAATTTTATTAATATTTCTATACCGTAATAACTTACAAATTGAAATCATTAAAATAAATAAGATCTATATAAAATTCAAAAAATTTAATACAATTACAATTATATTTTATATTACTTATTTTCAAATGAAAGTAAAATTAATTGTCCGTCAAGACATTCGCGAGAATTCTTCGACGCAAAAACTGAATAATGCGACATACTACTTCTATTAATTCTAAATATAACTATGTCATCGACCCGGCGTCGGTTGTCACGTCATGGCAGCCATCGCTAGAGGGCGGTTAGTTGGGAATTGCATTTCATTATAAGCACTAGCCGTTGTTATAATTTGCTTCGAACGTCCGTTAATTCATTTATAAATGGTCAATGTTGTTTGCAGATACGAAAATGTTTAACATTTTATACCTTAAATATTGAATGGAATTGTATGAATGAATGAATTAATTTAAAGCCAAAGTTACTCGGGATAATGAATACATCAAAATTTAAAGTCTAATAGAGAGGGACTGAGCCGAGATGCCCCAGTGAGGCGAGATATCCCAGTGGTTAGAACGCGTGCATCTTAACCGATGATTGTGGGTTCAAACCCAGGCAAGCACGACTAAATATTCATATGCTTAATTGTTTATAATTCATCTCGTGCTCGGCAGTGAAGGAAGACATCGTAAGGAAACCTGCTTGTGTCTAATTTAATAGAAATTGCCACATGTGTATTCCACCAATTGGAACAGCTTTGTGGAATATGTTCCAAACCTTCTCTCCAAAAAGGGAGAAGAGGCCTTAGCCCAGCAGTGGGAAATTTACAGGCTGTTGTTGTTGTTTTTGTAGAGTAACTGACGTACAATATACGTTCTGTAAACATGACACTTATTTTTATTCTATTAATAATACGTGACAAAATATCATTATACACCGAGTCACTTTTGAAATGTCATGTCAAAGAAAATTCAATTGAATGTCAGGCTACCACCTTGTGTAAAATATGTATGTTTTGTATTTCAAACATAACAATGAGTATGGTCTGCTATTCAATTCGCAATTGGTACTAGCTAGCAAATGGATTTATTGTAGTACATAAGAACGTTAAATGATCAAAATTTATTCTTAAACAAATTTATATTCGGTTACTTTATGTAACTATTAGTCACCTCCATAAGGGTAGGTGAGTAACTGTAGGTATAAGGGGCATAGTATCTCAGTTCCAAAGGTTTGTGGATAATTGCTTATGGAAGAATTGGTTAATATTTCATTGGGCGCCAATGTTTATTTGCCCATGGACCTTATCTAAGCCCTAAAAATATAAAAGAATCAACGATATAATTCTTAGTTTAATATAACTGCTTAAGCAGATTGCTATGTTATTTATTATAAAAGTAATCATCAAATATATTGTCGCCAAACACAGGTGCGTGCCAAAAAGCATTTTGCTTTAGGATTTTTATGTATATTTACATTATATCTTGGACCTTATTTCTCTAATATGATATACTATGCCTATATATGTATGTATGATAGAATAATCGTATCTTACACACCTTAGTCTACTTACGATGTCGACCTTTCAGATAAGAGACAAATTATAAACAAAAACAAAAATTTAAGCATTCAACATTTTACTCTGATTTGATACTTTAATTATCTTTGTAGATTTATTTTAGCAGGTTAGTTGTGTTTGTAATTTATAATGTATGAACTTACGGGAAATTTCGCAGAGTGAGTGTGTAATGCAGCTGGCGTGGAGGGCGCGGGGGCGCCGGGCAGCGCCGCTTCGGGCGCCGGGGGCATTCTGTACGGCGGAACTGAATCAGCTGTTCCTGGGAAAATTATAAATAGTTTATTAATTTAAATAAATAAATATGAGACAACATCACATACATTACTCTGATCCCAATGTAAGTAGCTGAAGCACTTGTGTTATGGAAATCAGAAGTAACGACGGTACCACAAACACCCAGACCCAAGACAACATAGAAAACTAATGGTAATCTACATCGACTCGGCCGGGAATCGAACCCGGGACCTCAGAGTGGCGTACCCATGAAAACCGGTGTACACACCACTCGACCATGGAGGTCGTCAAAAATTTATTCGATGCTTATTTATACTATATATAACTAACTATTTGTTTTCCATAGCTTCACTCCAGTTTTCAGCCATTGATCGTTAGACATTAGTCATTAAAAGTAGCTTATTTCCTTGCTTGGAATTTATCAAGCATGCTTAATACCAAATTTCATAAAATTCGGTTCTATGGTTTCGCCGAGAAATAGCAACAGATACACAGACATACCGAACAACAGAGTTACTATCGCATTTATAACATTAGTAGAGATTAAGATACATAATATATAATGTCTTATATAGTTACATTTATTTTATAATAACTTATTAATATTTGTTTAATTCTCTTTATTGTCATCCAATACAATGTGCGAATTCACGTAGCCGGCAAGCACTAGTTACAAGTAAGTTCAAGAAAACATTGTCTTTATTTTAATAAATAGCGTAGGTACGTAAGTATAAGATTTTGTAGTTTATTAAAGTATCTTATGGTACATTCATAATAATTTATTTATATCCAAATCAAAATCAAAATAAACTTTATTCTAGTGGACTTTTAACAATTAAGTGAATTTCCCACTGGTTCGGAAAGTAGATTCTACCGAGAAGTACCGGCAAGAAACACCTACTGTGTTTCTACTTACTCTATTTCAACATTTAAAAAATACAATATATAATATAAAAAATATATTACTTTATTCTAAATAAAACAGTGTTAACAAAATAAGCGATTTGATCGTGCCGTTGTACAAATTCTAATGTATTTAAAATACATATACGTAGTATATATACCTTTTTGAAGTCGTTTAAAATATAATGTAACCAATCCTTTCACAGGAAATCAAGTGCATAAACTAACCGTCAACATCCCGCGATCAACAGTTTAATTATATATCTTTGTTATTATTAAATCGTAACCCGAATTGCGAATATTTTGGCGGAAATTAAAAATAGTTAATTATTTTTTGGAATTAATTCAACAGTTCTGATTGCTTTAACTACCGCTAATATTCTCTATAAAACAACAATCGTATTTATTGTTGTGTTCCAATTAGTATTGTTGTGTGAGTGAGCCAGTGTAACAATAAGCACCAGTGATAGACCATCTTAGTTCCCCAGGTTTAATGGAAAGATATGTGAATATGTTAAAAACATCTTATGTTACTTGTGTTAAACTTATTACTTTGCCGTTTGTTCGTTTAAAAACATACTTATTGTGTTGTCAGTATAATATGTGCCTTGATTAATTTTATTTGTAGTATTTATATTCCTTAAATCAATCAAAATCAAAATAGACTTTATTCAAGTGAGCTTTTACAAGCACTTTTGAATCGTCATTTAACAATTAAGTGAAGCAACCACCGGTTCGGAAAGCCGATTCTATCGAGAAGAACCTGCAAGAAACTCAGTAGTTACTCTTTTTCAACATTTAAAAAATACAATCATATTCGTTAAATACAATTATATATGCATGTATGTATCCTGCCTGGATGAATAAATAAGTCAAATCACAATACGAACAGGTGAAGCTGTTTTAAAGTAACGTCTGAGTCACCATTACACTACAATATATTATGTTAATAAATTAGAAACGAATTCTTATGTTAATTTAATTAATTAGTTTATTTATTACTTTTTATATAATAGTATATTTACAAAAAACTTCAATCATTGCACGTTCAATTCTGTAGATAAAAATCTATGAAAATTAATTAAAATCACGATACAGCTTTTTTTCGATAAAACAATCTGTACCAGCGATCAGATTTAATTAATGCGGATTCGAAATGAAGTTTGTCAGATGCTATGAGATAACACTGTCGTTCCTGTACTAGCTTATAAGGATATCAGTTCCAAGATCTTGATTTTAAAAATCCTAGGTTGATATAGTGAAATGTTTTTGAGCTTTTCTAATCATAAGCTCTAAGAGGCTCTCTTCTATACTAATATTAATACATGTGAAAATAATTATGTCGGTCTGTCTGTCGTTTTTTTAAATTTGTTATGAAGCAAACTGTGAATGTGAAGTCCAAGAAAGGCTACTTATTTTGCCTAACACGTGATAATCAACCCCTAAAATGCGAGAGAAGTCGCGGGCAACAACTAGTATTTATATACAAGAGAAGCGTTGATAACTTAATGTACTGGACTCATGTTATGGAATTATTATTCTGGAAACGGATATTTTTTAAAATGGAAATAGTTATTTATGTTCTGTACATAGAACGAATTGTTTGCAAAATGTATCCAACAAATTATCTAAGACTGTGTGTGTGGTTCGTAAATACTCTTTGACTTTGTCGCTAACTGTCCTATTCGTTTATGAGAGAGAATCGAAAGTGCATTTGATTTAACGCACACACGTAGAATATCTGCCGTGGAAGTATTTCCATTGAGACAAGCGGATAATCGGAAGCGATTCGGCATTAGATAAATTTGAAAAATATCAAACAATTTCAGATTTGATAATAGAAGATGCAACATCAAAGAGCAGTCTATCTTCTAAGTATTTTTTGTTTTAATATTATATTTTTTTAATAATGTGATGAAATTACAACAAATACATACTACTTTCATTTTCACAAATTGAAACTGCTAGACCAATAAAATAAATCATGTGTTAGATGTGATATTCTTGAATAATTACAAATTCAAATTCTTTATCCAACGTAGAAGCATTTCTGTTTCTAAGCGATTGTCAAAAATCTACCACAAAAGCATACAATTATTGCAAGGCAAGCTATTGACAATTATTGAAATAGAAAAGCAATATTAAATATATCATTACCCTTCTTTATAGTGCAGTTGGGTAAAATCAGTTTAACAGTATTAAGACGTTACAATATATTTTTATTACAAATTCCAATTAAAGTCAGACTCGTTCATATTTATGTTACAGACCGCATCCGTGCAATCTTCAGATTAAATCTTTATCTAGAGGAAATTACTATAATTCAACGTTCTAGTTTCCAGACTTGCTCAATATCTAGGACTCGTTTGGACGTCTAGATTCCTTGTTAGGAAACTCATAAATGCCGAGGTTTTATCCAAATGGATGCATTCAGAAAAAATACTGAGTTATAAGTTTTTTATACAACTTTATAAATAAGGAGTTTATCAATGGAGATTGAAGCACATACATTACATTTATGAATCGTTTTTAATTATTCTCATATTATTATATATATCATAGTTAAGAATTATACCAGTAAATAATGCACCCGTGTTGTGCATACACAATAACCCAAAAACTTGTGTAAAGTCGGTGAATTTTTGGGTCACTGATTTTTAGTGATATTTTTTTCAAAATGTAGGTAAGCTATAAATATTAGCGTTGCAAGAAGTATTAACCATTCCTTACATTACCAATCCGCCAACATCTTAGAAGCTAAGATATGCTCCATACAGCTCACTCGTCCTTCACTTGGTGGGAGGGCTTTGTGCAAGCCCGCATGGGTATACCACCCACTCATCAGACATTCTACCGCTAAGCAATAGTACGCAGTATTGTTTTGTTCCGGTTTGAAGGGTGAGTGAGCCAGTGTAACTACAGGCACAAGGGACATAGCATCTTAGTTCCCAAGGTTGGTGGCGCATTGACGATGTAAGGAATAGTTAATATTTCTTACAGCGTCATTGTCTATGCGAGATGGTGACCACTTACCATCAGCTGACCCATATGCTCATCCGTCAAACTATTCCATAAAAAATAACAAACCGAAAAATAACAATATAAAATATTGCTGCATAGCGGTGGAATACATGAAACCCTAAGCATATTTAAATGATGTTAATAAACCTTCAAATCCGTTTTCCCTGTGAACACGTCTATTATCAAATAAAAAACAAATACTAGTCATGAAAAGAATATTGTCTAAGTAAGTATATTACTTTCTTACCACCTGCAGGTACTTTTAAGTGAGCTAGATAGTTTTATATGAAGCGGAAATTTGTAATAGTTTCGTGTAACTGATCTGATAGCAGGAGAAAGGAAGATGAATGGCGCTTTGTTGCCATTGTGCTGCTGACACTACATTTCGTTAACAACAAAATAAATCATACTGTAAAACAACAAGAAGACTTTTACAAGTAGAAGTTCCGACTTTTTAATTTTAATTATTTTCCGAGGAATATACTTTGTTTGGTACTTTTATGCTACATATATCGTAGTGTTTGTTTTTAGTAAGTTGCAATTAATTTGAAATATTAATGTGTATTCACGTAACGATATGTGCGTGCTAAAATTATGTATACTAATTAAATTATTCGTCGTCGACTTACAATTAAGGCGTAGTAGCCAAATAAATTATTCTATAACGATAATACATTTATTTTATAACGTAAAAATCTTTAAAAAATGATTTTCGGTCGGTCCACCTTTAAACAGGACTGAAATTTTAAAAAAATGAACCAAAGCTTTTAAATAAAAATGAATATATTATCATCATTAAAATAGTGGCATAATTTTCGGAAATATATTTCTTACTTGATGGTTGAAATCTGGACAAGGACCTCTGATTTATCGTATACTTAATTTCGTCTCATGTAGAGAAAGAACATTTTTAATCTTGCATTTATCAGAAGAAAACATATTATGTAATATACATATTGGTAGTATTTAATTTGACACTTAAAAAGTAAGTATAATTATTCTATATTGAATAAGGGAATTTGAGTTTGACATTATCAATACTGTAGCATCATGGTTGAATAAGAGTTAAGAGTATGCCCAGAGCGTTCACGTTTAAATCTACCTCGTTAATTACATTTTAGGTAGTGCTTGTACAAGATGTTAAGATTCTCCATAAAGTAGAACTGTGGAACTTTCTCATCTAATCAGCTACAAAAAGTCGGGCGACATCAGCTGGTATTATTCTGTAATGTAATAGTAATTTGTCTAACGGACCAGTAATTTTCTCGATAGAGCCTCAGTAATATCGCTAAAGGAAATGTATTTCATTGGTAACTAGCCTTATGAGGCCACTACACGAAAGGATGGTGACTTCTTTAATTGGATGATTTAATTAAATACATGTTATTACAAGTGTTAGTTTTATACTTAGAAGATGTTTATAATTTATTTTTCAATTTACATTAATATTAAGACCTATTATTGTTATTATATTTATTATCGTTATTATTGTAGCCTAAGTAAATTATTCTTACATCAGCTTTTTGCCCCTTCATAATCGGTCCAGCCAAACAGACAGACACACAAAAAATTTAAAATAAGTGCCGTGTATACATATGTACAGTTGGGGTAAGAAAAGATTCGTCACATTAAGATTTATTTTCGTGTGCTCAGTATGAGCGATAATCTTTACCGATTGAAAATGACATATTGCGTCGCAATGATTTGATGTTTAGATTCAAAGGGTACTAAGAGTTTATAACTAGATAAAGGAATGAATTTGAAAACTGACGAAGGTTTTCTTACTCTGACTGTACATACGCATTTAGTAAAACGCATTTATTTTTATATTTCAAACAGACACTCCAATTTTATTACACTTATAGATAAAATCCATGATGGTTATCTTCATCAATCTTTAAAGACGATTGGGGTTTGCAATCTAGTAGGGAGGTACAGATGAATTTTCATATGCTTAATTCGTGTATCAAGTACATATATATCTCGTATTCGGTCGTGAAGGTAAACATCATGAGTAAATCTGAATGCATCCAATATATAAACATATCTCATATTAAAACCGTACACAATTTACTAAAAGAATAAACCTATAAATAACAAATTAAATAGAGTCTTGAAACATAGAAAGATTTATTGTCAGAAATTTATAAAATTTCGATAATACCAAATAAAATAGGTAATAATAATTGCATTTTAAAGTTGTCATTGAGTTAATGTTATCGTTAAAGGTATTTCGTATCAGCGTAGATGCATTTTGTGATCAAGTATTAATTAGGGGCTAAATATAGCGCTGGAAACCGTGTCATGGTTTTGGCAAGTCAGCCGTTCGACCGGTCCGTAACGGGACAGTTTGTACTGTCAAATGATATCTAAGCGACTACGGGACATTTGTAGTTTGAATTAAGAACAAACGTTTTTTCACACGTGTTTTCTTATTTAATTTTATTTGATAATACAAATTATGTATGTTATTTACCAACGATATTTGATTATTATGTTTTGATTTAATATGAAGGCGAGACTGTCTTGCGGCAAATGGTCTATTTGATTCGATAAAGGAAAGGGTTTAGAACATATTCCACCACGCTGTTCGATTGCGGGTCGGTGGAATGCACATGTGGCAGAATTTCTATGAAATTTGTCACATGTAGGTTTCCTCACGATGTTTTCCTTCACCGCTGAGCACGAGATGAATTATAAAGACAAATTAAGCACATGAATCAGCGGTGCTTGCCTGGGTTTGAACCCGCAATCATCGGTTAAGATGCACGCGTTCTAACCACTGGGCCATCTCGACTTTAGAATACAACATTACCAAGTATTTCTATTTGGCGGTAATATTCGATGAACAATTCGTACTACGTAGCTAGATTGGCTTACACAAATCCCTAAAGCTCTACCTACACTAAGTGTAATATAAAAAAATGGAATAATAAAATTATCTACTATAAAAATCAGTTATAATACTTATGTAAATATATAACCTTGATAAATAAAGTAGTAGGTAGTTAAGCGGTAATCATAAACACAAAATGTAATGACTGAATTTATACGTATTCTATGCGTTCACGAAATGTTCATTCGTTTCGAGTTAAGGCTTATTGTTAGAACTCGCATGGACGTAGGTGGCGCGCGAGTCGCATTGAATAATCGCTTTCTAAGTTAATCTTACCGCGCAAGGTAATATAAGATAGCATACTAAAATATCATATCAGCTAAACATGCTATCATTTCTACATTGATATTGAAAAGCATATGATTCTAATGAGGGCTCATTTACCAACATATAACATGACCCATCAACGTCTAATGTCTGTAGATATATGCTACGTATTGAAATTGATATAACTTCATTTTTGACACACTCTGCTAATAAAAAATATATTTAAAAGGACATCCAGTGTAACTACATAAAGGAAAGTCACTCGCTTTATGAACCTTGGGGAAACATACAATGTCCCCCAAAGTTCAACGCAGATTTACAGTGACCTACTAAGCGTATCATATGAACTACACTAATATCTAACCCTAAACTAATCTACAAATATTTTTTTATAATATTTAATAAATCGAAACATAAAAATTATTTTGCGCTGACAATTCTATGGTGGACTAGAAGCTTTATCCCTTGTACTTGAGTGAGTTTAGTGCTGTATCGTAGTGAGTGTACTGAGTGAGTTATTAGTGATAAAAACATATCAATGAGTAAATCTTTAAATAAATTATTCACCATATTATATTCATTGATTAGTTATTTGAATTAAGGTTAATCTCATTTACGTTTAGAATATGTTCAAATAAAAATATTAGTATTTATATATAATAAAATTATTAAACGCACATGTAATAGTTGAGCTCGTTATAAATTCCCAAAACACGTATTTGAGTAACTGCGCCGAATGAACTTCAGGATATTTTCCTTAATAGGAGAATATACTTTTGTCCAGCAGTGAGTAATTTACTAATTTCTACTTACTTTGTCAAGTCGAAAGGGTAGTAATGACTTATATGATTTTATACTATACAGACATTTCGTTACCCGTTAGTTTTTAGAATTTCTAGACCCCGAGGTCTTGAGGTTTCTTTTTATTTCAAAAGTTGGCAGTTTTACACTTTCGTGACTTGGTATCCAAGGCGTTGTGCCTGCGCCTGATCTCTCTTCGATCGTGTCGGGTTACTTTGTTACCGGACTACGAGAGATAGAAAAGGACAAATACAAGATAGATCGCAATTTCCTGTCCAATATATGTATGTAATCTAGTATAAAAAGTCAAATTTGAATATCGAAAAAAAACACAATTATTTTTTTAAAAAAACCTAGTGCGCGTTGAAGTCTTTTACTGCTAACAAATATCATACTTGATAACATTACAATGCTTTGTACTACAGATTTAAAAATTCAAATAATAACCTTCCGATGTAGAGAACCTGTACAAAACTTAAGCAGGTATAAGTTTTAAAAGCTGCGAAAGTATTTCCGTTGCATCAAAAGCTAGCAATTATTGCGATACAAGCTGCTATTAACCTTATCGCCAATTCATAAGATACAGTTTCGAAAAGCAATAAAAAATATGACAAGAGTCTCCCCAATAATCATATACAAAAGAAAGTAAACTTAATTATTTTGAATTAGAGTCCAATTTCCTTTGTTCAACGTAATAGCTTGAGGCAACCGATGACCGGCAGATGCGTTCAACAATTTTTTGTTAGTCATTTCGAAGGCATCTGTTTAAATCTATAGCCGGCATTAATATGACGATAGAGTAACTAAAAATGAACGTGGAATATTAAAAATATGTATATGAAGTTAGCGAAATGAAAACAATAACATAGCAGTTTAGGATAAGATCATATATAATACATAAACTAATAGCAATATTTTAAAATCACGTATTTTAGAAATAAAAATCTATAGACGTGATACGATTTTTAAAACAAAGAAACATTACTATAAAATCCAAGCCTTGTAGAGCCAATGTTGTTCCAGTAAGTATTAACGATAATTAACATCTCACTTTGAAGAAATCATAAAATGATTTATTTTGACACAAATATAATTTATGTACATATATGCATATTAAGACAGGACAAAGCATTTAATTTATTTAAATTTTTGCAACGTTAATTTTTTATCTGCAATTTTTTTTTGACAGAACGAAATGTCAGTGGTATCTTTTAAATTTTGAATATCGAACTTTAAAAAACCCGGATTAGTCCAATTGTAAAATAAAAAAAAGAGGAAAATAATATATAGGAACACAAGAAGTTGGAAAGAAACCAAATACACTGTCGTTATATTATTACAGTAGACATTTTAATAAATTCCTTGTCGATAATAAATTCAAGATATTACTATTGATGTCACTGGTAGCCCAGTAGCTGTGATCACTATTTGACCCGACACCCATTACTGTCATCAATAAAATCATTAAATTATCAAATTTTTAAACTCTCTATATATTGAGGAGTTTCGTGAGTGATTTTCGCAACATACATTAATATGTATTTAAATAAAATATTTTTCAAATTTAGAACCTTAGATAAAAAGCGTCTTGTATCTTTATCTACTATTATTATAAATATGAATGTATTTGTATGTCTTACACGGTTAAATCTTTGCAAATAATTTGATGAGATATAAAGTAAGCTTCGTTTAAGGCTATGAAGCAGAGAAATACTAACGCTACACTTTAACGGTTCTATATAAATATTAGCATTAAATAAATAATATCGATTGAACACGTCTGGTTTTTTTAAATTAATTTTGACATTTATATACATAGATTATGTTTTTGATTTATGATTTCCGTCTGTTTTAATTGTAGACGAAACATGTTTAATATTATTTACTTTATAGAACTGGAGATGATGGTTTTATTTTACTTGTCAATGTCCTCTTAATTGATCCATCAAATGCGTATAGGTCAAAGATCAGTCCATAAAACCAAATAAAATGTAAACTTTCGTCTAATATAACATGTTGGTTATCCCTTTTTAAATCCATACATGAGCAAGAGATAGCAATATTGATTATGACGTCATGATTTAAACAAGTTAATTTGTGAAATCTTGCTAACACCTTGCCTAGCGCTGTTGGTCTTATGGTTGAAGTATTTGTGGTTGCATTTGTTTTTATGTAAATAAAGAGAAAATAAATAGTTTGTGCACATGTCATTGCACACACCTGTGTAGTTATGTCGTGCGCTTGCCTTTGAAATTGATCGTTAGGGACATCGCCCAAGATTACCTCTTCATATCACTACATTGTATAAAACAAAGTCGTCTTCTCTGTCCCTATATCCTGTATGCTTAAATCTTTAAAACTACGCAATGGATTTTGATGCGTAGTGATTCGAGAAGAAGGTTTTTGTATATATACATGAACAATATAGGTATTAAAGAAACACTGATAATTTTAGAAGTTTGTTATGCGATGTCGTAAATAAACAAAGTGTATAGTATATTTATTATCAGTATTGCACCCGTGCAAAGCCCGGGCGGGTCGCTATTTTGAAATATAGCGTGATAGCTTAAGTATTTTAATACAAATTTGTATTTAAAAAAAGAACTAATATTCACAATCAATAAAATATTTAAATTCGAATGTATAGCTTTAATAATGTGATTTATTTGTCAGACATAAAGCATAACTTAGTATAAAAAAGCTCGTAAATTTCGAACGAGATAAGTTTACTTAAACAAAATGATATATATTTCTAATCTGTCTCACTATCAGCAAAAATATATTATGTAAAAATCAACTAATAGGGTATTAAATTTCAAATACATGTATTTATAATTCAAATAAAATAGAAATAATTTAAAAGAATACGACCATTTTTACTAAATTACATCAAATTACTAATTCGCAATGAAATGAAATAAAATTAAGTTGTGATCATTTTAGTCATTAGTGATGTTTAGTGATGTAACAAGATGATATCGATTATCGATAAAAATATAAATGTGTAGAAGAAGCAAGAATCTTTTTGACACAATACCATGAGGAAGCACACTTGTGTCCTTTAATCCTCATTATCCAATCAAAGGTCCAGTGAGAGATGTGACCGTCGATTTATCGATCTTTCATTGCGTTACTCCATGTAACAGTTGTCCATTCTCTTTAATTATGCTGTTTAATTATTGACAACTATGAATTGCTAATTCCTTTTTTTAAATTATTCAAAAACAACTTTTTATTAATCATTTGAAATTTATCTCGAATAATCTTTGTAACACGTAAAAAATAAAATATTACAAAATTATTTAAAGCTCCGATATTAAAACGTGCAAAAAATCGTTCACAAACTTAAATATGACATAATGTTCGTGGATTAAGAAAATTATTTAATATTGCATCGTAAAAAGGTGCTTAGGTTATAAAATATGTTAAGTATGTTTGACTATCTGAATTCATTAATATATTTCGAGATAGCGATTAGATCTGAGACATAACAAATAACAATCTATAATAAAAAACAAATGGGAAAAGTCGTAATAAGATTTCCATCACACTCAAGTAAATTCCTCTTTAAGAATCGCGTATAGTGCGACACAACTTAGATGTAGCATCGGCAAAATTCGTAAAACCGATCACATCCAAATTAAGTACTCTATCCCAAATTATCAATATTTATTTCTTATGTGAACATGAGCTTTAGACAAACGTAATAACTTGTAATATCATACGACCTAATATATTCGTCAATTTGAAACGTCGATTTACATGCACCTACTTTGTCGGGTTGAACTGACGAGAATATATAGCGACGAATAGCGTCGAATGGCGCGATAGGGAGCGATTTCTATTGTTTGTATAAATCGGCAGTAATCGGTGTTATTGAATTTGCCGATGTTACATCTAAGTTGTGTTGTGCTATACAGGAATATGCTTTTGTGATGCGTGCAATCTTTAAATATCATTACGATAGTCTATTTCGCTTATCAATCATTCTCCGTCTTTTGTTTTCTTTTCAAAATTGCTTCATTTACTATAATAATAAAGTTTTTAGATTGTATTAAATAATTCTAGTCTTTTATTAATTTGAAGTCTTTAAAACGTAAGTACATGAAAATCGCTAATAAACTTACATTTAGCAATTGATGTTTCAAAGACACTATTATATTGAAGTGTCGCTGATAATCTTTTTTTTTAATGAAATTGGCAAATTTACTAGTGGAAGAAAGCCACGTCAAGAATTAATCATAACTTCTTACAAACGCTACTCCAGCACTACTCTAGCACCTTTGTCACGAACTCTTTATATATTGCGTCTGTAAATACACTGGTTCACTCACTCTTCAATTTGACAACAATTCATGTATTTTGTGGTAAAATCATTGATGACTAGCAATGGTAAGTTATTCCACTTGAAATGCGAAGACACTATCTACCTTACAGGCAGGTGTTTCACGATAGATGACTCAAGCTATTGTATTTGATAAGAGGTAGATTATTTTGAGTGATAATCCCGTTCCAAACTACGGATCCGAAATAAAACATATCAATGGTATTAACGAACATAATCGTCAAAGCATGCACGCTTTTACTTGAGATAAAGAAATACTTTCTTGGAATTGTTTCTAATGATACGTACTGGTAATTATGGTTTCGAAGCTTTTATCAATATCATTTATTGTAAATTGATTCTTATGCCATATATACTTAAGGTTACATTTGTTTTGAATGTGAATTTGTGATAGTAAAGACAAATTTATTATTTCATAAATATAATCTTGTCAGTATATTTTAGAGTCGCAATCCTTACTGTCTGTATTATTTTATTGACATTTATAACCTCAATACAATTATATTTACTTATTTAATCTTATTTTTTCCATTATAAAGTTAGTTTATTTGGTGGAACGCACTATACTTATAAATATTATAAATACGAAAGTAACTCTGTCTCACTGACACCGTCACGACTAAACCACAAAACTTATTTTGATAAAATTTGGTAGGAAACAAGTTCGAACCCTGAGAAACGATAATGTTTTTTATACCTAAAACACGAACTCACGGACAAACACTAGTTATCTAAAGCATTTCAGTGTAAAGTACTCTGTATATAGAGGTTGTTTTAGGCTACTAATATCTGTCAATATTGGAGTGTTATTTTATAATCAATCACTTCGTAAGCCACTTGTGAAATTTTACATATTTACGGTGACATGCTATTAATACCTGCGTATTTATGAAATGTTTTAATTTTAACAGCAAGTATCGCATATAATTTTCCGACATTTTACGATCGTATTCAATCGTGATATACGAGATTACTCTCAGAATAGTTATACTAGTATATTACCAATGCAATGCACCGGACTTATCATATTATGTATGATATAGGGATGATTAATACGAAGTGAATGCTGGTGAATCCGCAGGGCACAGGTAATAAATACTTATGTTACTTGTGGGCGGACTGGCAAATGAGCCCCCTGTTGGTAACTGATCACCACCGCCCATAGACATTGGCAAACTAAGATATGACAACTCTTGATAACATTATTAATGATAATAGGTAGATATATAGGAATTAAGATGCTATGTCTCTTGTGCCAGTAATGACTTATCCTTTAAATCAGAACTCATCAAATGATTGTTGAAAAGCGGTAGGATGTGTGGTAAATAAGTGGTTATCGAGTCGAGAGAGTCGAGAGTCACAACTCACCAAATCCTACCACCAAGTTTTTTTGTAATCATATTTGAACAACTGGAGGAATTTTAATGAAATTTGGTATAGAAGGCGGTTGTATTCTGATAGAGTGAGTTTTGAATTGAAGACGCAAACTCAAATAAAACATGTAAAGCGAGCGAGCCACAGGTAGGTATCAATCACAGGTGAATGATACCTAGTATAGATAGTAAAGAAACAGACAGGATAATTAAATTTGACATTATACTCTTAAATGATCACGCTCAATCTTAACTTGCAAATATAAGGTATTGATAAACTTAACCATTTACAAATACTATTATTACTCTAAATATGGAACTCACATGAAGTAAAACAAAAGATGTTTTGAACAGTATTAATGAGAGTAATCATGTTTTATAAAGCGTTGTATATATGTAGGTTCTAAAGTTGATTTTCGTCTTGACTTTATTCAAATACTTTTGGAACGGAGTACATTAATATGTTCATGCGACTCTGTTATTCATTCATAAGTTTGAACTTGATGTACTGAGCGATCTTACCGGATGTGCTACTAGCAACGACTTCAACTTTTAGGTTATAAATTCTTAAGCAAAAACAAACACAGTATAACAGTCCTCAAACTGTCAAGGATACATTTTAAAAGACCAGTACGTAATAACGTTTTATGTGTTAAGCTCAAGTTATCGATAGTTATAGAAAACAGAGCCCCGTTACTAAGTCGTGTGACGATAATGTTGAGACACATACCAGATCCGTAAAATAAACTTGAACAAATAACGGTAATCACAGCACGAAACTACATTCACACTTATACATCGAAAACACTGAACGTTAAACACGAAATTTGACCAGAAAGTTTATTTTTTAAACAGTAACATGTAAAGACATTCACCTCTGATCGTCGCGGCGTGCGCACTGCCACTAGCACTACCGCCAGGCGAGCGGGCGTCAAAACTCGTTTCGTAGAAAAAACCGCCTCTTCCCGCGCCGTACATATTGACCCTTCGCTTAGTCCACTCCTTGTTTACCTCACTAACATTTTCCTGCAACTTCTCAGGTACTAATTGAGCATCTTGATTAACTTGGGTCGAGTTGTTTGGTCCATTCCCGTTTAATATAGGTCTGCCGTAGATGGGTCCATTGTACTTTTGCATCGCGCTGATCACACGCGGTTCTGGCATCGGCTGATTGACAAAAGCGTTCACTTTTAATATCTCATTGGCTTGCTGGAGTAACTTTCTTTGTATGTTTTCTATTTCTCCTTTGGATGCTTTGGAATTCTCGGACAGCTGAGCGATTAGCTCGTTTACATTGAAATCCATTTTGGTTGATGTTGACGCTTCATTAGCTGCGTCTACTGTATCGTTGTTATTGTTTTCTTTGTTATTTGTCACTTTTAATTTCATGTCTAATTCAGGTGGTGTAATAACTATAGCGGGAAGCTGTTTCACGGTGATTTCTTTACCTCTACCACGTTTTACTTTTCTTACAGTCCTTGCCATTACATGATAGCAAGTTTTTAAATTTGGAACTATTTCTTTTTAATGTTTAGCATCTTTATTTATTAATTCCAATATGCGCTAGCAATGGGCCTAAATTTTTTTTTTACGATCATTAGTATTTTCCGTTTTAATGGGGCTTTTAAATTTATGATTCCATTTTTAAATTTTATAGCTCTTTTATTTTTCTAAAAGAATTAATGTTAAAGAAAAACATTATAATACCAGTTCAGAGAAAAATAACACATTTTATGGATTCTTGATGACATTTTATCTCAAAGTGAAGTATCTAGTACCATTAATTATATTAAGTGATGTCTTATCACGTAAGCAGGATCAGTAAACAGTAATCCTAAGGACGAAGATTAAACGTAATTAGCCATTTCATTTAAACATACACATATCATTTCATTTATTTATATCAAACTCAATGATGTTATTGTATAATAAATATTGTTTTTATTTTTAAATTCAACTATACGTATCATTAAATCGTTATAGCCTAGAGATTTGAACGCGTGAATCTTAACCAATGATTGGGGATTCAGAGTCACATAATTTTTATGTCCTTAATTGTGGATAGTATTTTTCCAATTTTTGCCAATGATGGAAACATAGTGAGTTATCCTGCATGTTTGTCATTTATATTAAATCCTGCCACATATGTATATTGAATAAGTTCCAAATTTTCTCCTCAAAGGGAGAGGACGACTTAGCCCAGTAGTGGCTAAGTAACATCCCGTTAATTTTGCATACGTTTAAGTACATTCTACAATTATAAATTGGATGAATATAGATAAAAGGTTATTTACATTGCTTAACTAAATTGGTGCGTGGCAAGCGCGTTTAATTGTCTTTCTGTCACGATACTCTTACCCATATATCTTTCAAAAGAATCTCAGGGGAATTATAACAATTGTCAGACCCAGACAGAACAATGGAATATATTACTACAGTTATTATGCATAATGTTTCACCAAATAAAGAACAGCAATGTCTACTATGTGACATACTTTCACCATATGTTGCTAATGTTTATAACATATTATATATATGTACTTGTATGGGATGTACAGACAACTAAATTTTATTTTACGGATTTCAATTATTGGAATTTTCAGTCATGTGTGTTTTTGCGTAATTTTTTTTTTGCGTAATTATACTATAAATCTTCAAAAACTTTGTTTTTCTGGATCTCTTTATGGTAAGTGTTTTGGTGTCTGTATTTGTGTGGGTGTTGGTAACCACCACCCACAAAATTGATATTGAAAGAAATATTGACTATCCTACACACTGTAAAGGTGCCACCAAATTTGGTCACTGCAATGTTAAGTCCCTTCTGTCTGTATTTACAGTCTCAATTATTCCATATACTTCACTTCATAGCAATACAACGTCCCAAAAGCTATTTAGCGGTAAAATGAGCGATGAGTGGATGGTACCAACCCAGATGGACTGAAAGCCAAAATCAAGTGTCTAAGTGTCGCAATTTCTACGAGAGGATTGGAATAGAGAGTTTACCGTTTAGCGTACTTTGTTACTTGTGCACTTTAACTTGCTCACGTAGCCTTGGCTTAAAAAATGTCCTCTATTTTGTTACTAAGTAATTGTATATCGATAGAGAAATATGTTATTTGTTTTAAAATCTTGGTACAAGTGGGAATATTCGCACTCAAATGTAACTAACTCCTATGAAAAACCGTTTCGAAAAATCTATAATAGTCATGATACATGTACACATGTTTTCAAGGCTACAGATAAGAATATGGTTTACCTAATTTCTGTAAATCCATGATGTAGTGGGGGGGCTATATTAGTCAAAACCGTGGGCGGAAACTAGTCAAATACAAACGGTAGTTGTCATACTATTCCGTAAGATCACTTCGTATCTCACTCATGAAATGCGAATAACGAATTCACTGTTTTTTTACGAGTTTATCCTTAAATTTTTTTAATTATTTTAGTCGATGTCGCATAAAACTTTTTGACATTTCACGACAACGTTCCGCGGTGACTTTCGAGTTCCGTAAGAAATAGCTCTGGTTGTCGTTTATCAATTTTTTGTAGATTCACAAAACATACAATTCTATAGTTAGGTTTTTGTAATGATTTCAATCTTTTTAATAGCGACATGCCACTGACTTCCGAAATCATTTTGTATTTAATATATTCGTTTGTATAACAATGTTTTTGTATATTTAATATTAAATTAATTATAGATATGAATATAATTATAGATATGTATCTATAAAGCGACAATTTGTAATGAACGTGTTTAGTTATTATTTCAATTAAACAAGACATTGAATGTGTTCAGTTATTATAATACGCCAATTAACTTTTTTAAAGTATCTCACAAGCATTTTTAATCATTGCATTTGAACAGATTTGTAATTCCATCGCCGGTAAGTAATGTAGATTCTACTCTAAGGAAACTAAAATAAAATTAACATGACGATCAAAATAGTAGGTATTGTATTGCTATTATTATTTTGGGATTACATTTGTTTCATTATTTTATCCCTGGTTATTTTACTACAATTGATTATATAAACGTTTTAAGTATCCGTGCCATGTTGCTACGGGAAGTTATGTCAGTTAGTAATTCTACAATAAATAAATATATAGATAAGTATCTATAATTTGTTTCTTCGATCTTTTGGAAACACTACACGCAAACTTCGGAACAAAACGATAAATCTTATAGAAACCCACGCGGCCAGAAACTCAGTATTACATAACAATATTAAACTATTTCGATAATAATATTCCTAAACTCGATCACGCCTTATAAAGCATTCGTTGTCAAAGGCTTTGTATCCCATTGGCAAAGATCGACATCTGCGAGACCAACCGAAGTGGACGTTCGCTTAATAGCGTAAATGTGGTAGTAGCTTAATATATGAGTCGGACTTGAGAAGTACTTTCAATGCCTGATGGCACAGATGTCACGATCTATACATATAATAAAACTGTACTGTCTGTTTGTAAATTTTTTTCTGTTAAAATGACCACTTTTTTCTAAATGCATATGTACACTCATGCGTATGTATACACGGTACTTGTACGAAAATAACATTTTTTTTGTTAGTCTGTCTGTCTGGCTGGACCAGTTATGAAGGGACTTTCATTGACAGAAAGCTGATGTACGAAGAAATTAATTAGAATACCACAATGAATTCTTTGTCAATTCAAACGCACCCGAAGTGGCAGGCACAGCTAGTATATATATACATACATACTAGCTATACCCGTTATATATATAGCCACAGATTAATAGAAGCCTATCTAGGCTTCTACGTATCTACTACAAACCCACTAAGCGTACCCGAAGTAGGAATTAAGAAAACCGCAAGGAGTTACTTTTGTTTGTTTATTTTCGTGTAATTGAGTTGTCATACGCCGTTGTTGGGTAGTAACTCAATAGATAATCATCTATATAATCTTTTTGCTTAAACCGGTAAGTAATTTTGTTGATCAAGAAGCTGAAATTTATTTTAAATTTTTTGATGAAGTTTAAGTATGATTTTTGTCAAGTCTTAATATATACTATCTAATAAGCGTATGGTATCTAGCCTATTCTATATCTATGTAGGTATATCCGCCCTAAATCTACAATGTATGCAAATTTTGGAGTTTTTTTTGTCATAAATAATAGTGTGATAAGTCTTAATAGTACTCTATATTAGTGTACGTATATATATAGTAGACTAATAAAGTTGTGTTTTAAATATAATGTAGTGTGACTTGTAAAACACTTTCGCAGTCGATTTTGTAAGATATGTATATATGTAAGCAAGTGCTATACGTTTGCATGTGTGTGTATAAATGTGTTGAAATTATCTCTGTTAGTTATGTATGTTGAAGCACATACAATTTGAAGTTTATTTGGTAGGACTTTGTGCAAGGCCGTCTGTGTAGATACCAAACAACAGTACTCAGTATTGTTGTGTTTAGATTTTGGGTAAGTGAGCCAGTGTAACTATAGGCATAAGGGACATAAAATTTTAGTTCCCAAGGTTGGTGTTATGTTAACGATGTAAGGAACAGTTAATATTTCTTACAGCGTCTTTGTCTATGGGTGATGGTGACACCTATCAGGTGACCCATATTCTCGTCCGCCAACCTATGTACTGTGGATGAGTTTCCATCGCTATGTTTTATAGAGATTAGTTTTCATTAAGTCTGACGAGCCTCTGGACGAAATTATTATTTAGACACGATTTCCGAACGCATCTCTAAACGGCAAACATTTTATACTTGACCACCCGTTGAAATTCATGACAATGAATTTTACGGATATTTAATATCGATGATGACGATATTGCTGATGTTGTTGATTTTGTCGACAAATTAGTTACTAAGAAATTATTTCTTAATGATCTATAATTGTGGATATATTTCAATTAGATTTCGGCATGTATTATTTGAAATACAAATTTAAAGTAGTCACACAATTATCATGCCTAATTATAATTATTTAATAACAATACAAAGAAACCACTTGATTATTTTACGTTTTTACTGATATTACAAAGAGGCTAGAATTCTGGTTTGTATGTAAGAGGTGATCTCTATAACTGATTCTGTTCAAAAACTGTATTCACCGGTAGGTTATATCAGAACTTTTGCTTTATTAATAAATTGTAATCGTTCATATTCGGGGTCACTACGAGTATATGATAATGCTTCACGTGGAATTAGTTATTTTCGATTTTCAAAATCAATTCATCATAAAAAAAAGGTATGTTTATGCCTCGCCGTAACGATATTTATTCTCGTTATTTTGTGTTTTTGCTATAAGCTTGCATTATAAAGATATCCGTCAACAATGCGCTACTAACCTTACTTTTTACCGCTTATTGTCTATTTGAATAGAGGGTAATGTTAGTTCTATTATTATCATTCAATATTGAGTATAACCTACGCCCACTGCGGGGATTAAGTCTGTCCTGGAGAAGGCATTGCTTCAATGCGCTTTGGTAGATACAAATGAAACAGAATTGCATTGACATTAGACACAGGTTCCCTCACGATGCTATTCTTCACCACAAGAAGAGCAAGAGAATTATGAACACTAATTATTGGAAATTCAGTAGTGCTTGTTCAGGTTTGTTCTCAGACTAATCAGTTAATATGCACGCGTTCTAACCACTGGATTACTGGTAAATAGAACATCTATTAACGTAAAAAATTGTAATATAAAATACCGTAATCCATATTTGTGCTCAATATGAGCATGCTCATTATCGAAAGTGACTCTATATGTTACCTCTTTACTTTTAAACCTTGAAAAAAAAATAGATATGGAATAGATATATTTGGTGTGGACATAGCTTGAGTTCCAGGGAAGGACACAGGCAAACTTTTACCTTTTATGAGAAAGTAAATTGGGGATGAACAAAGTGTGCTTCATTTGCGTTTATATTTCTGTTACATTAAACATATCGTACATAACAATTTCCATCTCCCGTGTGATAGTTTAAAAAAATATTGTGAGGAAATCTGCACATGCCCGCCACATATAATATTCAACTCGATTCTCTTACTAAATAACCAGTATTGGATAAGTTCGGTATATCTGTACTTCAATATACTATTACTTTTGTGAAAGTAATTCCGTTAGTCTGTTTGTCAGTAACGCTTAACCACTAAATCGATTTTGATGAAATTTCGGTACGAATCTCGAACTATAAATACATATTTTTTACGTTTTGTGTCAACGGTTATTCACATGTTCTTGACGACGTAATTGTAGTTTTTTATAATTGAATGTAAGATTGCTTGTACTTTTCAAAATTAAAATGTTAACATGAAGGCTATTTATTTGCATTTTTTTTGACAATTGATCATTTAAGATTCGATAAATAGCTTATATTTTTTTACTATGAAATATTTTAATTCATTTCGAATAGTGTTGTGAATATATAATCGATATATTTTCATAATTAATTGTTTAATTATTCTTTATTTTGTTACGGAATCGTTAATTTTATTACTTGACGTTTTTTTTTTCTAAGAATTCTCAAATACGTTATTAGTTTTATCGACATTATAAAGTGGGTTATTGTTGTTATTATGTATTGAGCTGCCAATGTACCGCGCATATCGTTGATACATTTCCATATTAATCAACGTCGTAAAATAGAGAAACCCGGCTGAGAACTGGGTACCGGGCTGTTAGGAGTTAAATTTATGACTTTCTGTTCGTAACGCAAATTTTCCAAGAATGATTCACGGCTAATTTGAAACGCTAATCACGATTAATAAATATTTTTAAGAACCATATTCTATACAAACAACAACAACAGCCTGTAAATTCCCACTGCTGGGCTAAATGCCTCCTCTCCCTTTGAGGAGAAGGTTTGGAACATATTCCACCACGCTGTTCCAATGCGGGTTGGTGGAATACACATGTGGCAGAATTTCTATGAAATTTGTCACATGCAGGTTTCCTCACGCTGTTTTCCTTCACCGCTGAGCACGAGATGAATTATAAAGACAAATTAAGCACATGAATCAGCGGTGCTTGCCTGGGTTTGAACCCGCAATCATCGGTTAAGATGCAGGCATTCTAACCACTGGGCCATCTCGATGCCATATTCTATGTTACATATATATCTATACTACTATTATAAAGAGGAAAAATTTGTTTGTAATGAATAAGCTCAAAAACTATTGACCGATTTAAAAAAAATCTTTCAACATTCGAAAGCTATATTATCCACGAGTAACATATATTTATTGCTAGAAAAGATATGGAATCCTTACTAACTTAACTAACGTACGATACTTTTGGTAAATCAATCAATCAAATATATATATATATATATATATATATATATATATATATATATATATATATATATATATATAACCATCATAATCAACAAATCATAGTTTTATAGATAAACTAATTATCGAATGAGAGTAAAATTTCAAGGTCAAATTTTCGTGCAACGTAAATGTAACATTTGAGAGAAACGTTTCTGTTGCGAAAATATTCAAATTATTCTTGACTTGATTCTTAGAACGATTTAAAATTATGTCTTTAAGATGCAATTAACTACACACTTAGTGTTGATAAAGTATGAAATATTTCAGTTTCTCTTAGAAATATTTTTATTTGATACTAAATAAGGAAAATGTTTACATTTCAATGTAAATTACTGAGTAATAGTTCGCGTACTGTTGCGTGATACATATTAAAATAACATTTCGAAATTACACGAGCGGGAATTTAAATTTTGAAATTAATTCCCGTAATATACGCCGGAATTATATAATACTAAACGTGTATTTTTGTATTTGTGTGCGTGACATGGCCCATCGCTGGACTCAGAAGTATATATATTGCAATTTATTCTTCAATGTTCTATGGTGTTCTTCTATTTGTATTTACACTGTGGAAACCTTCAGAACGGTATTCGGCATTTTTGGTTTGATTCCTATCTACTAAAGCCACTACAACAGACATACTTGGATCGTCTTTCCAGAGTGGGACTCTCGGAAATGAAAACCTCCACGATGTCTCTCTGTGAGCAATTGTGTCACCGACATGATTGCTCGCAGGGACTGGTCCCGATTGACTTCGCAGTTCAGGATCTGTAACTCAGCGTACCAAGGAGGCCGCTCCTCTAACGTGTGTTGAGCGAAGTCCCGGTCCAGGCCACAATAGGGACACTTTGACATTGGTTCCCGTCTGACAACCGACGAGCAATCATTGTCAACCATGATGTGCTTTCGTCATATCCAGGATTGGAAAGACAAGACTGCACTCCAATCAAAAATCCCAACATTACGCCCAACGTAAGCGACATTACATAATTACAAACTATGTTAGATATTGTCTAGTTAATATTGATTGTGTTGTCTAGTTAATATTGATTGTGTTGTCTACCCGTGACCACGAACACTGCAAAGTGCTCGAAACGTCGGGATGTTTTAAAAAATAATTAATATACGCGATTCATCCGTTATAATTAGTTTTATTTTAATATTGATTGTTTCAACTTCAAAAACATCGAATTTGAGTGTCTATGAAACTATCCCAAGTTATGACCATGTAACGCTAAACAACTATATTCCAATGCAATACTTTACGATAGTTTACGGTACATTCTCCATTGTTTAGTTATCTAATTAAATACCTACTTATCTATTCACAACATCATTGTTTTTGGCCGGTCGCTTGTAGATCCGTTTCTTACGCCTAATATACATTTCGGGGTCAATGCCTTTCGACATCTTACTGTAATTATTATAATGATAATGTTACAATATCTGTAAGTATGGCCATTATTATCAATGCTGTGAAAAAAGTTTAAGTATAGACGAAATGTATGCACTGGAGTGGCATGATAGTATCGTGCGATGCTAGATGATTTTTGTCGGTAGAATCTACATCCTGTGAATACTTTATATTTAAATTATTATTTTAAATTTAGAATATTTTTTTTCTAAATAAATAAATAATATTTTGATTTATCAAAAGTATCGATACATCATGTCAATCACTAGTTTAGTGAAAATTCAGAAGCTTCACGTTCATTGTGTATACATGCTATTAAGCAACATACGAGTTAAAATTTCCTTTGTAAGAATACACTAATTATGAATATAGTTTAAAAAAAAATTCACACAATTTGAGCCAAGGCTAACAAGGCATATAATTTAAATTATTATGGAACAATAAAATTGGTCGGTTTATTCGTTAACCAATTATTTGCAAGCAAGATCTTATTAGGATTCTGCACGCAAGCGCGAACGTTACAGATTTAACGGGCGTTTTTAAAGCAAATAATTTTATGTTTTTTTTTTTTTTCTTAAAATACTCTGTGACTGAATTTTGTAAAGCCGTTGGTTTAGATAAAATCAATAAGTATATTTTTATTCAAAAAATCTTGAAAAAGTTCTTTTATATCGTCAAGCGCTACCAAAAGTTTGAAATATAGTTTCTATAGAAAGGAACCGGTGAGATACGCAGTAGTAATACCTTTTTTTAAAAATTTAAATATATTCGGCATTTGAATAATAGATTTTATATATTTTTAATAACTAACAGATTCCTGCAGCGCCTCAAGTCTAATATCCCTAATCAATAATAGTCCTATAAAGCCTATTATTCTGTGAAAAAAATATGAATTTTGTATCAAAATGATATGTGTATCGTTTGTACAATTTCGGACCTTATATACATTTTTTATATTTCATGTTTTGTTATATATATATATTTTGGAAACGAGTAGAATCGTTATTCTTTTAATATTATTTGTATACATGTATCTGTCCGGAATTGTACTAGTTTCTAAGATATGATTACATAAAATCGATATTAAAATTCGTAATTGTTTTGTCAACGCTCGCGTTATAATTGAGAAATATTTAAAAAAAATATTGCAACATCTGTGTTAATTTAAAACAGCAACACAGACACAATGAATGTGTTAATGATAACATGCAACACTATTACTTGTCGGTTCACACGTAATAAAACAAACATAATTGTATATTTATATAACAAACGGGGAAAACGCAAGTTTTCAAAATTATAAGAAACTATTATTGTATGTGGTAAGTTTTCTTTCATTTCTCACAAAAGTATTAAGAGCTGGTCTGGGGGACACGATACAAATCCGTTGCACAAGTTTCACGTGTTAAATTTGTGTTAATAATAATTATTTCGTGCGGGAGTGCGGGTTCAAACCCAGACACCACTGAATATTCATGTGCTTAATTTGTGTTTATAATTCTTCTCATATCTGGTGAATTAAAATATCGCGAGGAAACCTGCATGTTGCACAGAAATTCTGCCACATGCGTATTCCACCAACCCGCACTGAAATAGAGTGGGAATATGTTCCAAACCTTTGCAAAGGGAGAGGAGGCTTTAGCTCACCATTGGGAAATTTACAGGCTATTGTTGCCATGAAACCAGAAAACTTGCGTTGGATGAAATTCAGACATAAGTATACGGTATTCTATGTTATAACATCGCAAGGCTTTGAACGAACGCCTGATAATTTCTTCAGTAATACGACTTTATTGAGATGTTACTTTATTTTTATAAGAGCTGATATAATTACAAAGATATGAGATAATGATGTGGATATTAAAATTAATCTTCTTATATTTATTTTTTATGTATTGCGTCATCTTGATTTCAGTTTCACATTTTATATCAAAAACAATTATAATACTACCAAATGAAAAAGTCATTTTTTAATGGACTAAGTTATTAACATCAGATTAAGATCTCTGATGATTTTAGTATTGCATGTTATATAATAAGTAAGTACTATTTTTGTATTAACGATTACAGTTATAGTATGGTTCGATACGCATCTATGTATGGTTATATAACATGCTTTTCGTTTTTTAATCGAGTTATAAGCGATTTGTGAAAGAAACGATGTATTAATTAGATAAAATGTCAGTTACATACTTATTTGAATGTAACTTTTAAAAGCCTCATTAAAACGGAGCTGTGATTTACACAATGTAAACAATATTTTAGTCCACAAACAGTAAATCGTTTCACGATTGCAAACAAAACCGTATGTTCTAAGAAAGCCCAGTCACATCTGGAACTAAAACGATTTTTTATCGATAACACATTTAACACACATCACTAGAATTTGTTATCCTCGATAACGGTATATTCACTATACTCGATAAATACGGTTTTAACGTAATTTAAATTTGGAACACATTCTTATAATTTCACGTTATTAAAATTTAACACTACGCTTTTTAAAAAAATAATTTGAATTCGGAATAACTTTTCATTGTCTCTCACAGTCCAATCAGTTCAGATTACGTTGCACAAAAGAGTTCTATTTTTGAATTTATTTTGCATTTTCGATTTTCGAAACATTTCTATTTCGGTGAAACGGTAGAGCACATGGAGGCGCAAGCGCACAAATTATACTGAATGCCTTACTATTGAGATTCGTTTTCGTACCGTCTCGTGTGACGCAGAGCTGGGAAAAAAACAGAGGTGGCTGTTGAATAAACAATTGTTTGTTTAAGCTCCAGTTTGGTGACTTTTTGTCGAACACATTTTGATTGATCGAGTTACTGGAAACGTTAATTATGATGTAAACGAAATTGACTTCTTTTTTCGAGTTTTCGTACGTGCGCTACATAACGGGATAATGACTCTTTTAAACATTTATCATACACACCATTAATACAACATATATTTTGATTGAGTAAAGGTAATTGCTGCTGAAAAATCTTTGATAATTACTTGACATCCATTATTTATTGAACAACTGCTTTATATATTACTAATTATATTGAAAGGGCAATGAACCGAATGAGGAGATTTTAAATCACAAATTAAACGTATTTTAAGATTTATTTTATAGTTATGTCACTTATAATGAATCTTTATCACTTTTATTTGTGTTTCTGTGGCTTGGAACATTTATGCACAACATTGATAACATAGTTGAATTGTTAAGTTGTACTTCGTTATTTTTTTAATTAAAATATTTTAATTATGCTTAAACCACAAACACTTATTAACATTTTTTTATTTTATTTAATACAAGGCAAGACAAGAAGAATTGTTCTTTTGTTGTTGTTAAAATTTTTTTTTTTATTTTATTAACTTTGTACAACGCTATAATATTTTAAACCAAATTTGATAAATAAAAATAGGGTTTTTAGCAACTATACGCTTCACGTGGGTGTAAGTAATGGACCGATTTGGATTATGATTTTTTTTAAATATAGTTTATGATTACATTAAAATCCGTCGTATATGTCATATAGTAGTTTTTAAATAAAAATATAAGAAAATATATTAATTTTAAAATGAATGTCTTATCTATACAATAACGTTGTCTGTGATTTGTGCTATACCGTCTGTTACACGCGGCTGGCCATCGTAAGTGGTCGGTGGTAGATGGACGAGCTTCGCTGACCAAGGGAAGAATCACCGACCGTCGACGGTGTTGATACGATTGAATAAATTTATAAAAGTTTCATAAGAACGCATATTCCATGTTACCAATGGCTAGAATGATGTATTTCTGAACACTAACATCGTTGTGTAGTATTTAAAAAAGATACTATGCGAGTTTCTTGTCGTTTCTGCTCACTGGAGCTTGCTTTCCGATTCAGATTCAGATTTAGTAAAGTTTACTAAATAAAACACATTTGAATCGATTTGATCTGATGTAGTATATTTAAATTTACATTCTAAGTATGTATAACATAATAACATTAAGTAATGGTCCCAATAGTGGCTAAAGCTAAGGCTCCCTTCCATTCGAGGAGAAGGCTTGGTATTATCCACCACTCACCAGGCTACTCTGATGGGGGTTATTGGATGTAAATGTGGCCGATTCATAGCCGACATACGGAATAATTGTCTTAAGCCTTAACATGTTTCCTTTCAAAACTAAACAAGAAATAAATTATAAACTGAATTGAGATAATGAAACTTTATTTATGTATTATATTATTTGTATCTATGCATGTAGTCTATTTTACACCACCTACCATTTCTCTGTTGGCTACTACTCCATGTCACCTCGGTTGTATGGAAGAAATCGCTTTAAAGCGATAAGACCGCCGGTTGTACCATCTATTTTTTAATGTGTGTTCTTACTATAAGGCTAATCTGTTTAATTTGTGGTGTACAATAAAGTATTTAAATAAATAAATGAAAAATCTGATTTTGTCTCCGCAATCGTTGGGTAAGATTCATGTGTACTAACCCCTGAGCCATTTCGGCAAATCGTGGCGTTCGAATTTATTATGATGGCAAGTGACAGCAGTTTTAGTTGCTTTTTTGTATTAAACCCTTACCAGTAAATCGGAAGACGATTTTTTTGTGATGCCAAACTGAAAAAATAAACATAATACTATGTACATAAACGGCAGAATGTTTAGTGTGTTTCGGAGAATGATTGCGAATGGCTGTCTGTCTGTCTGTGGGTAGCTCTTAAACGATCGAATCACTAAACCGAATAATTAAGCTTAGACAAAAGCCTATAACAACAGTCAACTTATTCCTAAGGCACGAAGTCACTTGTTGACATTAGTATTATATCCCACAAAAAACATTAAATGTAAAAAAATGCCAAGTCTCTCGATGCAGTCTTTCCATCGTAAAAAGTTTTGAGATCTCATAGAAGCCAAGTCCTATTCAAATTATTTTGTAGTTGTAAATCAACATTTAGTAATTGTATCAATAGTTTTCTTTATATTATAATTATAGTTACTTGGCAATGAGCACAAGAAGAAACAAATAAAACGGCATATTTGGAGGAGTTGAAAGTAGAAGAAGAAGAAAGTAAGACACACGCCGCATGCGTAAACATTAATTTTCTTATAAAGCTTTGAGACTATTCCTGTGACAAGCATAAATTTTATATTATTGTCAGTATTTTAGCAAAATCATCATCCGTAGTCGCACCGTATCATCGTGATATATACATATGTGTATAGTTTGTCTACAGCCACTAAGATATATTTAATGATAGTAATTAATTAAATGCTAGTCAGTGCTATCTATTTTACTTACCTAAAACGTATGTAAATTTTATTCAATTTAGTTAACTTTTTAATCTCCTTTGTTATCATGTTGATTATATTCTTGTTAATCTGTTATCGTTTCGGAAAAAGGTTAAACTTTAATGTAAATAGAACTTCTTGGTTTATGGATTGAGATAGGGTTTCTAAGAAGGATCCTTATGTGTAAATGTGGTACACCTAACAAAAAAATCCAAGCTTTTAAAACTTAGTAGGTATATGTGACGGAATAAAAATATTTTTATTTTATTTATTCAATTCGTTTTATATTTGTAACAAGAAATTTATAAATAACAACATTTACTCTTAGTCACTAGCATTTTGGGAAGTAAAAACCACATGTTATACCACTTATGTATTTTATTACACTGGCCCACTAACCCTTCAAACCGGAACAAAGCTACACATTGCTGACCGTGGCATAAATGGCGATTGTACCAATACCAAAACTTTACATATACATTATAACGTTTTATTTAAATTCGACCTTGGAATCTGTCAGTCAAAAGTGAATTATTAAAAAATGCAAATGTTTTCAAATACGTAATACAAGCTTATAAAATATGTAGTAACCTTATATTGTGATATATTTTTGTTACTTCAACTAGTCGGCTGAAATCTAGCGGGTAGATGAAAAAACATGTCCATATACACATTAAAAGCAAATAAAAAATGCTAACTTCCAAACCCCGTTGATCTCCATTTGGGGTAGAGTTCGTAAAATCTGAACGTGTGTCTACATTCGTTTGTATGTTCTGAGATTTTATGAGTAATCAAGTATTTCGCGTTTATATATAAATGCAGATGAAATATTAGCAATTTTCATTAAAATAACATTTCATATCAACGTGTAACAATCAGAGTAATTTATAAACGTACTATTACATAAAATTCTGTAACGCGTAACATAAAAAGGAGCGCGAATGCAATCTCAGCTGCGATTACAAAAACTCACATTCGCTTCTAAATCACGATATAACGATAGATGTTTAAAAGTTCCGACTAGAGGCACCAAAAACCATATAAAAAATAGGATTTAAATAATAAAGTTAACTTCTTTACGTCCTACGAAATTAAGGTACGTAACAGTAGGATATAGAAATTACCAAAATCAAAATATACTTTATTCAAGTGGGCTTTTACAAGCACTTTTGAATCGTCATTTAACAATTAAGTGAAGCTACCACCGGTTCGGAAAGTAGATTCTACCGAGAAGAACCGACAAGAAACTCAGTAGTTACTCTTTTTCAACATTTAAAAAATACAATCGTATTAGTTAAATATAATTGAGTAATGTATCCTGTCTGGAAGTCAACGGGTTTAATACCTGTCGACTTCCAGACTTTCCAAGCTTTTTTTATCATCGACAAAATCTTGTATCGAATAATATGCCTTTTTTACCAATGTATTTTTTATAAACGATTTGAATTTACGAAACGGTAAAGTTAAAAATTTCTGTGGAATTTTATTATAGAAACGGACACCTTACTCCAAGAAAGATTTATTGACCCGGGATGAATTTCAAGATGTGTTAACATTAGTTTGGCAGTGGATATTCTAGAATACATGACGTCAGTGAGACCCCTTATGCTCCTGCATATTATTGGGGGAATAATTTTGACCACGGCAGACGAACAGGAAGGCCCGAATTAAAAGTGATCAGCTTTTTCCCATAGACAAATCCTAATAAGACGTATGTAGCTTCTCTTCTTTGGTTCTATGGCCTTCAAATCCAGAATTGATACGTTAATTTTAATTATAGTAATCGTTATATAGATCAGACAGGTGAAGTTTTAAACAGTACCCAAATACCTAGTGCTATATTTTTTCTTGGGAAAGCCAAATTAATCCTTAAATTTCAAAAAGTGTATACACTGTGATAAAGAAGCGCGCTACGCGTCGCGGAGCGTAACGTGGCGTAACTGTTGATTGTGTGAAGTAACCCTAACACTTGCGATTCAAAGCATGCCATTTTCAATCCTATTAACATATTCCTAAGTATTAAATTCGATCAAGATCTTTTACAAGTTACTCCGGTGCTTTATTTCTTGACCCTAACTTGACCGTAGGATTGTTTTTTGTCAGGATTTTTAACGCTTACTAAATAAATAAACCAACTCCGAATTCTGCATTGTAAACACAAGGATCAGCAGTGCGTTTCTGTAAGAATTCACTTCTCATTTCACTCGTGAAAAGTTGACAATACGTGTATTCTATACATTTTATAAATAATATCGTCAATGTCACATATCACAATCTGACATTTCACCCTCGTATTCTGCGGTGAGATTCGATTTTCTTGTTACACAGAATAGCCCTACAGGACTAACACTACAATACATTAATTTTCACTTTGCATTAGAATCGAAACACAGCCGTTGCCGTTTAGCTGTGATTTTATTTTAATCCACTAACAGAACGATAACGAACGTTAGGTATAGAATCCATTAGCAGAATTGCCCCCATGTAGCTTGTCGTCGTTCATTCGTTTGTGGAATTGGAATCCATGAAACCAGACGTGCACAATCACTTGCTTCATGTTAGACCTTAATTAAACAATACATATAGGTATGTTTCTGTTACCGTGTATTAATATATTTTTATATTTATTGTTTTTCCAATGAAGTGTATTTTTATTTGTCCTTGGAGAAGGAATATAAAGTCAAGTATTATTTATGGCAACCAAATCAAATATCAAAATCAAACCGCCCCTCCTAAAGACGGCCGAAATAGAGTAGTAACTAGTCTTTCTAAAATTAACAATTTTATGTATGTGAGACCAATGCTTTGAGATAGATATATAAAGGTATCCTTTAATGAATCTAATTAAAATGAGGATGAAACTCGCATTACGTAAGGTCAGATTAAATAAGCCATTTTCTAAAGAACCTTCAAACTATACGATTTCTTAAATGGCCTGGTTAAATTCAATTACAACGTAAATAATAATTTCATGTTAACTTTTCATACATTTATTAAATCTATATTAATATTATATATGTGAAAGTAACTCTATCTGTCTGTCGTACTTTCACGAGTAAACCGCTGAACCGAATTTGATAAAATTTGGTATGAAGCAAACTTTAACTCCTAGAAAGGACATAGGGTAATTTTTTGTCTAACACATGACAACCGACACCCTAAAATTAACGAAGCCGGCTTCGACTACTAGTTTATTATTTTTAGTATAACATTGCTACATCCCATAATATTGTAATACCTTAACAAATTTATATTTTCATGTCTTTGCATTTGGATTCGAAACAAATCAACGTATAAATTTAGAGGGATATAACGCCCAGTTTTGTTATTTAGTGGAAACGCTTGTTCATTTTTCGCCTTGAGGATCGGAATTGCGATTCAACGAAAACATTCTGTTAGCATTCCATACAGTATTTTATAAATATTTTCTTCAGTGATTATTATCATTTTTTTAATAAATGGAGATTTTTTTAATTTATTCTATTTTTATCTTTTTAATTTAGAATGGACACACACACACATATACACACACCGATATACGGTTTTGCCATCTTTACAAGACACAGGAGTGTAAACTACCAATTTGAGGCTCTCGGCTACTAAGAAAATTCAACATATACATATACATTAAATATCATTATAAATTATAAACCAAAAACAAAGGTCTCAGTCTATATTAATTTAAATAGTTGTACTAACTTACATGACTTTAGTAACTACTGATTTTCTTGCCGGTTCTTCTCGGTAGAATCTACTTTCCGAACCGGAACACTTAATTGTAAAATGACGATTCAAAAGTGCTTGTAAAAGCCTACTTGATTAAAGTTTATTTTGATTTTTATTTAGATTTCGATTCTGCCCGAAGGTAACTCATATGCATAGCATGAAATATGTACATATATGTATATACAATGTTTTTATCTATGACTAAAATATTGTTTTCAAACGTTAATAAAGGTAAATTAAAATAATGCTGTTTGAACTTGGAATTCGTGTTAAAACTTTATGTTCGTTCTTGAAGAATCGTCATGTGTATTTTGTTGTGTGGTCATTAATTTCGCGATCATTATACCCAGGAACGTCATTTAATAATCCCAAGGTGTATTGGTAACAACTACTTTTTGAAAAGATACCTAAGAAAGACTACAATGACAACTAAAATTAAATTCATAATTTTTCACGACGACACATTCAAAGTGTACATTACGTCATAATCATAACTCTCTTGTCTTGTCTTCTCGACGATTCGATATATATATATATATATATATATATATATATATATATATATCAAATCGTCGAGAAGACAAGACAAGAGAGTTATTAGCATATGGGCCACCTGGTGGTAAGTGGTCACCATCTCCCATAGACAATGACGCTGTAAGAAATATTAACTATTTCTTACAGCGTCAATGCGCCACAAACCTTGGGAACTAAAATGCCTTGTCCCTTGTGCCTGCAGTTACACTGGCTCACTCACCCTTCAAACCGGATCGCAACAATACCGCGTACTGTTGTTTAGCGGGAGAATATCTGATGAGTACTACCCGTACCTACCTAGGCGGGCTTGCACATAGCCCTACCACCAAGAAATGTTTGAATGTTACTCCTTTCCATATAAAAACACTATCCAATTATGTCAAATATTTATATACAATGACGAAATTTGTTGACGTCATGTTTTTATAGGTTTAACGATAACAATCACAAAAATCACAAAGTTATAACTATAGCATTAAATTTGAAGGTTTATATGGGTGTGTGGGAGGTACCACTACATATAAAGTAATATATTCATTGAAAGTAAAAATGTATTTACTATCGATACAATGGACATAACATTTTACTTCTCGAGGTTAGTTATTTTATATTGTGCCAAAATGTGTAGTGGTAACAGACGGCCCATTTGCTAGTCTGCCTGCCTATATAAACGCATAGTTCCTGGCCTCAAACGAACCCTTTAAACACAGGTGCAAAAGTAACCGCCACGCTATTTGCGATCTAAAGGCAGGTGTGAGGTAACAGCACGTAACAGGACAAAGGGAAATATGTACATACATATACATAATATGTGTTGTTTCAATTTTGCGAAACTATTTTTAGACATAGGTTACATTTTTATTAATTTTGGTAAGCGCAGTCACATTAATAAACAGTTGACGCATTAAATTATGAATACATTGCATTGTGTGGAATTTGTATTGTTTTTGATTTTGTATTCGCTTTCTTTGCTTAAATATAATGTTCATTCGACTTTTGTTTTATAATCAATCAAAATTGGAAATGAATTATCAGTATCCATACATCATTAGTTATGTGTTCCATAACTAAATTTAATACGATGGTTGGGAGCGCATGTTTTTAATTATTCCTTAGATGTTAGTATTTTAATGACATATGTAAATATTATATATTTTAAAGAATTATTCGATATCATCGTTCATAACAGATCGATTACATTTTATGGTTTTCATCTTGACAGTAATGTATGTAACAAAAATTAAAGTAACGGTCTCTAATATTCCCACAGCTGGGCTAATGCGTCCTCTTATTTTGCAAAGAAAGCATATTCTATCAGGCTACTCCAGTGGCACAAACCTATGGCACATATTTACACACACAAATTTGGTAACGATTTTACCTACCAGACCTAAGCACATGAAGATACAGTTGAGCTCTGCATATTGCCGAACTTGCAATATTGTTATTTGTTTTTTATATGATATAGGTTAGCGGAAGAGCAAATGGGCCAAGAGATGGTCAGTGGTCACCATCGCCCTTACTGAATGTGCCACTAACCTTTTTAATTAACATGTCCTTTGTGCCTGTAGTTACACTGGCTCACTCACCTTTCAAACCGGAACACAACAATACTGTAAATATTAAAGTATTAGTTCAAACCACTACCTAGGCTCTATTAATGCATATTTATATTGGAAGAGGTTACAAACCATAAAATAGGTCACTCGTTGACCTTAACAGGCTATAAATACATATTGAATAGTGATTATATGTTACATTATATTGATAGTGAATTAAAGGCTATTTATTAAGTACATAATTATATTAAACGTGGCTCAAGTCAGCTGGAAATGATCGTTAGTAATCATATCAATAGCGCAGATGCTGTAACACTTGATGTCTATTTTATGGTTACAGTATGAATGAGTTATGTTATTAGAAGAGGTTCCGTACGTATTTTTATTCGTAGAAACCCAGGTACGTATTAGTAGAAGTATTAATTATTGAGTGTTATTGATTGGTAATGAAAGTATAAGTTATATATTTATTTGACCAATGGTTAATCTGAGTTTAATATAGTATAAAATAATGCCAGTGAGAAATTTAAAGGCTGTTACTGTTACTGCCTGTTTCTGTTAATCTGAGTTTGATCGTCGTTATTAACTAGCGTTTTAGTGAGTTTTTAATTGAACGCTGATTGTATTTTAAATAAAGTGTTGCAACAAAATTGTGATAGTCTGACATTAAAGGTCGATCGTGACCTTAGGGGGTTCTGAAGTGATCAAATACTATTATACATATAATCATTTTTATATGTTCTAAAATTTCATCAACCCACACTTGAACAGAGTGTTTAATAAGGTCTTATCCTAGTAGGATTAGATTACTTAGAGTGAGTTGAAGACTCATCATAGCAATGGGACACTTATACCCAGTTACTTTCTTTTTCTTTATGCAATCTGCCTGTTTTTGAAGTATCATTCTTCCACATATTATGTGTCGATTTAAAAACATTAGATTTGCGTGGATCAAGCTCTGACCAGGGCGTTAATTTTCCTTTAATGCTACAGTCTGTAAATTAACTTTTATTTTCTTATATTTATGAGTTTCTTGTCGTTTCTTCTCGGTAGAATCTACTTTCAGAATCGGTGGTAGCTTCACTAAATTGACGATTCAAAAGTGCTTGTAAAAGCCTAATTGAATAAAGTTTATTTTGATTATCAATAAACCATGTGTTTACAAACTGAAAATTGAAATACCTTTGATTGAGAAACAAAAAAAAATACATATCTTAATGACTTAATAGATCTGTCACTTTTATTTTCGATATTAATTAATATGCGATTTGTTTTATACAGCTCAATAAACGTATTACAGATTGGTCCAAATAAGCTTTGTCCGAAATCAAAACGGTGCCACGCGGGGGCGGACAGCTTCATGTGATTACAAGTGGAACGATTAGGGATCGAAATACTTCCTTATGCCGGTCTTTTTTATCTTTTGACGCTATCACGGAAATGATTTCTTTGAACTTTATAGAAATCTTGGTAATACATGTATTTATCCTATGACAATTAAATAATACGTAAATAAACACAGTGAACTTAGATAAACATACATATACACTTATCTTATAAATAAAAGTAGCTCTGTATATTTGTTTATCAAATCAAATAAATTTTATTCAAGTAAACTTCACAATGAAGCGTCTATCTGATGCTGATAACTGATGAGCGATAATCTGCTTTACCGATCGAGAATGACGTATTGCGTCGCAATGATTCGATGTTTAGTTTCCAAAGGTACTATGACTTTAAGACTTGATAAAGGAATTAATTTGAAAACTGACGAAGGTTTTCTTACATACCTGTAGATACAACTAAGGACCAAGGTTGCCCGGGGTGTCACGGTCGCATGCGCAAGCGATCCCGTGACGCCCCGGAAGAGACGCATTGGGTACCTCTGGGTTTGGGGAGATATTCGGATGTGGTAAGGTGCGCGCAGTGATATGGGTACCGGCGAGTCCCATGTAGCTTTCTTCATGTGTGGGAAACTCATGAGAGCACTTATGTAGCGAGAAGGCTTATATGAGACTTTATTAGCCGAATAATTTAATCATTTTTACAGCTGATCACGCACCGACCAAAATTCTGTTATTTCTTTTTTATGTGATAGGTTTTTTTTATGACATAGATTGCAAACGAGCGGGAGGCTCACCTGATAAATTCGACTACCAACGCCCATGGACATCTGTAACCTCAGAGGGATTATATTTATAAATCATAATCAAAATTAAGATCAAAATATTCTTCAGGTATTAATGTAGGCTCATAAAAGGAAATTGAATGAAACCTAAAGCTACCACCAGTTCGGAAAGTAGATTTCATCGAGAAGATCCGTCAAGAAACTCAGTAGGTTACTTTTAGTTCCATTTCATTACAGAGTATGTCAGTAAACTATAATCTTTCTTTTGTATATAATTACTGTACAGGCAAAGCATTAAACCCGTAATTACATGGAATTGTATTATTTCTATTTTCCCTTTAAAATAGACTTAAGTTTGTATTTGCAACATAGCCCAAGGGGTCTTGCGACTTTCACAGGTTGTTCGCATTCCTGTAAGCTATTGAGACTGTTTTTTTATTTGTCCTAGCTAGAGCGTTAACCTTTTAGCTTTGTTATAGAAACTAAGAATCAAAACAATTAAAATATACTTTATTCGATACGGCTTTTACAAGTATTTTTCAATCGTCATTTAACAATTATTAAGGATGCTACCACAGGTTCGGAAAGTAGATTTCGTTTCAAACATTACACATGGAAACTTTACACTTTAATTCGACCTTAAACATACGAAACCGTTTTAGTTCTGTGATAACGTCATAGTTCATACATAACCCACAATTGACAGTCAAGGTGATCCATCTAATAAATATCGACTGATTTGATACGCTGTCCTAATATGGACACTATCTTAAATTATTTACGTAAAATAATGTAATAAACTCATTAAATTTAGGAATAACTTATTTGGTTACATATATATTATAAGTAATTATCTCAAAAATATACCAAGTGCCACACTCTTTAGATACATCTATCTGAGTTTTATAAAGATGCGTTGTGTTCTAGTTGAGTACCCATTAGGTAAGTGAGCCAATGTATGAACAAGGGATTTTTAATCTTATTTAGTGGCAGCATTACTGGGTGACCGCATTTCAAAAATGGGCGCTTTAAGGTACGCTACGGATTTGAATGCGCTTTTCGTCAATAAACAGTATTATTTCAGAGGAAGATTTATGTTTAATACCTACTTATTATAGTAGAGAAAAACGTGAATTTTTGGAAATCTAGTCGGGATAAATCAAGAAGTTTTCTTTTTATCTTGGTTTTCATCCCAAAAGATGTATCCGTTTTCCGTGTACATTGTTGTTGTTAGTAATAATAATAGTAGATAGAGATAGATATTTAAAAGGGAGTAATAACTCCGTTGTCGAGTGGTATGTACATCGGTTTTCATGGTTACACCACTCCGAGGTCCCGGGGTCGAATCCCGGCCGAGTTCATGTAGATTATCATTAGTTTTCTATATTGTCTTGGGTCGGGGTGTTTGTGGTACCGTCGTTACTTCTGATTTTCCATAACACAAGTGTCAGCTACTTATATTGGGATCAGAGTAATGTATGTGATGTTGTCTCATATTTATTTATTATTATTTTTTAACTAATACTTGTTGCTGAATTATATTTTTATCATTTTGACAAAACCGTTTCATCCTAAATTTGCGCTGGAGTTTAGCAACTTCTCCGCGCTTATATAAGAAACATTTTTTTCATATTAAATTAACATGAATATTCGGTCTGTCTGTTGACGTAATTTGTAATGCAATGTTTCGTAAACCGCCTGATATGGTAAGACCTCACAGAGAGGTCTAAATTCTCAGAAACAACGACTCAATTATATTCACCCACGCATAAAAACGTACCCGGCTTAAACTCCGTACAAACGAACGGATAATTAATAAAATTTGAAAATTAAATGCAGATTAGAACAAGACTTATTTTAAATTTATATTAATTTCGGTGAATTTGAAATTTAATTTGAAAGATTAACAGACACGTCCAACAACAACAGCCTGTAAATTCCCAGTGATGGGCCTCTTTTGCTTTCCTTTGCTTTCCTCTTTTCCTTTGAGGAGAAGGTTTGGAACATATTCCACCACGCTGTTCCAATGTGGGTTGGTAGAATACACATGTGGCAGAATTTCTATGAAATTTGTCACATGCACGTTTCCTCACGATGTTTTCCTTCACCGCTGAGCACGAGATGAATTATAAAGACAAATTAAGCACATGAAACAGCGATGCTTGCCTGGGTTTGAACACGGAGTCATCGGTTAAGATGCACGCGTTCTAACCACTGGGCCATAGACAAGTCCATTCCATACCAAATACTTTATCATCATTACATAGTATGAAACAAAGTCGCTTACTGTCCCTTTGTATGTTCTTATCTTTAAAATTACACATGATGACAGTATATCATTATATAGAGTGATTCCAGAGGAATGTTTTTATATACAATACGTGGACAACATAGTATAGAAATATTGATAATTTAGACCCTTTTATATTTAGTATCAGCATTGCGCTCGTGCGAAGCTGAGTCGGGTCGTTAGTTTGTATGTATTTTTATGAAGTGGATGAAGATTATAAAGACTGTTGGATGAAATTCTGCCACAGCTATATTCACGCATCAGCCATTGGTTTAGTCAAACGAATAGTTCTAAATTAAATTGAAATGTAGCTTAAATATGATTCGTGGTAGAATATTAAGGACCTCATATCACTTTTAAATAGTCATAGTAACATACATAGCTGTTCGGATAACAATTTTGAGAACAAATTCAGTTGTTACTCTTTTTCGCAAGCGCAATTACATAATGATATGTATTAAGCATGTAAGAAATAAACTAGTACTAAACTCGTATTATTATTTATAATATTTTCTTGTACTAGCACTCTTGACTTCGTTCGTATTAGTGGGCATTTTTTATAATAAATAAATGAAATTAAAAAAAAGACAGTAAGTATAAGACAGTACCCAAGGAAGACATTCAATTGAGATTCAAGCTTGCTTCATAGCGAGTTTCATCAAATTTAATTTAGTGGTTGGTCTGTTAAAGAATAACAAACGGACAAGCAGTCACGTTTGCATTTATAATATTAGTATATATTCTTAAGCCTTATTATTTGTTTTTTAAGATTATAATTATTCATGGCTACAGTTGTGTTCTTGTGTGAATTGAAAAAAGAAATCACAAGCGCAAGGGGTACCATAACTTGTTATATATTTGTTATAGTCCAGGGCTGTGTGTAGTAAAGTTGGTGTGACCAATGAATATTTAGTGAAATGAACAAGATATGAAATATGTCCAATTCCAAATACGTAAGGAGCAAAGATAAATAAGTAGTAGTGTGCATTCGCGAAAAATGAAAAATTGGATGTTGGTGAAGTTTTTGAAACTTAAATTTAAATGGATATACGTAGTAATGGGGAATAATGATGAATGATAAATAAAAGCATAATAATCAATAATAAGTAGGGCATTATAGATAACAGTTATTTGTAAATCGCATTGTATATCATGTAATTCTAATGTTAGTGTTTGTAGGCTGTGGGGAACGTTATAGTGAAGCAACAAAATAGGATACATGACCAAAAATGATTACAAATACCTGACACTGTGGGCTACTACATTAATAATTAGCTATAATTAAAAACATTTAAGATTAAGTGCACTTGGAGAGGCCTATGTCCAGCAGTGGACAAAAAAAGGACTGATGATAATGAACAATAAGTTTTGTACATTAGTGACGTATGAACAATAGAATGTGTCGTTTCGGACTATCGAGAATTTGTATTCGCTTTGCTTCGTTGATCGAAACAGGCTGTAGGTAGGTACTGCAAGCTGTTCTGCGGCGTTTTCTTGGTCAACAACAGCCTGTAAATTCCCACTGCTGGGTTAAAGGCCTCCTCTCCCTTTGAGGAGAAGGGTATATGTAGTGGTGCTTCCGTGCTTGCCTGAGTTTGAAACCGCAATCATCGGTTAAGATGCACGCGTTCTAACCACTGGGCCATCTCAGCTCCGTTGTACATTATACTTATATATCTTGATTTGCTGAATGAGAAAAAGCTATCATTTACTATATTATATATGACAATCAACATATGATTCACGTAGGATATCAACAAATAACAGTTAGTTAGACCTAAAAACTTAAGTGAGAAAGATAAAATCTATATCGATTAAGTTATAAAAATAAAGCACTAGTATAGTAATAAATAACTTAAACTCAAGAAAAACCGGTAAAAAATGTCAGAGAGATTATATATTGACCAAAAGTTGTTACATTTTTTTTTATAAATAGCCCGCGGGTGATAGTTCCTACTTAATTTAATTGTACCTTCATAAATTAAAGAGGTGTTTTCAATTAAACATTTCAATTCGAAATAAATATTCGATTAATTCGAATTTCGAAATTCGAAACGAATTATTTTAAAATAAGATATATCGAAATTTCACAACCCTAAATATAATACGAAAAAAAATTACTAAAAATGTCGATAAATTAAATTCTTATTTTGAAGTTGAACTAAATAAGTGACAGCCCTAGATGGTATTATCGCAATTATTTAAGTTAAATCATTGCACGCATCGGTCGTTGTATAGATCACGCGAACCCAATTTGCTCACTCCTTTTATTTTTAAACACCCTTACATGAGCAAAATTAGAAGATTTAATTATCATACAAGAAGTATACTTATCAGCATAAATAGTATACTTTGTATTGGAAACCGAATTCATGATGTATAGGGACTGAGACTCCGGTTAAGATGTAGATGTAGAAAGGTTGTAAGTTCAAAAAAGGCAATATTATTCTGATATGAGATGTTTATTACAAACAGTAGCACATTCTTTTAGATTTCTAAGGGTGCCATCCAAAAGCAGTTTAAAGAGACCTGTCGTGACTGCTCTTAATGTTTTGTATTTAGTTGGCAAACATTTAATTCCTAAAACATAAATAAAAATTTTAACAAAAAGAAAAACCGACTTAAAACAAAACACAATTTTAAAACAAAAAAAAAAATTCACTTAAAAGTAATAAAAATAATTGCGTATTGAACATATTTTTTAGAGTCCTCCTAAGTAAAATTAAATGAAAAATATTAGACTACTTAAAAGTCGATTTACTATTATATAACGTAGTTATAGTTATTGTTATATTTGGAGCCGGTGTCAGCCAAGAAAACCCTAAAGTATATCTATCACACAGTAAAAACTTATGAGGTAACAAACATAAAAAATAAATTAATTAATACGTCGAATTGATAACCTCCTCATTTTTGAAGTCGGTTAAAAATAATATTATTTGTGGTTTTTATTATTTATTTTGCCTACCTGTATTCAAATATATATATTATATTAATATTATCAATGTGAAAGTTACGCTGACTGTCGCTCTCACGACCTGATCGCTGAACTGAATTTGATGGAACTTAGTATGGAGGAAACTTTAACTCCAAAGGACAGGCTATTTTTTTGCCTAACACGTGACAACCAACGCCCTAAAACGCCCTAGCGAAGCCGCACGCGACTACTAGTACTATATAAATAATGCATTAAGAATATAACATACTAACTGTTATAACACTTAGCGCCATCTATCAAAAATAATTTGAACTAAAACAGGCGGGTAATTGATAGATCACAAAACTAAACTTGGGTAAATATTTCTTACATTTTATTTGTAAACCTAAATACTTAATTCTTACCTTTGAAATACACATCGTCTGGGAAGAGTCCCCGATTGTAATTTCTAACATGATCCAGTTTGATGGAATAATAATAAACAAAACACAAATAAAAACACTTTCACTGTAAACAAAGTAAATATTTTACAAAGTTTTTATATTTATCAAAAACGTTCCTTCGTTCGTCGGTGTTTATTGAAGGATAGATTAGAATCTGTTTCGAGATTCGAGTCACGCATTGTGGCTGTCTAACTTCGCAGTCGACACAACACATACCGTGTTTTACTGTGTCCGACACAGTGTTATTTATGCAATAATTTACGTACAATGTACATATACGTATCTACTAATAATATTCACTTTCTAGTATTACTTAATGATTATCAATACCGATTTTATTATTTTAATATTAAATATACGTGAAAACGGTACAATTATTACTCTTATTTCATCTATTGAATCTTATTCATGTTGGTGATTGAATTTAAAATAAATTTCGTTAATAAAATACTGTTTGAAACTTGACATTGTTTATATAGTTGGAAACGTCTTATTTACTATTTCTTTCTCGCTCGCACTAATTATACTAAACGAATTATTATTAATTAAAGTTTTTGTGCTTCGAGTATTCCTTGGTAGTGGGATTTAAATATTTGTTTATTGAATGTAGGCAATTTAAGTAGTATTGTTTCTAAGATATACTGAAGTAGTAATATTTTCTTTAATTAAAACCTCTTTTTGTAAAATTATAAGCAATTGTAAACCAAATCAGTGAGTATATAAAGGTGAAAATTGTTTGCCATATTTGAACCGATGATATCTATAACTGTGCAAGCCCTGCAGTTCCAATACTAGCGTTTCAAGGAAGGACACGTGAGAAATATCAGGACGCTATTTGAATTTTATACAATTTTAATACTGACCGTAATACGTAGAAACGAACGTTGGAGCCGTGACTTGGTTTGAGATCGCCTGGTTCACTGACACATCCACAGGTTGACCATCTTGACGGCCTATTTTCTGAAATGCATAAATTATTACTTTTAATACAATGTACCGATTTAATAACATACAATGTAATGTTTAGTAAGAAATCAATTAATTATTCGTAGCAGCGCCATCTGTTAGTGATTCTTGGAACTGTATGAGATTGTACTGTTCTGCGTGTAACTACGCGCTTGAAAATATAGATGGCGTTGTGCACATTAAAATGATTCTAAAGACGCGAGTGAACTTTCATAAAATTTGTATAAAAACAAAAATGTTTGACTTACTTGTATATCACAATGATCTTTACTTCTTTGGTCCTCGATAAGATTTATGTTTTTAGTTTGCATTTTCTGATGCTGTGTCGTTATTTCTGTCTGTATCTGTAAAATTAAATGCTGTTTTATTAAAGTTTCATGTTTAATCTTAGTGAGACTACAGTAGAATTCCGATTATGCGGATCAGGAAATAAAAGCAGGCGCATTCCGTGTAACCGAAAATCCGGGTAGCCCATTTCGGAGTACATCAAACAATATATAAAATTAAATATTTTTTTAATATATAGTGGGTTTTACATATATCCCGCAAACGAATAAGAGCGGGAGTACACCGACGGTGGCTGGAACAAACTTGTCGTCGGAAGTAAGTTGTTATTTTGTACTAATTAGAGCCAAGACCAATGAGTCCGGATAATCGGATATTCGGATAATCGGATAATCGGATATTCGGATAATCGATGTTCGGATAATCGGGATTCTGCTGTAGTTTGTGATAATATTTTAAGTAAATATATCTGTAAACGACTTTTTCTTAAAACACAGTAAATAAAACGCACAGAAAGAAAAAAAAAATAATTTATCTCATTTTATATTACTTTTAGTTACTTCTAGTTTGTAAGCGAAATATCATATCTGCGTCATAAGTTTATATATGACTACTGAGCTCAAAGTTCCGGGACACCAGAAAGTCTGACACTATTGGCTCCAAGATTTTTTTTTCAGTCTGTGAAGAATTCTCAGTAAACGAAAAGAGTCTGTTATATAAGTAGTCGAATATTATTTTTAATTATTAATAATAAGAGTTTTATTAGTACATACTAATTCATTATAAATTAACTCAGTTCAATTAAAACAATTTCGAATAGCTAACTCAGAATTAATTTAAACTTTAATCGTTAAAGTAATAAAGTTATAATATACTTAAATAACTCAATTTATTACGGTTAATAATTCAAATAAATTTACATTTTCTGATAAACAACCCGACATTCTGTTTACAATGGAAATTGATTTACAGAGAAATTTGTCAGTTGAGCGAGAAGCAGTTGGAGGGACAAATTATATCCAAAATATTATTTCTTCCGTTCTTTAATATACACTTCGTATGCATTTAAATTTAACGAAAATGTTATTGTTGTAGCCTAAGTTACTCCTTATTACATCAGCTATCTGCCAGTGAAAGTCCCATCAAAATCGATTCAGCCGTTCCAGAGAATAGTCGGAATAAAAACAATATATATTGATATAAGTGTTTAAAATTGAAGATGGACTCTCCAATTTCATTATATGTAGATATATAGATAAGTATTTTACACTTAACTACTGTTCTATTAATTATAAAGCGGTTCTCGAGCCGCGTCTGTTTATCTGAACGCGATAAACTCAGGAATTACCGACCTGATTATAATAAGGTTTTCTTTAATGTTTAAACGGATTCACGAGAAGGCTGTACAAGTTGAGGTATATAATTCAGTATTCGTATATTCACCAAAATATGTCTATACTTGTTAAAGATGTCAGAATAAAAGCATGTAGAGCGGTAGGATCACCGCCGTTCTGATTTGTATAAAATCTTAAAAATAATCTAAATCTATTAAAACTTAATAAATATGTGAAAATAATTCGTTATCATTTTAATGTCTCGTATGGGGTATTGTAAAATGAATATAAAAAATGGTTCCTTCAATTTGAAGTCTAAGACACATATATAAGTGTATTAATTTGTTATCATCACAATACTATGACGGCAGACTATTCCGATTTAAGCATATGTAACAAACTTTTGATTGACATATGCCTTCGATTTTCTAATAAGTCTTATATTGTGCAAAACAAACAGTCATTGATCAATATATAACTATTTACAATACAGAAACTATTCCAATTAACCACATACTTCTACATTAATTTGAATTCCAAAGTTCCAATAAAAACTTCGCATTCAAAACCTCTTTTTTACTCGAATCCATAAACATTTTCAACAAGCCTTTACTCGTCCTGTTGACATCGGCTCTGCTTAGGGCTTCTTACCTAAGACTTTCGTATCTGCAATGTTATAAGCTAGCCACTAGAATAGTCTTGACATCCGCCTGAGGAGGTACCACTTTCTCATCAGATATTTTACCATCAAACAGCATTGTTATGTTTCAGTTTTAAGTGTGAGTAAGCCAGTGTATTTTGGATTGGTGTAATGTAAGAAATCGTTAATATTTCTTACTAAATATAATTGCATTTATATTTCGACTATGTATATCAAATGTTACAAAAGAGTAACTACTGAGTTTGTTACCAATACTTCTCGGTAGAATCTACATTTCGAACGGGAATGAAGTATATTTTGATTTTGATTTCGTCTGTGTGATCGTTGCTTTAAAATTCCAAGCACTTGAGCGACTAAGTAACTTAGACGTCATAGTTACTTGGTTACACAAATGCTGTTTAACTTAGCATACGATTCACATCACTTCCGCTACATTTGGTTGAGCGTGTAGTAAATCTATTATTTATAACAGACACGCTCGTGTACGAAAGGCAGGAGACTTAAATGTTTCATTTTAAAACATTATTGATAGAAAAGTTACAACAAATTTCGACTTTGAAATCTTAATCTCGATGTGCTAGAAATAATATGAATTTAATATAAGGCCGGTTTAACTATGTGAAGGCTTCTAGCCACGTGCCTTGAAGCCACTCCACTAACACAGACACAAATACACAAGACAACATAGAAAACTAATGATAATCTATATCGACTCGGGCGGGAATCGAACAGGGAACCTTGGAGTGGCGTACCCATGAAAACTGGTGTTCACACTATTCTACTATTCGCACCTAGATATCCGAAAATCTACAAAAGCAGGACCTTTAAGGCATATTTTCCCTTACGCAACCACCCTGTGGAGCATTCGTCGTCGATTTTTCTAAACCGATATGACTTCAAATCTAGAGCTTATACATTTCTCAAAGACGGGGACTTTTACATTGTTAATTTACAGAGTTGAATTATTATACATCAGTCAAAATCAAAATCCAAATTAACTTTATTCAAGTAGGCTTTTACAAGCACCTTTGAATCATCATTTTACAATTAAGTTAAGCTACCACCGATTCGGAAATTAGATTCTACCGAGAAGAACCGGCAAGAAACACAGTAGTTACCCTTTTTTTAACATTTAAAAAATACAAAGGCATATTAGATAAATACAATTATTTAAATTTTATCCTGCTTGGAAGTCAACAGGTATTAACTCCACGCTCTTTTATTATCTATACAATCTTGTATTGAATAATATGCTTTTTCTACCAATGTATTTTTTACAAACCATTTGAATTTACGAAACGGCAAAATTAAAAATGCCTGCGGAATTTTATAACCGTAATTCTGATTACCGAGGCATACGAGTCAGTAATACCCCCAAGGCACACCAATCAGTATATCACATTAAAAAGTTAACTCATACTTGATCATAATCCTGTTCTCTGTTGAAATTGGTCTGTCTATACGGAAAATGGATCGCCATTTTATTTATAAAATTCTGTAAACATTTTAATCCGTCAGAAACGAGACCCCTGATCGTATTCAATTTATTTCTGACCGAACGTACTCGTAATCTATCAATTTCGATATCGTATAATATTTTCGCTTTGCAATAACAATGTTGAAAGGTAAACATATATCAGAAATATATACATATACATAACGGGACCAGGCTTGTACGTAATGTATTGTGTGTGTGCGTAATGTATCTTTATTATTTCTTATAAAGTTGTGATTGGTAGTAAAGTCAAAAGTAAGCCTGTAAACATCCCACAGCTGGGCTGATATTCTCCCCTTGAGGAGAAGTTTTGTCGCTTATTTCACGCTTTTCCTATGCGCGTTGGTAGATAATATTATAATATGTGGGCAGACTTCCTTAGATGCATTGACATTGTACTACATTCGAAAATATTAACTTATATCCTATAATTATATTACGCGTCATATTGATCTATATGAAATGTACAATGTATTTAAAGTACTTTATTAGACAAGGATAAACGGTGTATTACTAAAAATAGCTCCGAAAATAAGCCTTTATTTCTCGTAAAAAGTAAAAGATATTGTGGGCTAGCCCTAAGAGATGGATATATACCATCATGGACTTTTTAAAGTCCCTTTTAAAGTGTATACTACTGTAGTACATTATTTTGATTTATCTCATAGGGTTCAGTAAGCGTTAACAATTTCGGCGCCAATAAATAATGCGTTTATTTATGACATCACTGTATAATCTAAATTTTTCAGTGTTTTTCTTCTATATTGTGGATGTGGAATACATGCACAATATAGTAGATAATCTTGAATTAATCTCTCTATTAAAAAAAGCGCATTAAAATCCTTTGTGAAATTTTAGAGATCTAACTTTTAAGTATACATACGGACAGACGGCGGTAAGCCTTCGTTTGGACATGGACAATCAATTTTGCCTTGTAAACAGACGATTTAAAGTGCTAGTAAGAGCCATTTAAATAAATCATATGTATATTGATTTAGATTGTTTTTGGAGCTTGCCGAAGAGTCGAGATGGCCCAGTGGTTCGAGAGTCGAGATGGCCCAGTGGTTCGAACGCGTGCATCTTAACCGATGATTGCGGGTTCAAACTCAGGCAAGCACCGCTGTTTCTTGTGCTTAATTTGTCTTTATAATTCATCTCGTGCTCTGCGGTGAAGGAAAACATCGTGAGGAAACCTGCATGTGACAAATTTCATAGAAATTCTGCCACATGTGTATTCCACCAGCCCACATTAGAACAGCGTGGTGGAATATGTTCCAAACCTTCTCCTCAAAGGGAGAGGAGGCCTTTAGCCCAGCAGTGGGAATTTTACAGGCTGTTGTTGTTGTTGGAGCTTGCCACTAAAAAAAATGTCGAACTGATTAATCTCCTACATATCAAGGCAGAATATGCTCTCAACTATCATCTGTACAACTGATCAAAGAATCTATTATTTTTATAGATAATAATTCCATCGGATGTAGTACTTAAGGCTTGGCTTTGAAGCGATAGTCATCTTTGGAATAGTAATGAAGTTAGCACGGCCCAGATTTCAGACACGTTATCCTTTCTGGGTCACGATATACTTGGGGTATCCTGTACAGGCTTTGACAATTGCCAAGAGAAATAGTTATATCCCCAATCAGCTGTATTACTTCTATGACCTATAATTTCTATCATCTAAATAGGTAATATTTAAAAGAGGGTCAATTTGTTCGTGTTTATCAATGTCAGCTTGTAAATTTCCCACTGCTGGGCTAAGGCCTCCTCTCCCTTTCTGAGGAGAAGGTATTGAAACATATTCCACCACGGTGTTCCAATGCGGGTTGATGGAATACACTCGTGGCAGAATTTCTATGGAATTAGAATTTATTCTAGAGGTTTGATGTACAGATCCTGAGATCTTGGTTGCACATATCTTGTCGGGATTCAAGGAGATATTTATTTCTGGTTTCTTTAAAATAAATTTCAGTAACAAGACTAAGTCTGAAAGTTTGAAGAGAGCTGTCGTATCGACTTGGCCGTTCCATCGAAGTAAGAGAAGATGAGGAAAAAATTGTGCTTATGTGTTTGCGCACACAATTGTGCCCTATAATAATTCCTCTGTAGTTGGCCATTGTCTCTTAAGATTAGCAAACAAAACCAAAATCTGTCGGTACGAAATCATTATCATCACAGGGCAGGGTAATAAACTTTTTCCTTGTATTTATTGTTTACATTACGATTTCTAGAAAATCCGCTATGTTTCAACGAACATTCATTACATTACATTGAGGAGCGTCAGTAAATATTCTTCTGGATAAATATACTAATATTGTCTTTGTTCGTATTACGAAGGAACCACATCATGAATTTTAATGAATATCGGCAAATAATAGCTTATTCCTTGGATCAATATATGGGTTATGGCACTGTTTCGTTGTTTTTTTATGTTATAGGTTGGCGGACGAGCATATGGGCCACCTGATGGTAAGTGGTCACCATCACCGTAGTCAATGACGCTGTAAGAAATATTAACTATTCATTACATTGGGAACTAAGATGTTATGTTCCTTGTGCCTGTAGTTACACTGGCTCCCACCAAACCGAAACACAACAATACTGAGTACTGTTACTTGGCGGTAGAATAACTGGTGAGTGGGTGGTACCTACCCAGACGGGCTTGCACAAAGCCCTACCACCAAGTAAAGTATTCTAATGTTTAGCTTATACAACCTCGATGCACGAGGTTTAGATTATATTGGAGGTCGATATTACCTTCGCCTTCCACCAAGCCACGGGTGGAGTACAGCATTGGAAAGAATAATCTCCGAACGACGGCCACAGCTGTAGTTTTAGAGGACAATGAACCCACGAAATCCTATCCCATATATTATAATAGCCCTATTTTGTAGTAATACATATAAAATATCGTGAGGAAACCTGCCTGTGTCAGAGTAAATTCTATCACGTATGTCAGCTAACTCCTATTGGCGCGTTGTTGTGTATTAAGCTACAAATCTTCTCCTAAGTCGAGTAAGAGGGGGAGAGTAAAGAATAGAGTTGTAAGATTTTTTTAAATTATTCACTAACTAATTGCCGCCCGTGGATTTGCTCGCATTTTAGGGTTGTCCTATGTTATGCAAAAAAGTAAAGTCCTTCCTTAGAGTTCAAGTTTGCTTCGCAGCAAAATTTCATCAAAATTTAATTCAGTACTTTGGTAATGAAAGAGCGACAGAAAGACAGACAGAGAGAGTGAATTTCATATTTATAATATTAGTATAGAATTATAGATTAAATTGTATGATATTAAATGTAAACCGCTAACACTTCACAACTACACTGACATCACATACATATAGTAGGACAAAAATTAGATGTAGCATGGGAAAATGTAATGGAATGAAATTAAAACCGATTACTGCCGTTTTACACAACCAGTAGAAATAGCTCTCTATCGCGCTATTCGTCGCTATAGATTCACGCGTCAGAGAAAGCAAGTGCATGTAAAATCGACGCGTCAAATTGACGAATATATTAGGTCATATGATATTTCAAGTTATTAGTGCAAAAATCATATTCGCATGAGAAATAAATATTGATAATTTGGTATAGCGTACTCAATTCGGATGTGATCGGTTTTACGAACTTTGCCGATGCGTCATCTAAGTTGTGTCGTACACACCAGAAACGTTTCACTTCAACGTGACGTAAGCGTTGCAATAAAATCCAATGTAAAATTTTGCTCTTATAAGCTGTTTATATTGAAGTAATAAGCAAATCCCATTACAAAGATCAATGGAACACTTCCTAGTAATTCCTTCCTGACCATGGGAAAAGCATTAAAGACAGGATACTGTGGTCTGCGGCGTATAGCTGGTCGATCTCTGAACTAATTGAATCACCCGGCCTTTGATAACTTGGGATATAATTATGTTAGTATGTAGTCCAGAGAAGATATATGCTTTGAAGTAAGTTTTATATCTAATATACTCCAAGGGTAGTGCGTTAGATCAAAATCAAACAAAATGCCTTAAGTGAAGTAGTTTCTACATTATACAAGAATATCCCTGTAAAGAGTAGCATGGAGTAGTATTTGTACCTGACGATATAACTAGTACTAGTTTTGCTATATGTCTGTCATTTTCGGTCATATATAGTAGTAGTTTTTTTTTATTTGGCATATATCAAATGTGGGAATAACCATCCACGGATACTAGTTAAAGGAAATAGTAAATTTAAACTGGAGATTCTGAGTATAATCTCTGAAAGTACTGCTAAGTTTTTGTGTGTTGAATTTGTGTTTGTGATTTAAAATATATCATTTGGTGGTGAAAAATTTGAAAGAATTTGAACGCTGAATCATCTGCTTATATGGAAAGGAAGTCTTTACCCAGCTGTGGGACATTCATAGGTTTTTTTTTTAAATAATTTTACTGAGAAAGTATTCTATTTATAAATAGACTAGCGATCCACGGCCGGCTTCGCACGGCTGCAATACTGATACGTGATACTGATACAAGAGTAACAGTGTTTCTTTACTATATTGTCCATGTTTTATATGATACAACCTTTCTCTCAAATCAATGTATCCATTGAAAAAAACTGCATCAAAATCTGTTTTATAATTTGAATGATCTAAGCATACATAGGGACAGACAGCAGTAAGAAACTTTGTATAATACTATGTAATTATAATGATAATAATTAAAAGTTCAGTTGTATTATGACGTGTATTTCAATTAGTTAAGACAAATAAATATGTTTCATAAAAAATATTGTTAAGTAAATAATTTGACATGAGAATTTAAGGAAATATATTTTAATCGAATTAATTTCACAACGTATATATTCATAAAATTCCGTTATAAAACATATCATTTTCATACCAAAGAACCGTATCAAAATTCGTCATTAATATCAACGACCTCTTGAGTATTTAAGAATTAATAAAATTACTATCTGTCACAGATTAAAAATAATAATATAACCTTGTAACACTTTCATTATAAAACCGTGGAACAGATTAATTAAAAAACGTGTTCTTTAAAATTCAAACAAACCTCTTATAGAAAGCGCGTGAGAACGAACACTTAAGGTTAGTGCACATTGTTTCTCTTCCTGCCAGCCGCTCTATATCCGCTCTTAAGGCTATTTATAGAGTGTACTCGCCTTTATTCGTATATTCATTGCATATGGATATATCATTTCTTTACCCTAAGCAGGTTATGACTTTCTGGGAAAAGGGAATACGGGCTGCTAAGTACGACTTATTATGCATATATATTTATAAATAAATTAATTTGTAATAATGATGCCGACGAAAGTCTTGACAGGTTCTTTGTAGAATATTAACATTTAATGAATTCAAAAATTACAATTCATTATTATTTTTATATCCATCCATTTATATGGTCATCTGGTGGATGGTGATGGTAAGCGGTCACCACTGTATTCATGAATGGCGCTGTAAGAAATAACAACCACTCTTTACATCAACATTGCGCCACCAACCTTATGAACTACGATATTTGTACTTCGTGCCTAATTTAATAATTGGGATATTATTTTTTTATCAAAATCAGTTTAGCCCTTCAAATGAGCGGGAATGTTAAAAAAAATCAACGTAAATCAAACTTTGCTATTTCACGTATACCCCGCCTTAAGGCGACATCACATCCTTTATAAACCTTGTTTAGTAGGTTTAAATAAACACTAATGTCCCTTTCTCTCACCTGTGATCTGATATAAGAAAGAAAAAGACAGAATAATTTAACTAATTACATCCTGAACATCATTTATAGTCAAAGCCGTTAGTTTATTAAGGAAGTCGATGATATATAAAATATATAAAGTAAAATATTAATATTCATATAAATATATTTAAAACTTACGAGAAAATGCCAAGTTTACATTCAATGTGAAATAAATTGCACTTCCATATTCAATTTCTATTCAAACGAAGTCACACGCAGAGGTTATACATAAATTAAAATAAATAACGTTACATTCTTTTATGAAACAGTTATTGCTGTGGTATTATATTCAACGTATCATATAAAGATATATTTAAAAAAATTGCATTATATATTTTTTTTTACTTTTGGATTCATAAACAAAATATCGTAAGTTACTATCGCTAATAGACATTGGCGCTTTTATAAATATTAACCATTTCTCAAATCAATACATATAATAAAATTGTAAAAAGTTGGTGTCTGTACATGGAAGATAAACAAGAAAATCGTTTTTGGGGGAACGTTATATACGCATTAGAATACAAAACAAAGATCTTTAGAATTTTTGTCTGTATGTACATTTGTTCGCGCTAATCTCAAAAACGGCTTAACCTAATTGAATGCGCTTTTCACTATTGCGTTACGGTTTGCTGGAATTAATATTTTGTCTTTGTTTTGTTTCAATCGGTTCATATATAAAAGATGTTACATAAATCTAAAGCATCGCATCATCACATCAATCAATCGTATCAAATTTAAAATATAATGTTACAATATTGTATTCACTCATACCGTAATAAATGCCGGTGAATTCCTTTGATTCCCAATAACCTCCCATTTTCATTCAAACGGGTCCATTTCCATCCATAACCAAGCGAACGAAATCGCGGGCACAGTTAGTTGACAATATATTATAACAAATTTTGGGAGTTGTTATGTTCTTTGTGCCTGTGGTTTCACTTACTCACTCTGTAGAGACTATATAATGTATATAATTTAACGATAAATACTTTATACATAACTGATAAAACATAGATATTTTCGTAATATGTTTTCATATACTATAATACATATTATGACATGAATTGTTAAGCTCAACAAGTGTTCAGAAGACATTTTCTCTAACATAATATAAATTAATATAACAAATGTTAAAGTAACTGGAATTTGAAAGTAAACTTGAACTCTAAGAAAGGCTATTGGCTACTTTTTTGCCTGACACATGACAATCAACAACCTAAATCGCGAACGAAGATACGGGCGACTACTACTATAAAATAAAATAAACAAACGAACGGACAGACATAGCAATTTAGATTCAATCTATTTCAATATAAATTTATCATTTATAATATGAGCACTTTCTATGTCGCCTTCGAATATTAAAATGTAGAGTATTTCCTGTTTCCTGCGCGGTAAAAGTTGAATATTCTGTTATACGTAATTAGTTTATCTAAAACACTTCGCAAAAAAATTATTATGATCATATAATACAGATAAATAATTAATTTAAATTATAGCAACGTAAAAGGTAATAAATAAAACTGTATTTACCTTTATGTAAATAAATATAAATCTTCTTTTCTTGTGTAGGTATGATATGTTATACTTGGTGGTAGGGCTTTGTGCAAGCCCATCTTAGTACCTACCTCCTACACATCCAATGTTATCTTACCACACAGCAATACTCTTAAGGTATTCTTGTGTTTCGGTTTGAAGGGTGGAGATAAGATCTTTGTTTCCAAGGTTGGTGGTGAATTGGCTATGTGAGAAATGGTCGATATTTCCAGCATCATATCTCTAAAGGCGTTGGTGAACACTTACCATAAAAAAAGAAGTGATTTATAGATAATTTTGGAAACAGAAGATACATATTTATCTATTTGCCCATTACACGATTTTTAGCAAGTCCATTGTATTTTTTTCTTTTGACAATTATATTTATTTTAGTATATTATTATTATGAAAAAATTCGCGGTTGCCTGGGAGTACGTAACATTGCCGACAAGCTCCAAGAAAGCAGGCTGCGTTGGTTTGGGCACATCAGATGATCTCCAGAGTACATAGGAAATTTAGTGACCAATCTTAACGTTACAGGGTCAAGACCCAGAGGGCGTCCTAAAAGCAGATGGACAGATGTGGTCAGAAAAGATCTTAGTTCCTGCAATGTTATTGGAAACGATGTCAAATGGAAGTGGAAGCAAAAGACCAGGAAGGCAGACCCCACCATCAGATGAGAATAATAAATGCAAGGGAGAGAGAGATTATTATGAAAAAATGATGTGAGATTATTTCAAAGACAAAATCAACGTGATAAAGATCGAGAAATCAACAATCAAGTGTAAAGTTTTCGACCCATTTGATAGTCCGCTTATCTAAATCATAAACAAATGTAACTGAAACCATCCTTAGCCTCCGGACCGAATTTGATAATTTTTTTTGGGTTTATTTTAGTTGATCATTCGAAGGTTTGAACTGAATCCGGTAGGGCGTAAATAAAAACCTTATTTCTTCCGGAGGAAGTCAGATAAAGATCAAAAAGACTCTAAATTCAGATTTACACGTGGTTTCATTTGCTCGCTGATGCGAAGAGGACATTCGTTACATAAATACAAATAATAGCTTGCGTTCCTTAAATTCGAACCTGACCTTCGCGTTGTATTGCATCTCGACTCATCATTAATAAAAAAATCTTTGCTAATACATTCCACTATTATCTTTACATATAATAAAATGAATAAACGCATATGTACAAGGAACATATACCAAATTGCTTTTTTCAATTTTTATCCGTCTGTTTGTTCCAGCTATTCTTTGGAAAGACTTGTCGGACTTTCAATGGCAGATAGATAAATAGTAGATGATTTTATAAGGAGTAACTAAGGCTACAATAATAACTTTGGTAAATCCAAACGTGCTTGAAGTCGCTGGCCAATTAAACATACATACACGAATTGAGTGATCAATTTTATAATTCGAATATCTTTATTCATTAGAATCACTAATTGATAGTCGAAGTAAAAACTACCACCTCTTATGAAAAGAAAGTACACATAAGAGATGATTTTGCGCAAAAAAGTGTTTTTAGACACTTAATACAAGCTATGAGACACGAATTAAATGCAATTACATTTGAATTATTTATCTTATATCATGTAGGAAATGAATAATTAATACTGCTACATGTAGTCATTTGTTTATCAATTGAAAAAAGAAATGTGTTTACGCATCTGCGGTGATAAAAAAAAGCAATTCTTTACAAGAACAAAGATGTGAATGTGAAAATTATTGGAAAGAACATAGAAAAGGCGTTATAACAAGCGGTATCAAAGTAACTGTTACCTTTGAAATTGCGGAATACGTGTTATAGATAGTTAGTACAGTTTCGCGTACATATAGCCACGTATAAAAACGACCAAACCTTTTTCATAATAGTGTACGTAGATGCGCAAACCATCTGGTGGAATGTAGGAGACAACATGATGATGATACGATGATGAATCGCCCATAGATATTGGCGCTTATTTATTTCTATAGGGAACAAAAACTTGAAATCCCATCACAGTGTAATTGTACCAGTTACACTGTGTTTTGTATGGTAAAGTGGTCACCATCACCCATAGAAAATGACGCTGTAAGAAATATTAACTATTCTTTACATCGTCAATGTGCCACCAACCTTGGGAACTAAGATGTTATGTCCCTTGTGCCTCACTCTTCAATCCGGAACACAACAATACTGAGTACTATTAAGCGGAAAAATAACTGATGAGTGGGTGGTACCTACCAGACAGGCTAGCACGAAGCCCTACCACCAAGTAAGTGTTTTGAGCACCCCTTGGACACACTTTAGGCATACTTTAAATATCAAGAATTAAGTATTTTTGTTTGACGGCACCTAATAACGCGTTTATGCAAATCCATTCCACCACCTTATGGTATCCAGACGGGTTTGCAAAACTATCATTAATATCTAGTAAGTGTCTATCATCATTGAAATTTCTTGTGCTTAATAATTGATTATTAATCTCCCATTTCAATGAAATTCTGCCACATGTGAATCTATCAACCCGCATTAAAGCAGCGTTATAAAATATGCCCCTAAACTTATCCTCAAAGGTAGAGGGAGGGAGGCTGTTACTATAAGAAGGCTTTACTAACATTCGAGGATAAGGCTTGACTTCAGGCTTGGTTCTGTATTGTTTGGAGGTTGCGAAGGCGAATAGCGAAATTTCGTGCAATACTTGCAGATATTATGAGGAATTTTGTGACTGCTGCGAATAAAGGGAACTTATGACATCCGTCATATTAGCTAGTCATAAAACCATTGATGCAGTTAAACACAAGTAACTGATTAATTATATTTTATCAGTTTTACCAGGGGTTAGAACGCGTGCATCTTAACCGATGAATGCGGGTTCAAACCCAGGCAAGCACCACTATACATATGTGCTTAATTTGTGTTTATAATTCATCTCGTGCTCGGCGGTGAAGGAAAACATCGTGAGGAGGCCTGCATGTGTCTAATTTCAAGTAAATTCTGCCACATGTGCATTCCACCAACCCGCATTGGAACAGCGTGGTGGAATATGTTCCAAACCCTCTCCGGAAGAGGAGGCCTTATCTCAGCAGTGGTATACAGACTGTTAATTTACTTACTTTACTATTATAAATAATTATGTTGTTGAATTATTAATATTATACAAAATATTATAATAATACGTATATTTATATAAATCTTTAAATGTAAGCGTGGATAGTTATTTCATTGTAACCCGTAACAAAACACATTATCCGAAGTTAAGGTCCATCGTTAGCCGATGGCCGCCCGCGGGCCAATTATGGACCATTTCATTCACAAAACTACAGCCACGCCATTCTATTCGATAAAGGGTAGTGTACATGAGATACTTAGGAGTTTCATTTGATACTTTTGCTTATTATATAAGTATTATTTTAATGTGAAAATAAATTTGTCTGTTTGTCGTAATTTAATGACTAGCCAGCAAAGCTTCGGGTCACAACTTGTTTATAAATAAACGAAGACAGTTCAGTACATTTTTTAATGTGTGTTTTTGGTATGTATTGATAACATGTACAGTTACTAATAAAACACTTCGGAAATTAAATTAGAATACGAATGTTCGAATGAAAATTGATGTATGATTTCGATAATAATTACGGCCGTTACGGATTTTCGAACACTGTGTACAAACAAAACACTAGCACAATTAATTCTCACAGCATGATAATTCCCAGTAATTATCCAAAATCCCGGTGTACATTATCGACGTATTAACAAATTGTTAATTGAAATCAGTATACTTTATTCAAGTAGGCTTTTACAACCACTTTTGAATCGTCATTTATTAACTATATTAAGTGAAGCTACCACCGGTTCGGAAAGTAGCTTCTACCGAGAAGAACCGGCAAGAAACTCAGTAGTCACTCATTTTCGACATTATAAATACAGTCATGTTGGTACATACACTACTGAAAATTTGTGTTCATTTTGTTTTATAATCTTATGACAGGTTACAAAATGTATTGGATTTTTCCGTCATGAAATTCGCATAAGCAGCCCGGTGTTTTCAACTTGGCAGTGGTATACCCGTTCCTCAGAAAACACGCGAAGTCATTAGTTCTGTGTAAAATATCTCCGGTCGGATCGGATTATGAGTCTAGGCACTATGTACAATGGTTTTATATATAAGACACGAACGAAATGTATGTTAAAAACGACATGTACTGTAAAATTTTACTATTTGTAGGTCGTTTTTTAATAGAAAACTCAGCGATGCTATACTTATATTTAATGTTTAACGTGCCCACTGCTGGGTAAAGGCCTCACTCTCCCTTTTGAGGAGAAGGTAAAGAGTCTCCTTCACTACGCTGCTCCAACGGGCTTGATAGATTCTCATCCATCATGTACAGGTTTTTTATTGATGTTTTCATTCATTCAATATGAGATGAATAATAAATATAAATTGATCGCATGTATCCAGTGGTACTTGTTCCGGGTTTGAACTCAAAGCCACACCAAATCACTTTTTATCACTGACACGGTAAAATTCGACCAAGTACCAAACTCCAAAAATAACATTTCATCATCGCAAACCAAAGATAAGCAATGCTTTTTTCTTAGGAGTCTGTCTGTTTACAACAACAACAACAACAGCCTGTAAATTCCCACAGCTGGGCTAAAGGCCTCCTCTCCCTTTGAGGAGAAGGTATGGAACATATTCCACCACGCTGTTCCAATGCGGGTTGGTGGAATACACATGTGGCAGAATTTCTATGAAATTTGTCACATGCAGGTTTCCTCACGATGTTTTCCTTCACCGCTGAGCACGAGACGAATTATAAAGACAATTTAAACACATGAATCAGCGGTGTTTGCCTGGGTTTGAACCCGCAATCATCGGTTAAGATGCACGCGTTCTAACCACTGGGCCATCTCGACTCAACTCAACTGTCTGTTTAGTTGAAACAATTTTAAAAGGGAAATACACTAGCAGGAAAAGTAGCTACATAATATTTTAGTCGTACTGTGTGTAGGGTCCCTTACGAATTCATGCAATCAGTTAAAATGAGAGCCGGTTTCGGTTAAACTCAATCTTAATTTAACTGCCGCTATGAGATAATTGCAGTATTTTTTACTTAACTAGAGAGATTTAACCCTCCCCGTTCGACCTTGAGTTGTTTTGTAAGCTTCTATGAAGACGCTTTGGTGTAATTATTTTTGGTGGTGTATTATTTTTTAAATTCAAATAAGATAACAATCGCAAACAACAACAGTTATATAATAAATTGTGCATCAATCAATCGAATCAAAATAAACTTTATTCAAGTAGGCTTTTACAAGCAATTTTGAATCGTCATTTTATAATTAAGTGGAGCTAATACCGGTTCGGGAAGTAGATTCTACCGAGAAGAACCGACAAGAAACTCAGTAGATAGTCTTTTTGGACATTTAAAAAATACAGTCATGTTAGTTAATAAAATTATTTAAATTAATATACCTTGCTTGGAAGTCAATAGGTATTTATATACTCCACGCTTTTTTATCATCTATAAAATCTTGTATCGAATAATATGCTTCAAAAACAAAACGTTGGACTAGCTCTAATATATAAATTATACGTAGATTTTCATTCATAATATATTCATATCATTTAATGATGATACGAAAAAAGCAATTGCAGAGTTTCTTGTGGATTGTTATTAAAATCTATACATATTATTTTGCCTGGTTTACAGATTAAAATTAAATTAAATTATAATAAAAAATATGATAAAATAGAATTTTTTCAAATACCTGCTTCAAATTAATTTTCAAACAAATAGCAAACTCATCTAGTTTATACTTGAAAATTTGAAATAAGTGAACGAAATTATGCCACCTGTATATCACACCGCATTAGAGCAGCAGCAGAGTCGAGATGGCCCAGTGGTTAGAACGCGTGCATCTTAACCGATGAATGCGGGTTCAAACCCAAGCAAGCACCGCTGATTCTTGTGCTTAATTTGACTTCATAATTCATCTCGTGCTCAGCGGTGAAGGAAAACATCGTGAGGAAACCTGCATGTGACAAATTTCATAGAAATTCTGATACATGTGTATTCCACCAACCCGCATTGGAACAGCGTGGTGGAATATGTTCCAAACCTTCTCCTCAAAGGGAGAGGAGGCCTTTAGCCCAGCAGTGGGAATTTACGGGCTGTTGTTGTTGTTGTTGTAGAGCAGCGTGGTAGAATATGCTCTAAACCTTCTCCCAGGGAAAACAGGCAGTTACTGTGCTCTGATGCTGCTTGCAGAAACCATGTACATTAGAATAAAGAAATACTTATATAAATGAGATACACCAAAAACAAGGATAACATGTTTCTGGACATAACAATGCACAGATTTATATACCTTGAGAGCTCAAGGGAATTAAGAAAAAATATACACTATGCATCTCGAAATGTGTAATGGTGTTACAGCACTTTATTTATAAGATCAGCTACTCTCGAAATGAAAAATAGAAATATATCTAAACATTTAACGATGCAAAGCTGGATTTGAACCCGTAATAGTTTATCTTACTCTAGGAAGGATGCGACTTATATTATCGATTAAAATGTATTCCACGTGTTCGATTGAAATCGATTTTTTATCGAATGTGAATCATAGCCTATAAAGGTACCGCTTAAAACAAAACAAGGCGTGATACATAAACACCTACAACAATACAACCTTAACGAAATGGTTACCGAAATGGCCACGGTTATAAGTCGTTAAGATTTCATGTTCAGAAGATTTAAATGATACTTGTAATCTACGGTGACTTCGCTTGCTTAGCTTAGCTTTTCCTTGGGTTTCAATCATGATCCAAACCAGTTATCAAATTCGGTTAACTTTGGCTGTGGTTCGAGGATATAAAATGAAGATTGTACCAAAATAATATTGTCTACTAGTTACAAAATATATTTAAATCATTATTAATTTCATTCATTAATCATACTTAAATCAATATAGTAAAGTAAAAAGTAAAGTAACAGCTTGTAAATTTTCCACTGTTGGGATAAGGCCTCTTCTTCCATTAAGGAGAGGGTTTTGGAACATATTCTACCAGGATGTTCCAATGCGAACACGCGTTCTAACTACTGGGCCATCTCGGCTAGCGGGGACAAATACATAACAAATTAAGCTTTAAGCATAAGATGACGTGTTGAGTGCATATGTCACAACCAGTTATCACAGATGGCGCTCAATGCCTCCCAAGAAATCAAAAGGATCAAATTGCTATGCAACAAGAGAAGATGCGTGACTGAGTTTTATAACTTTTTTTTTGGAATAAGTTATTTGCTTTCATTTGTTTTTAAGGTGTCACTGACTGGATATCGCTGTTGAAACAGTCGGGAAAACGCAGATGTTAGGAGCATTTTTTTAAGGTAAAAGTTGGCGGACGAGCATATAGGCCACTTGATGTTAAGTGATCACCATCACCCATAGACAATGAAGCTGTAAGAAAACTAAACTATTCCTTACATCGTCAATGTGCCACCAACCTCGGGAACTCAGATGTTATGTCCCTTGTGCCTGTATTTACACTGGTTTACTCACCCTTTGAACCGGAACACAACAATACTGAGTACTGTTATTTGGCGATAGAATAACTGATGATATAAATGACAAAGCCTTACCACCAAGTAAGCATATTTGAGTTTTAGAGTTGCACCCATAAGGGTAACATTTGGACTACATAATGTTTGTATGTAATATATTATTGTTAGTATGAAACAGTTCCAATCAAAATAAATATATGTATATATGTCAATTGAGTAACACAAGGGTAAAGAGGCTAAGTCTGTAGGGATTCAATTAAAACATATGCATGTTTAATATACAATTATATATATGTATAATGGTAGTTTTCAATGGTTATACTTGAAGGGCTTTGTGTAAACTCATCTGGGTAATATTTTACATTGAACTTATATAATTATAGAATACACTCGTATTAAAGCCTTTTCTAATATTGCTGCATATTTTGGTCCAAGTTTTGTGCCTATTGTTCCAAATTTAAATTCAAGTGTCTTTATTTGAAATGGAAGCATTACACTTTCTTTTTTGTTATTAAAAGTCTTCAGTTCAGAAATAAACGCTTCAGTCCTGTGGAAAACCAGCGCAAGAAACTCAACGAGATTTCTTATCCAGACATGATTGTTCACTATGCTAAATTATTTATATATAAATAAATTAGCTGGTAATAAGCTACATTATTCCTAAGTGCTATAGGATACCAACCTATTATATACATTTATGTAAGGCTACTATAGCATTTATATAATCCCGTGGCTTCGCTTGCGTTTTACGGTGTTGGTTGTCATGTATTAGGCAAAAAGGAGCCTGTATGTTCTTCCTTGGAGTTCGAGTTTGCTTCATACCAAATTTCATCAAATACTGTTCAGCGGTTTGGTCGTGAAAGAGCGACAGGATAAAGAGAAAGAGTTACTTTCACATTAACAATATATTAATATGAATAGATAATTTTCTTTATTGGTAAACTGTGAAAGTGTGAATCCAAAGCGGGTGGCAAGTTTGTTGTATTTGTCAGATTTTGACTCATTGTATCGTTCTCTTATTCTCTAAAACTCCTGAACCACTTAGTACTTATGTTAGAAGCTATGTTGCTGTACAATCTTATGAAATATCTTTTAAAGATATATTAATTACAAATAGTGGAAGGTGGCTAGAATGGTATGGGCATGTAATGCGGAGGAATGAGGAACACATTGTGAGGAAGGTCTTGAGCATAGATGGGGATGGACATAGAGGTAGACGGCCAAGGAAACGATGGATGGATTGTCTGCAAGACGATATGGTTAGAAAGAATGTTACTTGTGAGATGACGTCTGACAGAGAAGTATGGATGGAGAAGACATGCTGCGAACCCACATAAAATTGGGATAAGGGCAGGAGGATGATGATAATTACAAATAATTATGTGATATTTAAAATTAAAGCATTGTTTTGAATAATAAATATATTGGACAGTAGCAAAGAGAGTCGTTTTAGATAATATTTTACTACATAGTAAATATGGTATTTTGTTTAATAATAAAATTAAATATATGTATTGTTTATTGCATCGTATATTATTATGCACATATGGTCACGTACAGACAGAAGGACGCCGCGCCTGTGATAATTGTGCAGTAGAATATCAAACAACTCATTTCGTTTCTCAGGTCAGGTACCGTTGACATAACATGTCTGTATTATTATTAAGTGCCAGCATTAAACTTAGTAAAACTTATTATTTTAAAATGTACAGCCAGAAAAACATATTTCAAAATGTATATAAATAAAAAACTCCCCAGAGATCAACCAAAGACTGTAATTTTCCCACTGCTGGGCTAACGCCTCCTCTCCCCTTGAGGATATAGTTCGAAACATATTCCACCACGTTCTTCCAATGCGGGTTGGTGGAAAACACACGTGGCAAAATTTCTAAAGTGCAATACTATTTTCACTTCGTATTTCACTCGTGAAACCGATTTACGGAGATAATTTATTTTGACTGTATGATGGAATATCACATTCTGATATTTCACTCTTGTGTTTTGTGGTGACTTTCGAGTATCTCCTCACAGAATAACTTTAGGTTTAGGTTACTTAGTCAACTGTAAGGAAGCAATTAAAACAATTACAGAGGAAATGTCGTTAATTTGTGTTTATTATTATTGTGTTAAATGTTTTTAAGTTTATTTTAATAATATATTGGCACTGTTTTTTTCGACTTTGCTACATATATTTACTACATACATTAGGATGAATTTTCATCGAGTCAAATATGATTACAAAATATTCTACACGCTCACCCCTATATTTATCATAGTCTAATCTTATCTTCGTATTCAATCTGATAACAAACATTAATTTCCTGCATCACACACTTATGATAAAACCCTTTAACATAAAACTTTAAGGCTTCAGCATTGCAGTGATAAATATTAGTGTAACTTGGTGGTAAAATGTTAAAAAATGATTTTATGCAATCAATCAAAATGAACTTTATTCAAGTTAATATGCAATTTTCATCGTCAAAACTATAACTATTAAAGGAAACACGAATTAAAATATTGTTTTGTCTTCCGATTTCGTTATTTTATGATTGGTAGAATTTGATGTCTGTTGTATAGAGCTTTGCTTTTCTCTATGCTCTTTGTTAGGGGAGAATGGGGGAATTGCGGACGCTGAAGGGAACTAACGCACAACTTTCGTACTATTAATAATAATCAGTCTGTCTTTATTAATTATTAATCTTAAGTTATACATCTACAAAAACAATTATACTTATTTTACGTAATCAATCAAGAAATATAATATTTTTAGCAAAAGCAAAACTTTGGTAAATTCGGACTGACCCTGGGTTAATTACGGACAGCATGGGGTATTTACAGACTAGGTCCGAATCATAGACAAAAATCACAAGTAAAGCCTTTACTTGACTCCTTTGCATTCAACAGATATTTTTGTTGGTTTTATAAGATTTTAAATCAATATTTTAAGTTTGTCATTCATTATATTTACTTTAAGTAGCCGTCTGTCTGTCTTTATTGCATTGTGAAACAGATTTGGATTGTAAGTGTGACAAATTAATTTTCATACACATTCAGACTTCCGATTAATATATATTTTAAGCACGTACTTGAGAAACAGAGTATCAAACCAAAAAAAAAAAGCGTTCGTTGTTATATGTATGATTATTATTATTAAGTATTTCTTAAATTGTAATAGGTAGACACGACAATGGGCTACTCCATAGTAAGTGGTAACCAACACTTTTATAAAGGATATTTTGATTTTTATTTATATCTTTTGCTAATCGTGACTGTGATTTTATTAGTAACAATTTTATTAGTAAATACAGTAATAGTCACAGCCTTTAAATTTCCTACTGCTGGGCTGAGGCTTCCTCTCCCACTAAGGAGAAGGTTTGGAACATATTCTAAAAATTATATAATATAATATATATTCTAAAAAAAAAAAAATTCAAGAAATAGAATTTTTTTTTTCTAGAAAGTAGGAACTAGCATTCATATCCTACTCACACCAACATACACATACAACACACACACACACACACACACACACACACACACACACACACACACACACGCACACACACACACAAATGCGCACGCATGCATACACATACATTTTAATCCCACATTTGCATTCTTTTTGGTAATTATTTCTCTTATTATTACTTTTTTATATTGTTTCTTTATTATTGTTGTACCTTAAATATCTTGTATACTTGTACCTAATTCGTGATATGGAAGAGCGGAGTTTCCTGGCACAGGCTTTTCATATGCTTAAAAGGAGACTCCAACAAGTTTATATTTAAGTACAAACTTGTTAAAGAAAATAAAAAATTTTGGTGGAATGCAAATGTGGCGGAATTTCGATGTAATTAGACACATGCAGGTTTCCTTCACCTTGAGATGAATTATAACCAAAATTAAGCACATATATATAGTGGTGCTTGTCTGGGCTTGAGCCCGCAATAATCGGTTAAGATGCACGCGTTCTTACCACTGGGCAATCTCAGCTCTCTTATTAGAACATGCACTAATAAAATCACAGTCACTATTCAAACACGACCATAGCAATGGTACAATATCAGCCAAATAGATCGTACATACTCAGTACTCGCCTTTGTCTCTATTAACTTAAAGTTATTTAAATATAGAAAAAAGTAATAATAATAATAAATCGTTTCTCAATTATTCCATTTTTAAACTTAATTTAATTTTAAGAGTGTTCTAAATCGTTTTCAGAACATGTTTGAACGTTATCGATTCCAAATTTTGTTCTCTATCATAAATCCCAGACTAGACATGTTCATTTTTATATCTCCAATCGTAAAACTAATTCGTGAATGTATAAAACTATTGCGTCATTATAGTTATAACCGAAAATCATCTATAAATAAATATATCTTCATCCTAAACCCTATGGCAATTGACTAAGGTTGAAAATAGCGTAACAAATGCCAGTTATAAAAGTAGTACGAATTTTAAACAAGTATTCTAAGTAATTGCTAGTCAAATCAGGTTCATTTATATGAGAGTCCTCGGGAAACAATGACGTACCTATACTAGTTCATGACCCTCGGTTTTCTTAATAAAGCCAGCAATCCATCACAATAGCTATACTATCTAAAAATATATTTTTGACGGTGCATGTATGAAAGCAACTGAGGTTAAAAAAATTAACTTAACAAGAAAGGAGGATAAGGTTTTTGTATTTGCTATCTGAGAATTCCCTTATTTATAAATTTATTTGGTAAATTATTTATTTGTTCGTAATGATATTTATTACATTCATATATCTATTGCAAACAATTCATTCATAATAAATGTAATCTGTTTTTCAAACTAAAAATACAAAAAGTAAGAGAAACTGTTTTGCAAAATCCTATCTGATACATTCAAATTAAAAAAAAAAAACTAAACCTGCTTTTATGATTATGACTTTGAAGAACGCCTATTTTTGATATCTCCTATATGTTCCTTGGCCCTGGTACCGATACTTCTCTTAGTTTGGCCTATGTAAGATAAATTAGTCTACCCGTGACCACGAACGCTGTAAAGTGCTCGAAACGTCGGGAAGTCAAAAATAATTAATATATGCGATTCAAATCCGTTATAACTAGTTTTATTTAAATGTGTAATAATCGCGAAAATTTTAAGACAACATTAATTATTTAATTAATTTTTACCAAAGTGTTATATTTCATTAAAATTAAATGCTTATTTATGTACATTATATAGCGCTATACATTGCTATATATCGCGTGGATCGTAACCTTTAATCTTTGAAGACTACCTGCAACCTACCCTTGAGTCTGAGGGGTGAGAGCGGTTTGGGAAGGTCATTGACTCGGAGCTATTTTTTGAGTTGTGTCAAGGTTAGCACTGCCTCATTGTTATTAAAAAACAAGATTTTATACACAAAGAGATGCTACAGCCGAAGTTACTTCGTCATAATCATAATATACTTTTATATTATATATTTATGTTGTTCTCAGTACTTTACTTTATTAAAGTAAAAAGTAAGAACCCGATAATTTATTTTTGCTATATATAATTTAGTAGTATAATAAGTACAAGTTTGATATTTGTTGAATTCGGATAAGTATCTTCTTTAGCGCATAATTTTGACAGAGTTTTATTTGTTGTGGTTACCTTAGTCTTAATAAAAGGCAGGTGACGTCAGCAAGTATACGAAATTCGAGTAAAATATATACTTTGTATGTATCTATGATAGGTCAATCCCGAATATAATATATAAACGTCAAACATAATCTGTCCATTTCTTTAAAATTATCATGATTATTTTTTTATTCATCCGTTAAAACACTCTTAAATACTATTTTCAACCGACTTCCAAAAGGAGGAGGTTATCAATTCGTCTGTATTTTTTTTTTTTTTTTTTTTTTTTTATGTTTGTTACCTCATAACTTTTCACTGGGTGGACCGATTTTGATAATTTTTTTTTTGTTTGAAAGGTAGTGCTTCCCGTGGGGTCCCATTTTTTTTTAATTTTTTTTCCGATGATGGTATCCATGTGAAAACGACACAAGTCTTAAATTTGCATTACGTGTATGCGCGACAAATAGGTGAATAACTGAAAATCACGTTAACCAATTTTGATAATTCTTTTTTTATTATAAAATATATACTTCAAGGGTAATTTGGTAAAAGTTTGGTAAGGTTTTGAGCACAGGATCCATGACAAAGTAACGGAACGGAAGGGAACGGAACAATTCTGAGGAGCACGTTAGCGATACTCGGTCGAATCTTTTATTTATAGGTTAGTTGGATATTTGAGTCACCTTCCGTAATGTGGTTATGTTTATGTAATTATCATAGTCGAATATTATAATCAACTAGCTACCCACCCCGGCTTCGCACGGGTGCAATACTGATACTAAATATACGACAGAATTTGTTTATATACGACATCACATCGCAAACTTCTAAAATTATCAGTGTTTCTTTACTATATTGTTCATGTATTATATACACAAACCTTTCCCTTGAATCACACTATCTTTTAAAAAAAACCGCATCAAAATCCGTTGCGTAGATTTAAAGATATAGGGACAGAGAAAGCGACTTTGTTTTATACTATGTAGTGATGGAACTCCTATACGGCTCGCAGTTAGGGTGCGATATGGGGCAGAATTTCTTACTATCTTTAATCAAATTTTGTGTATGTGATGTGATGTCATATGATGTACGAAATATAGTTTGTCTTTTTCAAAGTTTTTTTGCTGAGTTCGATTACAGCTCTTTCGAGGGATCCTTGTAGTTTACGCCGCGTGACGTATTAAATCCGCATTTTCGAAAGTCTATTTTTTCTTTATTCGCAAGTTTCCTTTGAAATTGTCCTCGAATTAGTTTCTGACTCATATAAACGGAACGCTTAATCTATCCATATTTAAAAAAATTAGTTAGTCAACATCAGCTTCACTTAAAATCAAAAAATAAATAAAATTTTAACAAAAAGAAAAACCGACTTCAAACAAAACACTATATTAAAACAAATGAATATGCACGAAAAAGTAATAAAAATAATTGCGTATTCAACATATTTTTTAGAGTCTTCCTAAGTTAAATGAAATGAAAAATATTAGACTACTTAAAAGTCGATTAACGATTATATCATGTAGTTATAATTATTGTTATATTTGGAGTCGGTGTCAGCCAATAAAACCCTACAGTATATCTATCAAAACACAATACGAGAATACTTTAACAAATATGTTTTTTACAAATTACCTTTTACACAATAATATACTGGATCAATCAAGGGGCTCGTATCGCTTCTTTCTTTTGATTGTTGGGGCAAGGGCACCGTGGCTGACACCGGCTCCAAATATACCAATAACTATAACTACATGATATAATCGTTAATCGACTTTTAAGTAGTCTAATATTTTTCATTTCATTTAACTTAGGAAGACTCTAAAAAATATGTTGAATACGCAATTATTTTTATTACTTTTTCGTGCATATTCATTTGTTTTAATATAGTGTTTTGTTTGAAGTCGGTTTTTCTTTTTGTTAAAATTTTATTTATCATTTATTCACTAGATATACTCGTACAGTTCATAATTAATTTTAAGGGTAAAATTGCACATGTCAGAGAAGGTGTCATAGCTTTCTTACATATAAGCAATTCCCTTAGTAATAATAACTAACGAATATATAGCATGGCTGATATATAAATCTATATAACCAGCATTACACTTGTTTATTGATCGTCAATAACCTACCACCGGTTCGGAAAGAAAGACCGCAGACCGCAGACAGGGTAGAGCCAGCGATGGAACTGAACAGGAATCTATATTTATTTCTAATGCTATTTACAAAATTATTTCTTTTATTTTATTTGTATTGACCTGATATGGCATAGCTGGAGAGCTGAGATGGCCCAGTGGTTAGAACGCGTGCATCTTAACCGATGATTGGGGGTCAATATGGGAATAATTTATGAAAGTGATATTACGGGTGGAATATGTTCCGAACCCTCTCCTTAATGGAAGATGAGGCCTTATCACAGCAGTGGGAAATGTACAGTCTGTTATTAAGGTATTGCACCACATAAGTTTCAACTTGCAAACAAATCCATTTTAAGTTCCAGATATTGAAAATGATTCATAGTTTTTAACTCCAAGTTTTTATTTGGTTTTTATAAAAAAATGGCTCGATATATTTGTTTTTTAAAGGCTCTTTAGTCAAAAAAGACAGAAAATTAATATATAATTTTTTTTTCACGAAATTGAGCCTCCATTAAATCTAATAAACCTCTGATGGTCTAATAATGATAACAAAAATTTGACTTAAAATTTTTGACTAAAGAATTCTTTATTTTCATCATCACAGAAAATTTAACAAATTAATCATAATTCTTCAAGACAAATGGATTGTGAGAGGGCATTAATTAAATGAACTGCGATAATGACAATTTACTTAATGAAGTGAGAGAAATGAACTCCCCTGTATCTATAACGATACTGAGTACGATAATATGCAGAGCTCTTTAATTTATTTAGACTTATGGGCTATGCTATTTTGAACCATTTATTATTTAAATGCTATGATAATAATGGTCAATATTGCATATCACTTATTGTCAGGACATATATTTTACGGTGAGTTAAGAGTTTGTTTCAATGTAGGTATATTATATTGGTAGACGGACGTTCAAATGGGCCACCTGATGGTAAATGGGCAATATCGCACATAGACATTGGCGCTTTGAGAAATATTAACCATTCCTTACATCGCCAATGTCCTACCAACATTGGGTCCAACCAAGCCAGACTGTAAAAATGTGTTTGCACACATAAAAAAATGCCAGCGATTACAGGTAAATTCGAGTTAAGTCGATTAAATATGTTTTCAAATTAAATTCCATAAATGATTTTTAAACGACTAATATTTTTTTATATCAATGAAGTATCTTTTTAGAATATCGTTACGAATAAAAAAATTGTTACAGGAGCCCGTTTCACGTGTACAGTGATTAGGGCGTGATGGGAAAACTCAGATGATTTGATAAGATTATTTTAATCGCTTCCTTCAACACATTACCTGCTTACATTAACATACGATGCGCTCCTGGCTCCGTGTGAATTTCAAACGGGAATGAAAAGCATTTCGTTTACAAACTTTAATTGAATTAAAAAGTCATAAATTCGGCTTTTTTATTGTACGTCACTTGATATTCCACTTTCGAAATCTTTAATTATTGGCGTGCCGGTAATACCCGAAGAGTATGAAATAGCAGTAGATGACTTTTGCTTCGGCACTACTGAACTCTGATAGAGTTTTGCTCCAAAATTAATTATTTCTACGAATGAAAGGTGGCGCTGTTTAAATATCGAACAGATGCAGTAATATCAGGTGAGTATGACATAGCAGTCGATTTCGCTGGCTGCGGCTGCCAAAAATTAGTTTTTTTCTACAGAAGGCGCTGTTTTAATATCAATTTCATTTCGATTAAGACATGGATAATCATTCGCAAATTAATCGCGCTAAAGCAACCAATTTTATGTAATAAACATCTAATTAAATGAAAATAATTTTAAATATGTACGCACTATCCTTATAAACTGCAGTGCTATTCTGTAAAAATTCACTTCGTATCTCACTCGTGGAATGTTGACAACGGACTTACCATGATAATGGCTTATGACATGTCTATATGTGTATCTATGACATGTATTCCATATCACCTTATATTACACGCTCGTGTTCTGCGATGAGATTCGAGTTTCTGTTACAGAATAGACGTACTGTTTTTTTAATACAATTAAAAATATGAGTTAAGAGTTTATTGTTCATATGTGTTTTTGTATGTGTTTGTGAATTGTTGAATATATTTGACTACATGTGATTTATCTGTGTGTGCAGTATAGCACAAATTTTTATAAAGAGCGTTACTTTCGCATTTATAATCTTAGACTTGGTTATATATGGGCGGACAGGTCGATTAACGCAGAATTCATTATGATTGCTTATATCAAAATAATATGTTTGTAAGAAAGATATATATTTCAAATCTTAATTATATTCAATTTACCAGATATATATGAAAACGTAATTGACGTTACATCTGAGGCTATATCTAAGGATATATCTGAACTGAGGATATATATGAAGTTTTAATTGCATTAGACGTAGGTTTTTATTATAACTTAATTAAGTTCCTAGTCGCTCATATTTTATATATAAAGTTTGTCTATTTTCAAATATGTAATCGTAATAAAATAAATACTTTATTTTCAAGATATCTGGCATTTTTATAATATTTAAGTACTTATAGTAAAATAAAACTGTATAAAATAAATTACGAAATAATTTGTCTTAAAAATTTAAAAATAATATTTTTTACAAAATTAAATATATTTAACATCTTTTAATACTACCAAATAATATTAATTTACGTGAAATTATTGTTAATAATAAATAACTTACCCACGAAAACAAATAGAGACACGGCAAAAAAAAAACAATTCGAATCAATATCCCAGGACGATACCACACACACACGCACACACAAACACACACATGTTTACACAAATCAGTTTTCTGATCACGGTTGCGCGTGCGCACTTCGCAGAAAGCGTGCGTGGCCTCTGACAGCGCATTGAACACTGGTATAGTATAATTGTATGATCGTCGGGTTCGGCATGGCTCGAGCTTTCTAGGAAACGGGAGCTTTATTTTTTATTATATGTTATTGATCATTTGATTGGAAATGTATGTATAATAGCTGTTACCCACTCGCTTTGGTGGGCATTAAAAGGATTCGAGGAAATAAAAAAAAATTAGTACCTTCTACGAAAAATACACTATACGCTACAATTGGCCCTAGTCTCATACAGAAACGATTACAGTTATCATGTGACGTATATTTGCAAATTTTCATACAGCCGCGGCATCTTTAATGCTGTTGTTTCACATCTGATTGACTTTCATTTTTGATGACATATTAATAAGATAAAGAATCTCTATTGTTTTGTTCGGCGGTGAAGCAAACATTGGAAAAAAGCTACATATGGCTAATTTAATAGAAATTCTGCCACACGTGTATTCCACCAACCTGCTTTGAACAGCGTTGTGGAATATGTTGCAAAATTTTTCCTCAAAGGGAGAGGATGCTTTAGACCAGTAGTGGGAAATTTATAGGTTGTTGTTTTTGTATCATCAATAAATTACATAGATTTACATTTTTAACGTGTATTTTGTTTAACAATCTCAATTTAATTTAGATTGTTACTGGCATTATAGGGAGCATAGGAATCGTTTAGATTGAAATTCTATTAAACTTCAAATTACAACCGTTATATAAGATGTGAAGTTAAATCATATTTGATCAATAAAACTAAGTATGCTCAAGACGATTTCCCCCATAATTTCCCCCTCAGAACGATGATTACAAATTATTGACATTATCGTTTAAAGGAGACGTTTGAGTGACATAATCTTTAGCTACTAATTTGAAAGACGAAATTCTCTATTGATATTTCAACATAATTATTATATTAATTAACACGGTTTTATATAACTGGTTTTTAATTAAAGTGCTTCTAAACATGGAGGTTGATGTACTATAACGTGATCGTCAATATGTCCCACAGCTGGAATTAGGGATTTTCTGCAGGGGAGAAGTGGTTGCATAACTCCTTAATACATAACTCCTTAATTTCACTTTTTTTTTCAGGTACTTACAATAATGTATATATAAAATTTATCATTAAACTCATTAACTAACAATTTATTAACATAGGAATTTAAAATAGTTACCGTATAAATCTTGCCACCATACTACGCGGTCAAGGTTTGTACAGTAACTGTTTTTAAATCATATTTGTATATATTTAAGAAATTAAAAAAATATTTGAACTGTAAAAAATATTTTGTTAAATCAAATAAATTTAACAAAAAAGTATATCATAATTTAAGCATTACGATTTATTTATACTATTCTTAATATAAGTTTGTCTGGATACTTTTTCGTTTTTATTTAAAAAAAAAACATAGACAGACAGTCAATTGACCCCTGATGGTAAGTGGTCACTTCCGTTCTCAGACATTGACGCTGTAAGAAATATTAGCCATGCCTTACAGTATATGCTATGCAAAACCCTTGTTTTGCTAAGACTAAGACGTTTTTTTCTTTATGTCTCTATGTTTCTAAGTGTTATTACAGGCACAAAGAAAAAATGGCACACTAACTTAAAAAAAAAAGATTAATGAGAATATGTAGAGTTTTTAAAAATACAAACTAAAATCGGTAAATAGCTTTTCATTTAATATTATCTCGTAAAATGGCTATTCACTATGCATTTTTCTTCAATAAATTATGCGTTAGCTAATTTATTAGCGTATCAGTTATTCTTTTGACTATTTCTACTAACTGACCGAGCGTTTTCTGTTCTTATTGTAAATAAACAAAGAAGTAGGTATAAGTGTACAGGAACAAACAGACTTTTAAAATATTTAATTATGATTAAAATTCACATTACTGAACAGAAGATCATGTACCTACCAGGGATTTCCCAAAACATGTGACCTCCGCTGATTAAGCATTTACTTAGCTACACATCGCTCAGAGCATAAATACACTAATTTTATGCTCTGAACTAACAAGTACTTATATTTCTCATATCACGACCTCCATGGTCGGGTAGTGTGTACACCGGTTTTCATGGGTACGCTACACCGAGTTCCCGGGTTCGATTCCCTGCAGAGTCGATGTAAAAAGTTCATTAGTTTTCTATCTTGTCTTACGTCTGGGTGTTTGTGGTACCGTCGTTACTTCTGATTTTCTATAACACAAGTGCTTTAGTTGTATCAGAGTAACGTATGTGATGTTGTCCAATATTTATATACCTTATATTACACGTCGCATGAATAACACTATAGAACAATAAAGAAATCGTTCGATCGTCAAGTATCATTCGTTTTCGCAAACAGCTTCACTATTCTAGAGCTCAAATTTCGTCACTCTTTGCCTTCAAAACAAAAAACATCGTCAAAGAACGGAAGCTCGAGTGCTCTGGAGCGTAAATCCCTCGATTTGGCATCTTTCGATTGTGGTGCAAGCGATTTTGAACTTTATTAACACACGATAAAAGTTTATTTAGCGGTTCTGCAGCATTAGTTTTATTTAGTCGCAGATGCGTTGCAATGCCTTCCGCTAGACAGCGCTTAACATAAACAAAGCTGTGTTTATCATCTGAGTGTTCTATGGTATAATGAATTTATTACACACATAAGACGATTTGAATTTCATATATTTTCATAGTATATACACATTCCTTTTTAATGCAATAGTAGTACAATCTTATAAATAAATACTTCATGGTAAAGCTTTGTGCGAGCCGTCAGCAAAGGTACTATCCACTCATTAAATACTTTTAAGCCAAAGAACAATATTTAGTGTCGTTGTGTCTAGTTTGAAGAGTGAGTCAGTGTAAATGGCACAAGGGACATAATTGCTCCCAATGTTGGTAGCGCATTGGCGGTGTATGGAATAGTTAGTATTTCTCACAACCCAAATGTCCATGGGTGTTGGTTACCAAATTACACATTTGTATGTACTTCTAACGGGACCATGAAAAATGATATCGTATAGTTACTATAGCTACACTTATTCCATACTTCGTCTTCTTCTTTCAAGTGTCTTCTCACGATGACAGAAAGAGACACGTATATGTATATTTATCCCCTGTACCGTTTATTATGTACAAAATGTAAAAGCCGATGTACTCATCAATGGGGAATCGATGGATCCAATTGATTCTGCTGAGTTTCTTGGCCTTACTGTTGATGCCAAGTTGCAATGGGGCCCCCATATTGACGGATTGGCGAGTAGACTGAGTTCTGCGGCATTCGCTGTCAAAAAAATTAGATTATGTACCGATGTTGATACGGCTCGCTTAGTATATTTCAGCTACTTTCATAGTATAATGTCATACGGTATTGTGCTGTGGGGCAATGCAGCCGCTATCCATACCATATTTGTGCTACAGAAGAGGGCTATTCGCGCAATCTACAACCTAGGAGCTAAAGAATCGTTAAGGAATAAATTTAAAGAAATCAAGATATTGACTGTTGCTTCTCAATATATATTCTCTAATGTTATGTATGTACGAAAAAATATTAATGATTTCATGAGAAAATGTGATACTCATAACATTGGTACAAGGAACAAACACAAACTTGTCACTCCTGTTATTCGACTACATAGAGTCAGTAACTCCTTTGTGGGGCAATGTATACGGTTTTACAACAGGATCCCAGAAAGCGTTCAAAATGCCTCTGTTGCCAAATTAAAAAAAAATTATTAAGGAACTCTTGTGTGCAAAAGGTTATTATACAATTAATGAGTTTATGATCGATAGCACACCTTGGGAATGATACGATCGCCTCCTGGCTATTTCATCTCATATTAAATTGTTTATTTATATAATACATAAGACAAACAAAAAAAAAAAAAAAACCCGCTGAGTTTCTTTCGCCGGTTCTTTTCAGGTCAGGGTATTTTCTTTCCGAACCGGTGGTAGTGTTTCAATTGACCATCAATAAGAAAGTGTAATGCTTCTATATTGAATAAAGATATTTGAGTTTGAGTTTGAGTTTGAATTAGGAAGGGTGTTAGTAATAGTATTTTCCATGGATTAAGTACATATTCCACAACACCGCTCCACTGCGAATAGGTGGAAGACGTAATGTCAAATAGAAGGTATAACATCACGCTATTTTATATATACGAAGTGAACTAAAATTATTAATTGAATTAGTATGTCTGCTTGACAAACTATAAGTTTGCAAATTCATAAATTTAAGGCTTTTGTTAAAAAAAAACCAATAAGTATAGCACGAGTCGAGATGGCCCAGTGGTTAGAACGCGTGCATCTTAACCGATGATTGCGGGTTCAAACACAGGCAAGCAATGCTGTTTCATGTGCTTAATTTGTCTTTATAATTCATCTCGTGCTCAGCGGTGAAGGAAAACATCGTGAGGAAACCTGCATGTGACATATTTCATAGAAATTCTGCCACATGTGTATTCCACCAACCCGCATTGGAACAGCGTGGTGGAATATGTTCCAAACCTTCTCCTCAAAGGGAGAGGAGGCCTTTAGTCCAGCAGTGGGACTGGTGTGATGGTGGAGTGGTGAGTTAGCATATTATTCAACACAGGTTTCTATAGATGATAAAAAGCGATCTAATACTTGTCGAATTTTAGGCAGGTTATCTTGTATACATTTAATTTGTATTTCAAAATGAAACTTGCTTGTCGGTTTTTTTCGGTATTATCATACTGAACCGGTAGTAGCTTTATGTTTGATACAATTTTTATACTTCTCGATTTGATTTACATGACAGCTTAATTTGTTTTTTTCTTAATTCTAGGATTAAAATCTTAAGATGAAATTTTCATTCATTCTATTTATCTTTTAGTGAAGTGAATTTTCGAAAACCTTGATATTGGTACTGTATATGAGTAATGTTGCCAAATTTTTAGCAGATATTGAATTTTAACGAAAAATTTTTCTCATAATTATGTACAAACATAATTATAAAATTTATTATGAAAAGTTAATACATATTGCCTATACACGCTACGATGCTTTCAGGAACGTGGAATTAAATTAAACGCTGAAGTGGCATTAATTACTCCTTTAAGACGCTCTTTGGCGGTGATGGAAGTAATCAAGTAAATGAGTGTGGAGAATAACACAAAAGCTCCGACTTAGCACGAAGGTTTAATTAATTAAATATTTATTTAGTAACTACCTTTATTAATACATAAAAAAAAAACATTTCTTGTTACTTAATAAAACTGTATAGTATGACACAACTTGTAGCCTCGGTAAATTCAATAAAACCGATTACTGCCGATTTATACAACCAATAGAAATAGCTCCCTATCGCACCATTCGACGCTACTCGTCGCTATAGATTCTCGTCAGTTCAACCCGAGAAAGCGAGTGCATGTAAATCGACGAATATATTAAGTCATAAGATATTACAAGTTATTACGTTCGTATAAAGATCATATTCATATGAGATACAAATATTGATAATTTGGGAGAGCGTAATTAAACCGGATGTGATCTTTTTTACGAATTTTGCCGATGCTACGTCTAAGTAGTGTCATACAGTATGACACATACTATACAATGATTTTGGGTATAGTTACAAATATTGAAACTGTTTTCATCCTACAAAAAGTTGTGTTGTATATTTATGGTCTTGGAATTCAAAACTCCCTTCTGCGTGTCTTTCATCTAGTTAAAGTTTTTTTTAATTTCATTAATATACTAGTCGCGCGCGGCTTCGCACGCATTTAAGGGTGTTGGTTGATATGTATTAGATCATTGCCTCGAATTCAAGTTTGCTTCTTCAGTTAAATAAGAGTATTTTTAGTGGCCTATCCAAACCCTTATAATCTATAGACCTATAGGTTCAAAACTATAAGATATCGAAATAAGAAGTTAAAAATATATATACAAATATCTTATTCCATAAATTATATAATGAAACGAAGGCTTCGAGGTGACTCTGATAAAAATAAATAATACTTTATTCAAGTTAAACATTTGAACAAACACTTTACTTTGGTCGGACGTCGTTTTGAACACTAATTAATTTAGAGTTTACTTCCAAAACTAATTAGGGACGGTGAACGAAGTTTACGATTTGTTCTGTCAAGGGTCTGAATCAATTTGCATATTTACCTACGCAAACATATATGTGACTAACGTAAATAACAAATCTATTAAGAGTATATTTAGATCTCACTGATTATTGAATTTAAATCTAAACATAAATATACATAAGTTAATCAGGCGCACTTAGGACATAATAAAACAACATAGGACATTAATCTTGTATAGTGATACATTGTAATTTTGAGTTTCTTGCCGGTTCTTCTCACTAGAATCTACTTTCCGAACAGGAGGTAGGATAAGGTTGCTTAAGTCGTAAGCCCTAAGGAAATTACACTGTAATATTCACTGTGATTAAAATAAAACTAAATCTTCTATCACCATCATCATCATCATCATCATCATCATCAGCCTGTTGTTGTCCACTGCTGGATATAGGCCTCTCCAAGCGCACGCCACTGTGGTCTTTCACCGGCTACTCGCATCCATCTCCTGCCTGCCGCCTTGCGTAAATCGTCACTCCATCGTGCCTGAGGACGTCCTACACTACGTTTGCCGAGACGTGGTCTCCACTCTAGAACGCGTTTTCCCAACGGTTGTCGATTCTGCGACAAATATGACCAGCCCACTGCCACTTCAGCTTACTAATCCGGTCTTACTGAATATTTAATTAAAATCCAAAGATAAAGATATATTAATCAGTATATATATTCGGGACATAATAATACTAAGGATAAAAACTTATATAATCTTCTACCGAATGTTTCACGGGTAATGTTCCGAGGAATTGTTCCGAATAATCCCGGCTGCTGAATTTCACCTTCGGACATCTCGTAAAAATTCGAAGTTTCATCCGCACCACCTTGATGTCCGAAAATCCACAACAGCGCAATTTCTTAGACATTTTCTGCCTCGCACATCCACTTTGTGGAACCAGGTTCCGCCGGCGTGTTTTCTGAACCGATACTGCGTACTCCTTTCTTAAAGACCGGCAACGCACCTACAAGCCCCCTGGTGATAAATACAATACAAAATCATTGTATATATTAATGTTGTATAATAATACGTTGTAACTACTGAGTTTCTTTCAGATTCTTCTCTTTATAATCTACGTTCCGAACAGGTGGTACCTTCATTTATAATATGTGTTGATTTGATTGATTGATCGGTTTGAATATATACACAACTACTCTGTGGTATCAACTTTCGTCAGCGGTATTTCTGATACGATTAGGGAACCCACAAGAGAGGAGCTTATTCATTTGTTAAAGGAAACGAATATTTAAACCTCCTGGTCTATTACTTATAATATAGACACTGTAGTCCGAACTCAATTAAACAAAAACTTGCTTTAAAACTAGTTTAATCTTGTTTTTATTGCAATATAATTATACATTGTTTCGTTGTCATTAGTAGTTAGTAAGTGAATAATAAAAACAAAAGAAGATCACAGAAAATTAGATTTTACACATTACTTTTTCTTTTTAAATATTGTATCTTTTAAAAAAAAAAGGTTTTATATATTGCAAAATAATGTTAATTAAAATTAAATATTTATTTTTTAATTTAGATGTTTATTTAATATAGATATAATTAAAATAAAAATCGTAGGCGGGAACACCTGGTGATTCGAATGTCCTTAGGCGATGGTAGTCATATTCCATTAGGTGAGCCTAATTAACTCTATTGTTTAATACGTCTATAATATTTTCAAAAGTAATTACTGGACTGACACTCTAAACAGGGATATTATTCTTATTCATTCTCAAATTTTCTCCTCGTTTTGTCTCATAATCCTATTTCAATAGCGGGAAAGCACGATCATATACACGCTTACACGTGTTGTCGCAGTTACAAATGTTATTATTTTTTTTCACTAATTCCACACAGTAACAAATTCTATTAAATAAAAAACATTCATGTGTTTAATTTGTTTGAAATTCATCTTGTATTCAGCGGTGAAAGAAACATCGTGAGGAAATCTGTGTCTAATTTACAGGCTGATTTACAGGCTGTTGTTGTTGTAAGTAACAAATGTATAAAATCCAAAAACATCGACCTTATAGCGTCAGTAATAATATTAGGTCACACTCGAAGATAATGATGACTGTCAACAAAACGGAAACGCGTCAAATAAATGTTTTTTTTTTTTCTGAAAATATTGTGACAGTCGTGATAAATCGATTTTAAGGTTGTTGAGCAATATACGTCATGACACTGCCTTTATTTTTAATTAACCAGTGACGCAATTAAAAATATTTAGTTAACAAAAAATATAGCAATTAATTAATAATATTTGGGATCATTTAAAAGATAAATTTAAGCTATCGGAATTCGGATATATCATGATGATCAGATTGGTTCTTCTTTGTTTTTTTTTGCACTAAAAACGTTCAGTGGAGTTACCCTGTTATACGGCATTACAGCATTTTTAAATTTTCATTGAGAATTTTTATGCTGTTCTTATTAGTTCATATAACAAGATAATGAATAAATAATCGTTTTAGTCTTGAAGGACTTGTATTGTAGTAAATATAATATAACTTGGATTTAGCTTGATAATCTGTATCTTGAATCGTAAGTTCTATCTAATTTATAGAGATTTTGAGAATTTGGATTGAATTTGGCTTGGTGGAAAATGCGAGAATAAAATAGAGTACTGATTTTAGTATTGGAAACTAAGCTTTTTTGTCTTGTGCCTTTTGTTACTCTGGCTCACTCACACACTCACAACGAAGCACAACAATACTGAGCACTGCTGATCGGAGGTAGAATATATAATGAGTGGATGGTGCCCACTTAGACGGGCTAGCACAAAGTAACTTAACACTACCATGTAAATTTCAAATTTAGTTATTGAGTTTTTTGAAGTTTAATTAAAAAAGTAGAATTTGATACTTATATTTAGTTTAATATTATGAAAATTCATTTAATATTTTCATTACATTTTCCCTATTCTTTAATTATAAGCAGATTAGAAAAAAATACAAATAATATCAAAATTGCTTATTTAACTATACTCATTTACTATGTATGTATAAGAAATGCTAATCTTGGTACGAAAAAAATGAAATTTATGAAGACATTAAGCATCTCTATTTTAAGTTAAATGCGAACGTTAAAGTGTAATTAATAGGTTTTGAGATTTGCGATGCGAATGCACCGGATTTTTTAAATGAGGCGTTACGATGCACTGAGGATAATGATCCCTTTGATAAGGTTTGCACACATATAAAGCTATGCAGAAATATTTTGGCAAGGTTTAATTTTTTAGTATATATGAATAAAATCGTGCAACAATATTTTAAAGTAATTCGACCTAACTGTTTGACACTTTTGACGCCAGTGAGAGTAGTTGGTCACGACTAGCAATACAATGTTATACAGTTGATATAGCGGACATTAGTTTTCCTATTTATATGTACTAAATGTAGGAAAAAGGTGGTTATCATGGCTCAAAGAGATTTGTATATTAAATAGCTACTACATCCAATATTCTATGTTTATTTAAACAAAAAGTAAAGTAAAGTAACAGCCTGTACATTTCCCACTGCTGAGATAAGGCCTCGTCTTCCATTAAGAAGAAGGTTTGGAACATATTCCACCACGCTGTTACAATGCAGCTTGGTGGAATGCACATGTGGCAGAATTTCGATGAAATTAGAAACATTCAGGTTTCCTCACGATGTTTCCTTCACCGTCGAGCACGTGATGAATTATAAACACAAATTAAGCACATATATATAGTGGTGCTTGCCTAGGTTTGAACCCGTAATCATCGATAATGATGCACGCATTATAACCACTGGGTCATCTCAGCTCTCAATGTTTATTTATGTTATTAAAACTACCATATTTAAACATGTTCCTTAGTTTTTCTTTTTCAAATAGGCGTGTTTATTAATCTGGATTCTCAGGAAAAATTAACCGAATTGATGTTGATACGGCTCGACTAGTATATTTTAGTTACTTTCACAGTATAATGTCCTACGGTATTATGCTTTGGGGTAACGCAGCCGCTATCCAAACTATATTTGTGCTGCAGAAGAGGGCTATTCGCGCAATCTATAACCTAGGAGCCAAGGAATCATTAAGGTATAGATTTAAAGAAATTAAGATATTGACTGTTGCTTCTCAATACATATTTTGTAATGTTTTGTATGTACGGAAAAATATTAATGTTTTTATGAGAAAATGTGATTCTCATAACATTGGTACAAGGAACAAACACAATCTTGTTACTCCTGTTACTCGACTTCATAGAGTCAGTAACTCTTTTGTGGGGCAATGTATACGCTTCTACAACAGGATCCCAGAAAGCGTTCAAAATGCTTCTGTTGCCAAATTTAAAAAAAAATGTTAAAGAACGCTTGTGTGCAAAAGGTTACCATACAATTAGCGAGTTTATGTTTGATAGCACACCTTGGGAATGAAACGATCGCTTCCTGGCTATTTCTAATCATATACTACTATGTATCTTATTAATTTGACAAAAAAAAAATAACAAAAAAAAAGACCCGCTGAGTTTCTTTCGCCGGTTCTTCTCAGGTCAGGGTGTTCCTTTTTCCGAACCAGTGGTAGTGTTTATTTGACAATCAATAAGTAAGTGTAATGCTTCTATATTGAATAAAGAAATTTAAGTTTGAGTTTGAGTTTGAATCTTTATTACTTAATATCAAATGATAATTTTTATTTTATCAGTAAAGAGAATAGTCCCTAAAAATTTGAATAGTTAAAGCATTTCATATAAATGTTACTTTAAATTTACGAAACGTTGTTGAATTACAGAATTCAACAAACCACCTACAAAACAAAATATTATTTGAATATAGTAACCAAACACAAATGGACTGCATTTACTCCATACATGGTCCGAATATAACATATTATAGCACATTATTATCTGAGCATTGCTACTGGATTTTGTCCTTTAAATTAGATTGTACAGAACACAGTCTGCCATCAATCTGTCGTCTAACTTTAAAAGATTTTAAGCAGTAATTTGAATAATAAATAAATTTAATTAACGCTATGCATCTCACGTTGAATATTTGAAATTCCCCAAACTTTGTTTTTGGAAAGATCTTTATATCGAAATTCTTATTCATTATAAGTTTTGACATTTGTAGTTTAGACCCAGAGAACACGTATGCTGAGGTCTAGTTTTAATGTTCTTAATATATGTAAGTGGACCCTCTTAATACAGATATCCAACAAACCTTTTGCAGGGTCGGTCTAATGAAATTGTTGGATTATAGAGTACCCTACTGCCTAAAAGAATACCTTGTAATCCGATAAATGATATATCCAATGATAAGATTCTTTATTTTATAACTTGAAGTATAAAGAAGTGATAGAAGTGATATCACATTTAGTCAAATTCACACTAAGCAATCAGAATCAAGACAAAAATCGCCTCGAACTCAATAGTGGTAGCGCATAGGTTGTAATCTGTTGTATAATACTTGTGCAGATTATGTACCTTAAACCATATCGAAGCATATATAATTAAAAATAAATTACGTGTCGTTATAGTCATTTTAAGGCGTCAGTCAGCACTTGATTTATATATTTATAGCAATACGAGTAAAATTTAGTATTACTACATATTATAAAACAAAGTCCTCCAGCAGCGTCTGTCTGTATGTTCACGATAAATTCCAAAACTACTGAACGATTTTCATGCGGTTTTTACTAATAGAGAGAGTGATTCATAAGCGAGGTTGAGGTATATAAATAATTAAGGTTTTTGTGTTAATAAGTTGAAATATAACGACAATTGTTATAAAGTCAGAAAAATCAAGCCGCCTGGGAGTTTTCATTTCAACAATATTATAATAATAAATAAATAATAAATGTTTATTTCATCAATAACCAAGACAGTACATTAACATCTCAAAGGTTGCCTTTTTCTTTTGAGTGTCGTGAGCTTCCGTGCCAGGAGAAGTCACTCTTCCTTAACACACTCATACTTTAGTTTAAAGTTATAAGATGAAACAAGCAAATATTTCAATATATTTAATAAAACTACAAAAGCATTAAATAAAAGTTAAAATTATTAAAAAAAAATTATGATGTGCGAAGCCAGGACTGGCCGCTAGTTGTAATAACAGATTCTGACTGATATCGACTTGTAACGCGAAACGCAAACTCAAAACTTTTAAACATTTCGGAGCGGGCTTCCCGTTTGAAGATGGTAATAATATCTTCGTTTTCTTTGAAAATAATTAACATTGAATAAATATTGAGTTGTAAACCTCATATTTCGTATCGTCAGCTTAGTTTTCTAATTAATATGTAGGTATACATAATTATCGGGTTCATTCGGTAGGAGGATGACTCAGATGTAACCGTCTTGAATGCTATCAAGTAAATATACTTACGTGGGTATCAAATACCTAACGCATAATACACTTGTAGGTATATTATGACAAATATATGAATAGGCTTTTAATCATCCCCTACAAAATAGGAAAAAATCTCAATATATAACGCCTCAGCTTTCATAGGTTTAGTTTAGGTTTCACTCCGAAGTCCCGGGTTCAATTCCCGGCCGAATCGAGGTAGAAAAAGTTCATTATTTTTCTATCTCGTCTTGGGTCTGGGTGTTTGTGGTGTCGTCGTTCCTTCTGATTTTTCATAACGCAAGTGCTTTAGCTACTTACATTGGGGTCAGAGTAATTAAATGTGATGTTATCAATTATAATTTTTTTTAATTTGTTCAAAAGGGCTCATTTAAGTACTTTTAAATGGTTATTAAAAGATACAAATATTAAAAAAAATCAACACTCACTCTTTCTCTAAAATGAAATACGTAATGACAGCTGCGCTTAAAGTATAATTAAATCGAATTGTCAGCTATGTAAATCAATGGATAATTTCTAATTCAATACTTATAATGCAATCGGCAATTGAATAATGCAACGGACAATTTTACCATTATGGATAAATAGGAAAAAATGTTCTCTTTTTAAAAATCATTCTTCATTCTTAAAAAAAACACTAGTTGAAAATAAATAAATAAATCTTAGATGATTCCTCATAGACTGTCCAGAAACAATCACAATACACTTAAAAATATCACCATGTGTTGTCAGCACTAATATTTATTTTGAGCGCGGCTTAAGCCTTTACCATCGGAGCCACTTACTGGGACCATGTCACATTATGTCCGATTTTATATGACATACATATAAAAACGCCGTTTACTCTGACAATGTACGGATGAAGGAGTCTATTGTTTTATAATTAAATTGATTCATGGATCGTAAATACCGACGAGGTAACTTGCCAATGAATTTGTACCCAATTTGCATTCTTTTTTTTATTTTTTTTTTAGAGCTGCAGTAAATTATTTAGGTTGATAAGAATATGTGAACGTTCGTGTATTCTGGTTTGCCTGGTTTTAAAAAAGGTTTAGGATGTTTTTGACGTTAAAAGGGTGAGTAGGCCTATGTCTACATGAGGCACTTAAGGCGTAAAACACACTGGAGGTATATTGATGGTTTTAAAAGTTGTTTATAATTTTACACAACACGTAGCTCATTTGCTCATGTGTTTATATAAAATGTATTAAAAATAATGTTTATAGAGGGACCCAAGTAAACGGTTAAACACGTGTTATGACGGCATTGCTATTCTGTGTTGCGAGGGCGTTAAATCACGCCTATCAAACATGTAGTTCGGTGAATGCTGCCTGCATGCTGAGTGGGTAAGAACTTAAGATTAGTGTACACGATTATATATTTAAAATGTGCTCGTAATGACAAAAGCTGTTATAATCTGTAAATGTGAAACTGCCCTTCTTGAGGTGTATTGGAGGTTTGGGGTTTTGGGTAGAATTTCCTACCACACATGAAGGTTCCTAAGGTATATGTTTACACAGTCCGTTCGGTTGTTACCTCATCAAGACTTAAGACATGACAAGACAAGACATATGTAATCATGTATTTTTCATTACTACAAATAGAAGTTTTTGAATACTCAGATATAGACGTACTATCCAAAACTTATGACTAAACGTCATACAAATTTCAAGAGAGATGGTAATATCTAGAAATGACAAATAATTCTTAAAATATTTCACTCGGTAAAAAAAAAGCATTTTTCCTGAATACCATCGGGTACACCTGTACAGTAAAACCTGTAAGGAGCCGGGGCGGATCACATATTCTTACTAAAATATATAATATATTTACTGTACTGTCACTCTCAATGTAAACTGCTTTGACATAAATATAAATTAAATTTTTATAAGCACTTTAAAATTAGATATTTTGGAATCAATTAAAATTCAGTAGGGAGTTCCAATGGAAATTTACTTCTTCCAAGTTATCTAAGGCTACTTGGTAGGAAAACCAGGCGAATGCCTTCCCTATCCATAACCCATAACCTCCATTCGCGTTATCACTCTAGAATCCATTAGTAATATAAGTTTTCGTGAATTATTTTGTTTAAATCAAAGTTTCTTCAACAAAACACAAATAATAAGTAAGTTACACTAACTATTGGAGCCATCTTATTAATTTTTATTTCGTCTGTTAGTTTTTCTCGATCCATAAATAAATGTTTTCTCGTAATTGTAATTTTCAAGATTTTTCTCAATATTCTAGGTGTATATATATATTATATATAGAGCTTATATTATTATTCCTACACTCATCTTAACAATAACCATAAAATTACAGCGAGTGTTAAGAATTAGTAATGATAATATTATCTGCGGGTTGTATCTATTTGACTCCATTTTTATATATGCTTGGTTTTTACTTGAATTCCAAGAAAATGTATTATTTTAGCTCATTGTAGAACTTAATATACATCAATATTGGTGTATGATATGTACATACAGCACGATGAGTAATACATTCCTTTCAAATAAATTGATATTTTGTTTTGGTATGTAAGTCAGTAACAAGTCATAACAACTTAGGTATAGTATAAGTAGGTGGATTAACGAATAGGCTAGTTTGAAAGTGGTCACTACAGCCTATAGATATTTATGCTCTATGAAATACTAACCTAACCTAACCATTCGGCATATTAAACCACTATGCCAAAATATTAGGAGCTAAGGTGTTATGTCGCTTATCTGCAGTTACACTGGCTCACTCACTCCGTTCATTCACTCACTCAATCCGCTACACAACGATATCAGATATATCCATTAAATTGTTTATAGTCAATTAACCAATATATTTAATAGAATTGATCAAAAATAATTAGATTAGATTACGAACAGAAGTCGCTTTAATTTACTTAATTATTATTATTTATCATTTTCGTTTTTCCTTTTTTTAGTTTAATTTAGTAATTACTAGTATTCCTATCAGCCTCCCGATGAAGCCTCATACTTGTGTTGTTTAAGCCTTTAATAACACAAGTATAGGGACGACAATAGCTCAACGAGAACCTGTGACTTTTTAAATCTAGCAGCCCCTAAAGCATGTACTTTTTAATTTATATTGCTTAATGAGATTCAAAAGTCCTCCATCTAAGTACTTCTCCCCTCACTTCTCTTTCATGTAATTAATTATTCTACCACGAGACAGCAAACCTCCGTATTGCTCAGTTCCGGTGTGGAGGTTGAGTAAATCAGAATAATTACAGGCATAATGGGTTATTATAAGCGTAGTACCCGTTGTGGTTTATTAATCTTAAATATTACTTAATAATCTATCATAATATATAGCAAATAATCATCTATAAACAATAATATTAACATTTTTGTTTTGAGACAGTTATATTTTATAAAAATTGCTACTCATTTTGGTGGTAGGGCTTTGACCAAACCTGTATAGTACCATCCACTCATCAGATATACGGTATACAATAACAATTAATCAGTATTGTTGTGTTTTAGTTGAAAGAGCTAGTGTAACTACAGACAAGGGAAGTAACATCTTAGTTCCCAAGGTTGGTAGTGCATTGGCAATGTTAGGAATGATTAATATTTCTTACAGCGCCAATGTTTATGGCCAGTGTTCACCATTTAACATCAGTAAGGCTAGTTGCTGGTCCGATTACTTGTATAAGAAAAAAAAACCTTTTACTTCAAAGCATTTTTAAATGTGGAACAGTTTAAATCGTGCTTAAGAGTCATAACACACTATCGGAAATTAGCTCAGTAAGTTACCTTCAATTTATGGAGCTGGTTCTATTAGATATTGGTATTCAATTTAATATACCGTATATATAAACGCATTTTGTTAGTGATATAATTGATGTTAAACAGTATATTTAATATATTTCATATGATATATAAATGGATCGAATGAGTAATGAATATATCCGGTAGCTACTTCGAGAAAATTTGTATTTTCATCAAAATGAAAATAGTACAGCAAACTCGCAAATATGTAGGTCGCCTGGTAAAAGGCTACCACCATCCAAGGTCATTGGTAATCTATGAAACATTAGCTATTTCTTACAGTGGTGAAGGCGCTACAAAAATTGAGAACTAAAATATCTCTTGGGCTTGTATAACAGGCTTATCGACCCTTCAAACTTCCAACAAACGGAAATCGACAGTACTTAGTAGAGCTGTTTGGTCGTAGAATATGATAATTGAATCTTGGATGGACTTACATAAAACAAATAACCAAATAAATTCCAATAACATAATAAATTTATTGTGACTAAACGAACATTAAAACCTATTTTAATTTATATGATAATAGAAAAAGGTATTATTTGAATTTGGAAAATTAACATGTATTCAGATATCCATTCATTTATGAATAAAATAACATTTCAAAATTAGAAGCGTCCCTTGTAACTACTTCTTCCGGTTTCTAATAGCGGGAACTTCCTGTACGTTTCATAACTGAACAGAATACTCCAGTATCTTTTTGTGTAAAATGATTTAAAATAAATACAGGCATTTACTTTTAAGTATCTTTAGCGTGAGACAATAGATGTTCAGTAGTTATAATAACAGTATTATTATTTGTTTCTTATCGATTATTATATTATTGTGCACAAGTTCGCAAAGAATTTCGAATATGAGACAACATCACATACATTACTCTGATCCCAATGTAAGTAGCTAAAGCACATGTGTTATGGAAATCAGAAGTAACGACGGTACCACAAACACCCAGACCCAAGACAACATAGAAAATTAATGGTAATCTACATCGACTCGGCCAGGAATCGAACCCGGGACCTCAGAGTGGCGTACCCATGAAAACCGATGTACACATCACTCGACTATGGAGGTCGTAAAAAATTTACATAAACGTGTGAAGGAATCAAAAGTCAGATTTAAACCCAAAACTTTGGGATTATAATTTGTACTGACGCGACATTTAATGGAATTTTTATCATATATGAGGAAACTTGTTTTTGTAATGCTTTACTTAACAAACTGCTATTTTAAAACATATGCTTAACCACAAATGGAGGAGGATTTTTTAGTATATAAGATTACATAAATAGATTAGGTGGTAGTTTAATTTTAAAGTATTTGGTAAAACTTCAAATATTTCGTCGGTCGCCAATCGAATGTCGTGTGGCTTGTAAACGAATAGATCCTGAGACCTCAGCTTAATATTTAGGAATAATTGAGTGTTTCTGTTCAAACATTTTCAGCTGCAACCTAAAACATTGGCTTTTTACACTTTCCATTCTGCAATCTCGTAAAGATCCTTGCCGTCAATACCTCACTTTCGGGTCAAAGTTCAATCAGCATGGATTTTTCTTCTAAATATATAATGGAGAGTATTTAACAGGCAATTAGTACATCTTCATAATTAAAAAAAAAGTTAAGCTGTGAATTTCCTTGTGCTTAATTTGTGTTTATAATGTTAGATACATGCTTGCATACTTAGTGGTAAATGTAAACAGGAAAATACCTAGGAATCTCAGAAATAATTATAACATCATGTGTATCCAACAGTTCTTATACTTTAATTTCGTTGTTTGTTTGAAAAAAATCTAATTACGATGCTGTTATATCTAGAAAATAACATAACATTTTAACAAGATATTTTACAGCGTGATTGAGACAAATGCCACCCCTGAGGACGTCTGTATAATATTAAAATGGATCTAGAAATCGTCGAAATCAAAAATATATTAAGTGATAACTATTTATTGATGTTTGTGGCTAGTTCTATTAAAATGCCTTTAATTTTGACTTTTTGAGGCATACTTTAATAATATTGAAATAATTAGATTATTAATAATTCCTCTTCTTATGGAATTAAAGGTGTCTTTACGTAATAAGATTAATGTTTATTTTTTACTAATAAAGCATAATACATTCTCAAGAGCATACCATCTCATTAAATTCTTAAGATTGTCTCATTAAAACTTTCATTGCGATCTTAATGAAAAATGTTTTTGCATTTGTATTGTGTAATATTAATATTCTGTGACAAAAACATTTAATGCTAAAACATAACTCACATTCGGAATTTATGCTTATTATTGTTAAATTAGCAGTAGCTTCTGTAATTACGTGGAAAATTCGACTATATTCGACAATAATGCTGTCCTCTTAACTCAACTCAACAATAATAATGTTGAGAATTCTCAATCAGAATAGCCAATTGCACAGGATATACTATAGCCCACAATTGTGTACAATCAGAGGTGACCATGGCCAAACCTATACCGAAATGAGTTGAGACACTAAATCAACGGCTTTACGTGCCCGCTGATAAACTAGAGTAAAACATTACATTAACAGCCTGAACATTTCCCACACCTGGACTAAGGCTTTCCCCTTTCAGGAGAAGGTTTGGAATATATTCCAACGCGCTGTTCCAGCGCAGGTTAGTGGAATACACGTGCGGCAGAATTTCGATGAAATTATACACATGCAGGTTTCCTCGCGATATTTTCTCTCACCGCGGAGCACGCGACGAATTATTTGTTGTGTTAATATCATTAAGTACATGAATATTCAGTGCTAGCCTGGGTTTGAACTCGGAATCATCGGTTAAGGTGCAAGCATTAATTATAAAATTCCGATCTTCGGTATCTGCATGTCTTCTAAGCTAGTCAGTAGTCGGAAGTAGATACTTTTATTATATCAATTAATATGTGGTATGTGATATACGGTTGGCATTATAAGGACTTTTAAATTGACTTGCTAAGCCAGGAGGGGTCTTATCCCATTATTCCCTTTCAAGCTCATCCACCTTATTTTTAATTTGCACCCCATCTACTGGCGACGCTCTCGCCACCTACACAGAACGAATTTGTTATCCTAATGATAACTTATGATAACTTGTATTGTGTTCTTGTAAGCGAAGATAGGCGACGGGAACAAATGAAAGCCGTACGTGACAATATCTAACTTTGTAAGGGCGGCCGCAAAAGATAGACAGCCTCGGTTTTATTTTCAATATATTTCGCATGTAAAGCAAACAATGATAATAGAATGTTATTGTCTTACATTAGTGGCGTATCTTAAAAATACTTTACTTGGTGGTAGGGCTTTGTACAAGCCCGCCTGGGTAGGTACCACCCACTCATCAGATATTCTATCGCTAAACAACAGTACGCATTATTGTTGTGTTCCGGTTTCAAGGGTGAGTGAGCCAGTGTAACTACAGGCACAAGGGACATAGAACTTAGTTCCCAAGGTAAGTGGCGCATTTCCGATATAAGGAATAGTTAATATTTCTTACAGCGTCATTGTCTATGGGTGAGGTTGACCACTAACCATCAGGTGGCTCATATGCTCGTCCGCGAACCTATTCCATAAAAAAAATCCTTCTTTTTGGCTTTGGCTTAGTTTAAGCACAGAGACTAAAGTCTATTATAGCACATAAGATGCAATAACTAACATCTGCAAGCCTTATTCTATACGTGGGTGATGCCACAGATTTAGTCAGTAAATGGTTTCTTTTATTTCACCATCATCATCATCATTATCATTTGTCAATTGCAATCCACTGCTGGACAAAGGTTTCTCCCAAAGTGCTTATGATTCTCTTGACTTCCTTTGCCACCATCTTCATAGGTCATCGGCCAGCTGGCTGGAAGAGTTCTTTTTCATGTGGCTTATACGAATTTATGTAACAATTCGAAACAATCCCATAATCTTTAGTGAGACTTACACTAATATAGGTGATGAAATGTAAGATCTCAATGAAGGCGCATTTGCACTGGAAGGTTCTACTTATATTTCTGCCAGTACCCACCATAATAAAGTATAATGTTTGAAAAATAACATCTTTGGTCGACATTGGGTACTATTGTCTATAGTTTGAGCTCACCCTTATAATCTAAGTGAGTTGGGCACAAAGTTTTTGTCATTAGACAGCTGGGAATATTTTATGGTATCATTTAATTTGATACCCGTAATGAAAGAATTTGTCGGTGTGTAGGAAGTTCCTTCATTAAAATAATATGGCGTGGGATTTCAATTGTTTCACATTTGCAACTATGTACATTGTGGATTTGCAAATGTTTAAAATATTTATATGGCTTTATATGTATGACCGCTGTGTCACCTTGTGTTTTCGTTTGCTCTAAAATATCCGAATAGAAAAGAGAATATTTACAAATACAGTCCTTAATAATAAAATACATTGATATATGAAATAGCTAATATGTAATGCTTTATTAACTATTTATTAATAATGTGATATGGTAATATATACCCTATTTCTTATAGAATTATAAAGTACTTTTCAAACGGTAAAAAAAAATTACAGATACTTACTATCATTACTTTCGGAGAAAACCTCTTCATAATATTCAGTGTAGCATTTACATGCTTTTTCATAAATTACTTGGTGTTAGAGCTTTGTGCAAGCCCAACTGGTTGGGTACCATCCAATCGAAGTCAGTGCAACAACAAGCACAAGAGACAAAACATCTTAGTTCCCATTTGGTACCGTATTGGCGATGCAGGTAATGGATAATATTTCTTATAGCACATATATCTATGGGTGATGGTGACGTCCGCCTAAATAGTTTGAAAAATCATCCTATATTCTATTTACAAATATGTGTGATATATTTCACTTCCACAGATTCATTGATATTGCTGGACGTGGTTACACATAAGCACCATTTATTTATCATACAGTTGTTTCCGTTAAGAATTATAAGTAATTAATCAATAAACCATACTGTAATTTGAAATCGGCTATAAATTAATACGACGTATAATTTTATGTATTTCGTATGATTTAAATCCATAATGTCCAATCGAACCTATTCTCTGTAATCGACCTATCCTAACACAAGTGAAGACGGGAACTACAGCCAATAATGAATATTCATATCTGATCGCAAGGTGATCTTATAAAGGAAGTTTGAACAATGGCGCCGCCACCGCATCCGCTGCAACCGGTCGACTTCCGGCCGCACGTGATAGGGGAACGATGTCTAACCCGAAAATCTTTAATATGAATAATTCAGTCTAATGCTTTGATAAATTCTTTATGATTAATTAACATTCAATTCGTTTTATTTTTTTCTTCGTACCGAATTACTTTGTAGGTCAATAGGGTTATGCTTGTGAGATGATTTTTAAATTTTGTTATGACTAAATGTGTCTTTTAATTAATCACGACTAATTTTGGAAAAAGACATTGACCTGTTTCCTGAAGTTGAAGTAGGAATGTGGAACTTTGTCGCGGTAGCATGCGAAAGCAATCTCGTGACGCCACTGAGAAGAACGAGGGTACCACTGATTTTTAGTGGCTATTCCAGTGTACTAGGACGTATTAATCACTCTGGGCACCAGTGAGTGCCACCTACCCATGTCACGTGAAACATGCAACGCATTTTTTCAACGATAACATAAAACAACAACAACAACAGCCTGTAAATTCCCACTGCTGGGCTAAAGGCCTCCTCTCCCTTTGAGGAGAAGGTTTGAAACATATTCCACCAAGCTGTTCCAATGCAGGTTGGTGGAATACACATGTGGCAGAATTTCTAGGAAATTTGTCACATGCAGGTTTCCTCACCATGTTTTCCTTCATCGCTGAGCACGAGATGAATTATAAGGACAAATTAAGCACATGAATCAGCGGTGCTTGCCTGGGTTTGAACTGTCACAATCATAGGTTAAGATGCACGTTTTCTAACCACTGGGCCATCTCGACTACATAAAAAGGATAACACAAAAAGGAATGTTGTATTCATTGGCAACGAGTTCATCAGAATACCTCCCCAATTACGATTGAACCACTTCGCTGAAAGTGATATTTGATACACAAGTAGCTCTGGATCTGGATAGACATATACTCTAGGTATATGATACAAGTAAATATTAAAAAAGAAAGTCAAGAAGAACAGCCTGTCAAAATATAAAGGAATTGAAATTTGTAGAAAACCTTCGCTTCGTAAGGAAGTAAAAGATTAGAAACAAGTTAATGAAATCCACCGGTCCGTGGTCATCAGTCTTAATAAGCCAAGATCAACATTGTCGTATACGACTTTATCAATAGACCAGTATGTCGCATGAAAAACGAATCAATCAAAAGCGTACAAAAGGAATATCTTAATTATCACCAGATAATAAAAACACCTTATTTGTTACTGATCTGACATCTCCAGATCCTTGAAGCTGAGACTGTATAGCAGATTGATTTCGTAAAGTTTTATACATTTTTTTTAAAATCAAGATTTTTATTTGATGGGGTTTGGTGGTGAGTGGTCAGTTGTCACCAAAGCGTAGATATTGGCATCGTAAGAAACATTACATTATTTGGGTAGTAAGATATCCACTAAGTGAACGGGAAGCTTAAATGACTTACAATAGCGCGCTTTCACGAGATAATTTATTTTCCGCTATAAATAAAGCTCGTAAAAAGCATGTTATATACAATTTGGGGAAGCTTAAAGTTAATAATAATTATTTGTTTCGTAATGACCGGCTTTGGGAATGAAATTGTATTCCGTCGAATATTCAATTTAAATGGTTGAACTTCTGGATTAAGGAATTTATTTGTGACAGATGGATTTGAATTGAACACTAAATTGATTTATAATTAAAATTTATATTGATCCGGAACTGATCTATACATAAAATACAATTTTAGTGTCCGTTTATAATATTAAAATACATATGTATATACACGGTAATTATACCAAAATAAGATTTTTTACAATTTTTGTCTGTCTGTCTGTCGGTTTGTTCTGGCTAATCTCTGGAACGGCTGGACCGATATTGACAGTCCTTACTGATATAATAAGGAGTAACTTAGGTTACAATGATATTAATTTTTGTTAAATTCAAACGCGTACAAGGTCGCGGGCACAGCTAGTCGAATATAAAATCTGTTGATTTCGAAAACTTTGAAATAGAGTTGTTCATTTTCTATTTTAAATTGCGGTTGCCTGCAAGAAATTGCTTTCGGGTACTGTATTTATTATATCAGTCTGTACAATAGAGTAAATAAATCGTCGGATATAACCACTCTAACTCGGCGTATGAGGTTTTGGCACTATATTAATACCATGCTATTAAATATATTATATTTAACGTAATAAAAAGTTTTTAAAGGATTTTTCCTTCTTTTTAATTAATATATTATTTTGTCTGTCTTTAGTTTTCATTTTTTATTCAAGCGCCTGAAATATTATTATAGCAAATTCGCATTTTCTTGACATTGCTTTTTGTGAGTTACCATTTGATGAGCTTTTTTTTTAAACGATACAAATTTGGTAACAAATTTTGCGATTGAAGATGAAATTGATTAAAAAGATCTAAAATTATATTCGTGGTAATATTATACATGTTTGGAAGTCATGTATTTAATTGTTGTTGGACAGTGGAACTATTTAAGTGGATGTTTCTTTATTCGTGTTTTTATTGTATATAATAGTAATAGTTTTCCCCCTCGATTTCCTCTATCAGTCAGAAGAGGTGGTCATAATGTTTTAATAATAAAAAAGTATATGTTTTTTATTGTCATTCAAGCTCTATACTAAATTTAATTAGCTTCGGCTCAGTAATTTTGCATTGAAAAAGTAAAAAACCAGACAGTTCAACATAGTTGTACCATATCCTACCTCTGGTAGTTTTGTTTTTTTCCTGAAGGGAGAGAGTTTGGCTGAAAACCAGATTCATCAAAAATGCACAATGTTACTGTCTAAACTTGCTATTATGTATGTATTTAATACCTATGCCTGCGTTTTATATCATAAAAAATATAATTCTGTAAGAATTTTTTATAAAAATATTAAAACTCGATTCTTAGCTAATTTCATAAAAAACCGCCACATGTGAATTCTACAAATTCGCATTCACAGCGTCAAATATGTTCCAAATCTTCTCCTCAAAAGGAGGAGGCGTTAGCCCAGCAGTGGGAATTTTACTGGCTGTTGTTGTTGATACTATATATTACAATAAGTATAATACAATGGTAAATAGACAGATGGGCTTGCACGAATATATAATCAAGTAAAGTATACTCCATGCAACATTACTCTCCGTAAATACATTATTATATCGCTCGAGTTTGAGTTTATAAAGTAATGAGATGTAATTTATAAAAAGCATAAAAAATAATACGACACTGAAATGAAACCTGCGCTTAAAAGATTATAAATAAACTGACGAAGTACCTTCAGCGAAATGGCATCATTAATCTCGGTCAAACTGAAACCGAGTTCTCTGGCATCTGTCCTTGTAGAGATACTGTTAAATAAAAAAATATTTGTAGCCTAGAAAGAGACATTCAATCAATTTGCTGTAACAATAACATATTCGATTTTCGAAACATTCGAAGTTCTTATTTTAAATATTTTTTGTATTTTAATTGAAATTTTTCTTTTGGAGAGACATTAAGATCATATTTTGTTTAGCTCAGATTGCGTGTCTTATAATAATAGGTTATGATTACATTACATAGGATTAATTTATATAAACATGAACACCCAAAAAGTTCTTACAGATACCTTATATTTAAAAAAAAATTAATACATATATGTTTTGAACAATATGTTTGATTTTCAATTTATAATATGTTCTTTATTATAACTATAAGAGAAGCAAAGCCAAATAAATAACATCTGACAAATTGTTTCAGATTGAGTCGGTCGAGAGCTTGATTAATCTATGATATTCACAAAGGATTTGCGAAAAAAATGCCATTTTGAAAGAACAACGAATAAACATCAGAATTTTGGAAGTAAAATTAAACTGGATATAAGTAGTTAAGTGTAAGAGTGTTGTATTATAAATACAGATATATTAATCATAAACTCTTAGTAGTACACAAAATTGCCGAGTTATTAGCAAATCACAAATATGTAAATCTAGATTTGTTTATTTTTATTCCTACGTTAACCGGCTATAAATATGTGCCATAAGTTTGGTATTTAATGCAGGTAATCCTTAATGAGCAGATTTTCAAGATTGGATTGGAAAAGTCAGTTTAGAGGTTCCACGACCGATAAGAGAACGTTACAACATCTGTCGTCACGTCAAACGATCTGGTGGTACCACCAAGATTTAAAAAAACACAAAAAATAATTAATTCATTTTTACAAGATTGAAACAATTATGGCAGTTACTCATTACATAGTATTAAACAAAGTCACTTACCGCTGTCAGTCCCTCTGTATGATTCTTATAAAATTATCAAACGGGTTTGTTGCAAGTTTTTGAATAAATTGAGTGTTTCAAGAAGAAGGGTTATTTCAGAGGTTTTCAAAGTCATGTCGTATATAACATATATTTTTATATTGTTTAATGAAAAAAAGTTATGAACTTGGTACATAATGACATTCTGACTACAAATATACTATATTTAGTATCAGTACTGCGCCCGTGCGAAGCCGGGGCGGGTCGCTAGTTATCTATAAATTCTGCTCTTGATAGCAATCTTCTTGGGATCCCTCTATTATCAAGTCTCCGTCTACAACCGAGTGTAACAATATTGTTATAAAACTAGATTAAGTTACACTTTCGTATTTTAATTTAGGAACACAGTGTTCAATGAATACAGAAACTTTAAATTGCATTTTACCGAGATCGTGTGTTCAACTTCATCTTATTTTGTATTATTAAATACATAATATAAATACATAAAGAACAGCTAGCTTATTTACCGTTTTTGTTGATTTCGATGACCTGAAAAAAAATAAGAAGTTTTTTAATGTATATTATACACATACATACAGATATTTTATATTACCTACACTCATACTATTAAGAGGATTTTTTTTCGTTTTGGTATGTAGAGTGTAATCTCCGGTTATAATAATTCGATTCCAAAAAACTTGACAAATGATTGCCGGCGACCTAATCTACGAAAGCATTTTTAAGATAGACGTCAAACTGGCTAGTCGTAAAAAAAGTAAATTAATTTTAAGCAATGCTTTAGAAAAAAACAAACAAACAAAAAGACTATAATTACCTAAGATATTTATGACTTATTAAATTAATTATTCCATGAAGTAATAGCAGAACACTATCCTTTGATTTATGGTACCGGAACTTTTAAATAATATAACAGTTAATTATACGTGATATATTATTTAAATAAATATTTTATTGATAAATATAATCCACAACTTGGTTTCCGTATTGTACCCTTTGAGGATTATAGTTGAATCTGGATTAAAAGTTAATTAAAACTCAACAAAAGCGGGCGGTAGCAGGAAGTGATCTTTAGGCTTATACCGCAAATATAATCTGTATAATTAGATGTACAGCCATTGTTTCTTAACGATAGCAATGAATATTATTCATGTACGATTTCATCGCTTCAATTACATTCAATATACATTAAAAATGTACATACGTTGATTAAACTGCCTTTATATATTCACAAGTAATCTGATGTAACTGTGATCCATTTCAGATACCATGAATCAAAAAAATCAAAACATACTTTATACAAGCACTTTTGAACCGTCATTTGACAACTTTATTAAGTGAAGCTACCACAGTTTCGGAATGTAGATTCTACCGAGAAGAACCAGAAATTCAGTAGTTGCTTTTTTAAATATTTAAAAATACAATCATGTTAGTTAAATACAATTACATAAGTATGTAATATATCCTGCTCAACAAGTATAAATAGCATTTTTTCATCGATATTCAGTAATGAAATAAAACTTTGCAAAAGATGTAACACAAATTGTAGATGTAAAATATAAAATGAAATGAAAGACATGGAAAACTGTGATCCCATGTTGAAATCTTAAATTAAATACAGATATAAATGACATCTAAAAATTTAGATCGAGTTGTTACTTGATAAGATATAACAACGGCACGGATAGAGCACGTGTGGAGAAACAGAATAAAAAATTAAGAAACGGTGTCGTAATCGCAGTACTTTTTAAATCCTTGAAACTCTTGCTAAATGTAATCCTTAATTTTAAATTTCGTCAGTTGATGCCCTTTCAACTGATTCAAAGATAAAAGGAAACAATAAAAAGGATTCAAAATTACTACCTAAATCTCATTATCTTTAAATAGCACACGGCTTCGCACGGCTGCAATGCTTATACTAATTAATATACTGCAGAAAGTCACATATTCGTGTCAGTAGACAACAGACACATTTCTTTGATATATCTTTAAGGATTATAAACTTCAAAAAAGATTAGTGTTTCTTTACTATATTGTCCATGTACAAAAACCTTCCTCTCGAATCACTATTTATTAAAAAAAATCGCATCAAAATCCGTTGCGTAATTTTAAAGGTCTGAGCATACACAGTGACAGATACCGCTAAGCGCCTTTGTTTTATACTATGTAATGATAACAATAACGATGATAATTATACTGATAATGATGATAAGTGTCTGTTATACTTAGCAACGCTAGAAGGATATATACAGTATGAGATAGAGTAAGGTTATACCTAATCTGTCATAATGATATTATGTCTTGAACATTTGGCTATTGTCCGTGAAATTGTCTGCCGTAACCGAAATGGAGAAAACATCATTATTCACAAATTGAATTTATTCCCTATTATTTCATTGGTAAGTATTATGCATATGTATGTAATGCACCTGCTTGTTTATACACGTTACATATTCCAAAATAACATTTTTTGCAATTTTTGTCTGTGTTAGTTCCGGCTAGTCTTTGGAACGGCTGGGCCGATTTTGATGGGACTATCACTGGCTAACTGATATACTAAGGGCTACAATATTTTTATTTGTTAAATTCAAACGCGTACGAGGTCACGGACACAGCTTGTTTATAATAAATACTCAAAAGAATTAAAATTTATCTAAATTTTGTTATTATGCGATGTATGAGATTTATTTTTAAAGTGGGTACAAAACAAAAAAAGGGCAACTCAATGATTAAAACGTGTTCATGGTTGAGAGATTAAATTGTATTTGTCTATAATTTTCAATTCTCAAAATTCACCTTGAATGTTTACTCTTTGCCTCCATAGTGATTTCACTTCAGAAATAGAACTGCTGAAGGCCAATCTCACGCTAAACAGGGATAGTGTTTGTTGCTATGAAGGGAAATTGGAGTATTGCTGATTCTGTAATACTTTTTTTCATTTTGTTTCATCATACATTCGTTCACTTGGGTCGAACAATGTGCGAAGCAGTTCTAAGTAAGGACCTAGGTTCATTGTACTGAAAATTTTTGACAGACCAACATTCTGAACTAGTAGTAGTTTTATATATACACTAATATTAGAAATTATTTTGTATTATGAAAGTACCCATGTCTGTTTGTCAAGCTCTTACAGTCAACTACTGAACTACATTTATCGTAATATTGATATTTTATTATCCATAAAATATATTCTAACTACGCCAAGGAATAAGCACATCTCGGCGCACCTTTATTTTATTGTTAATTCTTCTCTTATTTGCTAAGTTACTGCTTGTTCTATTAACAATTATAAAATTTTAACGCTATTTAAATTTGGATGTATGAGTGTATATTAAATCTGATCGGTCAAAATTAAAACAAAATAAACTTTATTCAAGTGGACCTTCACAAGCTTTTGAATCGTCATTTTACAATTAAGTGAAGCTACCACCGGTTCGGAAAGTAGATTCTACCGAGAAGAACCGGCAAGAAACTCAGTAGTTACTCTTTTTCAACATTTAAGAAATACAATCACATTAGTTAAAGACAATTATATATGTATATAATGTATACTGCCTGGAAGTCAACAGGTATCATTTTATTAGTCTTTAATTAGTTATTTTAATTCTACCCATAAATCGATGGTGATCTTATTATTTAATTATTAGTATTTGTTTAAGGTGGAAGTGTACAAACTAAAAGATTCGTCATTTGTTACTCAATGCCTTCGACAATTATAAATCGATTTTATTACCATTACGGCACCCTAATATCAGCGTTCTACGAACAGGCTTAAGTGATTGTGTTGGGTATATATTTGTCAGTAATACAAGTCCTTTCAGTTTCAAGGATTCCAAGTTTGATACGAAATCGAATTAGAATTAAAAAGAAATTAATGAAAACACTAAGTTTCTTTTAAAAATAGGTAAGTAGACTGACTAAATATTAAAATCAAAATTATGTATTTCAACGTCAATGCTTCATAAATCTTGTTACATCTTGAAAATAATGTTTGAGTCAGTGTTCCTACAATTCCAAGGCACATAACATCTTAGCTCCCAAGGTTAATGGCGCATTGCATTTTCTAATACTAAGGGGGTTAATGTTCACTAACCATAAAGGAACCCATTTGGTAGGACACCTCTTCTACCATCCTTCGGACGAAACTGACTCATTTACCTTTAACGCCAGAATGCAACTATAGTAATTAATTCTATTCAGCGTTAGACTACCTATGTGTTGATAGTTTTGCCTAATTAACTATAGAACTGTGTTTATTATATTATTAAACTCGAGGTTGTTTATAAATTACAAATTAACTTATGGAGTTCATCTGTCATATATTAAATGTTAAACCATTTTCAAAAACGGGCTGCATTTTCTGTTAAAAGTTCAAGTAGATTATCGTCAAGCTCCACAATTCCATCATTTACAAATTATGATTCAATTTTAAACTCTTAATAGATTATTATTATTCTTCCCATTTAAATGCTTTATCTTTAGTAATCGTGTAAGATATATATGTGTTATTTATTCGCATCCCTGACGATCTAATATAGAACAATTTAATATAAAAGACGAGACTATTCTGACACAATACAAGGCATCAAGGAACTAATGAAGACGAATTATCTAGCCCTTTATGGAACTCTGTCGTAGTTATTTTGATCATTTATGTTCTGTTATTTAATATACTTAGTTGACTTGTGTTACAATGTTTATTAGGACACAGTATTATAAGTATAAAAAATTTAAAACAAAAGAAATACAACAAAAATAAAAACATTAACAAACTATAACTATTCACTAACTTCATATACAAAAAAAAAAACAACAATGATACTTAACGTGTCCTAAAGGTTACCATTCGACTTCCGAGTTGGGTTCCAAGACCCCAACGCTGATTTTCAATGGTACCCTGTGTGGTTGTGACGGGCTGTGACAATATACGATAATATATTATAAAAAAAACTACAACCTTAATATACACACAATATACACATAATAACAATATATAATTTTAAATATTTTATCCTGTATATATTTTTAAAAGGATAACAACATGAAAATGGAGCCTTTGGGAACTAAGTAGCTGTATAGGTCGAGGTATTTTATGCATCTATAAGTAACAGACAAGAGGAATCATATTAATAATGATTGAGAATAATTAAATAAAATTGATATTTAAAATCCGAGAATTGAAATATTAACAAAAAATATATTGTATTGAAAAGATAGAAAAATAAAGATAAAAATAGATAAAGATAAAATAGAAAGAGAAAAAGGTAGAATGGCCTAGCGTGACGCATTTTCCTTACGTGCGTATTTCTACCAGTCATTACAAGTTCTCCTGTAAGTAAGAATTTCGTCCTTTAACTATAATATATAGTTACCAGTAATATACTAGGTAGTATTTCGGTGATTAAAACATACTATTATATAGCTTGATAGTGAAAAAGTTTCGTAGCTTGTATGTGTCGAATAAATTTGACACATCATTTCATACACATGTTGTCATATGTGTATCCAAATCAAATTGGTATTTGAAATCAATAGTTATAATATAATATATAATCAACTACAAGCTGTAAGCCTATAAAGTATTTTAAATATAATATTTATAAATAATTATTAAAGGTCGTATAACTTCTAGACATGGGAATTGTTAATCTGCCTTTAAATACGGAATATAATGGATGATTGTAAAGAAATCTGAAAAAAATATATATTGTAAACCATATTAAATATTGTTAATTTTTTTGATGTTCCTGTTTATCTGAAGCTGGGTCTAAAATAAAATTAAAATACACATCCTCCATGAAAATCAACGAACACTAAATCAACTCATTTTTCTTTCACCATTAAATGACATTACTCAAACAACTGAACTGTAAATGTAGTCTGTATTCGTATAACTCTATTTACGCGTGTATTGCAACCACAATACAGCTACAAACAATACAACGTTACAATGAAAACCAGCACGGGACACTATGACAGCTAGAAAACAAAGTTTTGTGAGTGCGCTGACTACTCTGGGGTTTGTCTCTCCTTACTCAGACTTTGATATACACGAATACAATTTATATATACGTGGAGTATTCTTATTGTATTTACATCAAAATTATAATATATTTTAAGAAGCACTTTTGATTCTAAATTCTACTTTGAATGTAGATTCTTTAAACTTAATCTTTTTTTTATGACATAGGTGGCAAACGAGCAGGAGGCTCACCTGATGGAAAGTCGTAGTGACACCGCCCATGGACATCTGCAACACCAGGGGGCATGTTGTATCGGTTCGGAAAAACCGCCACCGAAAGCTGGTTCCACAAAGTGGTTGTACGAGGCAGAATATGTCTAAGTAATAGCGCTGTTGTGATTTTCGGACAGGTGGTGCGGGTGAAACTTCGAATTTTGACGAGATGTCCGAAGGTGAAATTCAGCGAGTGAGTCCAAGCGATACACACAAAAATTCTTACTGGATTTTTTAAATATAATAAAACATAATTATATACCCAATGTATAAGAAAACGTCTCGTAAAAAATTAGATCTACAAGCACTGAATCTTGTAGCGCAAAAACTTGGCAATTACCATAAATTCGTAAAGATACAATTGTATCCTTTCTTGCCAAAGTGGAAAAGTAGTTGGACTTCGTAACGACTCGAAGTGGAAAATATATATAGTTGTGACATTTAAAGTCTAGACAATGTAGATTAAGATATTATATGTGAGATGAAAAATATTAAAGCGAGCGTGTATTTATGAAGTTTAAGATGAAGGAAATAATTTTAATTGTTTTGTTTTCTTTTTGAATTCAAATAAATTAATTTTATTTGCATCTAAATTTTAATTGGTCGTTGGCTGTCGATAAGATAAAATTGACCAATGAGCGTTCAGTATTTCGTAGTATTTAGAGAAATTGTCAAATTGATGAAGCAAGCTTGAACGAGTTTGACTATTGTATTGGAGACTTAAAAACTTCTATTTCTTTATTACTTTATGAAATATTATGAAATCAAAAATCAAAATAAACTTTATTCAAGTAGGCTTTTACAAGCACTTTTGAATCGTCATTTTACAATTAAGTGAAGCTACCACCGGTTCGGAAAGTAGATTCTACCGAGAATAACCGGCAAGAAACTCAGTAGTTACTCTTTTTTAACATTTAAAAAATACAAAGTCATGTTAATTAAATACAATTATTTAAATTAATATATTATGCTTGGAAGTCAACATGGTTATAAGACATATGAAGCACAGTTAATTTTTTTTTCATTATCATATTTAAATCGTAATATTGTATTAACTAATATTTAAATGAATACCAACAACCTTAATACTAGCTTTGTATCTTGATAATGGCAAAAGTCATTTCATATATTAATAATAATTTATCAAGCAATAACGACTATAGTTTATCATGAAATGATATCATACCTTAAATGTTAACACCTCCCTTGCTATAAAGGAGCTTCCATCACTTGTATAAGCCTCACTACAAATCATAATTTACGATAATGAGCAGAAAAGTCAAAGTACCCTCTTATTGCATATCAATGTTATCAATACAATGCATTTTTTTTTGTTTTGGAGCAAACGAGCAGGTGGCTCACCTGATGGAATGTGATTACCACCGCCCATCGTGCGTTGCCGTCCTTTTTTATTATTATTATTAAAGAATTTATTAAAACATACAATAAACAATGTAAGCGTTTTTGTAATTCACACTTAATCTGTCAAACGTTAAAACCTTAAAATATAACATTACCTACTAGTAGTCGCCCGTGGCTTCTCTCGCGTTTTAGGGTGTTGGTTGTCATGTGTCAGGCAAGAAAAGTAGCCTATGTCCTTTCTTGCAGTTCAGAGTTTGCTTCATACTAAATTTCATTGAATTCGGTTCAGCGGTTTGGTATTGAAAGAGCGACAGATAGACAGACAGTCAGAATTACTTTTACAATTATAATATTAATTTAGATTTAGATGGTGTAGACTAGTATTGATTTCTAAGAATGGAAGAATGAGATACATAGTGTCTACGATATCCTGAAGATTTTTTAAGTCGAAATTACATAACTAGAATGTATTTAGTGATGTACTTCACGAGGTTGGGTCAGAAGCTATTAGATAAAGGTCTAGTAATTTATTAGGCTCTCCCTTAAAGGTAAGGGCAATTAAACGATCCATTGTTTGCACGTAATAAAGGATTAATGAGCCGATAGTAAGGATACCTTCCTTCATTATTAAAATGACTATGGGTAATGTATGGCTTGGAATGGTAGCTGTAGTTAAGTTAAATTATTGAAGATAATGCGAATATTTTATACGAATTAACATGTTTATTTATGTGTGATACAGTTGAAAAAGAGGAAGTTTAGTATTTACTCGTTGTCAATATTTTCATTTTGTATTAATTCTCAATTTTGTATATCCACAACAATCAAAATTTTCTTTCATTGCCAGATCACAATAATATTTATTTTTCGTAAGATCTTCGTTCCATATTTGAGTTATCGTATCGCGCCCCTTGCGCGATACTCAACACTCAAATAAATATATAATAACTCAAATAAATATAAAATAAATATAACTCAAATAAATATATGAGGGTGTTTCTTTGCAAAAAGTTTTTACGGAAGAACATGTTTTTTTATGTTATAGATAAGCGGACGAGCATATGGGCCACCTGATGGTCACCATCACCCATAGGCAATGACGCTGTAAGAAATATTAACTATTCCTTACATCGTCAATGTGCCACCAATCTTGGGAACTAAGATGTTATGTCCCTTGTGCCTGTAGTTACACTGGCTCACTCACCCTTCAAACCGGAACACAACAATACTGAGTACTGTTATTTGGCGGTAGAATAACTGATGAGTGGGTGGTACCCAGATGGGCTTGCACAAAGCCTTACCACCAAGAAAACTGGCACTGTTACTGGCACTTTAGTTAAGCATCGTATCTGTGGTAATGAGGCCAATTCATTTTGATTTGGTTTTGGAGCGAAAATGGATGACACCATCGCGCTCAACGGCCATCCGCTATTTCATAAATAAAAGATTGATTTTTTTATTATATTATAATACTTAATTGTGGAAATAGATTTTGTTTGGCAGTTATATTAATTGCCAATATATTATCTACAATCCTTATATACACATACCAACTCAAAACAATCGTATACAACTTTGTTGATTGAAATTATTTGATTTCAATTCCTCGAGTTCCTTCGTTAGTTGTGTGCAATCAATTGAATTTCATGTAGTTTGAAACTTTTAGAAATTTTCGTTGTTATTCAGTATCGAAAATTGATGTTTTTGTTAATGAAGTTTAATAATATTTTCTTCCAAGAATGTTCGTACAAGGTAACGTTGTTACATTACCTACTTCTTTAATATTTGTATGTTGTAATGATTGCGTGTATTTTATTTTACTTTATTTATTCATAGGTACACAAACAGTATACAATCAGAACATACATTAATATTACGAAATTACACAATTTTGAGCTAGATTACATTCATAAGCTTGTGTACACGGCATGCTCATATCAATTATAATATCAATGCAGTCTGGTACTAATTTATATAATAATCAAAAATTAATAAATTATAGCAAACATATAAATTAAAATAAATTGAAATTATGTAACATTAATAGTTAAATTATGAAAATAACATTGAATATTTATTACTATTAAACTAATTAAACTAACAACAATACATCCATTTGGATTACGAGACTAATATAATAAATTAAATCAAACAATCATAAAATAATACAATTATCGAAAAAGAGAATGGACTCAAATTTCTAAATTCAGAAATATCTGTCAATAAATTATTAAGTATTTACAATCGATCATTGAATCGTAGATATAATATTCATTACAATGCTTTTAAATTTTGGGAAATTGGGATGTATAGAGTATTAGGGTATTATACGATCCGGGTACAGTCTTATGATTGAATGTGAAACTACAATATTTTGACTATGTATTACATTTATTTTTTATTTGGTCTATATTCGTTATAATTTTGTAATTCCTCAGATGAGATGGCAAATTACAGATAAATACTGTAAGCCCCTAAACGGAAGAAGATCGAAAAAATAAAATCTAATAATTTGACTAACGAATTGTTTTTTTTTATTCATTTTGATCCACATTTATGAATTGATTTTCTTAAATTATAAATTATAGTAACATAATCGTTGCTGTATACCCACCGAGGTTCTCCTGATGGCAACTTCGTCGTATTCATTTAAAAACAGTTTATAAAGCGGTTTTAAGTTTCTCCGGAAAACTTTTAACTTTCCATCTAGAGTATTTAAATGTTGCATTGGCTACGTGGAATAATTCAGTAAATTGTTTTCATCAAACTTAAATTAAGATAAAATAATGCTTTAATCTCGGATTAGCCAGATTATAAGTAAAAACTAAGTTATGAATTTATTTATAAAAGAAAGTGTTTAAAATGTGTGTGTGTGAGCTGAGATGGCCCAGTGGTTAGAACGTCACGTCTTAATTTGTGTTTATAATTCATCTCATGCGCGACGGTAAAGGAAAACATCGTGAGGAAACCTGCATGTGTCTAATTTCATCGAAATTCTGCCACATGTGCATTCCACCAACCCGCATTGGAACAGCGTGGTGAAATATGTTCCACACCCTCTCCTTAATGGAAGAGGAGGTCTTATCCCATCAGTGGGAAATTTACAGAATGTTACTTATTTTACTTAAAATGTAAGGTCTTTTTTATAAAATGACATACTTTATATAAGATCATCCACCGTCATGATCATTTCAAATTGAACAATAATGATATATTTGCTTTTTAGAAATCTAAGATAAACGATAATGAACATTTGGTTAACTTATTCATCTGTTATCTCAAATAAAATGAGGTCCTTTTTTAATGTTAAGAATCAAAATAACTATTTACGATTGAAAGAAATTTATCCTTCAATGTAACCGTCCCACTTGTATGTAGACTTCAAATACTAATGAAAGATGGCATTGTGACGGCTTCAATTCTATAATAGCGACGATTACGCGAACGATGTCTCGATTATGTCATTGTATTCGTGTATGTGTACTTGGACACGCTGATTGTCTACTACATACATACACTACCTGTGTATTTAAATAAAAGTAGCCGAAGTTATTCCTTGTTACATTAGCTAGTGAAAGTCCCATCAAAATCGGACCAGCTATCCCAGGGATTAGCCGGAACAAATAGACAGACAAATAGACGAACAATAATTGTAGAAAATGATATTTTGGTATATGTTACGTATACAATTATACATACATTTTAATATTACAAACAGACACTCTAATTTTATTATATGTATAGATTTCAATGTATAGTTTCAATTGTATCATATAACAAAATCCATAAAGATTTTTTAAATTTTTGTATTTATTTTTCATTTCGGGATATAATTATTCAGTATCAAAAGACGGCGATGCATCAGTTATGTAATAGATGGTTAAAATTTCATACAGTACTAATGTATGTGACGAGTGGTCACTACTTACCGTTAGATGGACAATTTGAGCGGCCGACTATTGGTACAATAAAAAAAACGTTATCAAGCTCCTCAATTCTATTTAATTATTTTAAACAAGTATTCTTAAGGAAACAAAGAAAATGCTAGTTGCTGAAAACGTACTCGTAAGAGCTGCTATCTGTTTTCTTTGTCCTGTTATTTGTTATTTTGTTATAATACATTGACAAGTATAAGATTTTAAATGAACATGATTTATTATTATTATTATGACCGTTATTAATTTCGGGATATTTACCAGGCTTTTCATTGTTCAGTCTCGTGAACAAGACATTCGTAAATAATGTCGAAATATCGAGCTCCAACGGATAAAAATAAACACACGGTCAATATCCCGTGATAAATAACTGTAATATACAAGTGTGTTTATATATTATGTTAAATAAATATAAATGTTTGTCTGTAATGTATAGAAAAGTCCTTGCGCATGTTCATTACGTAAATCGTAAGTCAATTACTTCTACGTAAAATTTAATTACGACTGCCTCAAAGGTTTAATCATGATGAGATTATAATATAGACCGAGTTACAGTCATTTAATTTAAAATAACAGCTTGACAAAATCTTCTACAGTAAAATAGAATCTAATTGTCTATTATTAAATTTTCTTTTCAGCATTAACGACACTTCATAATCGTAATCTACTTGATACAAAACCGCAAAAATCAAGTAAATTCCGGTTCGAACTGGCATGAACCGGCCGAAAAGGTAAATCACTTCTCAATTGTATTGGATGTTAAATCCCTGGATCCCTCTGATACGAGGATTATCCATGTTAAAACGTTTACCATTGAACCTTCCTTTGTTTGAAAAAATGGGTCGAGCGCCACTCGGACGTGCGAACCGAGCTCTGGGTGCATTTAAAATGTTAGCAATAGGAATACGGAATTAAGATGAAATTAAATTTGAAGATATTTCTTTATGAAAAATGTTATGAGAAATTTCATGAATTGAATGTTTTGGTTTCGGGTTTTTTATCGATGAATTCTTATTGTACCATTTTATTATAATTTGAAGGTAGAGATCAGTGTGTCAGCTTTGAGTCATGATGGGGCATTTGTCCAGCGATGGGATATGGGTTACTTTTGTTTTGAACTGTATTAGGAACGAGTTATTTTATCTATGTGTTTCCAAGATATAATGATAAGAGCAAGATTTATGTGCGAAGTCACCAAAATTTGTTTCTTATTTAAGATACTGCACTTTGAACTTATTATGCTATTGTCTTTTAACCTTGAAAATTTGGTAAACTGAAAGACTAGTTATTCTACCGCTAAACAACAGTACTCAGTATTGTTGTGTTCCGGTTTGAAGGGTGAGTGAGCCAGTGTAACTACAGACACAAGGGACGTAATATCTTAGTTCCCAAGGTTGGTGGCGCATTGACGATTTAAGGTTAATAGTTAATATTTTGTTTAGTTATTTCTTACAGCGTCATTGTTTATGGGTAATGGTGACCACTTACCATCAGGTGGCCCATTTGCTCGTCCGTCAAAATATACCATAAATAAAAGACTTGAAGTTTTGAACTAACTGACAAATCTGATTTAATGATTAACTGCTTGGAAAATTTGAATAGTATTAATTTGAACAGTATGTGAACTATATTTTGCCAACAAAAACGAATGTTATGTAATGATTGCTTTAGGCTTGATGCTATAATATTTGACAATAAAACCTATTTGAAGCAATTTGTTTCGAGATCGACGGATCGCATGACTGATACCAATAATGTGAGCTGATCGAGTAAAAGTTGTATATGTCGAAGTGTGTTCATGGGTTAATACTAATACTTATATTAGTATTGGTATGTATAATGCTAAAGTAATTTTTTTGTTCGTCTGTTGCTCTTTTACAGTTAGAAGAAATTTAGTATGAAGCAATTATGATCTTCAAAGGACATATGTCTAACAACTGACAAGCATCCCCTAAAACACTAGCGAAGCCACGGCAACTATTTCTTGATATGTTGGTCTCTGTCAATGCTAATCAGCTATCCATGTACAAAATAGATTCCATTGTTGGCAGCGTATTGGAGATTTTATTCATAGTCTGTTAGACAGGCTGTCAAATGGACCATCGAATGCCACGTCACCGTTAATAAATATTAGCCTCATATGAAATATTAACCCATCAATCTTAGGAAGTAATATAAACCCTTTCCGATCTGCTTGTTCCTTCGGCTTTGTGTAGAGATGTTATTTCACTGTGCATTTTCTATGGATTTTTTCAGGGGGTATGTTCCGAGGAATTGTTTGTAACGCAACTGCAAATTCTCGGTGTTGCTGATGTCCATGGATGGTGGCAATAATTTTCCATCAGATAATCCTCCTGTTCGTTTGCCCCCTCTTATATAAAAAAGACTGACCCACTTCAAAATGGAACGCTAATTCAAAGTATTGTTAGTGTTTGTATGTTATCTGGCTGACATGGAGTGCCCTCTTGCTATTGAAAATGCTTCCTGGCAACGATGTCCAATTATCGTTAATTTGCCTTTCGTTTTTCAGTTTATTTAATTAATTAAGAGTAATGTCCTACTTGACCGAATTTTCGATCACGGCGATCTATCTCGGAGACATTTGCGTGTGAAATATTATAGTGCACAAGTTTGGGTCAACTATTTTATATTCTTAAATTATATCTAATTATTTTTTTGTTCCATTTGCTGTCGAAACGCTTGGCCCTTGGAGTAGTGGTGTAAAAAGCTTCATCAAAAGTATAACACCTTGCCTCATTGCCTCCACTGGTGACAGGAGGGCTGGTTCGTTTTTTGCCCAGAGGATCGGAATTGCGATTCAACGGGGAAATGCTGCTAGCATTCTTGCCACCATTCCACGCGGTCAAGATTTATACAGTAACAAGTTTTAGTTCATATTTGTATATTTAATAATTTATTCTTAAATTATTCTTTATTACAAAAATATATATTTGTGCTAACTGTCACCCGCAGCTTCGCTAGCGTTTTAGTGAGATGTTTATCATGAGTTAGGTAAAAAAGTAGCCTAAGTCCTTCTTTGGAGTTCAAGCTTGCTTCACTAAAGAATACATCAAATTCGGATCCTTGGTTTGGTCGTGAAAGAGCAACAGACAGCCATATAGACAGAGCTGCTTTCACATTTATAATATTAGAAGAGTACTACCGAGTTTCTTGCAGATTCTTCTCGGTAAAATCTTCATTCTTAACCGATGGTAACTTCACCTGATATAGTTTACTAAATGACGATTCAGAAGTGCTTCTAAATGCTTACTCGAAGAAAGTATATTTTGATTGATTGATTGATAGTCCGATGAGAACGGCATGCGAACTATAGTATGACTAATGCTTTAAGTGTTTTCGTAAGCCCGAGCATTCGGAAGGCTACTATTATTTTTAACGCAATAATTTTTTGCTCATTCTGATTTCCAGCCATAAACTTCTGGAGCATTCGCTACAACATAGTACACTAACAAAGTCTAAGCACTCATTACATTTGTCAAATTAAGTAGATATAAATATATTTTATAAATAAACCAAAATTCAAAATTTGAATTGATAAATAATATGTCTATTCTATAGGAGTAATCTGTAAGAAGAATCTCTAAACTCACTGTAGAACACGAACATCGAACACGACATCTTAGAAAGTGAGAAGTGATTAAAATATATTATGAGTTTCAAAATGTTCCCAGAGTTTTTATAACTAATGGAATGAGTTCTTTTATTTATAAGCCGATTTCAGTTGCTTCAATTTGATTGAATATCCTTTCAGATGATTGAACTGACCGATTTATATGATGCATGACAACTCCCTTAACTCCGATACGTGTCAAGTATTCATGAAACCCTTCATTTAAGACAACAACAAGAAATCATTGGTCACGTCAGTATTATATGTTATAAATGATAAAAAACGTGGAGTTAATACCTGTTGACTTTCAAGCAGGATGTATTAATTTAAATAATTGTATTTAACTAACATGACTCTGTATTTTTTAAAATATTAAAAAAGAGTAACTACTGAGTTTCTTGCCGGTTTTTCTCGGTAGAATCTAATTTCCGAACCGGTGGTAGCTTTACTTAATTGTAAAATGACGATTTAAAAGTGCTTGTAAAAGCCTAGTTGAATAAAGTTTATTTTGATTTGATTATAAAATTCAAGCGCGTGAAACTGCGAATAGCAATTTCATTATCATTGCATAGTATAAAACAAAGTCGCTTACCGCTGTCTGTCCCTATGGATGCTTAGATCTTTCAAATTACGTAACGGATTTTGATAGCTTCACTTAATTGTTAAATGACGATTCAAAAGTGCTTGTAAAAGCCCACTTGAAAAAAGTATATTTTGATTTTGATTTTTGATTTTGATAGGGTTATTTTTAAATAGGTAGAGTGACAAGATAAAATCAGTAGTATATTTAGTATAAGCATTGCAAGTGTGCGAAGCCGGGGCGGTTCTTTAGTAATATACTAAAACCTTCTCCAAAACGCGATGCATTTTCTGTTACTTAAATACTTATATTAGTTTTTTCGTGAGGTATATAACAAATCTTATTTATTTATAAAAGTTAAATATTTTCAAACATAAACCATAGAAATATTATATTCAAAATGTATTCACATTACACGTGTAATTTAAGATTAATTAAGAAAGTTAATTAGATGGGGGTAAGGCAATTATTTCTAACACGAGATATCATTATGTTATATTTCTCACGTTTTGTTTTAAATGGTCCATTGTCAGTTATCGCCGACCGAGATCTCTTAGTTTTGATGAAACGATTTTGATAAGATTTTATTTATACAAACATCGGATGTGTTGATTTCACCTTATTTTTTGTAGAAGATATTTTATAGAGCCAATAAAATTTTATCATTGTTTGAATTCCATAAGTTTTTAACGACCGGCCATGGTTTTAGGACTATCATAAATAATACATAACGTTAGTACAGCAATCTATGAGAAAATCGTTCGAAAATTGTATTATTCTGTTCGATATAGATCTTCTTCTAACACAGTACTATAATGTAGGTTGATGGTTGTTTCCTAACAATAATTCCCTGTACATCTTAGAAAAAGAAAATTACTGACACGTGTTAAACACAAGCAACTCACAATGAATTCGAGTTAGCAGTAAGATCCACGTATTATAGCTCTATAGCTGTCGAAACTCGTTACAAGTCATGCTATAAATTCTTGTATAAATAATAAATGAAGGTTGGAATTAGGTTTGTTTTGACTTTATAAAGACCTTCATACGGTATAAAAAGTTTTTATATATAAATAGAAACATAAGTACAAACGTAAAAAAGGTGTTTTAGAGGCTAGGCAGCTGGAATTATCAGCTTTTCTCTAATATAATACATATGAACCTTCCTCATGTATTCCTCTGATTACTAGTGATGATAAACGCATGAAATCTGTAGCATTGTTTAAAAGATCTAAGCGTACATACGACGAAAATGAAGGTTATAGTAAATTTCTATACAATCTTATATAGCTCAAACAGATACGTACGTACGTACTTAAAATCTGTATATTAAATAAATAATAATAATAAAAAGTCTGATAATTTAATGAAATACTGTCAATAACCAACCTTATAACATGTATTATACAGTTGGCTCACTTTTATTATATACTTTAAAAAAAAAAGCAATCGATAAGTCAGTTAGTAAAAGACACTATACATATCACATAGAATAAAAATTATTTAAATGAATCCACTCTTCAGATTTAATAATCTATGTATGTTTGCCGGTTAATACATTATGACATAAAAAACATGTTATGAAGATAATATATTGTCGGGTAATACGGATACGTCATGAATAAGCCCCCTTAACTCTCAGAGTGCTACGATTTATCTCTAAGATCTAAGTATGACCATACCACAGTTGACTTGAATGACATACATTTATATATAACAAAGGAATATATTAGAAGCCGCTGCTAAGAAGAGCTGAGAAGGCCCAGTGGTTAGAACGCGTGCATCTTAACCGATGATAGCGGGTTCAATACATACATATATGTGCTTAATTTGTGTTTATAATTCATCTCGAGCTCGGCGGTGAAGGAAAACATCATGAGGAAGCCTGCATGTGTCTAATTTCATCGAAATTCTGCCACATGTGCATTTAAACAGGAGCAGCGTGGTGGAATATGTTCCAAACCCTCTCTTAAATGGAAGAGGAGGCCTTATCCCAACAGTGGGTATACAGGCTGTTACTTTACTATATTAGAAGCCTGTTTCAAAGAGCCTATAGCTCACTGGAATGAACTATTCTATACTGTACGTAATTCGAATATTTATTTTGTAATACATATTTTATGTATTATTATTATCAAATTAACTTTATTGTGTTCTACGATTAAGTACAATTATAAAGTAAATAAATACACAACTATGAATTTTATCTTATAATATATCTTTATAATAAATGTCTTTTTCGGCGGAGAAGAAAATCATCGTAAGCAAGTGAAAAAGCTCACGTCCACAACTTACGATAAGAGCTTTCCCCGTATCCCCTTAATTACAAGTTGTTAGTGTTAATCTAGAAAGGCCCTTACCCCTGTTCCAAATATAAAAAATAAGGAAAATCACTTGTGTGCTAAATGTACCAGGTTATATAATGCTATTTTTGAGTTCATATTTGATCGCCTCCTGCCTGTTTCTTTCGTGTACAGAATATATGTCAACATCCATATAATTAAACAAATGATTTTATTTTTTCCTAACCAGTAATTTTTAATTAGGCAATCAATAAATGAGTATGTATATTTTGAACAAATTATTTGATTTTGATAAAACAATTCATCTCCATAGATAGATATAATGGCTTAATAATATATTAAGAATACGATGAATGGATAAACAAAATGATCCAAGATGCTTGAAAAGGACAAGAAGCCTTGCTTCTAGTTTCACTGCTGTTTGAAGTTAATGGTTTCTCATGGGTGCTCTTGGAAAGTAAATTGAGTGCAGTGTGTCTTATTATATTCAGCATTAACTAGAGTGTTGTCCACTTCACCCTGTGTCACACACATCAATGTATTACAATATATTACAATTATAAAAAAATTGGATTTCAATGAGTTACTACATTTGAAATACATGCATTAGTATAATATACACGTGAGATAAAATTATGTATCAAAACCAGCTGACCGGTCCGATTTCATACGGGTGAAATGAAAATTTAATTAACTTCCCAAGTAGGCTTTTATAAGCACCTTTGGATCGTTATTTAACAGTTAAGTGAAGCTACCACTCGGAAAGTAGGTTCTACCGAGAAGATCCGGTAAGAAACTCAGCAGTTACTCTTTTTCAACATATTAGTTATAAACATATATATATATATATATATATATATATATATATATATATATATATATATATATATATATATATATATATATATGAATTGTATCCTGTCTGGAAGTCGACAGGTATTAATTCCACGCTTTTTTATCATCTATAAAATCTTGTGTCTGTAAAATATAATATGCCTTTTTTACCAATGTATATTTTACAAACGATTTGAATTTAAGAAACGGCAAAGTTAAAAATGTTTAAGTTATTGATATATAAGATATAAATAATATCAAATAATAAATAAAAATCCATAAAGAACATACTTATTTCACAGATGGAAAAATACAGTCGATCGCAGCGTTGTACTTTAAATATTCACATGTAAATTGTGTGCATTTTGCTTCCTAAACATACTTCCTCGCCTTGATATCAAGAGAGTGACACACCGAGCCTTGTTATGACCATAGATTCTACACCTTAAAACTATTAAAAGATATATAAATATATATGTATATGTATAGATACATTGATTTACTATTGTATCTACTGTTGGATGTTGGAAATAAAATAAAATATATAGTGCAATTAATGATTGCAATTTTTTTTATGTCATTTATGTAGGCGACTTGGCAAAAGCCTTATCGTAAGTGAAGTAATTAATTGACCCTATTTTTTTATGTATCACGAATGCACATTTGGAACTAAAATCTATTGTGGGTGGACACATTGACTCTTTCACCCTTCAAACCAGAACATACCAAGCTGTATAGTTGTAGGTTAGCAACCCAGTCTATTTAGCAAAAACCACCAAAGCTACCATCACAGTTAGTGCTTGCTTGAAAACATACGAATAAGAGACCTATTCTGCAGACGATAAGGTTCACACAACTATGCGTCTTCAAAATTGGCACATGTGGCAGGATTTCGCAGATGTAGGTCACCTTCCTTCCATCCACACCACTTGAATGTCCGGAATTCCATAACAATGCAATTTGAAAGGTATTGTCTGCCTCGCACAACTATTTCGTGTAACTATCATTAGCCAGGTTTCCCAACCGATTCGAGTTGAGATCCTTTAAGAAAATCCGTCTCAACAACGCTGCTGCAAGTTTTCTCACGATGTTTTCCTTCACCGCTGAGCACGATATGAATTATAAACACTAATTCAGCAAATTTAAATTTAAGTGGTGTTCGAATTTGACGCCCGAATCATCAAATTCACGGATTTTAAACCAACGAGCTACAATATATGGTTTTTTTCCGTACATCGTTTTCACATATCAACTAATCCGTTACCATAAAACCAAAGACTATATTCAATGAAAAATAAAAAAAAGCGTATAAATATTGTATATAAATACTAAATCCACAGTCGAAATAACTCATCAAAGATTTGATTATTCGAACGTCCATATAAAATTATTTAAAAAATGTTTGCAGTACGTATGACAAATGCTAACACTCTCGGCTGAATGAGTTTCCCTCCCACATCTCTGTTGCCTGTGAACCGTGCTCTTAAGTAGGTAGCACACCGAGCTTTAAGCACATTTAGTATTACATATATTTAAATGTTGGTCAAAATTGCTACATCTAAAAACATACTATAATATATATGTAGTAGTTAATTGCCCGTTAAACAAGGAAGGAATACTTGTAAAAAATGATTTAATTATGTGGGTTTATTGTTATTGATCGAGTACATAAAATACTACTCGATACTTCAATTTTGAAATCATCTTAAATTTTAGTAGTAGCAGTAGTTTTGAAATAATTATCATATTTATGTCATAATATTAAAGAAAGAAATAGACACGAATATCTTGCCGGTTTGTAAAGGTAGAAATTAAATTAATAAAAAAACAGTAAATCTTTTACTGATTTTTAATTTATTAATTATTATTTCTTAATCTTATATCATAACTAATAGTCACTTGCGGGTTCGCTTGCGTTTAAGGGCGTTAGTTATTATGCGTAAAATACAAAAATAGCCTATATCCTTTCTTGGAGTTGAAGTTTGCTTCATACGAAATTTCATAAAATTCGGTACAGACGTGAAAGAGCGACACACAGATAAGACAGACTGAGGTACTATTACATTAAAAATACTTATTTTTTTTTATTTTCACATTTATAATATTAATATACGAATTCTGTACAAGTTAAAAAACTAATGAAAAATAGTGTTCAAAATATGTTCAAAGAGTACCAAGTGTACCATCAACTCAGTTTTCAATCGGTCGCTGAAACACTTTCAGTGAGTGTGTCGCGAGGCGCCGCGCGGACGTCGCACCGGTATCCGTTTAACCGCTTGACGTGTGACCGCTTAACTGTGACCGCTTAAGTGCTCAAATAAGCGAAAAGGATAACCTCTTTCATGTACGTATTTTAAACTTTTTTAATTACTTTCGCTTTTTTTCCGTAGTAAAGTATCGTCATAATAAAGACTAAAATTGAATAAAAAATCTGTATAAATATTGATCTAGGATAGAAAAGCTTTGTATATCTTAAAACACTATACTAAACATAGATTTATTATAATGCTAATAAAATTATATTATATTTCCCGACAGGCAATATACATAGGCAGTGAAACATTTGTAAAGAGTATTAGAAAAAAAAAGGTTACAAAAACTCCTTGGTGTGTATTATTAAATGATTATAAATATACTCATGTAATATATATATATATAGAGGTAATTTCGTTTGTTTATATTTGGGGTAATCCCCAGAACGATTGATCCAATTCTAAAAAATCACTGGTAGCTAGCTAAACGCTAGATTATTCCCAAGTGTTATACTACTTTTATATATTTATACTACTTTTCGACCACGTCTTCATTTGCGTATTGGTTGTCATGTGTTGAGCAAAAAAGTATCTTATATCTTATATTTTTGGAGTTCAATTTTGCTTCACACCAAATTTCATCAAACTCGGTTTAGTGTTCAGTTATGATATAAAAATGTATGAGTATAAAATATTCGCCTCTTATTTATTGATTAGTCTGAAATAGTATCTAATATGAAGATCATTTTGATACTTTATTAAATAAATTTTTACTGATTAAAAATTACTGTAAAGCCAAGCATTGTAAGGTAGTCTAACGAGGTCAAAGTCGCAGGTTTGAACCTGAAGAGACTGAATTTTGCTTCGAACTGATTTACAGATTTTAGTCAAACGCGATACATAGGCTATTTAAAAAGAATCTAATAGAGTGTAACTTCGCAAAAGCTTGTGTCTAACTTTATTAATATTCTTGATCAAGTAATGTTACATATAGCATAAAATCAAAATCAAAATAAACTTTATTCAAGTAGGCCTCTACAAGCACTTTTGAATCGTCATTTTACAATTAAGTGAAGCATACGTTGGATACAAGCTTGTTCTCTTATATGGTGCAGCAGACATTCTCCACTCACCACATATTCTGCCGTCAAACAGCATTACTTATTATTATGCGTATTGTTGTGTTCCAGCTAGAAAGGTCAGTGAGTCAGTGTGACCACAACTAAATTTTGGTAGTTGTGTGGTTCAATGGCGATCAGTTACCATCAGTAATGGTAATCAGTAATGGTAACTCGTCCGCCTAACTATATCATAGAAAAGTTTATTAGAATTTCGCAAATATGTGCGCGCAATAAAACAAATTATTTTACCATTTTATTCAGTCTTACAGTCTGATAAGACGTGATTTGCTCACTAGTCTAATTACATATGTATATTGCAATATTAAAAAAATGGTGAAAAAAAATTACTACTGAGTTTCTTGCTGGTTCTTCTCGGTAGAACCTACTTTCTGAACCGGTGGTAACTTCACTTAATATAGTTGTTAAATGACGATTCAAAAGTGCTTGTTCAAAAGAGTCTACTTGAATAAAGTATATTTTGATTTAGATTTTTTGATTTTGATAAAAAAGTGTAGTTATATATTGCCCTATACAGCCTTATAAACCAAAAATCAAACGATATTTCATTACAGTTGATAAAAATTGAAGCATGCTATATGTGTTCTAATCTAAGTATCGAAATGTACATAATTTTGCTTTTAGATTTATATTTAGTACTAAATGCAACGGACGTAGCTTTTGGCAACGCTTAAATGGTTTAATAACTCAGGATTATGTTAGAATTATTTAGGTTTACGAGATAATATGTTGCATCTCTTGCTTCGGTATCAACGTCCCGCAGTATAAATCTGGAAGAATTCATATTGTATCTTATGTGAGAAATTTTGACAACCGACCTATGTTGTTACGCAATTTTGATATGTGTTGATATACGTTTAAGGATTATTATAGTTTGTGTCAGATATCACACTATGACACCTCACTATCGTGTGAGTTTTGCGTGTGTTGAATAGCTATATAGGTGTGAATTTATGTGTGTGAATATTTAATTTAATTCGTGAAGTAAAGTGTTACCATCCAATGTTGTATTTATTAACATAAACATATTACAATAAATAAATTGACGACCTCCGTGGTCGAGTACTGTGTGCACTGGTTTTCATGGATACGCCACGCCGAGGTAGATGTAGAAAAAGTTCATTAGTTTTCTACGTTGTGTCGGGTCTGTGTAGTTGTAGAGCCATCTTTACTTCTGATTTTCCACAGAACAAGTGCTGTAGCAACTTACATTTGGAACAGATGATGTGTATGTGATGTTGTACAATATTTATATTTATTTATAAACTGTATGTATAAGGAAAATATCTTCAATAATATTTTCTTTCTTCTAAACTGTAGGGCAATAAATTTTAATGAGGTCATAAATACGAGTTTTGAGCAATAAAAATAGACAAATGTTAGCTCTGAATATGTTATTTTGCGTTGCTTTCCGGATGTATTAAATCAAATATAAAACTGGCTCCGGACTTGCGTGAAATTGGGCGAAGTGAAATACCTGTCTCTCTATAAGCAAATATTCTAAGCCGCTATGAATGCCGGTGCGTTTACGTAGAAGGTTGACGGTTTTTGACGGTACAAATAGCGATTTGGAACGGAGTGCGAAGCGCGAACGTGCGTGAAAATCGTAACACGTGGATACTGTCCACATTTATTTTAGAGTACAAATTTAGAACCTTCGTTGAAATATAAAAATATATAGTAGAAACATTTCAACTCTAGAAATGAAGGCGGTTAATTCACGAACACGAATGATGAGACGTTAGAGATGAGACTTATGTGATGGAAATTAGTGAAGTCATTTCTTTTGTAATTTAATTTTAACAAGTGACCTGTCCCGACTTCTACAAAATATTTTACGATATAACATTAGAAACTTCTAAAATTATCAATGTTTCCTTACTACATTGTCCATGTATCATATACAAAACTTTTCTCTTGAATAACTCTATATATTAAAAAAAATCGCATCATATTATGTTCCGTAATTTTAAATATATACATGCTTAGGAAAAGACGGTAAGCGACTTTGTTTTATACGATGAATGATAGAGCAGATGGACGATCTGTTGGTATCCACTACTACTAATATCAATACATTGGCGCTGTAAGAAATATTAATCATTCCTTACCTCAGTGTGCCATTAACTTTGGGGAATAAGATGTTACGTCCAGTATGCCTATAGCTACACTGGCTCATGTATCTTCACACGGGAATACAACACTACTTACAATGCCTGTTTGGAAATATAATTTATGATAAGGTAACTAATCAGATATACAAGCTTGGTTGAAAAGTGTGGAGTCTTGATGATACAGGAAACATAAGTATAATTGTATACATGTTTTCTTACACTGGAATAAATTCATCCAGTTATTTAATTCAAATCTCTACATTCTAAACTGCATTCCAAATCTATTTTTGATACTGTAATAATAAATTAATAGTACAAGACGGCTAAACGAAAGTGTGCCTAAGACCCAATTTGAACGAAAAATATTTTGATTTTTAAAATAAACTTTCCCACGTCTGATTAAAGCTATGATGCCTATTATTGTTCGGATTAATATAACATACTCGTTATGTTATGTTCATGTAAAAAAAACTTATTTATGATCCGTGCAAGATTAAAATGTTTTATTTGCATTTTTTCATACGAAAAAGTATTTACTTATTTTTTAATAAAGTCACTGTAGTTATTATCTTTATTTTACAATTTAAAAATAAAATAAGTTTTCATTGCGCTGAAATAAAAGTTTAAGTACTGAATACAAATAAATTTATTAAAGTCGTACACTACAAAGACGTCTTTCTTACTTCAAGCAATCTCTTAGAGACAACCTTTAGCCATAATTTTCCACTGAAGTCTGTTCGGTAGAGTAACTCGCTCGCAAGAAATTCTCGTTACGATATTATATACTATATTCTCGGTATACATTTGTCTAGACATAAATTAAAGATCTATTCGCTCATGAAGCGCGACCCCCAACGTTGAACTATCAGCCTTTTGATCAAATATAATTATATTATTTTTTTGCTATCCGTACTTAGTTCTACGCACACTAAGACATAGCTCGAGCATCACTCACACATACAAATGCTCGTTTATCATGTAGGGGCGTGCCTTCGTGAAATAATTGATATTATACATCGTTCACTTTTTCTCACGTATGAAATATAAATAGTAGGTAAAATTGTAATGCTGTGAAAAAATAATTTATCGAACGGATTAAGTTTCAGTTTACAAAGTTATAATGGTTATTATTTTGTTTATTATTTTTTAAATATGTTATGAAGATCAAGATTAAAGTTAGGTATCTAAAGCCAATTATTTTTAAAAATAGAATTTGAATGTATTTAATAATTTATTTATACATCTCTTAGTTTGTATGTGTGAGTGAGGGTGAAATGAGATGTATAATTTTCCGGGAATCAAACTCCTATCTATTCTTAGAACTGCAATGAATAGCCAGTTTAAATTTTCCCACAATACAGTAGCTACGACGACTACAAGTTTTTTATAACATTGTTACGAGGACAGGTAGATTTGCCACCTGATGGTAAGTGGTCACCACAGCCCACAGACACTAACGACGTAAGAAATTTTAACCACTTGATACATTTCTAATGCATCACTAACCGTGGGAAGTAAGATGTTACTTCCTTTATGTTTGCATTACACAGATTCACTCACCGCTTGAGCTAAGGTGACCCAGTGGTTAGAACGCGTGCGTCGTAACCGATGTTTGCAGGTTCAAACCCAGGAACATCGTAAGGAAACCTGCATGTGTCTAATTTCATCGAAATTCTGCCACATGTGCATTCCACCTATCCGCATTGGAACAGCGTGGTGGAATATGTTTCAAACCCTCTCCTTAATGGAAGATGAGGCCTTATCCCCCTTATAAATTTTTGTTTTGGGGTATCATTAAATAGTATAAAACAAAGTCGCTTACCGCTATCAGTCCCTATGTATACATATGTAGATCTTAAGGATTGCGCAACTGGTTTTTATGCGTTTTTTTTAAAAGATAGAGTATTTCGAGAGGAAGTTTTATGTATATAGTACATGAACAATAAAGAAACACCGATAATTTTAGAAGTTTCTAATGTTAAACAAATCCTGTAGTATATTTAGTACCAGTATTACACCCGGTGCGGAGCCGGGCCGGTTCGCTAGTATATGAAAAATGATAAATTATATAGTAATGCATAATTTAAAAACAAAGCTTTGGGGAAAATTGATTATTTTCCAACACAAATGTACAAAAAACTCATAAACAGGTCGGTTTCCCACCGCGGTCCTCTCGCTTCTTAAATAATATAAACATGCAATAAATCAAAAAACTAAACTGGGTGTCGTAATTCTTAATATGACTTACAAAATAATTCGAGAAATGTTTCGCAGTAAGTGCTATTATGATATAAACTAAAATGATTTATTCTTGCTCGTTATGTACAGTCGGCCTCTGTAACATGTTAACAATACCAAAAATATGTATATTAATATATATTGTATAATTCTACAATATTAAATGTAAGCATTTTGGTTTATTTGTTAAATCAAATGTAAAATTGATATTCTTAAATAAATACAAGTCAAGAAACCTTCTTTATTGACAAACGATCATAATACCTTTTCTAGATGAATACTTCCAGTAATTGAATGTTATTTTGAGTGATTTATTTTATTGATTTTGTCTGATTTCGCCCACGGCGGCTATTCTTCAGTGAAATGAGTAAAATGTCCAAGTGTGTGTGCTAATTCGAGTATACTCTTATCTGTCAAACTTATTATAACACATGACAACTGATAGTTCAAGAGCAAGGCAATACAAGTGTAAACAATACTGATTTTCAAATTCTGGGCAGCTACTGAGAATTCACTTTAAGAATAATCAAATAACTGATACTGATTCGTATTTAAATCCTTGTGATCTGTGGCATAAAAACCTACGACTGGGCCAAAAGGGGATTTTTTAAACAACAATAGCAAAATCGGTCAACTCTTTGAAGTACTCAAAAGTATCGGTGTTTTGCCGTAAAATAATTGGGTTAGTTATGTAATTATTCACAAGCGATTGTTCAATCCTTTCCACCAATAAAACCTAACAATTAATATAATTAGTTCAGGATCGTAAGGAAACCTACACACATTGGAAGCGAGTGAATGTTTTTCTGAGGCGGACTGTACATTACAGTGTAAGTGATGTCTGTTTCAAATGAAATCGCGTTATTCTCATATTTCATTCAATTTTGAATCGAGATCAACAGTAAAGATGTTCTATTTCGTGTCCATAAACTTGTTCAACTGGCGTAAAAATAAACTCAAACAGTAGCAGAGCCGCCATCAAGGCAGTCGTTATATTTTTTCGCTTTGTAATGAATGCTCGGCGAGGAATAAAAATCTTTAAGAGATTTAAAAAACAGCAATAAGAGTCCATTTTATGGCGTAAGAAATTAATTTTACGCTGACTCTGTTGCGACTGGAAGATTTTTATCTCATACATTTCTGAACGAAGAGTTACACAGCGAATGAAACACGTTATTCTAAAATGAAGATCACAAGTTCAAATTCAGGTAAGCAATGAAAAAATGCTGTTATATTTGTACAGTACATAATTTATATTGTACATAATTAAAGCCTTCATGTAAATTATTATTTAATAAACAGGTATCTATTATATACGCGCTTGTGATGTTCTATTTCTTCATCGTACTTAAAAGAGGTTTTAATTATATGTGTATAATTAATTACAATAAAAAAGCAATAAGCAATGACAAAATTAATATCTTCCTTTTCATCGCTACTATTACACTCATATAAAAATATAAACATTCCTATTTTAAATTTGTAACAAAATAAACATTGTAAAATATAATGAGTTGTGAAGTTGACCATTTGTAACAAATGAACACGTTAGACAATTAGTTGTTTAAGAAACAACTTTATGTAGTTGTCATGTTACATTGTGCGCATTTCAGTTTCATTAATTTTTAATGCGCCCAAAAGTTTCGCCTCTTAGTTATGAAGTAGGTTAACAGTAGTGTACAAGCAAATCGATGCGAGGATTTTCTTTTATTTCAAGACCAACTAAAACAGCTCAAAAATATGAACAGTGCTTGAGAAACTATTACTTTACACTCATTTCAATGATTCACAGAGTACATTTGATATATTATTATATTTACTATTAATTATTATTATATTTACTATATTCGAGCATTTAAACAGCTCCTCGCAGTTGCGAAACGTCCGTCAGAAACATTGATCCGTTTCTTGGATTCGTCTAAGTGTGAACAGTGTCATTTAAATCGTACTGCCACTAGAATATCCAGCTCAGCTGGAACAAACAGACGGTCTGGCTTGTTGAGATCGGATCCTTAGTGATGATTTCTTTAAAGGAACAAATTTTTTGAGTTGTTATTTAAATATTCGAGATATTATGTTTAGTTGAGAAATATATTGAGCAGTTAATTGATTAATTTTTGTGACAGTAAAACGTTAACAAATATCCATGTTTTTATTCCATAATTAAATAGTCCAATAACTAACTAAACAGTCCAATAACTAAATGAGCGGTAAAAATGATTTATAGGTTAGGTTTTTGTTTAAAAAAATATTAAATCAAATTCCGCGCGCTCATTATAACCCGTGCCTTTTTGGTTAGGTTAGGTTAATTTAGCGCTATATCTCGAAACCTACTTTACCACCTCAACGTTTCATGATTACCAGTACAAAAGGATCTTAAAATATAGGTCATCATGTCTCTTCTGCAATATATTTTAGCGCTTTGTAAATCGGTATTAAATGAAAAAAAAAAACAACTGCTAGAATCAGACCGAAGCTAATTTACATGGATAAACCGCAAAAAAACAGTCGCTCTACTAAAATCTATATTCGGTTTGCAGTAAAAACCAATCTCGAACCGCAAGAGATTTAGATTAGTACTCATTTTTAATGTTTTGAAAATTACGGTTTCAAAACCGGGAAAATATTTACGTCTTAGAATGGACTATCTTTACTGTTGATCTTCATATAAAAATTATGTATGAGAATAAGGTGAATAAAGGAACTAGAATTAAAACTAGAATGAAGGTTAATACCACCCAATACTTTTTGGCGGAAGAATATATATATCGATATTCTACCGCCAAAGAGCAATGCTTAGTATTCTTGTGTTTTGGTTTGACGGGCGAATGAGATAGTGTAACTACTGGCTTTAGGGACATAATTTCTAAGTTAAATTAAATTAAATATGAGACAACATCACATACATTACTCTTATCCCAATGTAACTAGCTGTAGCTGTATTATGGAAAATCAGAAGTAACGACGGTACCACAAACACCCAGACCCAAGACAACATAGAAAACTAATGACATTCTACATTGACTCGGCCGGGAATGGCGAACCCATGAAAACCGGTGTACAGACCACTCGACCGCGGAGGTCGTCAGTTCCCTAAAGAGTTGTGGAATTAAAAATACTTCGTAAGGTATCAATGTGTATGGGCAGTGATTAAAACTAAAATCAAATCGGTTAAGCAAACAAACTCTCCAGTCAGCAATATATAGATTACATATAAAATTTCACGTGAAATCGTTCCATAAAATATTAAACGCCAAACAAATTAATATAAATCGGTAGTTACTCCTCTTTCCAGAATAACATGGACAGCTGTATTTTATTTTCTATAAATCATTTGATTAAATTTATACGACCTGTTTGGATATCATATACTAACTCCACGGTTTTGGAGTTATATTTGCAATTTTATATAGCTGTGTAAGCATTGTCATTTTTATTTTGTATTTATAAACAGAAACATAAACAAAGATTCCATGTTTGTAATAAAAAAGCTTTGATACAAACTGATATCCTTTATTAGGCTGTTTTTGGTGACGATTTTTTTTATAAACACTGTAACCTTTTACTCATAAATATAAGCCATTATACTGATTTCCATATTTATGAAATAAGAAAAATTTGAACTTCCAAGGTTTCGATATTTTAGGTGATTTAACAAAAACATAAACTTTATCAGTTTTTGACTCATTAAACAATGCAATTAAATTACCTACATTCAAAAATATACATGGTGCTTTTAAAATGGACTAAATTATGAAGTAAATATTATATTAAAGATGGTAATCATTAACATTTAGTCTTTATTATATATACAAAAAAAAAAAATAGTTTATAAAAACTAAAAGAACACGCTAATTGCATTGTCATTGGCACTCAATACGTATGCAAAATTTCGAATTAATTTGACTTCTGGAAAGAGAAATAATAGCGCTCAAAGATACATACATAGTTACATACATACATACAGCCCAAGCTAGAAAGTGTGTTAAAAAATTACTGTACAAATCACCACCACGTGGAATGCTAATAAGAATGCTAGCAGCATTTTCTTGTTGAATCGCAATTCCGATCCTCTGGGCATAACAATGATCCAGCCCTCTAATATATAATGTTAGGCATGAATCTGTCCTTAATATCTGTATCAGTATTTCTTACATTGACAAATGAATTATTGAAAAATCCTTTCCTTCTGTGTACTAAATAAGGAATTCCAGTGCGTTTTAGGTATATTAGTCATTTTGTAATTGGATTTCGTAGATATATTTTGCAATAAACCTTAATATATTTTAATGTTTGATCGCATAAGACTTTTAATTTATCAACAGGAAAAGTTGAAAATATCAGCGGTATTTTTTTATACAAACCAATAAATCTTCAAGAAGGATATATTGACTTTACGAAGTCGGAAATTCGGAGAGGTAAGTTTACTTTCACTTCTGAATTTTTAAATGTTGATAAACATTTACAAATTAATCGTTTCCGAGACTCGTGAATACTTTTATTTAAATTTCAAACAACGTTACGGTAAAAAGTTATAATAAAATATATAAATTGGCTTGCTCGCATAAAATCAGTGAGATTCGAAACGAGTTTGTTTTTGCTACGATGACAGATGGATGGGCGGCCGTAAATATAGACAAACTGATAGATTTATTTATATTAACTTCGTCAATGGAGGTTACGAATGATTTTGGATTTGTCAAAATAAACTAGTTTCTGAAATATTGTATTAATAGTAATTTATTGACTAGTATCCAATACAGGACTCGTCTGCTCAAACGGCCATCGGTGCTTCGACGTAGGAACGTGACCAGCTCACTGCTACTTCAATTTCCAACCCGGAGAGCCTCATTTCTGATTTAATCCTTAAAAGATACTCCGAACGTAGCTTGTTCAATTTGTGGACTAGTCCCGCATTTAGTATCCACATTTCGACACCGTAAATCATTTAGTTTGACATATGAATGACGTCATATTTGGCGAAACCCTGGACCATTCTCATTATCGTTAAAACAATGAAGATTGACTCAGAATGAAAAAGAGTAAATTATTTATACGTCATACGAGCTTATCTAAGATAGGCTAATTTTTCCATGGAAAAATAATACCAATAACAATTGTCGCATGCATTGTTATTATGATATGCCCATTTATTAAATGACCAATGATATGGACCAATAGGGTACCAATGACTGGGTTGTCTATGTAATTATAGCTATTTTTCCAACGAAATTTGGCATCTGTCACCTCAAGACATCACGATCCATAAGAACTTTGAATTTACTGCACTCATAACATCTTGCGGTATTTTAAATAGTATTCAATAATTCACAAGTGAACAGAACTGTATTCCATACTAATATAAAAGTGAAAGTAGCTCCGCCTGACTGTCGCTTTTACACTACCAAGCCGCTGAACCGATTATGATGAAATTTGCTGTGAAGCTACTTTTTTTGCCTAACACATGATAACCCCTAAAACGCGAGGCTAGCCGTTGGCGACAACTTATTTTACATGTTTTCATTTTTTTTTCGCTTTACAACATAAAAATGTATGTATGAGTGCAGACCAAAGATAGTCCGATAAAGTGACCTAATTAAATTTACTCTTAATATTGTAGTATGTGAAACTTTCGAGTCAATTAAATTATTCAGCGTATCAAGAAACAAACAAACATACCTCACTCACCTTACCTTCATATTTCCATCCGATGATGAATAAACTCAAATTTACCCAAGAATGTGGTTAGAGCTGAAATGGAATCGTCAGAGAGACGTTTAATTAAAATCATTTGTGCCGCGTGGGTTTAATTTAATTTACGAGTACATTCAACATTTTGTTTACCTGTTTGAATTTGAAACAAATGTCAAGATAATATTTTATACATATTATCTAGCAGGATCGTTTTGAACAGAAGCATCTTTGTCATGTATAGCGGAAAACCTCAAAAGAATAGATTGCATGAGTGTCTGTTTGAAAGAAAGCTTACATGGCCCAGTAGTTAGAACGCGTGTATCTTAACCAATGATTGCAGGTTCAAACTCAGGCCAGCACTAAATTTTCATGTGCTTAATTTGTGTATATAATTAATCTCGTGCTCGGCAGAGAAAGAAAACATTGTGAAGAAACCTGCATGTGACATATTTCAACAAAATTCTGCCACATTCACCAAACCACATTGGAGAAGCGTGGAAGAATATGCTCCAAACCTACTCGTCAAAGTTAGAGGAGGCCTTAGTCTAGCAGTGGGAAATTTACAGGCTGTTGTGTCTGAAGCTACAATCCCAATTTTCTTACTCTCAAAGTCCTATCAAACGAATTCGAACCAGCAGTTAGATCCGAAGTTACTAAGTCATCAAACAACAAATTTACGCTAAATCAATATGCCATACACATATTAAATAGTAAATAGTCACTGTTATATTTACATGAACACAGAGAGGTGTACATTGGGGCTTATTCTGTTAATACGCCGCGTGATACTTAAAATATGCGTCTTGTGCTCGTTTATCCTGGATTACTCACCATTCTAAACAAAACACATCGATATAAAACAACAGCTACCTCCAGTTTCAGGTGTTAAGGATAAAAGGGCCCTATTTGCTATTCCAAAGTATAATCTATCTCTGTAATGCGATAAGAGGTATAAATCTACTATCGGCTACATTATTGACGTGCATTAGTGTGAGTAACGCTCGTGCTTACAGGGTCTACTGGTGTGTGTGAGACTATTGTAAGAAAAAAACAAACGATATAGAAATGAGATTATTTTTGTTAGTTTAAGGCGGAGGGACGAGCCTTTGTGTAAACTGATCTATACAGTATTTTTTTAAAACATTTCTATTACACTTAAGTTCGTCTGGTAGTCGTTGATGGAGTTCGCTATCGTAAACTTTACCGTTGACCTTTTTGAGATCAAGAATTCTAACATACAAAGTTTAAGTGTATTTGTTATAGTTAGGGTGAATTTCACTGCCAAATTTCTACTTGGTACCAATTGAGTGTGATAGCGTATTGATTTATATTTTCAACATACTACACTTGGGGATATGGCTTTGAACAAGCTCGTCTGGTTTCCATGTACTCCAGATCTTCTATCGCCAAGTGTACTTAGTATTGCTAAGTTTCGATTTGAAGTCTGTTAGATCAGTGTTAATTACAGACAATGACAGTTCTCAAGGTTGTTGGCACATTGGTGTGATGTAAGGAATAGTTAATATTTTTTATTGTCAACAGTGCCAGTGCCTATAAGCTGTGAATACTTACAGGTGGTCAAAGTATCCGTTCAGCTTATTATAATTATTAAATAGCTTATAAGCCTGCAGCTCAATGCTCTGGATTCAAATCCCTATTTAGTTTTGGCCATGGCTCATTTGCATATGGACGTCCAATCATATTTATTGGGATATTTTTGCATTAAAGTCATAATTTATCTTCTCTAAGATAATGTTTATTTCTTCGTTTTCAAGAACGATAATATTTTGCACGATAACTGGCTTACCTGGTACTCGTTCTAAATAACAATATTCTAAGAAAGAGACCTTCAATTATTTATTATTGTAAATGTGATTAGCGAAAGACGATAAAAATTAAATAATTCTAAGCTCGCGGAAATACGTTTTAAACTAGATTACAAGAAAAACCAACTTCGAAGTTTACGACACCCATTAAAACTTCTGTTTGACGCCGCGGAAAACGTGAAATAAAACAGGTTTTTCTTTACTAAGCTGTGGAAATAAGGCTTCAATATAACATAAAATAAAAGAAGAATTTACAGCGTAACGTAGTTCCATATTTGATACAGTATCATTAACAAAATGTAAATTTATACGGAACAGTACACTTAAATGTACGATTATTGAAATTCTGATGAATCAAAAATATGCTTTATTCAAATAGGCTTTTAATAGGCTTCAATCGTCATTTAACATGATAAATGAAACTACCATCATGGAACCATCGGTTGGAAATGTAGCTTCAACTGAGAATAATATTAAAATTCAATGTGAAATTAGTTGTCCAATGCAGAACAATTAAACTTGCTTATTGGTGTTTTAATCTTATCTACTATCGTTTTAATCTTATCTATTATCGTTTCGGAAATAAATACCTCGGAAAAACCGGCGAAGAAAAGTAGAGAGATTATTATTTTTAACTCAATTTTAAAAATAAAATATATTTTGACTACCTCCATGGTCGAGTGGTGTTTGCGCCGGTTTCATGTGTGCGCTACTCCTAGGTTCCGGGTCCGGCCGTGTCAATGTAGATTATCATTAGTTTTCTATGTTGTCTGGGTTTTTGTGGTACCGTCGTTACATCTGATTTTCCATAACACAGGTGCTTTAGCTACTTACATTGAGATCAGAGTAATGTATGTGATGTTGTCTCATATTTGTTTATTTATTTTATTTATTAAATATATTACGATACAAAATTACATATTGCATATTTCGATAGCCCTGCTTAACAACCCTGGGTGTGATTCCCAGGTAATTTTATTATAATATATTTTATATGCAATCGTCTAAAAATATATATATATTTGTATTATCATTTAAAACTCAAATAACTAACTCGAATGAATCTTGTAAATTTAACATTTCAATATATTCGAACGTTTTATTGTTGTTAAAATTAAAATAAACGATTCCCGGCTATTCATTAATTATATATTAACAAACATTACAATGAATGCAATAAGATTTTTGCCTTATATATATACATATATGAAATTAATCGTAAATACTTCGTGGTTCTATTATCTGTTTAAACGCAGATCTCGTAGTCCTGAGTTATATATAGGGCCGAGTTAGGTTAAAAAAAATACTGAGTTTTCCTGTGGAGTAATTTTCACGGTCTCTTGTAGCTAAAAGGTTCTAAACAAGCTATGTAACGCTTCCGTGTTTCGCAAAGTACATACATTCTTAGTCCTACACCTGGATCTCTCTCATAAAGTAAATAATTTAGAGTGAATTAATGCAGTGCAGTACGCTTTTACACTATTGTACCTTACAGAATGACCGAAAGTGAGAACAAAATCTTATAACAAGAGATCATTTTCACCACCAATATTACTTAGTATGGGTCGTTTTTATAATAACAGTTTTTGTACAAGCTCGAGAATATTTATAGAAGAAACTGTAACTGTAAATAAATGTATCGAAAACGCATATTATAGACTCAAATATAATCTAGCACCAATGATTTTTCATTGGTTCATTATTGGTTTTGTTGTATTTGTAATTGATCTCGTGGTTTGTTATGAAACAATAAACCCATCTTCAGCTGTACCTGCTCTGTAAGAAGAATCTCGAAATCACCGCAGGATACGTGAAAAGATGGAATGAAACATTGAAATTAATGATTATGAAAGTTATAACATACATGTATAAAAATGCCGTATTATAAAACAACAACAGCCTGTAATGTAAATTCCCACTGCTGGGCTAAAGGCCTCCTCTCCCTTTGAGGAGAAGGTTTGGAACATATTCCACCACGCTGTTCCAATGCGGGTTGGTGGAATACACATGTGGCAGAATTTCTACGAAATTTGTCACATGCAGATTTCCTCACGATTTTCCTTCACCGCTGAGCACGAGATGAATTATAAACACAAATTAAGCACATGAATCAGCGGTGCTTGCCTGGGTTTGAACCCGCAATCATCGGTTAAGATGCACGCGTTCTAACCACTGGGCCATCTCGACGCCGTATTATAAATATAAAAACGAATTCTCACAAAATCGGTGTGCTTATTTTCTGTATGACACTTCCTGGAACATTAAATGTTAACTATGTAAATAGATGTCATAATGACAATTATTTGGTCAAATTTCTCAAGTATCAAAGTGTTCATGTGACACTATGTTCATTACTTCTCATTTCAGTCGAGGCTAACACTTACTTGATTAGTTTACCATTTGCAACATTTGTGTAATGAAGACAGCAATCTATACTTCTATACTTATGTTATAAAAGTGAAAGTAACTCTGTGTGTCTGTCGTTCTTTCGATGTAAACCACTGAAGCGAATTTGATGAAATTTGATATGAAGCAAAATTGAAATCTAAAGAAGAACATAGGTTGCATTATTTCAATAATACATGACAAATACACCCCTAAAACGCGAACGAAATCGCGGGTGACAATTAGTATGGTATAAAAACATCGACTTTTACTTGGTGGTAGGGCTTTGTGCTAGCCCGTCTGGGTAGGTACCACCCACTCATCAGTTATTCTACCGCCAAATAACAGTACTCAGTATTGTTGTGTTCCGGTTTGAAGGGTGAGTGAGCCAGTGTAACTACAGGCACACACAAGGGATAACGATCAGAATAACGAGTATACTTGGTAGTAAGGATTTGTGGTACTCTTCTGGGTTTTTTACCACCCTATATATATTCTAACGCCAAAGAGCAATGCTCAGTGTTGTTGTGTTTCGATTTGAATAGTGAGTGAGCCAGTGTAACTACAGGCACAGACAAGGGAAATAACATCTTAGTTCCCAAGGTTGGTGGTGGCACATTGACGATGTAAAGAATTGTTAGTATTTCTTACAGCGTCATTGTCTATGGGTGATGGTGACCACTTACCAGCAGGTGGCCTATATGCTCGTCCGCCAACCTTAAGCCATAAAAAAAACATATTACAAGCACTTTTGAATTAGCGCAGTTGGTAACGTAAAGCTACCACCGGTTCGAAAGGTAGATTCTACAGAGAACAACCAGAATGCAATTTAGTTGTTAGTAATAAATAATCAATATGAATTAAATATACATCAATTTGTGATACTTCATGAATATAAAAAATGCAATTTAAGTTTACAAATGATATTCAATTGTTTCCATTGGGACGTTAATAAGAATGATTGAAAACTTGTGGAGCCTTCGACATCGAAATTTCCCGCGTCTACGTCATACGTTTGAGTACGTGCGACAGGGACAGGGGAGCATCGTTCGTAAGCGGGAAAGGGACGGGAACATACAGCCTGTCATAGAATAAACGACGTACATTTAAACTCTCTTACGCTGGAAAATCTTTGTCTCTCTGAGGATTTTTAGCAGTGTGCTATTAACGAAACCTTGGTTTATTAAATGACTCAATATTTTAATAAGACGACGTGCGTTTCACGATCTAATTCAAGTAATATTTTATTATATATATGTAACAGCGAAAATGACACTTTCGATAAGATTATATGGTATCAGTTTCTAAATAATACTACATAGAAATTATTATTTATATCTTTAGTTACTTGTATATATCATAATATAAGTCATAATATAATACAATCTTTAATTTAATTTGATTATTTGCAAACAATTATTTTTGAGTTAAATTATTTTGTTTATCCACATAATTACTTTATTACATTACTATTATTCCCGTAAATGATTCTAATCATCTCAGTTGTATAATCTAAACTCAAAAGGTTGCTTTGATTATTTTGGTTGTCAAAACTCTCAGAACTCATACTTTATTTTACTACATCACTAGATCGATATCGAACGGTCGACGTTAATTATAATTTTGGCACCAATTAGCTACACTAGTTTAGAATCCATACGTCAGTTGTATACTTTTTACACTTCCTATATTTGTTAACATCAAAACTATGTTTGTCAAATATCTACAAGTTAAGATAACGTAAGTGTTAGAAAACTAAAACTCTATATAGACTTAATGTGTGTATGTGTTATATTTTTAAATTTGGAATTTATCGTAACGCATATTAAATTTCAGATGTATTTTTCACACTATCCTGTCATGTATTTGTTTGTGTGTATGTTAAAAAAAGTAACGTACTGTATATAGATGAATGAGGCTATGAGTAATTATATTTTTAAATTTGGAATTTATCGTAACGGTTTTTAAATTTCAGACTTATCTTTCAAACCATCTCACCAGTCATGTATGTGTTTGTGTGTATACATGGTATCAATTTAAAACACACATAGAAGAAAAACTACATAATTAAATTCGATTATACAACTACGCAATATATAATTAAGCATGAGCTACTACATCCCGATAAATGCGTTTTGTTCCGCATCAATAATTACATAATATTGTTTTGAAAATTGATATTCAATTTATTATTCATTCAATACTTTTTTTAACGACCGGATGTTTTAACCGTTAATCAAGTAGCAAAGTTTAATTAACCCACGGTTAATTTACAACATCTTTATTATCTATTCGTGTTTATAAATAACAATGGCGGAGTTAATTGCTCGTAAAATTAACCGAGATTTGACTATTGTTTACGTTGTCATGTATACGATATACAAACTGCATCGTGTTTTATATTAATCTGTATATATTTAATCTGTAACAAGATAATAAGATGGCGTCTAATTATAATTATTGTTTTAGGCGGGAAAACGTGGCTGTGAATAATATTTTATAATTTAATATTGTTATTTAATTTCGTTCTATTTATATAAAAAATTAAAAAAAATATATCAAAACAAAGAAACTTTTTACTTTATAACATTTTAGCTAATAGCCTCATAATGGTAATGAGTAATGGTCATAATGGTAATTTTTTATTAAATAAAAAAAAATCGAACGTTTTTTCTCTGATATTCTAAATTTAAACCACAGGTGTTATTTAAAAATGTTTTATGTTTTCGTTTTGTACATCTCAAAAGCATCTACGTTACAGATTCTTTGACGTTATCACCGCGTCCCGGGCAGTTCGGCCGCGCGTCCCCTCCGTGACGCTTCGCTTGTGGCTCCCAAATGTGTATTACTATTACGTTCAAAATGGTAAGTGATAATATTTATAAGTGTTATTATCTGTGCTAAAGCTACTCTATATAACGGGTACGTTTTGATGTTACTCTGAAAAAAAAAATACGTAAGTAAGTTATAGATTATATAAAGAATGATTTGTATTTGTTGTTTTTTTTTTTATTTGTATACACATATATTATTTATTTATTGTTGTGTTCTATAAAATCACTGCGATAAACAATTCAAAGATTATTGTGAATTGCTCGGCAAATAAATATTGATTGTTACAAGTGCACACTTAAGGCCCACGCTCATTAAAATTAAAATACGTGTTATACTTATTTATATAAACAAATACACTGAGTTCCGGAATTATTTGTAATATCTTACTAAGTTAAATTTGAGTACTAATTTATTTTGTAAACTATGAAATTAAACCATCCATTTTTTCAATATGAATAAATTTAACACGTTTATAAATTCTCTTTATGAATTAATTATACTAAAATCATGTTTCTTATATTACATTGAATCGTTTTATACAATACTTTGCGACCTGTATATGTTTTGGAATATCAAAAATCTTGAAGTAATGTTCAAAGTTCTTTAAATAAATCAAAGGTACGGCTACATAAAGTAGTAAGTAGGAAATTTATTAAAACAGCTAAATTTACTGACGGAATCAAAGTACATGATTTCAAGTTTAGCTTGAACATCACTGAGATAAATAGGTATGTAATTTATTCGACAGCGAAATCAATGATAATGCGATGTTTTGTTTATTTGTTTCATCACATTCCTAAAATTAACATTTTAATTGCATTGCCGTTCAATAAAACTGAGTTCGATATGTATTAAATTTCACCTGGATTTCATTTTGCGAAAAATAAAATTAATCGTGTGTATGTATCTAGAAAATAGGGTACATTACTTGTGCTAAAAAACATTCTGTAGCTGATTTATCTCTGATCATGTCAGATAAGCGCCCCATCTGTCTATGAAAGTTAATCTGTCCTTAAATGCTTTTGTATTATCAAATAGTAATAGTCGTTGAAGGTAGTTGAAAGTTAAACAGAGGACCAAATACCTACCTTTTATAAGGTATTGCATTTGCAAGCATGTCTTTGCAATAGCAAAAATATCTATAATCTATATCTATATTAATATTATAAATGTGAAAAAAAGGCGAAAAAGGCGTGGAATTAATACCTGTTGACTTCCAGGCAGGATATATTAATTTAAATAATTGTATTAACTAACATGACTGTATTTTTTGAAATATTGAAAAAGAGTAACTACTGAGTTTCTTGCCGGTTCTTCTCGGTAGAATCTACTTTCCGAACCGGTGGTAGCTTCACTTAATTGTTAAATGACGATTCAATAGTGCTTGTAAAATCCCACTTGAATAAAGTTTATTATGATTTTAATTTTTGATTTTTTGATTGAACTTTGAGGAAGGACATAAGGCTTTTTACTTTTTTTGCTTAACAAATGATACCCAACTTCTAAAATGCGAGCGAAACCGGGGGCGATAACTAGTAGTGAATAGTTTTCTATAGACACGATCATTCATTAAAAATCAATAATGGTGTTTATTTGTTTCAAAGCAGGTTCTTACAGAGTAATTAAAATTAATGAATTCGAAAAGTTCTGGTTTATTCGTTAATTACGCTACGTATACCCAAATGAATCTCCAAAGTTATTCTTGTTTGAAATTAAATACGGAAGATAATGTGAAATGTATACTTGTATGTTTATGTTAACTTGAATTGAGATCCCACAAAAGATAGAACAGTTAGATCGTAACCTACGATCGAGGGTTCAAATACAGACACAGAGTAAAGAGTTTTCTTATCGTGAGAAAAGAAAAGCCATCTTGGCTCTTTTTCCTTTCGTAAAAAAGGAAAAAGAGCCGAAATGGCCCAGTGGTTAGAACGCGTGCATCATTGATCGATGATTTCGGGTTCAAACCTAGGCAAACCCCACTATATATATGTGCTTAATTTGTGTTTATAATTCATCTCGTGCTCGACGGTGAAGGAAAACATCGTGATGAAACCTGCATGTGTCTGATTTTATCGAAATTCTGCCACACGTGCATTCCACCAACCCGCATTGGCACAGCGTGGTGGAATATGTTCCAAACCCTCTCCTTAATGGGAGAGGAGGCCTTAGCCCAGCAGTGGGTAATTTACAGACTGTTACTTTCCTTTAATTACTCCTTACTAAGAAAGGAAAATTAGATTTGAAGTAAAAATTTTACTTAAAAAGCGCTTTAGTATTTCTCTCATTTCATTAATACCTCATGTAAATGAAAATCTTATAGCTACCTACCTGTTTGAATTAGCTCAAAATATTGTTTTTTATCTAAGAGAGTCTTTAAAGGCTGCCGTTACGATATGAACTAAAATTCAAGTATTGCGCTATACGAATATCATATCATCTGCGGTATATTTCCATTCCTGTAAATAGTCTCACTGGGTTAAGTACCGTAGTAGGTGAGTAGTCACTGGGCATCGTCATTTGTGGAAGGTTTAAAGTTTTTTTTACGTCACGATTTTCTTAAATGTGGGTTGGTTGATACTTTAGTGGTTGAATTTCATCGAATTAGATTTATACAGGATTCGTTGCGTTGTTGTTTTCTTTACTGTAATAAACACAAGTTAAGCATAAGAAAATTCAGTGTTGCTTATCTGGGTTTGAAAGCGCATTGACTGGTTAGGTTGCATACTTGTTGACTTCGAAGCAGCAACTATTACATAAATATAGTATACTAACATATAACATACATATACATATAATTGTATTTTTTAAACATTGGAAACTGAAGCGTAACTATTGAGTTTCTTGTCGGTTCTTCGCGATAGAATCTGCATTCCGAACCGATGCTAGCTTCACTTAATATAGTAAAATGACTATCCAAATGTGTTTGTAAAAGCCATCTTGAATAAAGTATATTTTGATTTTCTGATCACTGACCTATCTCGACTATTTTCAGGACAGAAAAGCCACCCTCACTCGCCACCTATAGGATATATCAAAGGGCACAAGTGCACTCGCAATATCCTCACTCCCAAAGTCAATAGGACACGATAATTCTTTGACGGAAAACCCAATCATTATTATATTTACCTGACCGATAGTAGACCCAAGCCCAAAATTTTGAGACTTTACAATCAAACAATAACAACGGCATTTGATATACTTTTTATTTACTTGTTGACTTCCAGGCAGAATATATTACAAGTATATATCATTGTAATTAACTAACATGATGTTGTCTTAAATTTTCGCGATTATTACACATTTAAATAAAACTAGTTATAACGGATTTTAATCGCGTATATTAATTATTTTGGACATCCCGACGTTTCGAGCACTTTACAGCGTTTGTGGTCACGGGTAGACTAAGGTGGCATTTGTCTATTTGAAGAACAAAGAAATATTATTTGAGTTGCAAATAATATTTCTTTGTTCTTCCGACCGACCGACAAATATTGTAAAACAATATATTTTGGTATATGTACCGTGTGTAAATACGTATGCATTGAGAATAAAAGGGCTATTTTAATATTACAAACAGACACTCTCATTTTCTTCTTAATTTAATTATATATATAGATTATCTTGCGTGTCGCGCAGAATATAATCCAATGGGCTTGCAGCATTGGTGCTATGAGAGCTTTTAATTACAAAACACACAGCTGTAATGACACAACGTATTAGTATGTTTACGCGATGCATATTTTATGAGATAATGCCATCACACGGAGATAAAATCGTCGGGCGCTGTGGCGAACGCTATAAAAAATTAATACTAATATCCTCCTGGACAAAGTTTCCCTACAGTGGCGTATTTCAGAGAGTAACCGTTTACGATGGAGGTATTACAGAGAATGTGTGCGCAAACATTCCCTTACTTCCAACGGTTAAATGGGATGAGATTTCGACTAAACTCAAGATTAACTGCACGTATTTCTGATTACGTCATGGTCAATGTAATTGAATTTTTTTTCAAATACATTAATAATAATAATATTTCTATTTTACGTTTATTTGTTTTACGTTGTTAAACAAACATATTGTGAAAGTCCGTCATGACTAAAAAGGGTACCATTAAAAATGAGTGTTGGATTTTGGAATCTAATTCAGAAGCTAAGTGGTACCCATTTGAGATTGCAGCCATTGTTTATTGGATCTTTTTGTTCCTTTATACATATAATTTTGTTCATTAATGTATTGATTCTATTTTATTTTTGTTAGGTATATTTTATGGGATTTTTTAAAATTCTAAATTATTCGTGTTAAATTTCATTTTTTTTTATATTTTAAACGCATACTAACATTTATTGGCCATACTCGGGTTAGAAGATTTGAAAACTGTCATATAACCTAGCCAATTGACTAATGACCAATGTAAGTTAAATTGTAGTTTAGTCATTAAGGTACTAATCGATAGACAAAGTATAAATCATCCAAAATTGTAGGAATTTCCAAGTAATCCCATACATACATACATACAAAGCTGTATTATCTTTTTTTTGTGAAATTATATGTGGTTACATTTCATTATGTTTAATTGTTACACAATAATGATTTCAAAATGAAATAAAAAATCGTAAACAAGAATTCGCCGTATACTTAAAAAGACTTGTTTGTGACACATTTACTAAATTAATAAATTTAATATACTAACTACTATGTGATTACCAGCACCAAAACAAAACGTACTTTGTATGCAACCAAATTACAGTTGAATGGGTTTTGTGAAAAAACTTAGTTGCCAGATTTACCCACACATAGTCGAAGTTAAATAAAGGCATGTAAAATGTACGAATTTACTGAAAACTAGAGCGTTCATTTGTGCCGATATCCGATTCGACAGCTTTAACTGCGATTATAAAACAGTTGTGTTATTTATAAATAATTACGTCTAATTTGTGTACACAAACCTTCTAGGAAATAAGACTCAAGTAGATTTTCTCACGATGTTTTCCTTCACCGCCGAGCTCGAGAAGAATTACAAACTGCCTATCTAGAGTCTTTGCCTGGGTTTGAACCCGCAATCATCGGATAAGATGTGAGCATTCTTACTAAATAATCCATCAATCTTCTAAAATAAACCATGCGGTTATGATTTGTATAGTAACTATATTTATTTATATATAGTATATGTATTAATGTTGATTTACCTTATGTAAAGAAAGATTGTAATAACGTAATGTATTTCAATTTCCAAATGATTTTTAAGTAGCATTCTAATTTGCATTAAATTTTTTAGAGAGAAATGTCAAAAATATTTTTCGTTCACAGATAATAAATACAAAACAAAAGAATCACGTCAAAATAGTCCGTAACACTCGTTAAGCTAATGCAGACACTTAACACGGTTAAGTAATGAAATAGCAACTTGAGTCGTGATGAATACATTTTCGTAAACACGTAAATGGTTTCGCGTCAATATTAGCTCATTTCATTAAAATTTCTGAATGTTTTATATGAAGTAATTTAAATCATTTTTTTTTCCGTTTTTGCATATTCCGTAACAAAAGTATTATATGATAAATGTAGCTCAAGTGCTCACTGATTATGTCTTTATGTATATATGTTTTCTGTATCTGAACTCGTCTGAAGAGGTTGACCAATTTTGATTATATTTCTTTGTGAGTGTTTGGATTCGATGAAAATTGAATCCAGGTTACTTTTAACACCTATTTCTATATTTCTGACAAAAAAAGGCGAATTTGTAACCAAACTTTCCTCCCAAATTTGACCCTTGAACTAATGACTTTTTAAAATACTTTAACATTTAACCTATGTATCTTATTTACATAATACCGTTAACTGATTTCATATTTTTGACGTCAATGACAACTTTTAAAATAATATTTAACGGAACAGTTGTTTAAAAGGAACGTATTCATAAATAAGATCTATAAGCTTATAAATTATAACTGTAGTACAACTAACAAGTTTGTGTTAAATGATACAATTCGTTAAAATGTTCACAGAAAATCACTAATTCGCATTCATTCTGTATGACAAATTAGTTTAAAATTGAACAACTCAAATATCCATTTAATAATTTTACAAGAAAATTTGAGACATATTCACGTAGAAGTGTGTTTAAAATATTATACAGAAATTACATAAAGAACTTCTGGTGTTATAATAATAGGCATTTTAATGGTAAAGCTCTTGGGTACATGAACGCAGTCGTGAGGTCTAAATAAAAGAGCTCTGCAAAATATGCTTCGATCATTCTTCTTGATGGGCCGTTATTGTAAGGCATAGAGCCATGAGCCTAATTTATACGCGGATGTCAAGGCCAACCTCTGTTGAATTTCTCGACTATGATCTTGGATGCGATTTTCGTTAGAATTTTCTTGTTCGCGTTATCCAATTTTTGAGGTGCTTGTTTTTCTTAAGTATCATACTAATAATGGAATAAGTATAGTACTACTTTTACAAAACAAGCAGTAATACTACGTTGGTCTCCTGATTCTTTTCTTTTTTTTTTTGTTTCTATTTTGCCAGTTTAGTTAGGCTTAATTGTCAATTAGGTACATGTTATCTCATTCATATAAATTTTATTAAAGACTAGTTATATTTGGATATATAATAAATAATATCGATATTATTATAACTTTTTTATTCGAGTCAGATTTGAGATAGGAAAATTGATTGTAATTCTAGCCGAGCCTAAGTAAACGACAGATATTTGAAAATATAATAATAATTCATCTCATGTCCAGCTATATTTATGTAGGGAAAAGTACACAACAATGACAGATAATATTCTAACAAAATTGTGTCCAGCAAACCACACTGGTACGGAACAATAAGCTCAATAATTTGAATCATAAGAATAGAACAGGTTTACATATATGTAATAGCAGTCATAAAACCAAAAAGGTCATAATGAAAAAGTCATAAATCAAAAAACATACAATTAAACTAATCGGGAAGACCTTCATAGCATTCTATGGATTCAGTGGCAGAGGGAGAAACGCCTAGCAGTTCTCGGCAGTTGAAGCCGTTTGAAGATTTAAGGGAGTGCTATGTGAATCAACGTAAATCAACGTAATTCTTCAAAATATTTTTTGAGGAGAAAGAGTAGAAATCCTAAGAATAGTAGAACTCTTAGAGTTTTATCCAATTAATATGAAAAGTTCAACAAATGTAATCCAGCAGAGAATAATATACTCATTTCATTGCAAAATACTGTCATCTCGATTATATCATTCTATATCAGTAGCAACTACTACGATTAATCTTCCAGTGTCAACCCAAGGTTGACAAAATTAGGGTATATGACAAAATAATGTTATTTTCAAATTCACACCTTATTCCCATATTTGTAAGATCGTTTATTGTGTGAACTATCAGAGTTTTATTGTAAATTTCTCTTGTAATATCCGCAATGTAAAAGTAACTTTTGAATTATGGACGTAAAGCTCTATTTTGCTTGCATAGTTAAACAATATCGTTTACAAGGACGGCTCAGACCAAGATTATCTTAATAGTAACATAGTTTCAGGGAAATTGGCCACTTCTTGGAAAAAGGTATTATGGCTGAAGTCCATCAAGACCAATCTCCTACTCAAATTATTTTTAGAAAAAATGTTGCTTCAGAAAACCTACGCCGAGTTTTCGTTTTCGTAAAGTTAATGAGTCTTCAGAGAGAGAAATTCTGGGACGAGGTGTGCTTAAATATACTTATAAAAGTGTTGAGGTCAAAACGTCTGCTTGTTGGAAAGTTTAATTTCACAAGGGATGTACTCTTATGTTGTTGGTATCTAAAATAAATGTCCAGAAACTGGTTAATTTATTTATTTGTCTTAAGTAATCAAATGGCTAAAACTTTACCAATTTTTAAATATAATTCCAAAATGAATTAAAAACTAACCAGAAATAGTCCAAGTTTCATTACAGTTATAATTACTTTTTATAATCTGTGTAAAAAAATAGCCTTATAATGAAAGAAGAATATAGGTATAAATACAAATAAACTAAGATATCATCTATATTTGAGAAAAATATTTGGTGTTTCTTTAAGCCTCCTGCTTCAATCTAAAGATCGATTACTTGGTAAAATTTTCGGACGAAGTATTCAATTGAAAAAGTAGCACGAAAATAAAACGTATACGTGAAAGTTGAATGAACCGAGTTTGAACTTGCAACCTTGCTTTAAGGTTCACAGGTATCACCAGCCAGTATTCACAGTAAATTGCAGAAATTAGAGACACCAATTTTTGGTCTTGATTTATCTAAAGCTTTTGAATGCGTGGATCATGTAATTCTTTTATATAAGTTTTAGTATTAAAGCGTTAAAGGAAAAGTTCTTAATCTTATTTCTTGATATCTAAGTGAAAGAATTCAACAACATTTTATAAACGGAATTAAGACTTTTTGGAATTGTGTTAAATGGTTCATAGTTAAATTTCTTTTCTTTTAACGAGTACATTTCATTATGAAAGTACTTACTGATAAAATTTGATTGCTTTTTCCTTTGAAGGAAGGGTTTCGTGTAAATTCTTCTGGGTTGAAGTCACGCATAATTTATTGTACAAACGGGAATGTTATTGGTGTGTTCCGGTTTGTATATCAAATGAGGCAGTTCTAATGTCAAACACAGGGCACTTCATATATTAGTTCCTGCTGTTGTGGGTGAACTTGTAAGGAATGGTTATTATTTCTTATACTACCAATGTCTACGAATTCTTTACCTTCAATTATATTTAATAATGAAAAACGATTGTTCTGTTTTATCAATTAATCTTTCTACAAAAAGACAAAAAATCTAATTTGACTTTACATTACATTTTTGCTTTTTAATATAATTTTTATTTTTAATATTATATATTGCAAGCATTCGTCATGATTATTATTGCCCATTAAAAATACATATATTAAAGTAACATATCCAGAAAGTTATATCGGATTTAAATTTTGAAGGCATTTTTTGGTTACACTGAAAATAATTGTGTAATTTATCGATGTCTTGTGGACTTCCAAACAAGATAAATTGCATACATATATAATTGTAATTAACTAACATGACTGTATTTTTATATGGTGGAAAAGAGTAACTACTGAGTTTCTTGGCGGTTCTAAGTAGAACCTACTTTTCGAACCTTAACTTAATATAGTTCTTAAATGACGATTCAAAACTGCTTGTTAAAGCCTACTTATATAAAGTATATTTTGATTTTGATGGTATATAAATACGGAAGAGTATAAAAATATGGAAGAGTAACTTACCGTTGATGCTCTCTAGGATATTGCTAACAGCCTTTTCTTATAATTATATATTACTAGTTGTCGCTCGCGGTTTCGCTCGCATTTAATGGGGTAGCTTGTCATGTGTTAGGTAAAAACCCTATGTCCTTTCTCAAGTTCAAGTTTGCTACATATAATTTCATCACAGTCGGGTTTGGTCGTGAAAGAGCGACAGAGTTACTTTCACATTTATAATATTAGTTTACATTGAAAGAATACTTTTAGAAAATAACGCCTGCATTTAGGATCGGGCTCCATCAGAGGACACTAATTATTCTAAAAAACAGTATGTTAATCTGTTCATTTGAAAAGAGCAACTATGCGAGTTTTTTGCCGTTTCTTCTTACTGGAGGTTGCTTTCTGGAACGGTGATAGTATTTATATATCGATAATTGAAACGTTTTATTGTGATCTTTACTAGTTTCAATTATTTGAAGATTCAAAATTGATTTGATTTGATATTCATTCCGAAATGCTACCAAAACATTGATTTTCATTTGAGTTTACGACAATTTAAAACAAGGTGACCTAAAAATACAATGACAGCTTTAAAAAACAGATGATTATTTCAATTAACTTTCATTAACCTACAAGCTGAAGTTTGATATTCTAGAATAATAATTTTAATTATATCTTCGTCATTCATTCGTGTTAGCGGTCATACTTGAATAGAGAGCTCATTAAACCAGCTCGCAGAGCGATCAATACATAACTACTAATAAAATTCATCAGCTTATTTAATGTATAACCAAATGTAACAACAACAACAGCCTGTAAATTTCACACTGTTGGGCTAAAGCCTCCTCTCCTTTTGAGGAGAAGGTTTGGAATATATTCCACCACTCTGTTCCAATGCGGGTTGGTGGAATTCACATGTTGAAGATTTTTTGTGAAATTAGACACATGCAGATTTTTCACGGTGTTTTCCTTCACTGCCGAGCACGAGATGAATTATAAACACAAATTAAGCACATGAATATTCAGTGGTGCCTGCATGGGTTTGAATACGCAATCATCGGTTAAGATGCACGCGTTCCAACCCCTGGACCATCTTGGTTCTTAATATATTTTTTATCAAATCATCAATTATTCTACTGGCAAATCGAAATGGTTTATATGGTTGTGTTTAGGTTTGATGGATATTTGAGGCATCGTAATTAAAAATTTTAGGTCGCATGTGTGACAGCGATGTAGCAATGATGATGATCCCATATATACATATTTTAAAAATATATCACATACTAGCTGATTCTGCTGCTTTACCTGCGAAAAGTTTATAAAACACAAACATCCAATCCCCGTTTTACCCTTAAAGTTGAGTTTCGTAAAATCATTCCTAAGCAGATGTTTAAAGAACCGACCGGCCAAACTGCAAGTTTCTTCTGAGATTTCGTGATTAATCAATTAGTGGTATTTATCTTTCATATGTATATATCTTAAAGTTATGTTTTAAAATGCTTGAATATAATGTTTGTCTTTTGAAGGTAAGATATAAAACTAACGGAATTATAGACAATAACGCCGGAGGATTGAAGCGATAACCTCAATCAATTATTTATTAAAAACAAAAGCATTTTGTTGAATTTCAACAATTTTGTTGAATTTCTTTATCCGCTAAGATCTTGGATGTTCCATGATAATCAACAAGCAAGCGCTATATACGACTTCCTAGGTCGACTGGTGTGTACACCGGTTTTCGTGGTTCGGGGTTCGATTCCCGACTGAGTCGATGTAAATTATCATTAGTTTTCTATGCTGTTTTGGAGGCTTGGTGTTTGTGGTACCGTCATAACTTCTGATTTTCCATAACACAAGTGCTTTAGCTACTTACATTGGGATCAAAGTATATGATGTTGTCTCATATTTATTTATTATATATTTATAATGCGCTCTATAATTCACGTCTCTTAAACTAGCGTATATTTGACCATTTAAAATTAGACGACCATTTCGAATCTGCCTTTCAAAATTCGATTTAAAAAATAATACTTGGAAATGTCAGGAATACTTAACTGGCTTTGAACCGAGCTTCGTTTAAGATCCCTTTGTATCTTCAGTGCCATCGGCTTTTGTACGAAGCGTATTTTTGGTAACCGCGCGCACCTTTTATTTCCATTATACTTATTTCGCTCTCCTTCAATCAACGCTTTGAAGGCGTTATCACAATGTTATCTCAGACTAATTTCTCTGCTCCATAAAATATCCAAGGCCAAATTAAATTATTGAGATGGTTCAAATACCAAAGAGCCGAGTCAGCCGGGAATTTAATTTTCGTTTATGTTATAACTTCAATTTTCACAAAATGTTGTCCTATCTGCTTCCAAATTTTTATACTTGGTTAAAAAGTTAAATCTGTTCGATGTTTTTTCAATATAAATCATACTCATTATAGGTTAGAACTTAGTATTTGTTTAAAACATTTTTTCAAATGAACTAAATATAATAAAAAATTTAATAACGCGTTTATAAGAGAACGAAATTAGAGTAATTAAAGTTTGTCATGATTCAGTTTTAATAGCGGTTTTTCCATTATTCAGCACGCCCATAATTTTTACAGTTACCAGTTTATATGTCACTAGCGACCCGCCCCGGCTTCGTCCGGATGCAACATGTTAACTAATACTAAATATACTACAGAATTTGTTTATTTACGATATCACATTACAAACTTCTTTACTATATTGTCCATGTATTATATACAAAAAACTTCCTCTCGAATCACTCTATCTATTTAAAAAAAACCGCATTAAAATCCGTTGCGTAGTTTTAAAGATTTCAGCGTACAAAGGCACATAGGGATAGAAAGCGACTTTGTTTTATACTATGTAAATAAATAACTCATAAGACCTATAACAATGTAAGAACATTGTAGTGAGTTAGTAAAATTATTGGTCTCAACAAAAGTAGAACACTTCGTAGAATAGACGAAATCGATGCCCAATAAAATAACGAAAATAAAGCAAAAGGCAACGTTACCAATGCCACCCTATCCTTTTAGTAAGTATCTAAGTAGCACCCACAGACCACTGATAGACGAATAAGATTAGACTTCAACACTTCTACCCTTTTAAGGGGAATGGAAGTTTTATAGAATTTCGTGGAGATACATTTCGATAATTTTGATTCCTTTTTTTTCTTATACATGGAGTATGTCGATTCAAATAATTAAAGAATATCTAAATTTTAAATTAAATTAAATGTAGGTATACATTATTATATGAGATGGCCCAGTGGTCAGAACGCGTGCCTCTTAACCGATGAATTCGCGTTCAAACCCAAGCAAGCACCACAATATTAATGTGCTTAAATTGTGTTTATAATTCATCTCGTACTCGGCGGTGAAGGAAAACATAGTGACGAAACCTGCATGTGTCTAATTTCATCGAAATTGTGCCACATGTGCATTCCACCAACCCGCATTGCAACAGCGTGGTGGAATATGTTCCAAACCCTCTCTTTGATGGGAGAGGAGGCCTTAGGACAGTAGTGGGAAATTTACAGAATGTTACTTTACTTTATTTTTATATGCAAAGCTTTTTAACTGTGAATGAAATATTTGTGTACATAGTGAGGCTATGATAATGAAATGACTTTAGTTCAAGATGGGGACTATAACCTTTATAAACTAATCATGTCGGAGAGTTATACCGTGTAGTAATATATTTAATGGGATATTACATTTCTTTATAAGCAGAATACTTTACAAAAAAATATTTTCAGTGCAAGATCCGTTAGGTTCTGACATAAGCGCATTGCAGACAAAAACTCTTTAAAACTTTTTATATTAATAAACATCATATTTAACTATTTTTGAACCAATTACATAAAGTAGTAGTATGACATAAAAATAAGCCATCTTTAATATGTTAATAACATTATCTTTCCAATGAAATTTCAAAGTTGATCCTAGATTAAAAACTTTTTAGTTTTGACCTTGACATTATTGTGCTGACCTTACGTACTAGCCACATGGGAATATTAAAATAAATGCTGATATAGTTCAATCGGCTTTTTGATGATATTACTTTATATAAATCTATTCACTCACAAAGGAACGCCCCTCCACTTCTATATTATTATAATCGGCGTATGAGTGCGTGACTAGTGCTTACAATAACAACAGCCTTAGTGTTCGTGAGTGCCAAGAGTAAGGACAGCAAAACAATTGAAATTGAATATTAATATAATTAATGGAGGAGCACATAGATCTCTAAATAAAGTATATTTTAATTAGTGACTAGCTTAGGGTTTGGAAGCTCGCGGTGTTTGTAGTAGAAGCCTCGGTAAGTACTTTGATTAAATATAATATTTAAGCTTGATTTTTTTGTCTTATGACCATTGATATTTTATTTACTTTTGTATCTCTTTGTTTTATAACTAAGTAGCATCTTCGCAAAGTTGAACTAGCCTAGTTATATGGTTTGGTCCATGTACATTCTATATTACTGTACTGTTGTAAATCCAGTGTAGAGCTGTTTACGACTACCAAGGCCGGGCTTATGTTGCTTGGTTATAATTTTTGTCCTTCCGATGTTTATCCCGAAACCTACTTATCTTGAAGAATCGCTCAGGTTATTTAGCATAACTTCCAAATCCTGCTGAGTCTCCGCGAGAATGGCAATGTCGTCTGCAAATCGCAGATGTGTAATATGTTGACAATTTACATTAATATCCATACCCGTTATAATCGAGCGTCATAAAGAGGTCCTCCAAAACATTGGTTAAGAATTTCAGTGAGGTTACATCTCCCGCTGTTATTTAATTGCCAAGAAGTGTTTTTCGCATTCCTGCGTTTGTGTTGTTATATCTTCACTATTTCGGTAGCCAGAGTCTTATTCATTAGTAGGACAGTTGAGGTAGACGGGAGCCTAAGATCGCTGTTGACTCCCCTTACTATCCCGTCAGTAGAAATACTTAACAGTATAATTCCTTCTACAAAGGATTTGATATTTTTTTCCGTTTATGAAAAGCCATTATTCAAACGTATTTTTTACTACAGCTTTATAATATTAATGACATATTTCTATTTCTCGGTGGTCATGAGCATAATGCTGAAATTTCTTTCGTTATACGCTGGATTTTCGTCACGATTTTTTCCTTTCTCCACCGAGCACGAGATGAATTATAAACACATATTAACAGGGAAAACGTCACCTGTTTCTCCCGCATAGCTTATAGCTCATTATTGTTATTTTTGAAAAGAATACATTGTATTCAATTTTGAAATGTATTTTATGTTATTATTCATAAATACACCAGAATAAAAATAAATATTCCGTATATTAATTTTTCACGAGGAATTTTATTTGTTTATTTTTTATAGCCTTAAAACTCTGAGGTCGATATAATATCAAAATTGAACAACCACACCCATTTAGATTACATCGAAGATATTTAATTTCTGATTTGAAAAATGCTGAATAATATTGTTTTAAATCCAAAGCAATACGAATCAGACCAGATGCGAAACCTGCATATAATGAAAATACATTTAATTACAAACATAATACAAATAACATGCTTTCTTTTGTCGAAACAATATCATTAGAAAAATCAATAACCGTTTTAAGAGTTTTTAATCAGCCTATGTGGGGTTATTATATTAGATTTGTATTATATCGTATTTCTTATTAGTAAATGTTATTAATTTGTAAAAAATAGTGCCTATAGAATTGTATTTTATACCACAGGAATTATAATTACTCGTGTTGTCAATTTGACTAATTTCACTTACGTCGAGCTGAAAAATAATTCCATAATCAGTCAGCCTGTTTGTAACTGTTGTGTGTTTATATTAATTATGGGATAAATACGTATTTATGTTAAACAATTCGCGTTCCATCGCTCGTATTTACATTAAGTACTTAATTAAACACTGTCGGAGAAAACAACAGAAAAGCCTGTAGGCTTTATCTACCAGTCAACCATTAGACTAAGCAGAAATACCGAGGCTTAGAAAAACATCGATAGCATTATTCTATGTATTTAATAAATGTATACAAAAGTTTAAATAATGTTAACAGTATGATAAATAACAAGAAGCAAGACGGCATCATGTCAGAAAGAGATAAAGATATGCTTAGAAAATTGGTAATAAAGGCAATGGGTACTTTTTATAATTATTGTTTGTTTTTATGTGAACGTAAGGTAAAACCAAATTACCTTATTCATTCGAAATTTGAATCCGTAACATTTGTTTTTTAATTTGAAATGTTGAAAGATATTAATAAATATTTCAACATCGACAAAGAAGCAATCTACAACTATAACATAAAGATAGCTGAACACAGCATAATATTATAAATATACGAATGTTACGCCATACACTCCGAATGGCGTAACGCTAAGAAAACATACGATCAAATCTATACCTACACCCAAAATTAAACGTGAAACATTTTTTACATTCATAATTTTCGTCTTCCATTTTCAAAATTTAGAGAATATTGAAAATGAGGAGATTGTATCTGAGAACCATGTTACAAAAACACACACTATTACACAGTTAATTACACACACGTTACAAACACATATGCACAATACATACACACATAGAAACACTCAATACTAGAAGCTTTAAAAAAATAAAATCCTAACACAAGTGGTAATTCAAACATTATATAAGTAAACTAGTGCGATCGATATTAGTAAATAATTATGACATCATGAAGATTTTACGCCGCTTTCATCATAAATAAATTGAATTGTGAGTTCAAATAGCTTACTAAAAATTGTTGAAGTAACTAAAACTACTAAACGAATTAAAAATGAAATTGTTGTTTCTTAATTATTTTCTTTTCCAATCTGGCGTTAGCGTTTAATTTGACAATCAATAAGTAAGTGTATACTTTTTTTATGGTACAGGTTGGTGGATGAGCATATGGGCCACCTGATGGTGCGTGGTCACCATCACCGATAGACAGTGACGCTGTAAGAAATATTAACTATTCTTTACATCGTCAATATGCCACCTACCTTGGGAACTAAGATGTTATGTCTCTTGTGCCTGTAGTTACACTGGCTCACTCACCCTTCAAACCGGAACACAACAATACTGAGTACTGTTATTTGGCGGTAGAATAACTGATGAGTGGGTGTTACCTACCCAGACGGGCTTGCACAAAGCCCTACCACCAAGTAAAGTGTAAGTGTATACTTCAATATTGAACAATAGAATTTGATATAATTTTGACGAGTCAATCTTAATTGAACGTTAAGGCAAATATTTCAACTCTCGGCAGGTACACTGAGTTCTAATTAAAAAATCTTTTTTATAGTTCTCTTTATCATCCGGCTCTTCCTCTTCTTAAAATCTTTAATTGATTGATACGCCTTTATTTTTCAGTAACTCGACTTAAAGTATTAAAGTTTTCCTTATAATTAAAGTCGAAAAGCACAACACATAAAAAACTATAATCCACACATGACCCACATTACGATGATATCATAAAAAACGTAAAACAAAATAAATAAGATCTCAAAAAAAATTTCATATAAAATACGACTTTTAAACTCAAAGCAACTTATAAGAAAAACATGAGGAGAAATTCTTGTTTATTTTTATGCTTATATAAAAATAACTCCGGATGAATGATATATTTTCGTTATTTATACTTGTATGTATGTGTGTGTCTGTGTAGCTTCGATTATGTCTGTGTTGAATGAAACAAATCAATGTTTCTTAAAACTTACATATCATAGAGAGAGATTTATGTCTTATTATGTTTGCTTTATCAAAATTTAATGAAATTATGAAAATGAGTTTCATTGGTATGGCCTTAAAATAACAATAAGCAGATAAAGTTGCTTACGAATTGATAACATTGTTATAGACAAGTCATAGTAAATATCATACTGGGATAAAGGATTTCTTTTTTCACTTTTGAAACTCATTCTTATGTAAGATTTGGATTCAACGCTTGCAAGTTTCCTCACGATGTTGGTGTCACCTTTTCTACGATGATATATTCGTCTGCTAGTCACTGAAACATCTCTGCCTTATCTCATAGAAAAAAAATATGCTTCATTTTATTTATAGCAATGGTTGATCGGTAGAAAGTTTGTCCGGCCATTCTATAGTTTCAAGGCAAGCAGTGTTCTCTCTCAAGGGTTTGCGCATACAGAACAGAATCTAAGGGAACTGTATAATACGTGTAGCATAGCACGGAAAATCCAATACTAACGGCACGGTAAACTGCTAAATTCGAATTTTATTTTATTAAGAAACATGTGGTTTGATTCCAAGACCCAGGAAACTGTGACCTTATAATTTCGGTTAGAAAGAACGCAGCCAATCATATGCTTCACTTTGATTATCATAAGCACTAACACCTTAATAACTGATTAAATTCCGCTCCACTAATCCGACTAACTACTGAACGCTCATTGGTCGTGTATGACTTCATCTGCAACCGGCTAATTACAATTCAGATAACTATAAAATTAATTGATTTGACTGTGATCAGAATTTATTCATTTAACATCTGTATTTTAACACTTAGAAACGAAATTGTGAGAAAATCTGTGACTTTATAGTTGGGCACTTATTGTTTCTCTAGTTGTAGAGAAAGATCTGTAACTCATAAAAACTGGACGATATATCTGTTGATCACATAGCCGTGCTCTTTATTCTAAAGAACTTAGACTTTCGTTTACATACGATATCAGTAGACTGAATCCTTAACAATATAATTCTTGGTAAAACTCGAATTCTCTTAAAACAAGATTTTCATTACAGTCAACATTTTCATTTCGGACATTTTCCAACCGTTTTAAACCCACAATATAGGGATCTGTAGTTTAATAAGCTAGTCTAATGACTAACGAAGCAATCATACCTTGAACTTATGTCTATTATATCGACAAAGGTAGGAATGCGTGCATTTTAACCAATGATTAACCTCTAACGCGAATGGGAAACATAGTAAGGGATGAGTCTAATTTAATTGTAATTATAGTACACAAATTATGGTATAATTAGGTCCTAAAATTATCTTCAAATAGAAAGATCTTAGACCAGCTATGGGTTATCACACGATTACAACAGTACTAATCCAACCACCGCTCAACAATTAATATAATTAGTCCGCTTGCTAACTAACTCGTGGTATAATCGGACGAGAAATTTATCCAGCAGACCAATTAGTTCCATACTGATAGGGAAGCTGATTAAATTATCGTCCAGTAAATTTGTAACGGCCGTTTAGAGCAATATTGCATTATACGAAGGCCATATTCAATTGCATGCAAATGAAACGGTCCGAGAATACGTCTCACAATTGAAAACTGTTCGGTTTTTCAAGAATTTATTACATTTTTTCGTTCCACTTTTTGTATAATGCTGGAGCAATTTCATGAGACGTTTGTTTGAGGTCTATTCGCAATTTGTTTAGTTAGATCGGTCGCTGAGACGGTAAATATTATATTTAATATTAAAGGATTGTAACATTTATTAAATAATATAAATAAGTGCTATTATTATATGTCTCAATTGTATGCATCAACCATACTTGAAACTAGTATAAATTGAGTAGGCTTTCAATATACATATCCACTATCTTACAGTACAATGATATAAAGAAATCAAATATCGAGTATTTAATACATAACAATTACTTAGTAATGTCTTACATTCTACGATAAGAACTGGCAAAAACCTATGTAGTTATGTACTGTGTCATAATAATATACAGTGTATATCTAGTTATTATCATTTTAATTATATACTATAATAGTGAGCCATGTTTGTACCGCCGAGGTTTGCACGGATAAAATTTATTCAAAAATCAAAATCAAAATCAAAATAAACTTTATTCAAGTAGGCTTTTATAAGCACTTTTGAATCGTCATTTTACAATTAAGTGAAGCTACCACCGGTTCGGAAAGTAGATTCTACCGAGAAGAACCGGCAAGAAACTCAGTAGTTACTCTTTTTTAACATTTAAAAAATACAACGTCATGTTAATTAAATACAATTATTTCAATTAATGTATCCTGCTTGGAAGTCAACAGGTATTAACTCCACGCTTTTTTATCATCTACAAAATCTTGTATCGAATAGTATGCTTTTTCTACCAATGTATTTTTAACAAACGATTTGAATTTACTAAACGGCAAAGTTAAAAATTTCTGCGGAATTTTATTATAGAAACGGATACCTTGCCCCAAGAAGGATCCATTGACTTTGCGGAGTCGGAAACTTGGCGTTATAAGTTTATCCTTACTTCTAGTGCATATACAATGATTATCACTGATTTTATCAAAGTGATCAATGTTACTGTGAATATACATGATATTGTTGTAAATATATTGCGACGCAACAGTAAGTATTCCTACTCTGTTAAAAACATCCCGAAGAGAGTCTCTAGCTCCAAGATTATAAATAAACCGAATTGCTCTCTTTTGTAAAATAAAGACAGATTCAATATCTGCAGCGTTACCCCAAAGTAATATGCCATATGACATAATACTGTGAAAATAACCAAAATAAACTAAACGAGCGGTATCAATATCAGTTAGTTGTCTAACTTTTCTAACCGCGTATGTTGCGGAGCTGAGTCTTCCTGTTAGGGATGATAAATGAGAGGTCCACTGAAGTCTGGAATCCAATTCTATTCCTAAAAACACCGTAGTATCAGCTACTTCAAGACGGTCACCATTTAAAGATATATTATAATTTTGTTTGCTAACATTAGGTAGGGTAAAAACTACACATTTTGTTTTTTGAGCATTCAAAACTAAATTATTTACTGTAAACCAATTGTGTATCTGTGATAATGCACCGTTCACATCGTCATAGTCATTTTTTTTCCTGTCAACCTTAAAAATCAGCGAAGTATCGTCAGCAAACAACACTATATCACAAATACCCTTAACATAGAAAGGAAGATCATTTATATATACTAGGAATAGAAAGGGACCCAAAATTGAACCTTGTGGAACTCCCATTTTTAACGTAGATCCAGAAGACTTTATTCCATTAATGAAAACTTGCTGGATTCTTTGACTTAAATATGAAGCGATGAGATCAAGAGCTTTACCTTTAACACCGTAATATTTGAGCTTATAAAGAAGCGTTTCGTGTTCTACACAATCGAATGCTTTAGATAAATCACAGAATACTCCAATAGCGTTCTGTGATTTCTCCCAAGCATCGTAAATATGTTTGAGAAGCGCAATTCCCGCATCAGTTGTCGAGCGACCTCTTCTAAAACCGAATTGCTCACCATGAAAAATAGCATTTGTACCGAAATGGACGAGAAGTTGATTTAAAATATTTTTTTCGAAAATTTTACTTAAAGATGGGAGTATTGAAATAGGCCTGTAATTACCGGGATCGCTTCTGTTTCCAGTTTTAAAAAGTGGTAAAACTTTACTACATTTTAACAGGTTAGGAAATGAACCAGTGTCCAAACTCTTGTTAAAAATTACTGCTATATACGGAGCAATATCGTATATGATGTTATTAAAAAATTTTACCGAAATGCCCCATATGTCGTTAGTTTTTTTAATTTTTATAGTTTTAAATACTTTTATGACATCTATTGCAGAAACCGTTTCAAATGAAAAATCAATAACGCATTTAGAAACACTATTATTTAATAACCTAGCTGCATTTGATGTAGATGATTTTAAATGAAATGTTATTTTATGGGGTACTTTATCAAAAAATGATTCAAATAAATTAGCAACCTCTAATTCAGAACTCGTGTATCTACTACCTGTGTTCAATTCTATTGGTATCATTTCCTTTTTGTGTTTTCCACTAACACTACTAATAACATCCCATGTGGCTTTAATTCTATTATCAGAATTCAGGATTTTTTTCTTTAAATATAAGGACTTAGCAGAAATGCATACTGTTTTAAAAATTTTTGAATATTTAATGACGTATTCTAAAAAGGCTACGTTTCGATTCCACCGCCTCATATCATATAAGTCGTATAATTTATTTCTACTTTTATAAATACCAACAGTAGCCCAGTCACTAAACTTTAATTTTGTGTTACTATAACATGATTTCATTTTAAATATATTGTTAAATTCTTTTAGTATTACTTCAAAAAATGAATTATAAAGCTCATTTGGATCCTGTGTCGTAAGATCTAGATTAGACAATTTATACGCCACAATGTCTTTAAAACAATGTAATTTGTTAGCCGTTATTGGCCTGTATGTTATTTTTTTTAAATGATTTATTTCTTTGTGTTTTAATGAAAACTTCTGACCACAATGGTCAGAAGTTAAATTATTTATAATTGATACTTCATATATTTCACAGTCACAGAACACATTATCAATACACGTAGAAGTGCCGTCGGTTATTCGCGTCGGTTCATTAACTCTATGAGTTAAATTAAATGACATAAACAAGGCAACCAACCGAACACTTAACGTAGTTTCTTTAAGTAAGTCGACGTTAAAGTCCCCACATACAATTATATATTTATTAGTTTTACATAGCTTTTTAAGAATGTCCTCCATAGTGGTTTCAAACAAATAATAATCTCCCGATGGGGGCCGGTACACGCAGACTATAATGTACTGTGGAAATTCCACGCAGGATAGTTCGATAGTACGTTCGATAGAGAGGGCCACAATATCTTTTCGAGATTTACAAACGATATCATTCCGTACTAATATTAATGAGCCACCACGAATAGCACTCCCTCTTACGAACGAACTTGACAGTTTAAAGTTTGAAATATTAAATATGTCAAATTTTTTAACCCAATGTTCTGTGAAACAAAATACATGTATTTTATAATACTCCGAAAATAATTCTATTTCATGATCTTTGCCACCTATGCCCTGTATATTTTGATGTATAATATTTAAGTAAGAGGGCGCAGATGTTGTCGTTTTATTTAGTTTTAATAAATAAAATGTCTTATATATAAATATTTATACCTTCAGTCACCCTGTAAATACAAATAAATAAATTTACCTTTTTTAATATTAGTGTGCGTTGTTACATTATTTTTTAATTTAAAAGTTTTATTCCATTTCACATCAATTAATATAGTATTTAGTGAGCTTGCCTTTTATTATGTGCACATGTTTCACAATTATAAGGATTAAGTTCAAACCAACACGAATCGATCCGCAACCAATAATATTACTTTAAAATTCCAGTTCGGATTTAACTGTCAGATTGTATTCTTTTTATTCGTTTGTTAATTTAAGTCAATATTTTTAAATTTCGAATGAAACAAACTGATTTATAAATTTGAGTGCTTTTGGCGATTAGTCAGGCAGCCTTTCATGCAGCTAAAACGGATTCCATCAACAACGATTTCACAATTGAACAAAAATAGGTACTTTATACTGTAAATCTCGTAATAAAATATGAATCGACGAATTAAATTAGCACAGCATTCTACATTTTTTTATTGGTTGGTGGACGAGCATATGGGCCACCTGGTTGTTAGTGGTCACCAACGCTGATAAACAATGGCCAACGCCAATGCACCACCAACCTTGGGGCTAAGATGATATATCCTTTGTGCCTGTAGTTACACTGGCACACTCAACCTTCAAAGCGGAACACAATAATACCAAGTATTGTTGTTTGGCGGTTGAATAACTGATTAGTGGGTGGTACCTATCCAGACGAGCTTGCACAAAGCCCTACCACCAAGTAAATACATTGTAGCAAACGTCTTAAGTCTTAGTGAATTGTTAATTCATATATAATGTTAAACCTATATCGTGCATATTGAGGCTTTTCCTGCTTCCATTTTATTGTTAAATACAAACAAACAATTGTTACTTATTAAAGTCTCTTCGCAACATTTATCACCAAAAACATATCACGAATTCGAGCAAAGTTAGAAGCAAATATACAAACATTTTAATGAGTCTTTATGACTTATGACATAAATATTCCAGGAAATTTTATCTCGAAACTTGATGTTGAACGCGTCCTTGAAATGACAAAATGTGATATGCGACGCTGACTGAAATTATTATAACTGGCAACTCGATCCAAATTTGGGGTTTTTAAATAAGAATTTTATATCGACCAATTGTCAACCAGTATTTCCAAATTCAGATAATTCCAATCGAGAAGTATCTTAAATTGACAATTTCTACAAGATTCGCTATTAGCTTTAGTTTTCAATTCAAACAGTTCTTAATAAATATAGTTTTATTCATAGCATAACACTTTTCCTTTTTTATAGTTATTCGATTTAATTGTATTTCCAGAGTTCCAATAACAACTTAATCGATATTTTATTTGTGAATCGATATTGAATATTATGTAGATTAATTAAAATTATTGACCAATGATATCGAGTCAATTGATGTACTGACTGAGTCAATTGACGAGCTGACGTGACTTGAGTTGGTGGTAGGCTGTACCACCATCCGCATCTTATGTCAAAGGCGTTTATTTGTGTTTAGGTACTTCTCCATGAAGAAACGATAGTTTTAAACATTTTACACACTATTCATTATTTTTATTTTAATATTTTAAGTCGGCTTTGCATGCAATATTATTTCTGTACTAGCTGTTACACGCGGCTTTATTCGCGTAGAATATGAAAACACTCCTTACTGGGTGTCATGATATGTCATTTTATAAGCATAAAATATAAGTTTAATGTTTCTAGTTCTAAAAATGACAACACTGTCAACCTAAAATAACCTTTAACCCCCCCTTTTCAACTTTTCTCTTATAATACTAAAAATATAGTTTAAGTTTTCATTTAAATCAGTTCATTGTTTGACCGTGACAGACAGACAGAATGCGAAAGTAACTCGCTCGATTTCGCATTTATAATATAAGTATGTTTTTTTTTCTAACCGTACCTTTTTGACTGTGATGAAAAGATAATATTATAACATCAAAGATTTTTTGGAAACATTACAACACAAGACAAGCGAAGTACTCGAGGCGGTACGGCTAGCAAAAAAAGGTCCCGTAATATGATTTTTCATAAATTCAGAATAAAAACCACCATTTATAACGAAAAGCCCTCGGCTTCTTATAATTAATTAGACGTAATTGAATATAAATGTGATTATTACTTTCTCTATTATTTTTAAAACGATATTTTTATAATTTAATCTTTTGTATTGAATTTCGGAATATTTATTTCGATAAATTTTACAATTGAATTAAGTAATACTGTATTGTTTAGGTAAATTGAGCCTAATTACAACAAGCATTAGAAACAAAATCGAATAAAGGTAATATATGAAAAATGTTTTTACATGCGATAGAATGTCTTGATGATATGACGTCACACGTAGATGTACTGTCGGAAATAAAAAGCATATCATATTTAGGTGCCATCAAAGCTATATTCCTCTTGTAATTACACTGCCTTACTTGCAATTTTTAGCGTTAAAACCTAATATAAATGAGTTGTGTTCACAGACAGTGTTAAAAATATTAAACTTATATAATATAACAGTACTATTGCTTAACGTAATCAAATGTAATACAATGTATAGTCAACACAGTTGTTTTCAAATTGATAGCAATTACATGCCCATACCGTCTATATATTCACAACTGGCTTTAACTTGCAGTATGAATAATTTTGGATCGTAAGTTTAAAAGTTTCATGATTTATATGAAAATTGTTTACCATTTCATTTTTAAAATCAATCTATTCTACTATATATTACAAATGTGAACCAATCTGTCTGTATGCATCTCTGTTGCTCTTTCATCACCCCACCACTGAACTGACCTTGGTGATATTTGATACAAAGCTTTCTCGAGCTTTAAGGGAAGATATAGGACAAGGCTTTTTATATCTAATACTTCATGATCAAACGCTAGTACCAACAAAAAAAAGATTGAATTTGGAATTTAAGGGAACGCTATCTTCCAGAACTTTCTACAATTACTCTAAAAGTTTCACACTCGGGATACCTTTCGTAGGTATAACTAAAACAAGACGAAATTTATTCAACGCCAAACTAAATTTACCCAAATGTACATACAGACTTAAAACGTTTTGACAGTTTGTTTATCAGACACGAATTTATGTAATGATTATAGCGATTTTATTGAGCTTCAAGGAAAAGTACTGGACGATTTACGTTATAACTAATGCCATACATTGATTTATCTGTGGATATTAATATATAAATACAATGATGTATGTGTGCATATCATACTTGCATATTTTACTTGGTGGTAGGGCTTTGTGCACGCCCGTCACGCCCGCCAAACAACAGTACTCAATATTGTTGTATTTCGGTTTGAAGGGTGAGTGAGCCAGTGTAACTTCAGGCATGAGAGACATAACATCTTAGTTCCCAAGGTTGGTGGTGCATTGACGATGTAAAGAATAGTTATTTTTTCTTACAGCGTTATTGTCTATGGGTGATAGTGATCACTTACCGGTAGATGGCCCATATGCTCGTCCGCAAACCTATTCCATAAAAAAATACAAAACACAAACTGAAAACTTTCACTCAAACTACACGTTCAAAACTTTTACTGCAGAAAATCGTGAAAGCGCATCTAGGTCAATCCACTTGTCAGTCACTCCAACGATAAATATCATTGTTATCACAAATGTAAAGAAGACATTACCTCACACTTGTGTCCTTATTGACGGTGTAACTACAAACGATGTAAGGAACAGTTAAAATTTCTTACAGCGTCATTGTCTATGGGTTATGGAGACCACTTACCATCACGTGGCCCATAAGCTCGTCCGCCTACCTATACCATTAAAAAGAAATAGCTAGCGAAAAAAAAAAAATACCAATTCGAAACTACCTTTGCCAAAAGACCCTGAGAAGAACTGTGAAAGAAAATCGGAAAGCTTTTGGCGAACTTTGAGTAGGATATGTCGCCGCCGTTTTATACTTTCAATTATGTGGTCTATATCTTTATGTATGTCCATCTAGTTATGTTTCATTACTTAAAGTGCCGATGTAGTATATCTATTTTGATCGATCGTGTGCACTGCGTTTTTCTTTAAACATTTCTCTGCAACTATTTATCTCTCTCACCTGTATCCTGTCAAAACCTGCTGATTAATACGTAGCTGCCCACGCGTTTCAGTCCGGCGTGGCGTCATGTTTACAAAATTTAGCAGATGCTAAAATAAGAACTTAAGTTTTTAAAAACTCTTAAAATTCAATATGAAATTGTTTGCGTTGAAATATACAAAGTTTAAAGATTCTTTCCGAGCATAACAATACTTTCGAAACGAATCTGTTTGACGTATCGTAAAGTTCTTCGTTTAAAAGCGAACGCTAAAACAAATAATCGATACATTACTTTGACTCTACGTTTTGTGTAAACGAATATAAAATGTTATATTTACGGGTATATCAATAAATCTGTAATTTAGAGCGGTTTCATGTTAGTATTATCGAAGTAGGAAAATCGCTGTATATATTGACAGTGCACGAAACTGTGACTTATAAATTTATTGTGTTTTTTGTTTGTTGGAAAAGAGTACCATTATGAGTATACTAGTTCTATGTAGTAATATGATACCTAAGTTTAATACCATATTTTCAAAAACTGAACTAAATTATATAACAATTTCACTAAGCAATCAATATAATTCTATCTGCTAGTTACTTCATTTTTATCTTTAAAACATCTGTAACAAATGTATTTGTAACAACATTACAGTATTTATTTCAATTGATAAGTTGATTAATTATTATTTATAATTGCTATCGATTGAGGAACATATTGTGAGGAAGGCCTTGAGCATGGATGTGGATGGATATAGAGGTAGAGGACGACCACGGAAACGATGGATGGATTGTGTGAAAGACGATATGGATAGAAAGAATGTTACGTCTGAGATGACGTCTGACAGAGATGTATGGAAGGAGAAGACATGCTGCGCCGACCCCAAATAAAATTGGGATAAGGGCAGAAGGATTGATGGAAGTTCTATCGATTAGTCTACATAGGAATTCATACCACAAGACCATTCTTCGTCCCCCTGAGTTGTACTCCGCCAGCCACGAGGGGAGCAACGCACGGGAGGGGCAGCGGACGTGCTTCCTCTCCGTTTCCGTGCTGATGGAGGCCATCGGTGCGGTTTTTAGTGAGTACAATCTCACATAACCCGACATCCCCCCAGGAGTTGGATATCTATGAAGATTTACCCTGCGTCAACAAAAAAAGGATTCATAGTATTCTTGAAATAAAATAGTAACTGTCCCGTCATATGGGTAAATTAGGAATTATGATGATTAGAACAATCGTCAGTAAAAAAGTGAACACAAGATTATCTTCACTGTTTGTATATGATTTGATCTGGTTTCGAAGATGTCATCGTCTCTGCCAATCCGTCTGTCAATAAAACTATGAGAACTTTGAAAACGACAAAGTTTCCATAGTTTTCAGAGTCATGAATATAGATTATGTCCCGACAGTTGCTCTAACTATTCATATTATCATATGAATGTATGTATTAGCTGATTGATCTTGCTTGGTTCTATTGTTGAATATTGAGGTTGTCAAGATTTATGCAAAACTAAAAATAATGGCTTATATGGTACCAGTTTTGTTTTTATAACATATGTGATGGCAAGGCTCCTCATTGATATTGATACCGAGATCAAAAATATGCCACCAAGATTGCGAACTAAGATGTTAAGTCCTTTATACCTGGCTTACTCCCCTATAATCTGAAAAAAAAACACATCTAAATATTACTGATTGGAAATGAATATGTGGTGAGAGAGTATCTTAAAAGAAAATTTAGTGATCAATGGATTCATGTGAATTGCAAACGTATTTTAGTTATTTAACATAGTTTTTTGATATAAATTAGGTTATGGTCCAAATATATTTGAGGCGCTACGGTAGTATGCGTCGATCTTGTGTCAACCGCCGAAAGAACGCAGAGGGTACTGCTGGTATATTAGTGGGTATTCCGGTGGGCGTTCTGGACATCGGCAAGTCCCACATACTCCCAGCATTTTCCCAGCGAAATGATGATCCAAATACATTTTCACAATTTTCTATTTAGGAAATGTAAATGTTTGAAATTACAACAAAAATCTTCGAGTAAAAACTCCGACAGTTTTTAAAAACATTCTCATTTTCTCTTCAGACTCCTTTTTAAAAGGGAATCAAAATTGTGATTGAATAGATTTATCCTTTGGCTTGAACGGTATAGAAATTATTATGCTGCACTTTTATTAAGCAGTCACAAGTTTCAATGAAACGGAAAAAGAACAAAATCGACTCCGTGAATAAAACCACATATGTGCCTGAGTTCATAGTGATCGACCGTACGGTGTAGAATTATACATCTGAAATAGATTTACCAACATTAGTTTCCTTATATAACACGCCTCGGGCTTCTCTTACGTTTTAGGTACCGGTTGTTAAGGGTTAAGCATAAAATGTAGCTTATGGGCGGATCAATAGGGTTCAAATTTGCTTCATACCTAATAAATTAAAAGATTAAATAGAGGTATAGATACAGATAGAGGTTTTGGTTATGCGAGCCCGACTGGGTAGGTACCACCCACTCATCAGATATTCTAAACTCAAATTCGAACTCAAAATCTTTGATTTAGTATTTAAGCATTACACTTACATATTGATCCTCAAATTAAATACTACCAATTTTGGAAAAGGAAACACCCTGACCGTTTAATATATTCCAAACAGCAGTACTCTGTATCGTTGTGTTCCAGTTTGAAGGACGATGAGCCAGTTTAACTACGGGCACAAGGGACATCTTGGTTCCCAAGATTGGTGGCGTATTGGCAATATAAGGAATGACACATATATGTCACCACTTACTATCAAGTGTCCAATTTGCGCGTCCGCCAATATATGCCATAAACAAGGAGTACAGAGAGAGAGAGTTTTTCTTTTAAACGTAGTGTTTTTAAATATGTACGATTCAAGAAAATCCATTAGACGAAATTTACAGCAAGGTAATGTGAGCTCAAACACGAAAACATCTGTAAGTTTTCAAGTACTAAGTACGGTTGCCTGTTATGCTGCACGAAAATATCTTAAGAAAACTATATGGTTTATGAAGTTTGAAATATGTTCAGTGAAGTTCTAACCGTTAGATCATGTCGAGTGCTTTTAATTGATCGAAAGTAACATACCTATAAAATTAATAGTTTCAAATCGCTCGGTAAATTAACTGCTTGTTAATATTTCACTTGGGGCTTAAACTCTCTTTTCACATTACTTTTCATATTATATAAAAGAATTTATTTGAACTCAAGTATATTTCCATGCGATGGCTTTCTTCCCTAAGCCTAAGATGAGGAATAATAAAGCGCTTATATTTTAGCTTGTTTGGGTTTGAATCTTAATCTTTGATGTTCTAATCATTCAGATTAAAGCACCTTTATAAAAATGAGGTGTTATTGAAGTTATATTTTTGGCCCGTTTGAAATTGATGAATAAAAAATAATATGAGGGTGAAATTTTTTGATGCGTTATTTTACATGAAAACTACATAATAAAGTCGCTCAAGAAATCGTCAAGTCGCTCGAAATAAACGACTTCACCTAATTTTATTATGCAATATTTATATGATAATTTTTTTTTGTTTACTAGTCGCGTTACAATATTTTCAATAACAACAAATAAAAAAAGGACTCTCACGCATATATAAGTACAAGTTTTTTTTTAATATCGTAATACATATGTTGTTCCATTTTTAAAACTACAACCGGTCATGTTTCACATTTCCAAAATGGTTCAGAAATTTCTCACACTTAATTAGTAACTGTTCTATTAAATAATCTGGTTTGTATTTAACTGTAAGCCTTGAGTTAAATATAGGATAAGGGAATGATAATTTACTTCAAACTATAAGTGGAATAAGCGATAAACGCAATACTCAGTAAATGTTAGCGTTGGTATAAACAATTACATTCCCGGATTCTGTATTTTCATAAATTATGTATGCGTTGAATGGAAAGGAAACAGGCGAATTCTGTAAACAACACAATTAGACTACATTAGATGTGGGTAAGCGGCTTGATTGATTGGTTTTACCGTGTGTTCGTAACTAATATTTAAGAACGGATAAAAATAATATTTAGCGTTTCGTGATTGAGCTGATAATCATCACAAGAAAGTGTTATTTATTTATTAAAACAAAACTGTTGATAATATTCATTTTACTACGGAAGAAAAAAAATTATGTACCTTACTTTTTTTTAAATGTTTTAAATCTACCTCATAACTGTCTGTGTGTGTATGTGTATGAAGTTGCACCGTCGTCGTTCATAAATATAAGGCTTTACTAAACAAAACCTTGTCTTTATTAAAATAAAAAAGAACCTCATCGTATATAAAGCGATAATAGGGAAAAGATGGATCCATTTGAGTCACCTCAATTTCTTGACCTTACTCTTGATACCAATTTGTAATGGGTCTAATATAAACGGATTGGTTGGTAGGCTAAACTCTAAAAATCTTAAAAAACGCTCGAGGACGAAAGGTTAATACAATTAGTGTATTCACGCTTGATAACACACCTTGAGAATGAAACGATTGAAACGAACCTCCTGGCTATTTCTTCTTTGATATGGAATTTTTATAAATACAAATTGTCAAAAAAGAAACTCCCGCTGAGTTGTTTTTGCCGGTTGTTCTCGGAGTATTTTCTTTGCCGAACCGATGGTACTGTTTGGTTTATGAATCAATAAGTTTAATGTTTTCATTGACTAAAGGAATTTGATTAAGTATCTAGACAGAAAAATCCAATAACTTTTATTGGTTCGATGTTTCTGAACCCAAAACACCAACAAGGTCTATTTTTACAAATAAATAACAACAACAACAGCCTGTAAATTCCCACTGCTGGACTAAAGGCCTCCGCTCTCTTAGAGGAGAAGGTTTGGAACATATTCCACCGCGCTGTTTCAATGCGGGTTGGTGGAATACACATGTGGCAGAATTTCTATGAAATTTGTCACATGCAGGTTTCCTCACGATGTTTTCCTTCACCGCCGAGTACGAGATGAATTATAAAGACAAATTAAGCACATGAATCAGCGGTGCTTGCCTGAGTTTGAACCCGCAATCATCGGTTAAGATGCACGCGTTCTAACCACTGGGCCATCTCGACTCCACAAATAAATACTCAAAATAAAAGAAAACACACGCAATTGAACTCTGACATGGCTCTGAATAATCAGTGTAATGGAATCGTCGTTTAAAATGATTTAGAGAGACGTATGTCGTGTGTGAACGTTTGTTGGCAGGCAATCAATGAGGTGGACGGTATGTCTCATTTGATTTGCTAGCGAGAAATCAATTCGACTTGCGTTAAGCCATGCAGAAATTCAACGTTAAAACTGAATTTGCTAATAAAGTACCATCGATGACGTTTCTTTCAATTAAATTATCTTTATTTATAGACTGGGTGCGTGTATTAGCTTATACAAAAGACAAATGATTTCATACGTTATGGTGAATATATTATGATGTAAAATTATCGATCCAGTTATTTGTTGATTTCCTTAAAATTTATATTCTTAAATTGTATATAGTTGAAGACGTAATATCGTTTTAGAAAAATCATGAGATAATTAATGAGATTTTTCGGATTTTCAGTACTTTCCTCGATATCTGAAAATTCACATTAATGCGATATTAAAATCATTTTCTGCCAGATTTCGTTGGTGTTGACGACTTTAAGGGAATCTTAAAGAAAAGAGCCTACTCATTTCTTGAAGACTGGTAATGCACCTGCTAGCCTTAAGATTACAGATGGGTAGTACCCATGGACATCTGGTACAAGTAATAGGACTACGACTACTCATATTCCTAGTACCTGTCATCAAGAGACTAATGTCAAAAATAATGAAATTAACATTTAATTTAATACTTCAATATTCTGATTGTTTGTATGAATAAAGTTTTACTGTATTTTGAGTAACGTAAACTGATGAGTGAATTCATGAACAATAAAACTTTGTGGAAATAATACAATAATACGCTCAAAAACTTCAATTCAATCGTAAATTACAAATCAGACAATGATCCTGGTCACTATAAAGTGGCTCAATGGAAAAAGCAAAATGATTACCAAAATTTAATATTCGATACATTATGAATGTTTAGAGGCATATTTTTTAAATTAAATGAGTATGTAAGCGGACGAGCAAATGGACCATCTAATAGTCAGTGGTCATTTTCGTCCGTAGACGTTGGTTTCAAAATAAATTGTAATTTTTATTATAAGATCATATTATATCTCTAATTTTCCACCAACTTTTGGAGCTAAGTTACTATATCCCTTGTGTCTGTAGTCGAACTGGCCATTTGCCTTCGCACTAGTACAATACTAAATATATGCTGTTTGTCGGTAAGATAAATGAGGCAGACGATTATGTTCCGATACTAACAATTTTGTCAGATAAACTTTTTAATCATTTTCGTAGTTTAATATTAAAGGATATCAACGCTTAACGTTGGTACAAGTTTCATTAAATATTAACTCCGATAAGATTATTGGTAATAAAGCAGTCACAATAAGCCGATCTACTACCAGAGGTTTACTTATCTTTGAGATAAAAAGATAGAAAGGTTTTGTGTATTATTTTTATTAAAGTGTATTTTTTCCAGTATGATAGCCCAGACTTGGTATGATCTTTCATACGTTTGGTGATGAAGGTAAACATCATAAGAAAACTTTGTATTTGCATTTATCTACTGCTGGATTTGAGGATCATGGTGGAGCAAGCGCCACATCTCCTCGTTATCTCCTTGCGCCTAACAATAGATTATATAGAGGCTGTTAATCATTTAGACTGCCTCGTATACAGCATATAACTAAAACGCCAAACCGTGCAGTCAGTACAGACTGCACGGTTTGGCGTTTTAGTTTTGAGATAATAAGTATCAGTTTATTCTCTGGAGCAGGTCAGAGATAGGTAGTGGTTAATGTTATAGCCTCTATAATCAGAAAATCCAATATTTGGATCAGACGTCTGACCTCTTTCGGTCGTGTCAGATCGCCATCAAACTGTGAGTGACAGTTGTCTCCTTTGCATTTCTCTTGTCCTCGAGAATGACTACCGTTGCGAAAATCCGGTCAATAGGTCATTAATCTTCACAAAAGATTAACAATTGAGGTTTTCGCCAATTATTCTGAGCAGAATTTGCATCGAACCGATCTATTGTTTGGTCGAGTTTTAATTAATATTATAATATAACGATTCAAAAGTATTTGATTAAATTTATCGTCTATCACATTATAACGCATTCCAAAATTTGAAGATACAACAGCTGTGTTTGTAAAATTCTTCTTTGATATAAAAAGTAACCAAACGTTTGAGAAAGTGTCTCATTGATCGATTATATCCGTAATATTTATCTCCTCTGTTCGAGATAAATTGTAAACTTGAATTTGAAAAACTTAGTAGCATTTTCTTGGATTTCAGAGTGAGTCATTTGGAATCACCCACTTTCCGAAAAAACAAAATACGTACTGAATTATTTAACAAATGATTCTGATGTTCTCAACACCTAAGCTCCTAAGTATGAGCAAGGAAAAATTTTTTAGAAAATTCTACCATCGTCAATATCAATGGGCAGTAATGATTACTTACCATCTGATGGGCCATTTGCCGGCCCGCCTATCTACTACAAAAACAAAAGACGGCATTAGCCATCACGCTTACAAATCTGTCTTACCCTAAAGCGCGGCAACAGATGTTTCACCAATTTTTTTGATAACATACATATACAGGAAAATGGATCGTGTATATTCAAGATTTAACTATACACCATGCATGCTCTCGTTCGTCAATACGCTATCATATCATAAATAAAAATTTTAACAAAAAGAAAAACCGACTTCAAACAAAACAGCATTTTAAAACAAATGAATATGCTCTAAAAAGTAATAAAAATAATTGCGTATTGGACATATTTTTTAGAGTCCTCCTAAGTAAAATTAAATGAAAAATATTAGACTACTTAAAAGTCGATTTACGATTATATAATGTAGTTATAGTTATTGGTATATTTGGAACCGGTGTCAGCCACGGTGCCCTTGCCCTTGCGATACGAGCCCCTTGATTGATCCAGTATATTATTGGGTAAAAGGTAATTTGTAAAAAAACATATTTGTTAAAGTAAGATATACTGTAGGGTTTGATTGGCTGACACCGACTCCAAATATAGCAATAATTATAACTACATTATATAATCGTAAATCGACTTTTAAGTAGTCTAATATTTTTCTTTTCATTTTACTTAGGAGGACTCTAAAAAATATGTCCAATACGCAATTATTTTTATTACTTTTTAGAGCATATTCATTTGTTTTAAAATGCTGTTTTGTTTGAAGTCGGTTTTTCTTTTTGTTAAAATTTTTATTTATTTTTTGATTTTAAGTGAAGCTGATGTTGAGTAACTATTTTTTCTTAATATAGATAGATTAAGAGTTCCGTTTATATTATTCAGAAACTACTTTGAGGACAATTTCAAAGGAAACTTGCGAATAAAGCAAAAATAGACTTTCGAAAATGCGGATTTAGTACGTCATGTGGCGTAAATTACAAGGATCCCTCGAAAGAGCTGTAATCGACCTCAGCAAAAAAACTTTGAAAAAGACCAACTATATTTCGTACATCATATGACATCACATCACATACACAAAATTTGATTAAAGATAGTAAGAAATTCTGCCCCATATCGCACCCTAACTGCGAGCCGTATAGGTATATAACAAATAATAGTATAAAACAAAGTCGCTTTCTCTGTCCCTATATCTTTACATCTACGCAACGGATTATGGATGCGATTTTTTTTAAAAGATAGTGTGATTCAAGGGGAAGGTTTGTGTATATAATACATGAACAATATAGTAAAGAAACACTGATAATTTTAGAAGTTTGCGATGTGATGTCGTAAATAAACAAATTCTGTAGTATATTTAGTATCAGTATTGCACCCGTGCGAAGCCGGGGTGGGTAGCTAGTTGATTATAATATTCGACTATGATAATTACATAAATATAACCACATTACGGAAGGTGACTCAAGTATCCAAATAACCTACAAATAAAAGATTCGACCGAGTATCGCTAACGTGCTCCTTAGAATTGTTCCGTTCCCTTCCGTCGTGTACTTTGTCATGGATCCTATGCTCAGAACCTTACCAAACTTTCATCAAACTACCCTTGAAGTATACATTTTATAATAAAAAAAGAATAATCGAAATTGGTTAACGTGATTTTCACCTATTTGTCGCGAATATACATAATGCAAATTTAAGACTTATGTCGTTTTCATATGGATACCATCATCGGAAAAAAATTTAAAAAAAATGGGACCCCACGGGAAGCACAGACGAATTGATAACCTCCTCCTTTTGGAAGTCGGTTGAAAACTAAGATATTATGTTTCTCGCACCGATACCAAAGCCCTGCATAGAAACCATAGTACAGAGTATCACAGTAATAGTTTTACAGCAACACAGAGTTCCTACAGAGTGTAGAACAATACTCTGTATTCTTGACTGTTGTTTGGCAATAGAATAATTGGGTTTAAGCAGGGGAATGGAACGATTAGTATTTATAATACTTTTATCACACTTTCAATGATAAATCTTGTCTTGAATTTTACATACTCCTAGTATGGAATTCATATCGTAATATATTATAAATATAATCAATAAAAAAATCCAATAACAAATTGTTTCAGATTGTTTCGGTATTAATGAGCTACTGTATTTAATAAGTTAGTATTTAACATAAAACTATTGTAAATCAGTTCTAGTATTGCATTTAAATGGATGGATACAGACATTAACATAGAAAAGCTCTTATTTCGAAGTTTTTCCAATAATTTATATAATGAGTACATACGTTAATGTTTTAATTTTAATATAAAAATAAAAAGTATATGTAATAGTAGAGAGATATGTAATGTAAGAATCACGATTCCCTTTAAAGATAGCAGGAATGCTAGCAGCATTTCCCCGTTGAATCGCAATTCCGATCCTCTGGGCAATAAACGAACCAGCTGCCCTGTCACCAGTGGAGGCAATAAGGCGAGCTGTAATACTTTTAGTAGATAATATATAATATTGTTTTGTATCAAAATAAATTAATCATTGATATATAGCGCATTGTGACGCTAAGGATTGAGTATATACCAACATCATCATATAATCAGCGCTGAATAAATTAGAGTAGATTTACAATTAAATCTCGGTAGAATTAAATTTCCGAACAAAATCAAAACATACTTTATTCAAGCTGGTTTTTAAAAGCACTTTCGAATCGGAATTTAAAAACTATATTAAGTAAACCTCCGGTTCGGAAAGTAGATCCTACCGAGAAAAACCGGCAAGAAACTAAGTAGGTACTCTTTTTCAACATTTAAAAATACAGTCATGTTAGTTAAATACACTTATGTATATATGTATGTAATTAATCTTGCCTGGAAGCCAGCATAACATGACGACTCAAAAGTGCTTTTATGATCCTACTTGAATAATATTTTGATTTCTCCTGAAATCTATTAAAAAGACATCCAACAAAGCCTATCTCTTTGATTGTACTAAAATATTTTTTCTTTCATTTAGTTTGTAATCCGTTACATTCTCTATTCATTCTGGCGAATTTCTTTGCATGAAAAATTTCGCTGTCGTAAAAGCTTAAAAAAAATATAGTAATTTCTTTTTTTATAAAGGGCATGATAAATATGTTTAACACATTAGTATTACGTTAATGATTTATGAGGTTTTAAATATCCTTTACTAACCATTTTTTGTTATAAAGAAAAAACTGACAATTTGTCGTAGAATAAGCCCCAAGTTAGGAGACCAGAACACCAATTCGTCACCGACGTCGAGAGCTTAGATGTTAAATCCCTTGTGGCTGGTACTTTACTGGAACATCAGAATCATTTGATAAAGAATTCACTATGTATTTTATCGAAAATCGGATCAGTTTGAAGTATGTGAAAACGCTACTAAGTTTTTCAAATTCGAGTTTACAATTTATCTCGTAAGTACCGTGGAGATCGTCGATCAATGGGACACTTGCTCTTACGCTGGGTTTCCACATTCATGTCGAATTTTCCAAATAAGTAATAAATAATTTATTAACATAAGAATTAACAACATTAAATGCTTAAATATATATATACAAATATGAACTAAAACTAGTTACTGTATAAATCTTGACCGCGTGGAATGGTGGCAAGAATGCTAGCAGCATTTCCCCGTTGAATCGCAATTCCGATCCTCTGGGCAAAAAACGAACCAGCCCTCTTGTTACCAGTGGAGGCAATGAGGCGAGGTGTTATACTTTTGATGAAGCTTTTTGCACCACTACTCCAAGGGCCAAGCGTTTCAACAGCAAATGGAACAAAAAAGTAATTAGATATAATACACGAATATTTAGTTATTTTTTTGGCTTCAGCTTTTTCCGCAGCGGCACCGGCTCTTAACATTGTTTCCCGGATATGAGATGGGGCCAACGTGTCAACACATGTAGCGTCCCACACAAGGGCCCGACCTCGTTCCCAGGGAACCAATGTTAATCCATCAGGTCTCTTACCATCATCACGACTAATTCCACGAGCTTAGTAAGAGCAGGAACGTCGATGGTGGCAAGAGCCCTTTTTATTATGTCATTAAGAGAACCGTGGCGGAAAAGCCTACCTGAACTCCTTGGGCAAGAGAGACCATGTAAACCGAAAGAGTCTACCTCCTTTCCACACGGGCATCTGTGTTCAGAACACAGAGGTGTTCCCAGTCGGAGACCAATGGATATGCGAAAACATTCATTATCTAAAAGTGTCCCAAGATTTTTAGAGGGTAATGAATTCAACCAGTGACTAGACTCTTTAGATGATAACGCTAGAAGCCTGGCACGGTCTTGAGCACTTGTTAAATTTTGTGTCAAACTGTGTAGTGTAGCGTGAACCAATGAAGAATCCCAAAGTTTTTGTTTTGTAACTTCCTTAGGGATATCATCATTAGGGCACTTTACCTTCCAGGTCTCTATCGCCTCAGTAACATCCATGATTTTTACAGATTTTGATTTTAAAATTTCTGAACAAAGGTCTGAAATGCTATGTACAGAAGAGAGAAAGGCCGGGAGGGCAACACTTGATATTTTTCTCACGCCGATGCCACCAAAAGGAATGGGAAGTGTAGCTTGAGTCCAAGAATATTCATCAAGAGATAAATTTAGAATTTTTTCTAAAGCTTTTTTAAGGGTGGCATCGATTTGATTGGTAAGACCAGGATATTTCCAGATTGGGCTCGTACGTAGAATGTACATTAATTTTGGAACGAAAAGGCAATGTTTTAAGATTGTATAAGCTATATGAGAATTTAAAATGCCCAGTCTGTCAAAATTGTCCGAAAATATTTTAATTTTTTCGTTAAGAGAAGGCTCTATGCCCTCATCAAATAATGGTGCACCAAGGAGGCAAAGTGTATCTTTATGAAGAATTTTTATGTTAGGTGCAATTTTATTAAATTTATCTATTGCCAAACTAATATTTTTGTGAGTTAAATTGTCCGTAAAAAAAATTTCACATTTTGAAAAATTCAATTTAAGACCAATTTTATCAAATTGTTCTTTAATTTTAATTAAATCTTCAATAACGTCATCTACTTTACCTCCTATAGTTCCATCATCTAGGTACCAAACGTTTAATTTAGATTTTAAATTCGAAATGCAGCTATGAATACCTAAGCTAAAAAGAGCAGGACCCAATGGATCTCCTTGCTGAACGCCTACATTAGAATGAATTGTATCTTCACCAAAAAATAATTTGGAAGGTGAACTATAACATTGCCAAACGTATGGGTAAATTTCAGGCAGATTAGAGAAGACTTCGTTAAGCAAGGTTCCTCTATCTAAGGAGTTAAAAGCATTCTTTACATCAACTTTCAGAAGTACCTCGGCCTCGTTTCCTTTTAGAAAGGTACGAGTAGAGTGTACTGCTGCTTCACAACCACCTCTGCTTCCAAAACCGAGTTGAATTGGTTGAAATTTGGTTTTTAGGGTGGAGACTATGTGCCTACATGCTAATTTAGATGCCAAACGGCGAAAAGTGGTCCCGATTGCTATTGGACGGATACTTCCGTCTTTTTTATTAAAGGCACAAAGTCTTGCACCATAAAAATGTTTTAAAAAGGATGAAATCACCTTACCAGATAGCATAAAATTGCAAAGATTAGTTATGTCACTTAATAGGGCCCTGCCAGCGTCACCGGCTGAGGCACTCACAAGATCTTTAAGATGTTTTCCAAATATGGCTGATGTATCTTCAATTATTGTGTCATAGTGTGATAGACGATTAATTTATCCAAATAGTTTAGTTTCGTTATATTACAATGCTAATTAAAATTCAACAAAACAATAGATCGGTTCGATGCAAATTCAGATCAGAATAGTTGGTGAAAACCTCAGTTGTTATTCTTTTGTGATGATTGACTGGATTTTTGCAACGGTAGTGAATATCGAGGACAAGAGAAATACAAAGGAGACAGTTAGCACAGTTCTATTTCAATCTGACACGACTGAAATACGTCTAAGAATCAGACGGCCCATCCTATTAATGGGTTTTCTGATTCTTGAGACTGTAACTGGAGATACGGAGCTTACCCCACGACGCCCTCAAATCCAGCTCCGTAGATACCAGACACATGCAAGTTTTCTCACGATATTGTGCCACGAACCTTAGCAGCTAATGTGCTATGTATATACTAGAACACAATAATACTATGCATTGCTGATTTGCGGTAGAATGTCTAATGAGTGAGTGGTACCTACTACGGCAACTAATCAAGGAATCTTTGTTTTTCTTTCTTCTAAACATAAAGATCGAAATTTATTTTATAATATATTTTACGTGTACTGAACGTCCCGTAACGGTCACATTTTTTTTTTATAATTGATTGAACAATACGTTTTAAACCGTGCTCAAAATTATTCTATTTTCAATAAACGTTTTGATTTTACGCAGCGAATAACAAATGTTCCGCGACGCCAATTTGAATAAACAAATTGCTGCGATTTAATTAAAACTAGTGACGCTATTACTGTCCCGTTTTGCGCAAAACGTCCCGATTTCGTAATCTCCTCGTTCCGATTAAACTGGCCTTAATGTTAAATGTGTAACTGTGTTTGTGCACACAATTGTGCAGTTCAATTTATCCTGAGAAGTCGATCAGTCTTCTTTGAGATTGCTCGCTGTATCCAAAATTCCAAATAAATATTTACTATAGAGAAGACAATATTTTACACTAGATGTAGTCCATGGTTTTGCTCGTGCTTTAGTGATTAATAAAAAATTGCAATCAAATTCAAAGACTGTGCTGTGAAAGCGATATAAACAAAGAGAGACGGCAATGGGGAAAAAGAGAGCAGAGATAAAAGATTACACCTTGTTGAAATTACATATTTATTTACCGAAAAAAACAGTCGAAAAACTCAAAAGAAACCTCCTTGCTTGAAATATACTGGCCGTTTTTGAATAAATGTATATTCTTTTTTTAAAAAGTTTTTTCCTTATTCAAACGGACTATTATAAGTTGATTTGTATAAAGCCGAGCTGTAATGTTTAATTTACAAAGATCAAGAAAGTTAGTCATTTAACTTTTTAAATAAGTTTTTGAATTAAGAATTTTTCCTTATTCCGTCCATCTTCTTTTCGCTTTGATTTATATTTAAGAAAACTATGTCTGTGAGGCGAAACTAGACTTGGAAAAGTATATATAGCATTTATCTTTATAAAAGGAAATTTGACAAAAACACTTCTTGCAACTATAATTATTAAAATATATAACTTTGTTAGATAATATATATAATACATGTTGAAAACGTAATATTTATGTTGATTTTTACGTTACGAGTATTATATACATATATTAATACAAGTTATAAATAATAAATCTAAAACTCTGTCTATAATATGTCTGTTACTCCTTCACGACCAAAGCAATTTGATGAAATTTAGTGTAGGCTGTTTTTTTTCTAATACGTGACAACCAACCAAATAAAAGGAGGGGAAAGCCAAGGGCAACAACTAGTATTTTCATATAATATTCGATGTATTTTGATTAGAGCCGTGAGAGGCCAGCGGTTACAAGACGTGATTTCAAGAAACACTGAATAAAAGTGTATAATTTGTATTTATAATTCATCCCAAGCTCGGTAAGGAAAACACAGGAAATCTCGTCGTGGCGAGTGTGAATCTGTCACGTGAAACAACCAACCCTTAAACCTTCTCCTCAAAAGGGGCCCTTTGTCGGGTCATTAATACACTTAAACTTCACTTATATAATACTAGCTGTTTCCAGCTGCCTTGCTCGTGTGTAAGTTGAATATATTAACAGATTAACTTAAAATATTATGTTAATTTAAGAAATCTTTATGACCACATTGGTGCGTATTTCTCCCCCTTAGGGGTAATTTCTTAAAATTTCTTCCATAGTGGGTGTCTTTACTATAGAACGATCCTACTCACCCAGCCCTATTTTTAACAGCTTTTGCTCGATAATAATTGGTAAGTCAGAAAATTTATACAAATTATTACTTTGTGTAGTTTTTTTTTTATATATATACAGAACAATTATCGAAAGTCTACGACACACGACATCCATCTTGCTCCTACTTATGAACGATGAGCAAGATGATATAATAAAATAAAAATACATTACAACGCACTTCCATAATTACCTTAACCGTTTTTCAATATTTAAGCACCAATACTATTTAAAATTTCATTCAAATATCAAATAAATAGGCAATATCTCAAGTGAAGGTCGGTTCAGATCCGAACACCGTTCGGGAGTTTTGATATGAATTACAAATTTTCGATATAAAAACCATTGAACTGTAAATTACTGTTTTAAAACGTTAATTGATTTTAAATTAACATAAATATACGAATATCGATGTTCTACGTTTAAATTAAATTCTGATTTGAAGCATGGAATATTTAAAACTGACGACCCCCGTGGTGGTGTGTGCACACCGGTTTTCACGGGTACGTCACTCCGGTCCCGGGTTCAAGTCCCAGCCGAGTCGATTGAGAAAAAGCTAAACATTCGTCTTTTCATTAGTTTTCTATGTTGTTTTGGATCTAGGTATTTGTGGTACAGTCGTTATTTCTGATTGTCCATAACACAAGTGCTACAGCTACTTACATTGGGATCAGAGTAATGTACATATGTGATGATATCCAATATTGATTTATATATTTCAACTCCTATTTATTTTCTAAACAACACCTAAATACATACCTACAAAAAAAAAAGAGTCGTATGGGTAATATTTATTACACTGGAGTCTTTGGGCGATGCTATCAGTTATCATCAGGTAACCCAATTATATCGATCTATTTTATTTAAAAAAAATACTTAAAATCATTTTAGATTTAATATGTCATTGACCAAATTCGACTCGCATAATCAATATATAGTTTATATACCTATATATATTTATTGTAGTGTTTAATATTCGCAAACCTCCGGTTATCTTTATGACGTAGTTATCCTTACCGAAAATATAACCCTATCACACTCATAAAGTTTTAAAATAATGTCTTTTACGTGAATATACAAGTATCGAGATCAGTTATCGATGGCGATTAATTTAAATAATTGTATTAACTAACATGACTTTGTATTTTTTAAATGTTGAAAGAGAGTAACTACTGAGTTTCTTGCAGGTTCTTCTCGGTAAAATCTGTTTCTGAACCGGTGGTAGCTTCACTTAATTGTTAATTGACGATTCAAAAGTGCTCGTAAAAGCCCACTTGAATAAAGTTTATTTTGATTTTGATACACTACTTATTTTTAATACTCTTCTAATAAACTCTTAAACTCAAAATTGTAAAACTGATATTTTTATTTACGAAAACTCTTTAAATTATTGTCGATATTAATATTATAGATGCGCAATTAACTCTACTTGTTATTTTTTCACAGCCAAACCACTGAATTGAAAGTAACAGTCTCGAAATATCCCCCAGCTGACCTAAGCACTCATCACCAATTAGGTAGAAGTTGCTCTCACCACGTGACATGTTTTCATGTGACATTATTTATTCGTCACATGAATTCAGTGACTCTTTAATATTGACGAGTTCAAACCGCTGGCACATTATTGGATATCATTACTATGAAATCGTAATAAACAAATTAAAGGGCATTCGACTCTGATTCAACCTTGATATATGACATCGACCCTTAATAAGTTTCCTTATAAGCCTGTATATTTCCCACTGCTGGGCTAAAGGCCTCCTATCCATTTGAGGATAACGTTTGCAACATATTCCACCACGTTGTTCCAATGCGGGTTGATAGAATACACATGTGGCAGAATTTATGTGAAGGTTTCCTCACGATGTTTTGAATATCGCAATCATCCATTAAGATGCACTAATCTAACCACTGGGCCATCTCGCCTCATAAAGACGATAAATAATTGAGGTGTTCTTTTTGAAACATGATCGCCATCGACTTTGTGTTTGTCGTTAAACAAACTTTCTAAACCCCTGATTACTTTCATTTGATTTAAATTGCGTGTACGGTGCTTAGTCGAAAATAAATACAGCTCTTAAACTACGATCTAGCAAAGTTCTCGAATGTTTATTTTGCTAAAGTAAATGTTTCAACATTATATTTCATTTTCTTTCTGAACATTTGTTTTCGTTTCTGAAGATTTTTTTAAATTTACAATGTTTTAAAATAATGAGGGAACGTTTATTTCTGTAAGATGTTTAACAAGATAAAATATTCTATTTACCCTTTGAATATATTGATAAAATGATATATTTATTTATATCTGAGGTATTATATATACACTTAAATATTATATTCAAACGTAGGATATATTTATAATGATATATAAAAATAATATAAAAAAAGTTTTCATATATATTAACACCTTCATCAACAATTACACGATTAGAAAAAGAAAACGAATTGTAAAGCTCCCCATCGCCAAAAACCAAGCTGAAATCCTCAACAGCACTCATAAGACCCATAAGAGTATTCTCAGTCCTCAATCAGGGGCTCATTATCTAGATTTACTTTATATGCAACCGCTGCCAAGGCTTGTAGCAGGCAGTAAATTCTGAATGTATTTGTAAGACTTGAAGTAGAAGATAACTCCAACATGAAAGCCATTTGGAATCGGAGATGGCTCGATTACAAAGTCTCGTGCTCTCCTGAGTGGGGCGAGTGAGATAGTGAGGCCAAATATTATACGATCAGTATGCTGAGTGCGAAATTTGCTACTGTATAACTTCAATATGGCGCTAATCAATGATTTTGTAGTAAACAGATATGTTATTAACGCGCAAAAAGTGAAGATTAGAAAACGTCCTAATTGGGTCGTTTGCCTTTAGTTGTTTTACGTAGTAATACGTTATAATACATCATACGTTTTGCGTAATTAAAACATCTAGTTATCACTTTTACTTATTGTTTTTATCAAGCTATCCTTTTTACTTTTAACGAAATGTAAAAATAAACTGAAATAAACGGTCCCCGACGCGGCACACTTTTTTCTGTTGTTTAGTATGGATATAACACATCTGTTTATTAGAATATAATTGGCGCTAATCAAATTAATGTTAAATGATTCCGACTTTTTATCACTAGACTGTGCCTTGATTCAAAGCAAATCATGTTACATGTGAACGGTATCGAATAAGAAAAATAAATCAAACAAAGACACAAAAATAATAATAGAACTGATCAAAGGAGATTGACTGGCAGAAAAACATTGAAATAAAAAAATTACGTACAATCAGTACGAACACTATACTGAAAAAAACCAAGAATGTATTTATTAGACACATACTAGCAGTTCCCCATTTATCTGTCCACCAAACTATCTATATATATAAAAATGAATTGCTGTTCGTTAGTCACGCTAAAACTCCAGAACGGCTGGACCGATTTGGCTAATTTTGGTCTTGAATTATTTGTGGAAGTCCAGGGAAGGTTTAGAAGGTGAGTAAGTATGATAAAAATGCTAGCAATATAATAAAAACAACGACTTTGTTTTTCCTTAGAAATAGATTTAATAGAGAATTATCATTGATTTTCTATGATTATCGATGTTAGACAATAAAACATTGATGTTTTAAAATTGATTTGGCATTATTTAAAACATCATTACATCTATTTTTCAAATCTATATATATATATATATATATATATATATATATATATATATATATATATATATATATATATATATATATATATATATATATATATATATATATATTATCATACTTACTCACCTTCTAAACCTTCCCTGGACTTCCACAAATAATTATATATATAAATAAGTGGCATTTTTCTATGTCACTTTATAACTCAAGAACGGGCTCACCTATCCAAACCAAATTATCAGGGTTTGTTTGGACTATTTAGTAGATAGTTTATGTGAAGTTTGCACAAAATCGATCGAGTGGTTCTTCATTTATTACATTTTTTGTAACAAATGAATTCAATAAATGGCGGGTCATTTTGTTAATGGAGATTTTTTAGACGGAAAATTGTATTGTCAAATTAAAAGTAAGTATTAATTGAAAATGAGTACACTCATCCACCAGTTTCAATTGATAAAACGACTTATTTTAATTTATTAATTTCAAAAAACATTTAAAAGTACATCATCAAACATTTAAAAAGTTTGTGCCATTAATTTTTATTCATATCGACTGATGGTTCGTTCACAAGCACAAAATTATATCTCGAGATGTGGTAAACTATATCATCAGTACATCGTTGGTATGTATGCCAAAATAGAAACTGAATGTCTTAATTTTAATCGTTTCAACCAAGCGAAATCAAGATCCGAAGAATATATTCATTTGCAAGATGCGATAGCGAATGATGCTAATGTAAATGATATCAGGCGATTGACTATATTGCCATCTTCGTTTATTGGTTGCCCATGGCATATGAACGAATATGCACAAGACGCAATTTCTTATGTACGAAAAATCGTCGACCTGATCTGTTACATGTAATCCTCAGTAAGATGATATTAAAAACAATTTATTTGAAGAACAGTCGACATGACGTAAGAGCACGTGTTTTTCGGCAAAAATTGAAAGCACTTATGGATTTAATTGTAGAATTATGTATATTTGGAGAGGTGCGTTGCAATATGTACTCCATTGAATGGCATATGTATTAATTTGGCTGATACATAAAATAACTCCGGATCAAATCTATAACGTTATCATAGCTGAAATTCCCGATCAAACTCTTGATCCAGAGGTATTTCACGTTGTCATTAAAAATATAATACATGGTCCATGCGGTGAGCTACATATGAGTTCGTTACATATATTTCTCGGGTTTCTTTCAGTCGGAAAAAAAAACACCGATGTTATCAATTAACATCGATGTTTAGAGCTTCATAAACATGTTCGGTATTGATTGTCATTATCAGCTCCATAATCATGTTTTTGTAACATGGGTAATCCCTACATTGTCAAACATTTGATGTTGCCCCCGTTATTCAGAAATCAAATTGAAAGAATAGTTACATCTTTATAACTACATATTAATTCACAAGAGGTAGAAAAGAACCTTAATTTTAACTAACTTCAGTTGTTTACTGTCTATCAGATCATTTTTATCTAGATAGATTGTTTGATAAATCTTAAATTTTGTCAGAAAACCAAAGTCATCAGACAGATCGAGAAAATAGTTGTATTGCTATGTCACAATTGCGTTCTTTAGTGACTAACAATGAAATAGACAGGCTTAGGTGTGCCACATCGAACGCAACAAAAGCGAGCACGACTTAATGGAATTGAGAGATCCCGCAGACGCAGTGCTCCTGTGATCCTGGAACGAGCTGCATTCCACCATGATCCGGCAATAGATTATTGTGCCGACAAATTGGTGACAATTGGTTAAATGACAATAATTTGTAAATATTGTAAGGCGTTCAAATACAGTGGTGAATCTATTGGATTATGTTGTGCTGGAGGCAAAGTAAAATTACCACAATTGGTCCCACCACCAGATCCCTTACGCTCTTTAGTTTCTGGGATGGGAAATGCTTCTAAGCATTTCTTAGCCAACATTCAAAAATATAACAGTTGTTTCCACATGACATCATTTGGCGCAACACATATGGTTCAGAACAATTTTATGCCCACTTTCAAGGTATTATAACGCAATACTTTTTTTATTATATTAAAGTTTGTAATGGAATATGTATCAGAAATATTTATTTAATAAATCTATAAAAAAATCAGTTATATATTCGCTACGTGCGATGGTTTCTATGCACATCACATTTGGACTAAGTTAAGCATTTCGATAATGGCAGTACGAAGTTTGCCGGGTCAGCTAGTTATTAATAAAAATACCAAAAAAAATTTGTTTGAAAATATCATATTTCTTAAAGCAAACTGATACTTCCAGTCAAGACCATTCATCCATTATTAATACATATATCATAAGAAAACACATTACTTACCACGATCCACGGCAATCGAATAAAATAATCCTGAAACTTAGGAAAAATTCCATTATCCCTTATAATACAACATCTACATTCGACACATGTGACCCGAGCGCTTTTTATTTCGATCGTATTTTTTATCTCTTTCTTTCAAACTTGTGAGGATTAATCAAGGAATGTGGAATTGATCTGATCAACGCTACACGCTTTTTATAGAACAAAGAGATTGAACAAGGATGAAGATTTAGTAATTAATAAAATAGTACGACGACCTTCGTAGTCGAGTAGTGTGTACCTAAATTTTCATGGGTACGCCGCTCCTAGGTCCCGGGTTCAATTCCGAGGTCGATATAGAAAATTCATTAGTTTTCTCTGTTGTATTTTGTCTGGGTGTTTGTGGTACCGTTACTTCTGATTTTCCATAACACAAGTGCTTTACCTACTTACATTGGGATCAGAGTAATGTATGTGATGTTGTCCAATATTTATATTATATATTTATTGTCGTACATATGCTTTGGAGTAAAGACATCGGTGTAAAATGAAACGGTATAAGAATAAACGTTGAACGAATAACTGTATTTGCAGCCAGTCACTTAGAATGTATTTAACTACTTAATATATTGTATAATTAGGACTCACCCGCATTTAGGGTGTCGGTTGTCGTGTGTAAGGCAAAAAAGTAGCCTATGTCCTTTATTGGAGTTTATGTTTGCTCCATAAAAAAAATTCATCAAATTCGCTTCAGCGGTTGTTCGTGAAATAGTGACAAACAGACAGACAGTTATTTTCACATTTATATAATTAGTATAGCTTATATACTCCTACCTACTTCAAACTACATATATCAATTATGTTCTAGTTAACAGATATGTATGTCATTAATGCGCAAAAAGTGAAGACTAGAAAACGTCCTAATTGAGACGTTTGCCTTTAGTCGTTTTCATCATAATTATGCCAGTAACACGTTATAATACATCATAATTATGTAGTAATACGTTTTGCGCAATTAAAACATCTAGTTATCCCTTTTACTTATTGTTTTTATCAATCTATCCTTTTTACTTATTAAATGAAATTTAAAATAAACGGTCCCCGGCACGGCACACTTTTTTCTATTGTTTAGTATGGGTATAACATATCTGTTTATTAGAATATCATTGACATATATACTTAAATTAAAAACAGTATCTGAAAAATACGATTAATTAATAACATGGAAATACTATGCAGAGAGCAAAATCGCCTATATTTCCTTAATTTTTGAGTCTCATGGGACAATTTAACTCTGTAGTTATAAGAGGTATGTCTACCGCCAAACTGTTATATTTTATATTTTGTGCACGTTTTAATTAAAAAACAAATTATTGTTCAGTTCGGATTTTACTATACCTTATTAATATATATTAGGTAACTTTTGTGATATTAAGTCGTTCGTGAGAGGAGGAGGTATGCGCGCGGTACTGGAAAGTATCGAGACGTATCAGCCTGACTCTATATATGATTCTAAAACAAGCCTAAGTTAGTCCTTTTTGCATCAGCTATCTGCTATTGAAAGACCCGTGAAAATCGGTTCAGCTGTTCCAGATATAAGGCGGCACAAACAGACATACAATGTTATTTATATGTTATTTTGGTATATGTGCCGTGTATACACACTTATGCTTTTAGTAAAAAGAGGTTATTTTAGGGTTTATCAATTTAAATAACTTGGGCATGTTTGACTCCTGGCCTCAAAGATGATGATGACATTGATAGGGAGCGAAGAGCGATGTTTGTTAGGGCTAACATAATTGCCCGTAGATTTGCACGTGCCTCGAGGGAGGTCAAGCTTACCCTATTTAAAGCATACTGCACCTCTTTCTACACGTGTAGTCTGTGGGCTCATTTTGCTCAAAAAGCTTGCAACGCTCTTCGCATCCAATACAATAACGCATTTCGAATTTTCATGGGATTGCCCCGCTACTGCAACGCGTCTGGGATGTTTGCAGAAGCTCGCATGGACTGCTTTTATGCTGTCATGCGAAAGCGATGTGCATTCCTGGTGCGAAGGGTGCGTGCTAGCTCCAACAGTATCCTGCGTATGATAGCTGGTAGACTAGATTTTTTTATTATCACAAAAAGACAATCTAATTTTCTTATATTATGTGTAGATGTTCCGATTTGAAGGGTTACAAGCTAATGTATCCATGACCAATCGCAAGACATAACATTTTCATTGCGAATTCACAAATATGAAACTGTTTAATATTTCTTACATTGCCAATGTCTATAGGTAGTGAAGAGATGAGATGGCCCAGTGGTTAGAACGCGTGCATCTTAACCGATGATTGCGGGTTCAAACCCAGGCAAGCACCACTATATGTCTATGCTTAATTTGTGTTCATAATTGATCTCGTGCTCGGCGGTGAAGGAAAACATGGTGAGGAAACCTGCATGTGTCTATTTTCATCTAAATTCTGCCACATGTGCATTCCATCAACCCGCATTGGAACAGCGTGGTGGAATATGTTCCAAACCTTCTGCTTAATGGAAGAGGAGGCCCTATCTCAGCAGTGAGAAATAAACAGGCTGTTACTTTACTACTTACTTTACTATAGGTAGTGACGACTGTTCCCATAAAATATATAATGAATAAGAAAAAATAAATTAAACTTGTTCAAACGAAACTGCAGTCAACTTAATGATTTATGTAATAATAATTTATATATTTTATAGCCGCAGACAACAAGTAGCGTGTCTACGAGCGTGTATCGATTATGACCGGCCTCGCTGTAATGCCTCGCTCACATGGAAGCAATATAGAAAATACGATAATATTTTCCTCATTTAATAGGCATTTTTATACTAAAAAGTAGCACAGTGAATCAGGTCAAATATTTCAAACTCGAATACCTTTATTCCATGTAGAATCATTAAACTACTTTATTTGTAGTCCAAGTAAAAACTTATATAAAAACTCGCTGGAGTTTGAATTATGCTAATAGTTACGTTTGTTTGAAATACAGCTGTTTTATGTAACGTAGAGCCGATATGGCCCAGTGGTTAGAACGCGTACATCTTAACCGATGGCAACGGATTCAAACCCAGGCAAGCACCACCGAATATTCATGTGCTAAATTTATGTGTTGTATTGTAAATTCATATCGTTCTCGACGGTGAAACAAATATCGTGAGGAAACCTGCAAGTGTCTAATTTCCATCACACTGTTCCAATCCGCATTGGAACAGTGTGATGGAATATATTCCAAATCCTCTCCTCAAAGGTGCGAGAGCTCAACAGTAGGAAATTTACAGGCTGTCGTTCACATAGTCTTCAATATCCTTTTATTGCGTTGTATGTGCTACGGACTCCTGATATAATAAGTGATCATTATCAATAAAAGTAGAATGATATGTGATTGGTTCGAATATTTTATTACATTGGCTCAGTTAATTCACAATGCCGCAAACTTTAAAGATTCAAACTCGATACACCACGTTTATTGGATTATTGTATGAAAATGTGTGGGAGCTGTGTATGTACTTCCCACATATATCGGAAAGCACGAAAAGTAATTACTTTGAATGCCCATAGTTATCTCCTTTCCTTTTGTCGATAACGGAGTCCCATTGTAATACGCGCGTGAGGGAATATAGGCTTGTATCTGTTTACGTATACGATCATCTAATATAACATGTCCTGCGTGGATAAAATTACTTATTAAATAAAAGCCGCATCATTCGAAATTAGTTAGAAGGTTAAGGTTTGATTAAAAACTTAAAATATTGTTTTGAAATTTATTTCAATATTTATTTACTTGGTAGGGCTTTGTGCTAGCCCGTCTGGGTAGCTATCATCCACTCATCAGTTATTCTTCCACCAAATAACAGTACTCAGTATTGTTTTGTTTCGGTTTGAAAGTTGAGTGAGCTAGTGTAACTACAGGCAAAAGGGACATAACATCTTAGTTCCCAAGGTTGGTGGTACATTGTCGATTTAAGGAATAGTTAATATTTCTTACAGCGTCATCGTCTATGGGTGATAGTGACCACTTACCATCAGGTGGCCCATATGCTCGTCCGCCAACCTAAACCATAAAAAATATATTTTCAATAAAGATAGCTAAAAAAAATCCAGCACGAACGACCTCTAGGGATCTCTTTCATTCTAACGATTGCCTCAAGTGTATACAAGTTCGCTAATGAACATTTGAAGCATTTTAAATCATTTACAAAATCAAAACAAAGTATGCATGTTATTTAAACTCTAAAGAAGTAACGCCAATAAACTTTTCATTAGTAAATTTACGATAAATAAGATACGAGAATATCAGCATCAAAAAATGAATATATATTTTTTTATGAACTCTATAGACTGGAATTGAATAATATGGGTATATTCATGTTTTGAACATAATATTTGAATTGAATAATTGGCGAATGTAAAAGTCTGTGTGATTTTAGAAATGAATACATTTCCGCGAGCAGGATGTCTTCACATTGCGGAGAAGGAAACTTCTCATTACAAGTTTATATTTACTTTTCGTGTTTATATAATATTCGTCGAAGATTCTGTCAATTTGTTAAATATTACTTTTGATGAAAATGACGTTGCTGTTATATTCTAACACAGCTATTCCTTGTATTACAAAAAACATTGGTCTACGTTATCCTATCAATGTAAAGGATTTTATGATTTTAAGGAAGAACTTAAAAGTGTTAAATTAGAATTATAAGGGTGACTGAGCCAGTCAATTGCACACACGAGCCTTGCCCTTCAAAATTATAGATAGGAAAAAATCTCTTGTGAGCGAGGCTTTCTAGCTTCAGGAGCTGGCGAATTGGTTGACCCGCTCTTTTCAAAGCTTAGGTTAGAGCGCTCCTTAGCTTCGGAGCCCTGGTGCACTGCAATAGATGCCCCTGCGATAAGTACGCCATTGAGCTTACATTATTATTATTTCTTACAGTGTCAATATCAGATATAAAAACTAGTTTAACTATATTAATAAATTGTAACATTAGTACAATATCGATTTTATTGCAATCTGTATTAAGCAGCTCAATCTACACTATAATATATTGCACTGATATAAACGCCTCCGAGTCGAGGTGTATACTATTTGTTCTCACTTATCTCGGATAACTCACGAGTTTGTCGCCTGAGCTAATAAATTATCGTAAAAAATTAAACCTAAATTGCTACTACAATTGAATGACGAGTAAAATGTACCTCGTGTAAGCTACAGTTTTTGTTCTCCTATTTTTTTAACATATTTATTACATAATTAGTTTATATACGTTACACATAAAATACAGTTATTTGCAGCCATCATCAACAGCCCATGTTCGTCCACTGCTGGACAGAGTCCTCTCCAATTGCACGCCACTGTGATCGTTCTTCGGTTACTCGCATCCAGCTCCTGCCATATGCAGCCATATTTTTTGTAATTTTTTTGTTCAATGTTGTGTTTCTTGTTCACTTGGTTTAGACAGTTTTCGGTTTGAAAGCTCTTACACCGACGATATTGTGCAATGTCTCATAAAATTTGCAATATACTAACAAGATATTATATTAGTCATTAGTCCACTATACTTTTAATTTGTTTTTGAGTGACAACTTATCTCTTTGTCATATTACTAAGATTAAAAATGCTTTCGAGTTGCAATAGTATAGGATACCTTCCATCGTGTTTATTTATTACTCTTTAATTGCCTACTTAGGCATCAATGGCTCATTTGAGTGATTGATATTAAAAGTAATTATTATTAATAGGACATAAGTAGCACTAACGGCTCATTTTATTTTATGATACTTCGACATTTTCATACTGATACTCACCTTAGAGGAATTAGGGGGCAGAGATCATTGAAATAAAACTAGTTAAAATCGGATTTCAATCGCGTATATTAATTATTTTCGTCATACCGACGTTTCGAGCACTTTACAGTGCTCGTGGTCACGGGTAGACTGAGGTGACATTTGTCTATCTGAAGTACAAAATAATACGATTTAAATCCGTTAAAACTAGTTTTATTTCAATGTGTAATAATCGCGAAAATCTAAGACAACATTAGGCAGAGATCATTATCAATGAGTTTCAGCCTGCACAGTATAAACTAAAATGCAATAGTGCTTTTACACTCTGGGCTTCAACTTGATAGATAAAAAGAAAAACTTCATTTTGCGCTTGACTCAGATCCAAGAATTTGTGGTCGTACATCCTACTAACTGGCCTAATATACTCTGTGTCTATATTAGGACTGATTTACTGATTCACTCATCGCACCAACCGAAACCAGCCTAGACAGGACCGCACAAGATTCTATCTACTTCCTACTAACTAGTTAGTACATAATATTTCATGTATATGTAGTGCAATGGACAATAGGATCACTTTACAGATACCTTTCAAAATACTGTATTTTCCGCTCTACAAACAAGTTTCTTTACTACATTGTAAATACAAAAATAACTCTTACTGATATCATCGAATCAAATTTGATGAATACGTTATGATGCAAGTTCGAATATAACACCTACCAATCAACTTCTAAAACAAGGCGATGCCGCGATCTATAACTATTTGAATGATAAATGCTATATATAATAACTATATTCAATACATAAAGCAATAACACATTTAAAAATATCTATGTTATATACAGTTTTCCTTCATGAAATAAACGAAAATATTGTTCAGGATGAACCAATTTTTAAAACGAGCATGTTCCGAAATCAAACTTGGAGTTAAACGGTTCGATTGAACGATTTGAACGAGTCACGAGTTTAGAGTTTCGTATGAATTTATGTAAATGGTTTTTGCGTAATCAGTCGTCGCCTTAACTCCCGAACAAATGTTTATATTATGTATCTATTTTATTATTATAATATGTAGGGCTTTGTGCAAGCCCGTCTTGGTAGATACAAACCACTCATAAGATATTCTACCGCCAAACTACAGTACTTGGTATTATATCCAGTTTGAAGGGCAGTGTAACTACAGGCACAAGGGACATAGCATCTTAGTACCCGAGGTTAGTGGCGCATTGGCGATGAAAGGAACGGTTAATATTTCTTACAGCACTATTGTCTTTGGGCGGTGGAACTTACCATCAGGTGGCCCATATGCTCGTCCGCCAACCAGTAACATAAAAAAAAAATAAAAAAAATAACCATCCCGCCTTTTCTCAGGTAAGGGTCTACACAAATGGTTTCTATCGTAATACATCAAAGTCAATTGCTCCCCAGAGCTTGCAGAGTCTTTATATCCGACGCCTTCAACAGTCATTGTTATATTTCGTCCAATTTATAAATAATTTTAATGAACTTTATTTATCTAAAAATATAACAATTCATTTTAAATGAGTTTACATCATGTTTAAAAATTGGGCGAGATGGCCCAGTGGTTAGAACGCGTGGTTCGTAACCGATAATTGCGGATCAAACCCAGGCAAGCACCACTTAATATTCATGTGCTTAATTTGTGCTTATAATTGATCTCGTTTTTGGCGGTAAAGGAAAACATCGTAAGGAAACCTGCATATGTCAAATTTCATAGAAATTCTGCCACATGTGTATTCCACCAAACCGCATTGGAACAACGTGGTCGAATGTTTCAAACCTTCTCCTCAAAGGGAGTGGAGGCCTTAGCCCAGAAGTGAAAAATTTACAGGCTTGTTGTTGTTGTTGATATAAAATATTTATAACAAATTCTAAACCGACTCTCTCCATAAACAACTTTAACTTTTTTTTAAACATTGGCATACTTTTGCAGTCACTTATTTCGTTAGGCAATTAATTCCTAAAACTTTCTTTATGAATGGCAGACAGGCAGGCATTTCATCTTAATATTTAAAAATTAACTCGTTCCTAGCTTATTTTTATGGCTATAGCATGAAATGAATCTTTATTGGTTAGTATTCTATTTTTGCACGTCAATAAGATCCAATATACTATTTACTCGGTTTTATTATATTGATTGTTTTGGGGCAATATACAGTATTTTTTAGTTTTTTTAGATGTTAAATATTTACCTACAGAACAAGTTATGACGTTTGTTTATTTTTCCAAATTAATAATATATCTGTATATAATATTCAAATATACTTTTGTTCCTGTTATATATTTGTTGAATTGAAGAATGCGTTTTAATTATACATGTAATTATAAGCTCAAATGTAAAAAAATCTGTTTACTTAGGTTTGAACCCACAATCTTTAGTTAAACCATATATGCACATCGATGGATTAACTGTGTATTGTTTTTTAATCACAATATCATATCAAGTTAAAGGTACAGAAAATACAAATCAAAATTAAAAATAGCCAGTGCACAAATCAAGACTCTTAGGGTATGAGGAATGTTAGTAACATATTCTCTTTCAATTCCAGTTCAGATTTTCTGTGAGAAAAATGATCTAGATCTCATGTTACCAGTCGAGGAAATGGGGTGTTATATATTTTAGAAATATCTTTACTCACAGCCCAAGCGATTTCAACTGCAAACGGCAAATTATTATTTTCTATATATTATTACATACGACTTCAGCCTGTCCAAATTCAGAGCGTGTTTAATTAAACTTTTAAACTAACTCAAAATGTAATTCTTCTTTTTTTTAATAAATAAATATGAGACAACATCAGATACATTACTCTGATCCCAATGTAAGTCGCTAAAGAACTTGCGTTATGGAAAATCAGAAGTAACGACGGCACCACAAACACCCAGACCCAAGACAACATAGAAAACTAATGAGAATCTCCATTGACTCGGCTGGGAATCGAACCCGGGACCTCGGAGTGGATAACCCATGAAAACCGGTGTACACACCACTCGCCCATGGAGGTCGTCGTATAAAATAATATTGTAAATTATTAAGTTCATTCTTAATTTTAAGTTTCTAATTTGTATTTGACTATTTGTTACCCGCGGCTTTGTTCGCGTTTTAGTGGTTTGATTGTCACGTGTTAGACAAAAAAGTAGTTCCTTCCTTGGAGTTCAGGTTTACTTCATAGCTCATCAAATTCGGTTCAGTGGTTTGGTAGTGTAAGAACGACAGACAGACAGACAGAAATACTTTCGCATTTTAAATATTAAGTATTGATTTTTACTGCTTTGAATATTTTTTTTTCATTTTTTAACTTATTTTCATATTCTTTGTTTAATGATGCATGCCGTGGTTCCTATAATTAAAAGAACACAAATCCAACAAATCAAATTATTTGTTTAATTTTGAATACGTGTGTATATTTATATCGTAAAATATATAATAATAAATAAAGTAAGATTTTGCATTAACTTGACACGTTATAATAAAAACTGCAAAGCGTAAAACAACTTCACGAAAATCATATAGGTGATATGATTTGTACTCGAGTCGTATTCCGAAATCGAATTCCAATTCTATCATTGGTAAAACCAGACTCGTTCTCGTGACAATCTCTGTGACTTTGTGTTACTGACGGCTTGTCATTAGGGCAATAAATCACCGTATAATTTACTTCAGACGTTTCCGGAATAATTGCATTATGTGAAATTAATTCTATTACGCTTCTGGTAGAGATATGATAAGGTTGTTTGGCCAAATTATTGTGAAAAATCTTATTAATAACATATATATATATATATATATATTATTTATTCAAATATATATATATATATATATATATATATATATATATATATATAATAAATTATTAAAGCTACTTTTCAAAGATCGTCAATTATTAAGAATATTATTGTATATATTAAAGCTCAACACTCCAATTACTTTATTCAATATAGAAACATTAAACTTACTTATTGATGATCAAATGAAACAGTACCACCTTTTCGAAAAAGAAATCACCCTGACCTGAGAAGAGCCGGCGAAAGAAACTCTGTAAGATTATATACAAAGTAAAAGCCTATATATAGAGCAATTTGTGTAGGTACTGCCAATTATGCATAGATTACTCTCAAATAACTGCTCGTATTTACATTCAATGCATGAGTAAGCCAGTTTGATCTCAGACATAAAGGATATAGCCTCTAGATATATATTTAGCGATGTTTAGTTAACAAGAATTATATACATGTATTTTTTATATTTTTAAAAAATGCTTGAATTATACATAACGTATGTAAAGACATAGTTTTATGATAGTAATTCGCTACAGATTATATTACTTGGTGGCGAATTTACTTTACAGAATTATTAAGAAGAGTAATAGCCTGAAAACGCCTACGTTTTTTTGAATTTGAATTTGACTATTTAAAAAAATAGTAAGTTTATGTTTTCTAAGCAACAAAAATAAATATCTTACAAAAACTATTTTAAAATACTAAAACAAGACCAAGGTATTTTCTTGTGTATCGTTCGAGATTCATCACGAGCTCTCAGCAAATGAAAAAAAAAATACAAAACAAAAATAAAAATTATTCAAGCGGCCTTTGTTTTCGACCGCCATTTTTGACGTTTTCTTTAAGAAATAATTGTTACAAAACATTTCGCCTTCATGCTTAACAGACTTCGTTTTAGAAATTTTCGTACACGGTTATGCTTTTAAATTGTAGCTAGTGTATAAATTATATTTAGGAGAATTGTTATGTTATTTAAATGAATAGTTTACAACTCCGACTAAATAGTATTCCGATATGTTTTTTTAATTACGTAGGTTAGTGGACGAACAAATTGGACAATTGAGGGTAAGAAGTCACCGCCCATAGACAATGGTGCTGTTATAGATATTAACCATTCCTTACATCACAATGCACAACCAACTATGGAAACAAAGATGTCCCTTGTGCCATTAGTTATACTAGCTCGCTCATCTTTCAAATCGGAACACAATTATACTGAGTACTTTGGCTGTATAATATGTGATGAGTGGATGGAATCAAACTGTAACTGTAACTGTACTGTGTGTGTAAATATACACATGACAGAATTATATACGACGTATGTCGATATCCAACTGGTGTTGCCTTTAAATGAACAATGAAACTAAATGGTAATTGCCTGGAAAGGAACGTGCGATTTTTTGGTTAAGATTTGGTTTTATAACATTAGACCATGAATGTTTCCACGTATTAACTTTGTTTTTTATTTACTCTTTTGAAATAATTATGACTTTCCAGAAGTAACTACAGCGCGTAGGTAACGTTGCACTCTAAACTACCTTTAAGCTAACTTCGTCAAATTAATGTCCTTACCAATATATCAAAAACAAAATAGAAATCTAGGTTTTTGTCTTTCAGAAGAAACTTAAACTTGTTCGTAAGAAAAGTTGCACTAGCAACTTGCAAACTGCCTTCAAGCTAACCTCATCAAATTAATGTTAACATCGATAAAAACAAAATATAGAATTGAATAAATGAGATCACGAGAATTAACTTAAGAGCTTAAGCCTTATAGTAAATTGTACGTAATGAATAAAAAAGGGGCCTCTTGATTCACGAGCTGGGAATATGTTGAGTTGTAATTTAATATTTGTAACAAGCCAAGAACGACAACGACGATGTATCGTAAACACATTATTCAATATTTTATAACGTCACATACCTATACCGTAAACTGGTATGACTAAAACCAAAGCTACTTAGAAGTAGGGCTTTCTACACGCCCGCCTGGGTACCAGTGAACAATTACATATTCTACCCCGCATCGGGGCTCTCATGACCAAATGGCCTATTTCCCTGTCTATTTAGATATCACAAAAATGATGTATTATATGAGTAGATTTTTTACTTTTGATTTTTTTCACAGTTTAGCATTAGAAGCTACTTTTATCCACGAATTAAATTGTAAGGTTATGGTAGTAATTAAATGTAATTAAATAACAATTATTCGGCATGAAAATTAATGAATACATAAATCATAGCTTTTTATCAAACTATATTTTTTCATACTAATTAATGGTTTCTTAACATGATATTTGAATTTGATCATTACTAAAACACGAAGTGAACACCACCAACATGGCAACTAAAATATGAGTAATGTATGCTGTATCTTGTACCTTACACTGGCTCACTCACCCTTCAAAACTGAATTAAGTATTACTACATGTCCGTGGAATATAGCCTAACCTATTCAGGCGGGCTTTGTGCAAGCCACGTCCAAGATTTTATTATATTATATTTTGAAATAAATATAAATATTATTTCAAGTAAAAGAAATAGAGTCTTTGGTGTATGTCTGCCAAGAATAGCATTTACGGAGCAAAGGATCCACTTGTTACACAATAAATAATCATTTAAATTAAATAATAATTGGCAATTCATCGTATACTCGTGATGGGAAAAGAAAATATCATGGATAAACCCGTATGTGTCAACTCAGTCTTAGACCAATAGTTAAACATTCACAGGCTGTTATTTTTATCCAAATTAAAACCAATAATGTGTTCCTCGGATTTAGATGAAAGGTAAGTGAGTTTGACAGCTCGTGAATGGTATAAAAAATCGTTTATATTCACGGTGCTTATAAAATTCTATTCAAAAAGCTTATTTGAACGGCTGTTTTCTTGCTATAAATAAAATATATTTATAAAGTGAAGTGTTGAATTGAAATGGCAATTAAAAAGTGATTTCGATATCGGAAGAGGTGTAGCACTTATCGTGCCCTCGATACCGTTCAATAATTAGATTTTAAAATGTACAAATATGTTTTATAATTAATAATTTTCAACGTGATCTTGTTTTATAGTTGGAGATGAGGCGGATCTATGATTATTGTATTATATATCTGATCCCTATAACTTCAAGGTTTTATTTTTCTTATGTCCTTAGAATCAGTTTAGTCATTTTGGAAGTATACACATCTTGCCTTTGTCACGCGATGTCAGCAAAACAGTCGTTGCTTTTTTCCAAAAGTGTGAGAGTTAAAAGTGAGTACACTCTCGGAAAAATAGACATAAAATAATGTAAAGATTATCTTATACGAAACTAGTGACCCGCCCCGGCGTTGCACGAGTGCAATGATATGACATCATAGTGGACATCATCTTTTAAAATTATCAGTATCTTTTTACTAAATTGTCCATGTATTATATATCGAAACCTTTTCAAAATACTCTATTTAAAAAAAAACCGTATCAAAATCCGTTGCGTAGTTTTTAAAGAATTAAACATACATAGAGATAAAGGGACAGCGAAAGCGACTTTATTTTATACTATATAGTGATAGTGATTACCCAATATATGTATATCTCTAAACAAAACATCACTTTGATTCATTGTTAATCTTAATCACAACAAATCGATTAAATGACAAAATTAAAACTAATAATCATTTAAATTAAAAAATCATGTTTCCAGAAATAACAATACTTGTACATTTTGTCATAACTGTTTTCATTTAATAATAAAATATAATGTGAATTGAAAGCTATTGGGTAAAAAGGTATCAATGGTAATGACAGGATATTGTCCGGGAAAACGTAATAGGACAATGTCGACGGATATTTGAACACCCTTGTCACGGCGACCAATTAAATTTGAGCTTCGGTAAAATAAAAAGAGCGACAACAGCGAAATAATATTTCATGCGATCCATTAACTTTTGGAGCTATTCGAAAATCGAACATTTTTTTATCGTGTCCAATAGTTACTAACAGTTTTCATTATTTCGCAGACTTTCTCACACATACATAATTATTACTTACACATGCATATCCAATTACACCCACACTGTCAAAGTTGTTGAACTCTTATACAGCTAATAGGTATAGTACGACACAAGTAAGATGCAGCATCGGAAAATGCAATGGAATGAAAATGAAACCTATTACTGCCGATTTATACAACCAATAGAAATAGCTTCCTATCGCGCCATTCGACGCTATTCGTCGCTATAGATTCACGTGTCAGAGAAAGCAAGGGCATGTGAATCGACGCGTCAAATCGACGAATATGATATTACAAGTTATTACTTTTTTGCAAAGATCATATTCGCGTGAGAAATAAATATTGATAATTTGGAATAGCGTACTCAATTCGGATGTGATCGGTTTTACAAATTTTGCCGATACTACATTTAAGTTGTGTCGTACTATATATAGAATTTACGTCAAAACGGTATCGGTGGTTTGAAACCTGTCCCCCACCCTGCTACCTTTAATTACACTCATCTTGACAGGCTAATTAATATATGTGCCTCGTAAGGATATGTGAAATCGACAGAAGCGAACTTGATCTCAAAACTTGAAGAGAGCAATACCAACAATTCTGACAGAATATCACGAAATTCCATCGAGAAAATTATATTTTCAAAATATATATTTATTAATTAAAATTAAATACACTGCTATAATTCACTGCTGGTCTTTTTAAAGCTAGTCAACTTAAAAATAATCAAACGCATAAGATGTTCCCTTAATTAAAAATAAAAATATTGTTCATACAAGTACCAAATTCATTAAAGCACCAAAATTATTATCGGACAGTATTTAAGTGATAAAACTACTGCCGGTTCGGAAAGTAAATTCTGCTAAACAGAGCTAGAAAGCTTACTTATAGAACCTTTACGTTTTAACTCTTGTCAACCAACAATAAATTCTAGTTAGGTAAATAAGATAAACAACTAAATCACTGTTTAATTAGAAACATTTACGTGATCCATAATAATAATTACCTTCAATGTCACAAGACAGAACTTACAAAGGGTTATAACATGTTTGCCAACTTTATATTTCGCAGAACGCTGCATGAAGCGAATATTTTATAATACATCAAAATGCTACCGACAACGAAGCAAGGAAAGGCAATCCTTTGATGTATTACTGTTTGGTTACAAGGACAAATTATTAACATTTCTGAATTTAATCTTTGGACTTTTTTTGTGGAAAGGCTGTGCGAAGGCTGCTGTCTAAAGGCTGTACGATGTATTTATTTAAAATGCTTCTGCTAAACTGTAGTAATATTTATTTTTGTGTAATATTTAGTTTGAAGGTTGAGTGAGCCAGTGTAACTGGCAGAAGGAACATAATATCTAACTAAATAGAATATAACGAGAGTTGTACTTTTAAATATTATCTATTATAGTGAATATGGTAACTCAAAATATGAGTTCACTGTTCCTAGCATTTATTCCAAGCAATCAGATCTAGCTAGGTTATCCCCGAAGTTGTCTCTTATGAACTTAACGTTATACAGTGCACATTAATATGAAATGTAAATGTTTAAGTAACCCGCATTAATATCCGTTGTGTAATTTTAAAGATCTAAGCATACATAGGGATAGACAGCGGTGAGCGACTTAATTTTATGTTATGTAATAATAATTATTATTTTCAAGTTAGAGTCCATTGAAACACTGTTTATATGCCAGTGCTCGATCATTAAGCCATACAAAAATATGGTTCACAAGACTTAATACGAATAAAATTAATAACTTACGGTTTTATTAACCTACTGTTTTATAATAATGAATTTATGCAAAAACGATAACACATTAATACTCAGTTGTAAACGAAGTAAAAATACATCACAAATGAAATTAACAACTAATAACATTTCCTTTGACAGTACACGATAATTTAGTTTAGAACCTTCACGCGTGTTAAGCTCAAACACGACACACCGTAACCTATTTAGCTACGCTGAATAACTGAACTATAAGGCATAACTTTGTATGCAAAAATGAACTCTATTTCATATTTTATGACTAAATTGACGCAACAAATTGCTGTGTGCGAAACAAGATTATACGTATATTCGAAATGACATTGCAAAATGTATTTAGGACTGGCTCGTCCCGACTTCGTAATGACAAAATTGATGTTAAATAAATTAAAAAAATAGAGATTTTGAAAACTCAAACTCAAATTCCTTTATTCAATATGGAAGTATTATACTTATAGATAGTCAAATTTAACGCTACCGCTGTTTCGGAAAAGAAAATACCATGACGATAGAAGAACTGGCGAAAGAAACTCATTGGTTGGTTTTTTGAAATATTTATTTACATATATTGAATACGATTAAAAATAACAAGGAGTCGAGAAAATTGAGTGACCTGTTCTTTAATTGAGAAATTTAAAAGAGTATTATAATTTTTAGTCTCATGATTATAAAAAAGTCTAGATACGAATAACAGCATGACACTTGGCTCAGATAAAATTCAGGATATATTTCATTACATTTGGTTTAACCTTTTAGGAGTAAACTTACGAACACACGGCGAATTATTAAATACCAATATATTATGATTTAAAAAGTGAATTTGGTTTTTATATCGCCAAGTTTTATACCTTATTTTCAGCTGATTGATTCTTGAAACTTCCCCATCAAAAGCCTTGTTCAAGCTTTGTCTTGAACGATATGCGTGTCCCGTAACGATCGATTTAGGTATTGAGACATGAAACCGGGGCAATCAAATAAAACCGAATAGTTGAACATGCGCATTTATTTATTAGTACAATTTTCTATTATATTTTAGCTTCGTTATAAACTTATCAATTATACGACGACCTCCGTGGTCAACTAATACTAATATCAAACGTTTTTCAGCATAACCAGATGTATCAATGCTTTGATTGTATAAATATAGTATAGGACGAAACAATACAAATAATTTAAAAATAACAATCAAAACATTGTACAGTCTAGTCGGTTTTTGAACAATGGTTCAAAATGGTTTGTAACATTACTCAGTAATGACAAAAAAAAGTAAAGTAACACGAGATGAATTATAAACACAAATTAGGCACATATATAGTGGTACTTACCTGGGTTTGAACCCGAAATCATTAGTTAAGATGCACGCGTTCTAACCACTGGGCCATCTCAGCTCTCTTATATTTTATATTAAATATATTTTTTTTTGAAATAACTAGCAAGATTCCCATCGTTACTGTTTTTATATATAATAGATAGACTGTTAAAAAGTGGTAAGTAGTTAACTCTCATAGAGGTTGATGCGGTAAATTTTAACAGTTCCTTACATCAATGCGCCAGTCAACCTTGGAACTGAGTGTGTGATTTATGCCTGTAGTTACACTAGCTCACTCATCCTTCAAATCAAAACATACACCTCAATCCTATGTATCACTGCTTGGTGATAGAATAGATGAGAAAGTGGGCTAAGCAGACGAACTATCACAGAACCTCATCAAGTAAATAAAGTCTTTAGATGCGTAATATAGTTATAAATTATACATAACTTATTTAAATATTCAATAGAAGTGCAAACTTTACCTAAATACGAATAAACTTAAAAAGTATAAGTAATTATGGGTACTCGGTAGTTGCCAAGACTTTCAATAATTTTCGTCTTAACTCAAATTTGCATTTGTAGTGTTACTTTAAAACAATCTAGCAATACTATTAATTAAGAGTACGTTTCTTTAATGCCTTACTTATACAGAAACTTCTAAACATACAACCAACAAGCCTAGTGCATATGAATGCATAATATGTGTGTATTATTAAAATTATTCGAAATTTGATTTATCGATGTTCTTTTATTTTTTAAACAATTGTTTCAAATAATATGCATCTGATGTGAGAAAGAGAGAGAAGATAGTGTCAATACAATTCAACGCTAATGACGCGGCAATGATAAGTACCATAATTACTTGTATCAACATTGGTAAGCCAGCGACAATGTACACAATACAATTAGACCGTGTTCCGTAACTTACCATCAAAGCAAGATATATCGACTTTTTGGCTAATAAGCGTAGCTGAATTATTTAAAACTCGATGATTTTTAATACATTTTATAATATTATAGGCTTATAAATTCAACCAGCTTACCGATGTTTACAACCCTCAATTTTGTAGATTCATTTATAACTTATTCATGGTTACCATTATACAAAGTTTTAAGTCATTAAAATGAAATACAAAATACACATTCGGTTCAAAATTATCTTTTATATATTAATAAGATAAGATTCTATAACAATCAATTCTTAAGGGCCTAAGACATAGGAGATTAAATAAACAAAAATTGTCTGTTATAATATGAATGGACACTGATCGAAATCAAAATACATTTTATTCAAGAAGGCTTTTTCAAGCACTTTTCATTTTAGAAACTATATCAAGTGAAGCAACAACCAGTGCTAAAATGAAAAAGTGCCTACTGTTGAACATTTTATTGCACTTCAATTACACATAAGTGCACGATAAAAAGGATTTACAGCCGATATCGATAAACTATTTGTGAGGCAGGAGGGAGGCATCCGCGTAATATTCACACTGCGGCTAAACAGTCATCAAAATAAATTCTTGAGTCCACAAAGATAAGTAACACTAAATGTACCGCTGATATATTTCCTATGTTATTGGGGATAAAATATAAAGCTTATAAAACTACGGTGCTGCTATAACTATGGCAGAAGTCCAGTTTAGCGTGGTATAATTAAATGTATTTTGTAAGATGTTTCGAAATAAAACACACAATAATTTTTTTCAAATACCTAACAAAGGTATTTGAAAAAATTTATTAGGCTTAAACCAAATGTTCCATATATACGAGAAGGTTTGCGAATTAATTATAAAAAGACAATAACTCCATCTAATTTCCTTTTGTGTCATCAATATCGACGACCTCCATGGTCGAGTGTTGTGTAAACCGGTTTTCATGGGTACGCCACTCTGAGGTCCCGGGTTCGATTCCCGGCCGAGTCGATGTAGATAACCATTAGTTTCCTATGTTGTCTTGGGTCTGGGTGTTTGTGGTACCGTCGTTACTTCTGATTTCCATAACACAAGTGCTTCAGCTACTTACATTGGGATCAGAGTAATGTATGTGATGTTGTCTCATATTTATTTATATTTATTTATAATATCTAAATAAAGAAATAAAAAAATCAATGCTCAAGTATTACTTCTTAGCGGTAGAACATATGGTGATTGATATTTAGACAGGTAGCCTTGCTATTGAGCAAGGCGGGTATTGACCCGCCACCGAGTAAATACCTAGTAAAGTACCTAGATTGTTATGCTATTAATATAAATATTAATAGATTATTAGATTTTTCTTCTAATGGGTAATTATATTTGTACAAGAAAATTTCAAGAACATCATAATGTTTTGGGATATAGAAGAGATCTTTAGTTGAATAAATTCAATTTGAATTGTAATTTTTACATCATGACTTTTATAATCAATCTCATCTAACAAGGATAACAAATTATCAAAAATATATCATAGCATATTTCGTAAGTTCATATAGATCGTAGAGCGTTGTAATGATGATGATAATATTGTCCTGAGCATTTTCGGTGGGGCGGATAATCTCAAGGGAAGCTAGTCAATTACGTAAGACGTATTGTGCACGAGTGTGTGTGCGCAAACACAGAAGCAATCTCTATTATATCACTTATAATCCAAAGGGACGAACCCCAATCAATTCTTATTGATCTGACCTGTGATTTGAAGTATATCGACCAAATAGTTTGTACAATTACCTGACGTTCAACCTGCTTCAGTAGGTACTAATCATTATTTATTCCACTGCCAAATGACTCGAATTAGTATGGTTGTGTTCCAATCGGCTAGTGTAATAAAAACACATATAATATAATAGGTTGGGGAAAAAGTTTCTTCGTATTTTATATGAAAATTCAAAAAGTTTTTTTTATAGTTTATTTACATTTGACTAAAGTATGTAGGTGCCATTTTGTTCCATAACTTTTTGCCATCTTGTTGGTAGTGATATGATCCCATTGCTGTAAAAAATTTGGGGCTTCTGATCGAAAAACTGCGACAAGTGGTTTTGGCAGTCCTCTCGTGATGTTAACCTGACACTGCCTAAGGAATTCTGCAGAGACCGAAACAGATGAAAATCCGAAGGTGCAAGGTCAGGACTATACGGCGGATGCATTAATACCTCCCAGCCAAACTCTCGTAATTTTTGTTGAGTGGCTAAAGATGTGTGAGATCTAGCGTTGTCATGGTGAATAACCACACCCCTTCTGTTGATCAATTCTGGCCACTTTCTCTCAATTTCTTGCTTCAATCTCATAATTGTTTGCAATACAGTTCTGAATCGATGGTCCTGCCGGGCGGTAACAGCTCATAATGAATGATGCCCTTCCAATCCCACCATACACGCAGCATTACCTTGTTGCTAGTTAATCCGGGTTTTGCCACAGTCTGTGAAGCTTGACCGGCCTTTGACCACGATCTTTTTCGCACGTTCTTGTCGTATGTGATCCACTTTTCATCACCAGTTATCAGCTTCTTCAAAAATGGTTCGGTTTCATTACGTCGTAATAAAGAATCACAAATGAGTACACGGTTCATTAGGTTTCTTTCAGTGAGTTCATGAGGCTATATATATCGAGCTTTTTTGTGTACCCAGCTTTATTCAAATGAGTCAAAACCGTTTTGTGGTCAATTGCTAGTTCTTCAGCTACATCGTAACTACTAATATGCCGATCTTGCTCCACTTTTTCAAAAATGGCATCAATTTTGTCCGTAACAGGGCGACCAGAGCGAGATGCATCTTTGATATCAAAATTTCCGGCTTGAAAACGCTTAAACATTTTCACAATTTTTTTTCGCGGCTTGAGTTGCATTTTTACCTTTTTTATAGTAAAATTTTAAAATGTATCGAATTTCTTCTTTAGATTCACTCATTTTAACAACAACAAAAACAAATGAAAATCACACAAATTCCTAATTTGAATTTGGAAGTGCCTTCTTTAAAATTAAAACTTTTTAATGATACCAAAACCAGCCAGATACAAATGGTATAGCCAAAGAGATTTTATTACAAGTTCATACATACTATATGCGAAAAGACTTTTTCCCCAACCTAATATCATCGACGACCTCCATGGTTGAGTAGTATATTTTATGGTATAGGTTGGCGGACGAGCATATGGACCACCTGATGGTAAGTGGTCACCATTATCCATAGACAATGACGCTGTAAGAAATATTAACTATTCCTTAAATCGTCAATGCGCCACTAACCTTGGGAACTAAGATATTATGTCCTTTGTGTCTGTAGTTATACTAGCTCACTCCCTCTACAAACCGGAATACAACAATACTGAGTACTGTTGTTTGGCGGTAGAATAACTGATGAGTGGGTGGTACCTACCTAAACGGGCTTGCACAAAGCCCTACCACCAAGTTATACCTAACATATTATTACCAACACATAAAAGGCGAGCGAAGCCGTGAACAACAACTCTTATAGAATATATATTTAATTAAATTGCCTGATTTCCCAAATACAATGAGCAATAGAATATAATTGATTTTCGAAACGTATTCAATCGAAGCGTTGTAGCGTAGTGTACACCGTTTACAGTTTTTATTTAATTATAAGCGACTGTATTTTTTATAAAACAATGTATTTTGTGTAAGGGTTCATCGTTTGTTGTGTCTGTTGATAGTTCAGACGATGTTGAAGGAAAAGATCGCTGTTTCCAATTTCCCGCTATTGAGAAGCTCTATTATTTTTGTTCATTTTTATAGATTTTTTGTCTTACATATAACTTTGCGTTTACGCTCCAGATATTTAAATCATTTGTAATCTCAAAAAATATTTATACAGGCTATATATAAAATAAAATTTCAGTTTAAGACTTCCTTGAAAAACCTTGTTAGTTTATGTTTTTTTTTTTTTTTTTTTATGGCATAGGTGGCAAACGAGCAGGAGGCTCACCTGATGGAAAGTGACTACCACCGCCCATGGACACCTGCAACACCAGGGGACTTGCAGGTGCGTTGCCGGCCTTTCAAAAAGGAGTACGCTCTTTTCTTAAAGGTTCCCATGTCGTATCGGTTCGGAAAAACCGCCGGCGAAAGCTGGTTCCACAAAGTGGTTGTGCGAGGCAGAAAATGTCTGAGAAATCGCGCTGTTGTGGATTTTCGGACATCAAGGTTCAAATGTTTACAATATATTTTTTATAATCTTATTAAACTTCGTAGCAAATATTGACCATTCCTTACCTACATTGTCCATGCGCCACCGACCTTGGGTTCTAAGATATGATGTCTCTTGTGCCTGTAGTTATCGAAAATAAAATGAATTAATTTCATCCAATCAGCAAAATACCTTGTATAAACATGAAAAATTTCCAATATGCGATATTGGAAACTTACTATATATTTCCCATCAACGACAAGGTAATTAAAATACTATAGGTACATACAATAATATGCAGACGATAAGAAAGGGATTTTTGTTAATTTAGTTTTGTAAATATCTATGTAATTAAATTGGAGTATAAGAGTAACTATGCGGTATAAATTATATTTCAAGCCGAGGATAGTTAAATATTTAATATGATTTTATGAGCTGACGAATCAAAAGTGCTCGCAAACGTCTGTTCGAATAAAGGATATTTTGATTTCATTTCATCCTATTTCATCTCGGCTAACTTTGCTGCCACAATGCCTGAACTGTGTCCGACGGACGAATTAATCTTGTTAATAAACTCCCACGGTAGTAAGTAATTAAGTAACCCAACGTAGATAAGACGAAACACTTCTTCGGTGGAATTAGAATAAGATTCATTGTCAATTGTATTTCGGTATTTTTAGAAAGCGTCAAGAGATTCAAATAGGCAAACAATCTTCTAAAACAATTTGAATCTACAGATGGACTGTTAGTTTGTATTGCTTTAGATTACGAGCTCATGTGTTTGAATCCTTGCAAAATTTAAAAGTATTAAGATTTTCTTCCGAATAATCCGTATTGGTAGAATGTCGAAAACCACGGTATTCTCTCGTTTGGTCACACTAATTGTCATCCACATGAATTATGAAAATTGCACACTTAACTGGTCTTCGTGAGTAAGATAGTATCAAATAATAATGATTCGATATAATATACAAATATTTCACTTTAAGTAATATATGCACTAATGAAAGCAAGTGCTCAATATAATCTATTGAATAATGTCCTGACACAACCGTTACGAGTAATACCATTCCTTTTAATTCAGCAAAATGTACTTTTTGGGCCTTTAATAATTACAATGATAATTGTAAATAAATATAAATTAAAAAGCAGTTAATGTAAAATGGTGTAAACGACTATTACAAAAAATATATTATAATAAATATATATAATCAGACTACGCAATTCCAGACACGTTGATAACATTATTTTGATACACTTCAAAAACTGGTTACACTCGAAACTGAAATAGAAAAAAAAAAACGTTGTAAACGGATTATTTACACAAAGAACAAAAGGTACAGTGCAAAGATATCATTTGGAATTAGTGACGAATATTATTTACATTTTTTCGCTTTAGAATTTTTCGTTACGGCCCCGGCCGCTAACATTGTTTCCCTGATATGAGTCGGGGCAGGTGTCATCGCTTGTAAAGTCCCATCGGGCCCGTCCCCGTTTGTAAATTATATTTTTTGATATGAGTGATTAGTCATGTTACCGTTTTGTCACCTCGTGCGCTACAGACAATCAGTGACGATATTGTTTTAACATTCTAAAAAATAAAGTCGCTTACCCTGTGTATGCCTAGATCGTCAAAATTACACAACGAATTTTGATGTAGTTTCTTCAGAAAATAGATTGATTTAAGAGGACGGTTTACATGAATAATACATGCATAATATAACAGAGAAACATTCAATATTTAAGAGGTTTCTAAAAAGATGTCGCAAATTAAATTTGTTTTTTTTTTTCACTGACATTGTAAGCGCCGACATAGATCAAAATAATTTACAACACCTTAAAAATGTCTTTAAAAAAGTCCGCAATGTTATTTATACATATTAAGAAGAAATACTCGCTTATTTTCGAAGCGATTTAAGCAATACAGCAGTAACTCTTATTTAATTAAGTATCTTAACAGTTAAGTTTTTACAGTTCGTAAATAAAATTAATAAAAAATACGTTGAAACATAGCAGTTTTTATTGTCTAATGACAAAAAAATGTGATCGTTGTGACATACCATTGAGATATTCTGTAGTGTATTTAGTACCAGCATTGTTCACGTGCGAAGCTGGAACGAGTCGTAAGTAATTAATATGTGAAAATATACAGAGAGAATTTGGGATTTGTTAACGTTTACGGTAGTTTCATGAGTTTGACACTTTGATATGATCAAAACGATTATGCTGTCGATAAACCACACATGATTACACTCATATGTGTATCGAACATTGTTCAGAATACATCTCTATAAAGGCTAGGCTATAATAATAAAAGTTTTCACAAAGAAGAACACTTTAAATATATTTCTTTGTTTTCATTTTTTCTTTAAAAAGTTTCGAAGCATTTGATTCCTATATTATGGTAGATTAGTTTTCGCTCAACTTGTGAGACTTACTAATATTTTTGGAAGTTTTTGATAAATTAGCACGCATTGCATTATTAGTATAGGGTTTTGCTGTTTTGTTCTTAAATTGGTCACCACGCATACTATATTATACAATAGGCTAACTGACAATGCGAAAAATAAATTGTGTATTATTGTAATCAGTGTATATTATGAGTTAAAAAATGGTTATTTACTAATGAAAGTTAAAAATAATACTTAATTTATTCAAAAATCAATAAAAATGCATTTTTTCAAACGTGACACAAATCGCTCCTGTAAAAGTCACTTTCTTGTCAACCTTGCTTTTCTACTATATGTACCACAAATTAAAATAGAAGAAAGTGACGTCACCGACCTCATTGCAGCGCCATATTGTCCAAGTAGCGTTTTTGCGCTCTATTTAAATATGGAATTTTTAATATGATATTTTTCGGCAAATATGTACTAGAAATAAAAAAATCAAATTTTACTGGGTTTCTTAACCTCTACTAAATATTATAAAATGGATTTTAAAAACCAGTCAAATAGCCTATTATCACTAATACGAATGTACGACGACAGTTAATTTAACTTGATAGACGCGTCGATAACAGATTTATGATTTCAAAATGTATTTTTTAGTCTTACACCACATTCATAATTATTTTTTCCAGTGATAACATTATTTAACTCTAAGTAATATGGTCGATAGATATTAACGACCTTTTAATTTGACAGAACCTTGGGAAAATCAAGATCTTCAGTGTTAACTTAATAGCTTAATGAAGTTGTACAATGGTACAAAATATTAATGTATACAAAAGTTTTGTATTTGTGTCAGTGTTTATTTCAATTGTCAGAGAGTGACAAGCGACACTAATTACAATATAAGTTATGGCATTTAAATTACAAAGGTAACACGCATCAATAAGCTGTTTCGACGTTTCAGAAGTGAGATACGTAATCTAACAGAAATGTACTGCTGGTTTACTTACGTTCACACATAATCGGAATGCGTAGTTAGCGCCTTCAACAGAAACCAATTATACATTTCGATCGCGGTGCGATGTATAAATAAACTGAGTATTTATTGATTTCTATACAGGATGTATAAAAGTATAATTGTACTTTACTGACATACTCTGTTATTAAAATCGTGTTAAAAATTAACATGCGGATACAAGTGTTATTATGAAATTACTCGAAAAAAGAATATTTTTATTTAAAAATCGAAGCTGATTTTTTGTGTCTTTTCTTATGCAACAATATTCCCATAGGAGTTTTTAAATTAACTTGCACCTTAGTACTCACAAGTGTGCAAACGATTATTTATTTATGGCTTAAATTTTATCATTTTGTCCTTGCATCAAAAAATTACGAGATAATAATAAAGATAACTGATACATACAACAAATAACCTTAACTGGATATAAAGAAGATTCAAAATTGATTGTAATATTTTAAATTTTAAGATGTTCTTATATTTTATTTGGAACATATAAAATTTGTATGTGTGCGTATTCCATTTATGAATGCATTTCAATGTGAGAAATACAAATATCAATCGTATTATTGTCGTGATAAGTTACAATAGCGGTCATTACTAGTCGGTTTCGTCCCTTTTAAAAGTTATTATTAAGCAATTTTCTCTTTCCACAGGTAGCGGGACCAGAGATTAGATTAGATAACTAAAGATGTGCTCCGTGAAATCGCCACGACATTCTCCGTTGAGACGCGGACTGAATTTTAATACGTGAATGTCTGAAATTAAATTTTAAAAGACAATATTATGTTTGAAACTTTATAGTGGAAACAATGAATTGAATTCAGCTTAATAATTTCATATAACGAAGTATAAAGTGACACTTAACAGTGCTTGTGAAGTGACCTAGTTAAACAAAAGCAAACAAAATAAAAATGTTAGTGATGTTATAATAAAAAGGAGTGTTTTTGAGTAATTGGAAGTTATAGTAGGTATTTTTAAATGGTGATGTCGAATTAGTGAAGTGATCGAGTGTAGCAATGGGTTGCCAGCTGGGTAAGCTAGCTGCCTCTGAGCGGAGGACCAACAACCAGGTCTTGGGCGATGGACCGCCTCCAGCGACGGACCCGAGGCTGCCTCTCACGGCCAAGCAGAAGTATTCGATGCTGGCCTCGTGGAAAGGAATATCGAGAGCGATGGAGAAAACGGGCATATGCATGTTTATAAAGTAAGTCCTTATTTAACGAAAAATAATTATATTATTTAGTTAAGAGAAAAATGATTTTAAAATAGGAATACTTTCGAAAGAACACATAACTATATTTAGTGTATAAGTTTATTTGACCTTGAAGTTTTTTTGCTATTTTAGCTCCACAATTGTATAATATTGAACGAACAATTTACATTATTCTAATTCATATTTAGCATATTGCGAGAGATTTCTCTAAAGAATATATTTTGTATAGGACATGTGTGACTAATATTAGACACAGCAAATCTGTCTACGATGTGTTGGAGTTCAACGACAAAGGATTAAAATGTGGATTTTTTTTAAATATTTGAGTTATTTACAGGTTTAGTTATGTACTTTTGTTTATATGTACAAAATACTGAACATCACTTGAACACGCCATTGTGTCTTATGAATGAGGAATCCTTCAAAATTGGAGAATTCAAATAGACCAAGCGAGATGGCAACAAAAAAAAATTGAAAAAAGAAAAATATTTTGGTATATTGTGTATACATATACATTTATTAAAAATCTGTTATATACAGACACCCCATTTTATAATATATATAGATATATACGTGTTACCTAGTGACTAATCGAGAATAATAAAAAGCAAAAAAGGCATCGTGGTGCCTATGATTAGCGGTACACAAACAGAAATGTTTAATTCTGCATTAAACCGTTCCAGTTCACAAGCAAAGATAGTACATTTTTATTGGTATAAAAAATAAAAATATGATGTACCTGAACTCAACATAGATTCCTAGAGTGTTCTTAATAAAAGTTCTCGTCAATTATAGAACACTATTAGTTTTAAAGTGATCAATTTCCTGAACAAAGTCAGTGAATGCCCTGAATAATAAATAAGTTTTCCGAAATTGAGAAACGTGACGTTCCCTTTATTCGTCTTGCTATAAGATCAAGAGTATTGAGCAAGGGAATCTGATCACAATAGTGAAATGCATGTGATTTATTAATAAATATATGTCCCATTGGTCGAAATGCGGCCGTATTTAGTATTAAATTGGAGAAAAAAAACCTTTCTTTCCTTTCTAATTATTTTAGGTCAACTAACAATTAAAATGAAATCGGTTGACAACCCGAAGAGAAAAAGGTACTGACCTGTTTTGTTTTCTGCCTATTTATATATGGACTAACGACCCACCTCAGTTTCAAACGGATGTAATTTATTATTAAAGAAAACAATATAATATAAACATTTTGCACCCTCAGTAATAATGTATCATTATTCATTCTACTAATGAAAAGCAATCAAACATTGGATTTTACTAATTGTATGAACAATGTATTTTGATAAAAAATATTTAGAATTTACTTGAAAGATAGTCTATTTTTATATCGCGATATATTTGATATTTATTTGATAATTATAAAGAGATTTTTGCGAAACGAAGAAGATAGATGAAGTCGCGAATGAATTATTATTCATTCAAGGCTTGTTGTGATTAATGTCACAACAGCTAATCTTTAAGAACTACTCTTAGTGCAGGATTTCTTAAAAGAATGAAACAATTCATGGAATAAAGATTAAAAAATATTGATTTCACAACGAAGAATATACACACGACAATGCTACCAAATTAAGAAAATCCTCTAATCAGCTCGGAACGCTTATTAAACTAGGTTCAATTTAACATACGATATATATTCATAATCCTAATAAATATTAAAAGTTACATCACTACTTACCACTGCAAACAGCATACCATTTCTATAATAATATCTTTAATTTATGAATACTTAATTATGTAGATATATATTCCCACACTAGTTTTACCGGCTTTTCGTGGGGGCTCCGGTGTTCGAGGTCTCCGGTTCGAGGCAAAATCATCAGGATGATAGGTTGTATATCTACGACGTTTACGCAACAAACAAACTCACTCACCTTTTTATTAATAATATTGGGAAGAATTAAGCAGAAGCTACTAATTTTACACGAAGATTTGAAAAGATTTTTGAAGTTGCTGTATATGTATAATCGTGAAAATATCATAGAGTTTTAGTAGAAATGCTGTAATACGGACTTGATGAATGTATGCACGCGAGGTTAAGACGCTGCGTCGGTGTGAGATATTAAGGGCACGTGTTGTGTTCATGTGTGTGTGCCATACACAACATGAATTCAGTTTAATGGGATGAAACATGAAATGAACGGTTTTAATGAAATTTACACTCTGTTTATCTTCCATTGCTTGTATAAAACCGCTTCTATTTTTTAGAAGAAGTTTTGGAGATTCCATCAAGCCGCTCGACTTCAAATTTCCTTTCAATTATAACTAAGTTACAAAATCATAAATGAAAATGAAATACGTTAAAATTCAGCTTAATTTTATTATATATTCGTGAAAATGTAACATAACAGTCGATAGAGCTATCGACTGTGGTGTTACTCAAATTTATGGCAGACGATAGCAGCCATATTGACATAAATATTTGTTTTTTTTTTCTTTTAATTACTGAAGTCAACTAACGAAGGAGGTTCTCAATTCAATTGTATATTTCATACTTGTTACCTTAGAACTGCGTCATATGTGAACCGCTTGGAAATATATATTTTTTTTATTTGGGTGGTTATAGTTACCGGGTCCATTTAAATCTGAAGATGGAGCTCCACCAATAAGTGTGAAAATAAAGGTTGATAATTTATTTTCTCATATTATTAAATTTAAATTTTTGTCGAGTTATGTATGTTATAATATAATCTTACAATAATAAATTATAAAATAATGTTTGGAAACTCTAGATATCTGTAAGAGCGAGCTATTAACAGCACGCAAAGAGCACATGTGATCCTGACGTGTTTGTTATACCGGGAACGCGATTCGGAGCGAGATAGTTGAAATAATAAATATTTTGAATAATGCTAAGAAAATGTTCCATTTAAATCTGCTTACAAATTTTCAGATGCAAATAGTTTTGTAAACTGATTTGTGTCTGTATACATTTGTGCTATTTTAAAAAAAAAGATGTTCTTAAAAATCGATTTTAAAAATCGAACATTAATTTGTAATATTTTAACGTATAGACGCATGGAATCTTTTTCTGCGTTTGAAACGCAACGCAAAATAATGGATAGACTCAACAATTTGCAAACAAAAATAGAATTTACTAACATTGCAATAATATTCAATTTAGAACAAATGTAAAATTATGTTAGGTTTGGATTTCAATAAATGAAATTATAAATATCGTTCATATTAAAATATAATATATTTGTTTGTTTGGTTTTATTTTTATCTCAAATTTTAAGTATTTGACATAAAAATAAAACCAAACCTTTTATTTAAATATTTAATTCAATCTATTCCAAGTTTCAAAAATGTAATAAGTATTGTAATCAGATTTCAATAAAAGAAGATCTAAACTTTTTTATATATGATATATTTACTGTACAAGCAAATGTACCACTTGAAAAGTGGTCACACCACCCCCAGATCACGCCAATGTCTCCTTCAGACTTCATATTCTATCTTTAGCCAGAACTGGTGGTACATGTAATTTAATACTGATTACAACAACAGCCTGTAAATTCCCACTACTGGGCTAAAGGCCTCCTCTCCCTTTTGAGGAAAAGGCTTGGAACATATTCCACCACGCTGTTCCAATGCGGGTTGGTGGAATACACATGTGGCAGAATTTCTATGAAATTTGTCACATGCAGGTTTCCTCAAGATGTTTTCCTTCACCGCTGAACACGAGATGAATTATAAAGACAAATTAAGCACATGAATCAGCGGTGCTTGCCTGGGTTTGCCGCAATCATCGGTTAAGATGCACGCGTTCTAACCACTGGGCCATCTCGACTATTTATACATACTATACTCTTTATATACACTAATACTGATTATTTATTATTACAAGTACTCAGAACAACCTATTGAATCTTACTTTGTACTTCTAATTCTTAACAGATTAACCATCAGCTCAAAAAACATCTTTTCAACACAAACTTCCTAAATAGTCCAGATTAAGTTGCCAATTCAAATTTCCTAACCATTGTTCGTTGAACTTGGCTAACTTAAATGATTTTTCCCTCTTTTCTGTTGTTAATATCGACGTAAACTTCACAAGCGGAGTTTGAGCTCATGCCGCCTACGAAGATTCCTTCGCAAAACTTATTTAGATTATAGGGGCGCGAGGAAATATCAAGTAAAATCTCTAAGACCCGTATTATAAATATATTGTTCCCTATTTTATTTGAAGATATGCAGTATTTTAGTTAATACATATAAGCGTGGGTGAATCCAGTGGCTGAGTTAGTCTAAACTTAAGCAGTCTCCGCCCAAACAGAACAAAAAATAGTGCAATTAATAAAATGATGTAAAAAGTAAACGGTATAGTAACAGCCTGTAAATTTCTCACTGCTGGGATAAGGCCTCCTCTTCCATTGAGGAGAGGGTTTAGAACATATTCCAACACGCTGTTCCAATGCGGGTTGGTGGAATGCACCCGTGGTAGAATTTCGATGAAATTAGACACATGCAGGTTTCCTCACGATGTTTTCCTTCACCGCCGAGCACGAGAAGAATTATAAACACAAATTAAGCACATATATATTATAGTGGTGCTTGCCTGGGTTTGAACCCGCAATCATGTGTTAAGATGCACGCGTTCTAACCACTGGGCCATCTCAGCTCATAAACAACAACAACAACAACAGCCTGTAAATTCCCACTGCTGGGCTAAAGGCCTCCTCTCCCTTTGAGGAGAAGGTTTGGAACATATTCCACCACGCTGTTCCAATGCGGGTTGGTGGAATACACATGTGGCAGAATTTCTATGAAATTTGTCACATGCAGGTTTCCTCACGATGTTTTCCTTCACCGCAGAGCACGAGATGAATTATAAAGACAAATTAAGCACATGAAACAGCGGTGCTTGCCTGGGTTTGAACCCGCAATCATCGGTTAAGATGCACGCATTCTAACCACTGGGCCATCTCGACTCTCGACAGCTCATAAAATGATGTATAATTTATTAATCGAAATTATTTTGATCGTTATATGCCAGATTCTCAAGAACGTGATTGAACAAAGGTTGGTCAGATTATAGAATTTTATTCTTTTCCATATACAGTGCTTTTCAATATTGGAAGATTTGTACTAGTAAGTGCTAAACATATTAAGTATTTCAAAAGTTTAAACAAAGTTTCAACACTTCTCAACTGTGTGTGCTATATAGAACTGTGCACACAGAGTACCTAATGCTACAGAAAATATAAAAAAAGAAGAATGACACGGTAATGCTACAATAACATGTCAAACGGTACGCGTAGTAAAATTAATAAAGTTCGTGAATATATAACTTTATCATAAAATTTGAGTACTATGTGTTTTTTTGTTATTTAAATATATGGATTTATTTGTAACAATCAATAATCTCTCATCTCATAAGTCCATTTAAATAGCTTTTTTCATTTGAGTTAATATAATATGTACACATGAGTCATTGTAGTGATTTTGTGTTTATAATTCATTTTGTGCTCAATTTCGACGGAAAACATCGTGGACGAGTGTCCGAGGAAAATTTCGTTCCCTACCAAAAGTTTCGTGTTCTTGTCCTAAAAAGATTTCCATTTATTTATTTCATTATATCGCCAACAATAAATCTACTTAAACATTTTTACCGCATAAAAATTTAATGCGTTATATACTTACATATATCCCGCTGAGTTTCTTTCGCCGGTTTTTCTCAGGTCCGATGTGTTAAAGTCCGAACGGGTAGTAGATTGTTGACCATCAATAAGAAAGTATAACACTTCTATATTGAATAAAGATTTTTGACTTTTCATTTAACTACCAATTGAATGTGTTTCGCTTACATGACTAAATAAGAATTCCTTGATTTGTTTCGGGTTCAAAAAGTAAAGTTAGTTTAAGTAATAAAAGCAAATATTTAAGAGATAGAGTAAAATATAAACAGGAGAAAGGTCGCCTGATAGGGTTACATTACACTTTTCCTAACGTTTTTAACTACATCTACACAAGTATATCTATACAAGTAGATGCATGTAACTAACATAGAATGCATGTTACACTATGGAATATACATATGTATAGCTGCGTATATGAACGGGATAATTTCAATACACCTCCTTCCGTAATGCAGGTTTCCAGGTCACTTGTTCTCGTTCGTTATTATCAAATTATATAGTGGCCTCGTAAAATTTCCTTGTTTATACAAGGGTACACTTCAAATTTAATTAAGGAATTATGTTTTAAAAGTATGAAGAGCTATTAAAAGTGTATGAAATATTTTTTGATTCAATGTATGAGTATTTTTGCATTATTTTACGAGACCAAATGTATAATTACTTTACTACTTTTATCCATTCTGTGATTAAAATTATTAGTAAAAAGATCACTTGTAAGGCTTTATGCAAGCCTATATGGATAGGTTCTACCCAATGAAAATTAAATCTATTGCCAATAGCAAAACTTTGTATAGTTGTGTTTCGGTTTTAAGGATGAGTGAATCAGTGTAACTACAGGGCAAGTAAGATAGCATCTAAGTTCACAAGGTCGGTGGTGCATTAGCGATGTAAGGGCTCATTAATATTTCTTATAGTGCCATTATCTGTGGGTAGCGGTGGCCCCTTAGGAGACTCATTTGTAAGTGTGAAATAAAATAATCGATATATACTAATTTCGGACGGATGGTTCAATATTACATTATATTGTAAAATACCAGTTTTGTCAATAGTCTAAATTACGAACGAAACTACGAAGCGCTCATATAAAATTAATATTAAACCTCTTTTGAAAGGTACTCCATCTTCTGGTAAACATTATAAATATAGCTGTATAGTATTTAAGACCGGAATTAAAATAAAAAAACTAAACATTTCTTTTATTAATATAAATTAGCTGCGATTATCTTGTTTAATTCGAATTAAAACAATCGTTGAAATACTATCGTAAATATTGAGCTGATTCGGATAAATCTTGCATTAATTTGCTTTGCAGCAAGCTACGATATCTTATAAAAACTCCCATTTAGTTATTTACTAGATTCGTTAATTCTCACAGGATATATAAATTGAATTGGGTATAATCAACATTGTTAATTAAAAAGAGATACTACATCCCGAATCAAAGGAAGCTTTATTATTTGTAAATTAAAGATTCAAAAACATTTGTACGAAACTACATGTACGAAAAAAACTATACCTATATTGTTTTTGTTCAGATTATAAAACAATAGAACGTTAAAGTGAATTCCAAGAAGTAACTAATAATTTGTTAATACGTCACAGATTTTCTTTTTATTATATAGCTTGGCGAACGACCTCCATGGACAAACGAGCTGTAAGAAATATTAACCATTCCTTACATCGCCAAAGCGCCACCAATCTTGGGTAATAAGATGATTTGTCCCTTTTGTCTGTAATTATAATTACGGCTTAATTATGGATTACTCACCTTTCAAACTGGAACACAACAATATTGAGTGCTGCTGCTGTTTGATGGTAAAATATCAGATGACTCTCTGGTGACAGCCAGCTTGCACAGAGTCTTAGAATCAAGTAAATTAATGATGAAAGTGACACTTAGGACGTTTTAACAAAGAGATGCTTCGTTCCGCACTATCGGGAAATCATAAATCACTATAATGCTTCACGTTCTCCAATCGTCCTTTGTTTTAATCTAATATTTTAAAATTCATATTAAATATGATATTCAGATGTTTTTTTTTTAAATTTATTTTTGAATTACGAATAAATCGTTACTTTATTTTATTTTTTAATTTCGTGGTTACATTTATTCATTTATTAGAAGTCAAACGAAATTATTTTAATTAATATAATAATTAATTTTATTTTAGATAAGTAATAATTATCTAATAAAGTATAATAATCGAATTTATAAAAAGGTTTAATTTTAATCCCAATCATAAAAGAATTTAATTATCTGTGCAGACAATAATAGATTAAAACATTAATTATGCCGTACCATACAGCGAAATAACGCTTGAATGAACGAATGTTATAATCGAATCATTCATCTGTTCTAGGATCAATACATTCAGACACGCCACACACAGAATAGCTATTATGATTGGAATATGAGATTATTGAGAGGTGAGATAGCTCAGTAGATAGCATGTATTTGAAATTCAGATTAATGGTTATAGTTCATCTTTCATTCATCAGATCATTTACCGAACACTCAAGCCCTTATTATAATAAATAATAAATAAGGTTTTATATGTATTTTTATTTTAATGACATAAGTATGCTTTCGGACAATTGAGCCAGTACATAGTCCAAACACATTGGCGTTGTAAAAAATAATATTTCTTACATCACACCAATGGGTCAAGTATCAAGTATTGTTATTTGGCGATAGAGTTTTTGATAAGTGGGTGGTACCACCAAGTATTTTTAAATATAACTCATTCATTCCATTCCTTCGCCAATGTACTGCCAACCTTGGTAAAAAAGCTAGATCCCTTGTGCCTCTGGATACACGTTAGTTATTTAGTACCTTAATTATAATTAATGAATTATTATTAATTCGAAAGAACTGAGATGGCCCAATGGTTAGAACGCGTGCATCTTAACCGATGATTTCGGGTTCAAGCCCAGGCAAGCAACACTATATATATGTGCTTAATTTGTGTTTATAATTCATCTCGTGCTCGGCGATGAAGACATGCGTCTTGTTTCATCGAAATTCTGCCACATATGCATTCCACCAACCCGCATTGGAACAGCGTGGTGGAATATGTTTCAAACCTTCTCCTCAATGGAAGAGGAGGCCTTAGCCCAGCAGTGGGTAATTTATAGGCTGTTACTTTACTTTACTATTAATTCGAAGTTCTTTACTCGTATTAATACCCCCTGTGGAATAAAAGTTTAATATCAAAGGACAAGATATAAAATACGTTGCATCACCCAAACCGGAAATTATTAGATCCACAAAGGTGCATAGAACTTAAATGCAACTACGATTTTATGCTGTAGGATATTTTTACGTACAATTATATATACTTATTATACGTATTTTACATTACTTGGTGTTAGGGCTCTCTGGGTTGGGCTGGTTTGGACTTTTTTTATGGTATAGGTTGGCGGACGAGCTAATGGGCCATGGTAAGTGGTCATCATCAGCCATAGACAATGACGCTGTAAGAAATATTAACTATTCCTTACATCGTCAATGTGCCACCAACCTTGGGAACTAAGATGTTATGTCCCTTGTGCCTGTAGTTACACTGGCTCACTCACCCTTCAAACTGGAATACAACAATACTGAGTACTGTTATTTGGCGGTAGAATATCTGATGAGTGGGTGGTACCTACCCAGACGGGCTTGCACAAAGCCCTACCACCAAGTAAGGACTCTGGTACAAACAACATAATTGGAATTGTTAAGTTCCAGTTTGAAGGGCAAGTGAGTGATATTCATTTATATTTTAATAGACAGATCAAATTTAAGAAAAAAGTTGCGAGATAACCTTACAACATTATCCTGCAAAAAACTACTTATTATTATAATAAACCGATATGGTCCGGTAATGTCTAATGTCATGTCTTAATCAATGATTGCGGGTTCAACACTTGGCAAGCAATATTGAATTTCAATGAAATTCTGACACAAGTGTATCCATTAGCGCAGTGTGGAATAAAGTTCGAACCTCCTCCGCGTTAAAGAGAAAGGAGGTTTTAGCCCACACAAGTTTTTTTAAGTGCATTCCCTGCCGAACACGAAATGATCTATGAATATTCTATCTACTAGAACGTAATACATAAACATTGCCTCGATTCCACGTGGTCGAGATTTATACAGTAACTACTTTTAGTTCACATTTGTATATATTTAAGCATTTAATGTTATTAATTCTTATGTTAATAATAAAATAAGAGTATACACAAAGTAACATATATTTTTATACCAACACACCAGGTTTTCTTTTTAAAGAATTTTTATTTTGTATATAAACCGACGTGAAGTTCAGAAAACAAAAATAGATTGCTTCGACTGTAAAAACATTCGAGGAATTTTCGAGCGCTTACACTGAAAATAATTTATTTTTAAAAATAGAAGCCCATTTTATCTTTATAAAAATTAAAATCGTTCTTTTTAATAAAATAAAAACTTTAAGTGCAAAATAAGAGTAATAAAATAATTTAATTAATACATCCTTCCTGGGGCACGGTATTCGATTATTTAATTGAACCCACTGTTATTTTTTATTGAGATTTAATTTGTTTTTTTTTTTAAATTATAAGCTAAGCACAGTTCTAATACCTTGTATGAATGATAAAAAAGCGAAGACTTATTATTTATTGATTTCCAAGCGTATACATTTATTTGTACAATATCGACAATTACTCTGTAATTAAAATTATGGAAAGACGAATTCAAAGACTATTCTTTAGAAATCGGTGGCATTACATTTAATTCAACGACGATTTAAAAGTGCTTTTTGAGTCCGATTTCCGATTTAAAGAACCAGCGCGCCGGACACGCTGGAGAGATACTCTTAAAATATCTCATAAAATAGCTCCTCAACACTGTAAAATGTTGAAATGGGTATTGCATTTGAGTTACCATACTCACATTTTAAGTTGATTTCATAATTTAAAAAAACATAATTTAAGTACCACATAGTTTGTGTTTGCAGGTAGTCTTTTAGATTGTGTAACAATAGTATAGGATGACCACCTACATTGCAGGTGTTAGGGGCGCCGACCAGGGCGCCAAATTTGAGAGGTGCCGAGATTTGTAGTCTTCTGCCTTTCATCCCACTTAAATTCCTAAGAATATGCATTGAGCCGATCATCTACTCGTTGCAATTATGGAGGCTACATACAAAAGAAAAATCGTCCCATGTTTTCTAAGGGCTGTCTTGTACCTTCCCATTATCAAAAAATCAAAATCAAAATAATCTTTATTCAAGTGGGCTTTTACAAGCAATTTTGAATCGTCAATTAACAATTAAGTGAAGCTACCACCGGTTCGGAAAGTAGATTCTACCGAGAAGAACCGGCAAGAAACTCTGCAATTACTCTTTTTCAACATTTAAAATTAACATATCCTGCGTGGAAATCAACAGGTATTAATTCCACGCTTTTTTATCATGTACAAAATCTTGTATCGAGTATTACGCCTTTTTTACCAATGTATTTTTTTTTATAAACGATTTGAATTTACGAAGTTTCCTTCCTACTCTTGTCATATAAAAAGGTGACTAGATAGTTAAGGCCGGTCCTGACCACCTAACTCTATCGAAGATTGATCAAACACGTGTTCTCTAAAACACGCGTTAAAACATTCCCAAATCTTTTAAACATAACAATTTAAACAATCAAAATTATTTGCATTGTATCGTAGGACGAGTACTAATGAATAATACTTGAATTATAAAGTGCAGATTTCATAGATTCCAGAGTAAAACTTGAACGATCGATGTAATGTAAAACTCCCTACCGAGTACATGTAATAGTCTTGCTAGCGGCCGATACGGAAGCGTCCGCCGTCTGCCAATTTCCTCTCTGATTACGTTCACATATTCCAAGCGATCTCATAAAGTATCCATCATTATAAGCATACCATATCGTATGACAATCTAAGCACTATTAATTTTAACATTATAAACAAACGATGTAATAATGATGCAAAATATATTACAGAATTTGTTTATTTTCGACATCACATTAGAAACTTCTAAAATTATCGGTGTTTCTTTATTACACTATTCATATATTATATACAAAATCCTTTCTCTCGAATCACTCTATCTATTAAAAAAAACGAATCAAAATCCGTTGTGTTACTTTAAAGATATAGGCATACATACGGACAGACAGCGGTAAGCGACTTTGTTTTATACTATGTAATGATTAACGAAATTTGTAATTATAGGCGTTCATATCAAGATACCTAATCTGACATCGATTTATTAGTATCTTACTCTCAAGTCTGGACTTAATCTCCAGCACCTATACTCCTTTATATTTTATTCCTCTCTAGAGTATGTAATATTACCAATGCTGTCTCTCTCTGATTCATGCATTCAATGTATGATTCCGTTGCATCACGTTAATTCCATGTACAAGTCGTCACGTCTTTGGTTAAAATAACCCCTCAAGATATTCTGCAAGTCAATGCAGGTTTTATTTGCGACCGGCAGTGAAGTCTTTCGACATAGCAATTAAAATCCGAGCCGGTTTTGTTTTTCCGACCCAGTTGCTGTGACCACCCAGTGCCTTTATTAGAGTAGTCTGTAGAGTGACAAGTCTTTCGGAAAACTGGGGACTGAACATGTAAGTTTTTACAAATTTGGGAACAAAGCTCTTTCACATGACTTATATTATATACTTATTAGAGTGAACTGATAGAAATCAACACATAAGGAAAAAAATGACCTTCCTCTCTCTTTCTGTCTATTTCTATCTCTTTCTATTTTTATATACATATATAATATATTTGAACTTATTTTTTAACGTTTTAATACACTTACAAACTACTATGTTTTACATTATGTCTATTATGTTATACATAATATACATATAGTGAAATGAACTTCATTCGGACCGCGTGTCCCAAGACGCCTCTCGTTATCATGACCTTTTGTTTTTGATTGTGATAATTTTTATGGTCAATATTTACTTTAGTAATTTATTATTCAATCAGAGGCGAGATAGCCCAGCGGTTAGAACGCGTGCATCTTAACCGGTGATTATGGGTTCAAACTCAGTCAAGCACCACTGAATATTCACGTGCTTAATTTGTGTTTATAATTCATCTCGTTCTCGGCGGTGAAAGAAAACATCGTGAGGAAACCTGCATGTGTCAAATTTCATCGAAATTCTGCCACATGTGTATTCCACCAACCCGCATTGGAACATCGTAGTGGAATATGTTCCGAACCCTCTCCTTAATGGAAGAGGAGGCCTTAGCCCAGCAGTGGGAAATTTACAGGCTGTTACTTTACTTTTTTTTCTACTTTTATTCAATCAAGTAGTACGGCAACTTACAACTACAGCCAAAGGCCATGGAGCTACTACGTGTTCGAATTTCAGATGGTAAAACTAGTTCAATATCTGTTTGAAATCCTAGAAATAGCCCGGAAGTCGATGTTGTTACGCTTCTATCAAGTAAAGCTTGATTTTGCATCTGTCCTTCCGGTCGGGTCGAATCTATCCTGTTAGGCTAGGAGAGGGAATAAAATGTTTACCTGTGTCTATGGGAATAATTGAACACTATAAACTTGTATATATGACTGTTCTCCTCTAAGAATTAAAGGTGTAGCTGTGTGTGGTTAATATATACATATATAAATTTATGAAATACATGTTTTGTTACCATAAAGCTGGTGATATTCTTGCATATTAAATTCTTGAACCTAATATTCCTTACCATGCCTTACGAACCTTTTGGTGATAAACGATGGATTCAGTTTTACTGTTTCTATTATAACAAAATTTCATAAAATACTAAATTCAAATATATGATCGATGTATTTTATACAATTCATTTTGAACAAAATGTTTAGAACTTCACACTGCTCCAATACACCTATCAAGTTTTATTCAGCACTGCTTATTGGCCGTATAACAACCAATAAACTTTAACGCCGTAAAATATATCAACCAATATCTACATCACCAATGCGCCACCAACCATGACATCCAACTCCGATGTTATGTCCCTTTTGTCTGTAACTTTAGCTCATTCAACTTTCGAACCGAAACACAACAATCTAAATATTTGTAGGTTTGGTAGTAATATCAGTGACGATTCGCATACAGGTTTAAACAGCATCAAGTAAAGCCAAAATTTATACAAACAAATCTAATCTTGACATTTTTTACTCAACTTAATCTATTATTATGTTACTTAACATTAGGAGACCGTTTGAAGAACCGTAGACTTTTTGCAAACACAGAAATTGCCAAGTTTACCAGTGGAAGTAGCTTTTTATATCTACTACTATAAATACCTACGGTAAATTTTTCCAGTGAAAATGTCCAGTACTATCTACCGTATCGTTTATTATGTTTAATTAGTATATTTTAGTATGCAAAAAATATTTATTTTATTCATATTTTAACGATTTATATCAAGCATATCTACATAAAAATACTCACAAAATTAGTATATTATATCTCCATAAAAATACTCATAAAATTAAATATATAATAATTTCTAAAGTTATTAATTTCGGGATATTTACCATGTTTTTTCTTTTAATTGGGTGCAGTCTCGTGAACAAGACATTCGTAGATAATGTCGAAGTATCGAGCTCTACCGAATAAAAATAAAAAACATGGTAAATATCCCGAAATTAATAACTTTAGTAATAAAAATAACCATGTTAATTTAAAGTCTTATACATAATAATTAGTAAAAATTAAAAGACAGATATTTGATTAATTTAATTTTCTATCCCCAAAATGCTATTCTTTAATGTGGTAACCGTACTTTTAAAACAGATCGCAATAAAGCTCTGAACAGCGTATTATGCCTTCAATATGGCTAAAGTAATGTTTCCAACTGCATTGTTTCTTTATTTATTTATCACTAACTAGCAACCCGCCCCGGCTTCGCACAGGTGCAATCAAAATCAAAATCAAAATATACTTTATTCAAGTGGGCTTTTACAAGCACTTTTGAATCTTCATTTAACAATTAAGTGAAGCTACCACCGGTTCGGAAAGTAGATTCTACCTATTCTATTGATGATATGACATCACAGTAGAAACATCTAAAATGATCAGTGTTTCTTTACTAAATTGTCCATGTATTATATATAAAAACCTGCTTCTTGAATCACTTTACCTTTTAAAGAAACCGAATCAAAATCCGTTGTGTAGTTTTAAAAATTTAGCATACATAGGGATATAGAGACGGGGAAAGCGACTTTGTTTTATACTATATAGTGAAGAATATTCAATTACATTTGTACCTAATAGTATTAAGATGATGGATTTGTTTATTAGTAATAGATAAAGTCGGAAACTACGAAACCGAATACATAAGTATTTCATCATTAGATGATAGGTTATCTAGAATCATTGTTTTATTTCAGTATTGATAAGATTTATTGAGCAAGTGTACCACACGGCCAAAGGATCACCTAGTTTAAACAAATAATAAGATCCTATGTTTCTAAATTCGTTTAGGGATTAATAAGTTTATATTTAGCATATTTAAGACACTTTTAACTTTACTGTCTCATAAATTTAAATCATTTGTAAAAAATACATTGTTAAAGAAGGCATATTATTCAATTCAAGATACTTTTGATTTTGCTTTCATGAATACCTTATAATTGATATATCTAAGGGAAAAGTTAGTTCTTTAATATTTTACAAAAAAATTAAAGTATCGTAAGTGTAATATAATAGGAGAAGGCTATGTCCAGCAGTGAATAAAAGCTGATGATGATAATAATGAAGTATAATATAAATACAAACTAAACATAAAACAATGTACAAACATTAGTTTTGAAAATACATGTGTATGTATTGAGTATCTCGGGGGATATTCTGAAACGAATTCAATTTAAAATCGGTCTTTGCTTTAAGTAGAATTGACAAGATAGATTTGTAAAACGACTATTCTTATTTTCCTTCGATATTTCTTGTATTTTTGAAGTCGATCTTCTTTTGGTTATCATTGTTATTCAAAGTAAAATGATTCTACATGTAAATTTTATTTTCTGCTATGTGTTTTGGTTGGATCTTTATAATAAACCTTGATTTTATAATAGTTGAAACTTGTATGTAGTAAATGTGAATTGACTGCTACATATGTTTTTCTATGCAAACATACTTTTATTTAAAACGACCTTGGAACGATCGTCCCAATCCCAAGATAGGTTATCATCAGAAATCAAGATTATACTGGTTCCTGGTACTAATAGTGTCTTAAACTTCAAGTCTTTTACACTTTTACGAACATACATCACAATATCAAAAATACATTCAGTAGGGACAGTCAATATTTTACATTTGAATATTGAAGATACTTTGAGCCGTAAGATTTATTTGTATTTTCCGCTCGTTTTATAACAGTATATTTACAGACTGTTATTAAAGTAGTTAGGTAGTTAGTTTTGTGTGTATTCAGTATCCAATATTTTAAGTATTCATTATAAAGTAACAATTAAAACTAAAATAACAACAAATAAAAACTAAGACTTAACTTAGGCTTTTAAGCCTGATCTTATAGATTTAGTGTAAAGTTCGTTTTGTTTTTCGTAAACAGTTTGATGAGTAAAGTAAAGTATAAGTTACAGTCCGTACATTTCCCACTGCTGAGATAAGGCCTCCTCTTCCATTAAGGAGAGGGTTTGGAATATATTCCACCACGCTGTGAGGGTTGGTGGAATGCACATGTGGCAGAATTTCGATGAAATTAGACATATGCAGGTTTCCTCACGATGTTTTCCTTCACCGCCGAGCACGAGATGAATTATAAACACAAATTAAGCACATATATATAGTGGTGCTTGCCTGGGTTTGAACCCGCAATCATCGGTTAAGATGCAAGCTATCTAACCACTGGGCCATCTCAGCTCAGTTTGATGAGATATATACATAATGAGAATCCAATTAAATATTAAGAATAAATGCAATAATTACTCTGTCCGTCTATCCGTTTGTATGCCTGTTACTCTATCAAGAACAAACGAATTTGATGAAATTTGGTGAGAAGCTTGAATCCCAATAACCGCTAAGACGCAAGTGTAGCCGCGGTCTGCAACTAGTTAGGGATAAAGCTGCCTTGACGATATATAAGTTTCTCGTATCTACTCATTATTTAATATCCACAAACATGAATAAAATCACACACAAACAAATACACAGTCACACACGCCCACAAACACGCACACACACAATCATAAACACACACGACAAAATAAAGGATACATATTCTTGCAAACTTTGTAGTCACTCATTATAAGACTTTATTTAATATTTGTATATGTTTAACAGTTGTCTGTCTTATAATTCCTTGACGTCCCAGTTACCATCACAAGGAGGGTGTACTGCTGATTCTTAGTCGGTTCTGGCATTCGGCCAGGTGTTCCATATTCCGTTTACAGTAGGAGGGATGCATAAATGCATTTCCCTTGCAACTGAATTTTAAGACACCGCCACACAAGCGATTAAGCTAAAATTTTACTCTCACTTTTAGGGCAAGTAAGAGCTCGAATACTGAATATTATAACCTAAAATATATATTTTAAAGAGGTTGTTTGTACTGTTAAGTTATTTTAGAAAGAACTTCTGAACTTTATGTTTTTTTTTTGTATTAAGGCTACTTTCAATAAAAGCGACTTTAACTTAGCATTTTTCGCTAGATTCGTGGTTATAGCCCGACCGCGGACGTCGTCGTTTCTGAAAGCATAAACCACGAAACTTTGGAGTCCATTAAAAATTTTAATTCTACGGAAAAATCCTCAACTCTTTTATGAAACACAAGAAATATTTTTATTAAAATAAATTCAAAACAATGAATTAAGCGAATTATTCGTTCACCGTGGTCACTGTTTCTATTATTATGTTATTATGTTAATTTTCTTGCGTTCTGTGTTCCTAACTTACCATATCCGCCTTTTTTCTCGTTAGAAAAACGCATCACACATTTCTCCTACATGAAGGAATATGTGGGATTCGTCGGTGCCCAGGACGCCGGCGACCCCATCACACCGGGCTACCCACTAAAAAACCAGCGGTACCCACTCTGTCTTTCCAGCGGGCGCTACAGGATCACTTTCGCAAGAAACTGCGAAACACTGCTGACTCCATATCTAAACTAACTTTATATCAGATTTACCATTAAATTGATAATGAGATTTAGGGAATTTACTGCACTTATAATTATAAGCACTTTTGAATCGTCATTTAACAAACTATATTAAATAGAGCTACCACCCATTTCGGTGGTAACTCTACTTAATATAGTTTGTTTAATTAGTCAAGTACCGAGAACAATCGGTGTGAATACCAGTAGTTACTTGTAAATAATATATTCTATCTAAAAGTCAATAATTATGTGTTAATTGATAACGGCTCTTTTGCAGTTGAGTAGTCTCCGTTAAGACTGACCACCATAGCTTAACGTCATCATGGCATAACCATACAATGTAACATTAATCGAGTTACAAAGAATTCTGAATAATTATATTGTGACCTTCATGCAAATAATAACATCGTTGAAGTTCGTGTAATGTTATATACATTACAGAAATGCGTCTTGTTACGACAAATAAATTCCTTTCTCCGGCGAAAAGTCACCAGCTCGAAAGGAAATGTCTGGAGAGCGAAGTATTACCGAGTATTCGATTCAATCCCTAACATTCTTTTCTACCACACAGCAGGATTCTTAACAAATAAGAATAAATTCCTTACATTCCAAGCAAATTCAATAGGGATGTTTTATAAGCCAGCATTTTCTTTGGTAATTCTCAGAATAAATTGCTCGAGTCGATTCCATTGTCTGGTTATGATAAAGCTCTTGTGAATAGCTCGTAAACAAACAGACCAATTTGGTTTCTATTTCACTGACTGAATTTGTCTTTGAAGAAAAAATTATCTTTATTTTTTTAATGGATACAATGTTTTAGATTATTTCGTTACTGTAGAAATAATTGTGTAGATGTATTCTATAAAAAGAAACTCGAAACTCACCGCAGACTATGAGAATGTGATTTGTGATATTTGTTATTATAATTATGAAATTCATAACACGTACCATAATGTCGTATCATCATATGAAGTTGACATTTCGCGGGTGATATACGGAGCGAATTTTGAATTAAAGCACTTAATAGTTTAAAACATTAGTAGGTATGAAATATTTCGGAAAGAATTTTTTTTTAATGAAATAGTTTGGCGGACTAGCACATGGACCACCTGATGGTAAGTGGGCACCATCACCCATAGACAATGACGCTGTAAGTAATATTAACTATTCTTGACATCGTCAATGCGCCACCAACCTTGGAAACTAAGATGTTATGTCCCTTGTACCTGTAGTTACACTGGCTCACTCACCCTGCAAACCGGAATACAACAATACTGCGTACTGTATAGCGGTAGAATATCTGATGAGTGGATGATACCTACCCAGGCGGGCTTGCACAAAGCCCTAGCTCCAAGTAAATCTTTGACGCTTGGTGGGCCCTAAGAGATTTCAGTTAGATACAAGGCATCTTTGGTAACATATTACAAACCAATGAAAACATTATTATTATCATATTAAGATATTGTTTTTTTCTTTACCTCCAGATACTTAAATGTTTGTTTGATTTTGTTTAATCATTCCTTACTGTGAAGTAAGTTAAGCAATACGAGGTTCATGATCAACTTGGGTTTAGATATATTATACAACAACAACAACAGCCTGTAAATTCCCACTGCTGGGCTAAAGGCCTCCTCTTCCTTTGATGAGGAAGTTTTTTGGAACATATTCCAGCACGCTGTTCCAATGCGGGTTGGTGGAATACACATGTGGCAGAAATTCTATGAAATTTACCACATGCAGGTTTCCTCACGATGTTTTCCTTCACCACTGAGCACGAGATGAATTATAAAGACAAATTAAGCACTCATCAGCGGTGCTTGCCTGGGTTCGAACCCGCAATCATCGGTTAATATGCACGCGTTCTCACCACTGGGCCATCTCGCCTCATTAGTCAGATATATAACGCCCTTATATTTTTAGTTATTTTTATTGAATCTCCAAGATTATATTGCATTTAGTAACCTATTCATCAGTTTGTATTTAGCTGTTTAAGTAAAAAGTACAGTATAGCATTAACTATAACAATAAATATTATACTGATCAAAGATTGTATATGCTTATAAAGCATCGTTACTCAGAAATAATTTGTCACACAGTCTAGTCTCAGTCCCGTAATGTAATCTCATTGAAATAATTTATAACAAATAGTTCAGTCGCACACGCTATAGAAGAACAAGGAATGACAAATGCATGCTTTACTATACATATGTATATAATCCAACTAATGTTGTCACTTTCTCATTTATCTGATTTAAGCAATCGATTGGCGAATATAAGCTATGGCATTTCCTTAAAAATGTTTATTCTATATTTAAAATTTAATTATGCTCTTTTATTTTATTGGTAATCATTGGTAGTAAACATTGGCGCTAAACATATCAACCAATCCCTGCCTGACAAAAGTGTCACCAACCTTGGGAGGTAAGATGTTCCTTGTACATTGTTCCACTGGCCTGCTCATCCTTCAAACGGGGACATAACGATACTTGTTTGGTAGACAAATATCTGAGAAGTGATTGGTACGTAAGGCAGTACGTAATTTGCTAAAGTAAAACTAAGTTTTGGAGTCAACTCCCACATCGGTTCCACCAAATTTCAACTCAATATATATATATATGTACTCAACGTACAAATACGAAGCCAACTATTACAGTCTACTCCATATATTTGTTAATTTAAACTTTATGGACATCACATTTTCAAATTGAACGATTTTATTCGCTGTAGAATAATACGAAAATTTTAAATGTTTTCTTATTCGAAATTTAAATTAGTTTATTGTAAATGTAAATGTATGATATGAATATATGATAAATGAAAATGTAAATGTATGTATGTAAATCTATAAGGAATATATTGATAGTAAAATCAGTAACTAAGACTTGAAGGCTGGTATTATTGTACATTTAATGAACAACTCTAATTTCATGGTTTAACAAAAAATTTAACAAAAAGAAATAGAACAAAAATATTGCAGGCACATTAGGACTTGGTTTGGATAACTAATTATACCATGCTGTTCCAATGCGCGTTGGCGGATATATATGGCAAAATTTTATTGAAATTAGACTGATGCGGGTTTCCTCACGAGATGAATTACAAATACAAATTGATCACATGAAAATACTTACTCGTTGTTTGGCTTAAAATTAATATATTATAATTAATTAAAAGCATACATTCGGCATACCTATTCACAAGAATTAGAAAAGTAAAAAAATAAATTTCTTTATTTAAACTGGCAACCCTAAGCAATGACGTCAAATCACATTAAAGGACATTAAAGAGAGCGAACAAATAAATTGTAACCTTTTACGAGTATTTTATGAGCTGTGCTTAGCCTTTTAGTGTTAATGATAAATCATTTAATGGGTAAATGAAGTATAACATACAGAAAATAAAATACAAAAGTATACCATTTAAAAAGTTATCGTTCTCTGACAAAGAGAAAAAGGATTTTTTTTCAAACTTCATTCGCACTGAAGCTCAAAGTTTTCCTTTAGAGATCTTGGATAAGACATTCTATATATATTTTTATGTCATTTGCATTCAAATGTAATAATATTTTTTGTAAATTTAGTTTTGGTTCTTTGGTTCATGCTTCGTGGAGTGACGGCACTATAGATTTATAATAATTTATATCGCTGCTAAGGCTAAAAGATAGAACAAGTAAAACACACACAAGATTGTGTTCAATGTTTCCATTACAATATTTTGAAAAATATATTATCTGTTTATTATTTAAACCTTAATATAAAGCTTTTGAAGGGAGATTTAACATAGCATGTACTTTCCGTATTTCTTATGAGAAAAAGCATTAACTTGTAATACTATATCAGAAAATAATAATTTATATACAAAAAACTAAATGACTTTCTTAGCGAATTATTTAATCAATTACCGTCCCAAAAATAATGATTAAAAATGTTTGTTTTTTTGTAATTTATCAATCAAAAATAAACTGATAATTTTTTTTAGTCAATATTATTCCTAAGAGGCTTAAACATTAATTCGAAGGAAAACTTTAGATATGTAAGTAATTCAAAGGCTTATGTCGGGCAAGCAGGGGACAGAACAACTTAATCCGACCTCGAAGACACGGAAAGGTTAATCTGTGGTTAAGGTATTCGTAATTAGAATATACTTTATAAAGATAATATGTCACGACTTCGCATTGACTAAAAAGGTTTTACTGTTTTTTTTTTTAATCAAAAACAAAATGAACTTTATTCAAGTAGGCTTTAACAAGCTCTTTTGAATCGTCATTTTACAATTAAGTGAAGCTACCACCGGTTCGGAAAGTAGATTCTATCGAGAAGAACCGGCAAGAAACTCAGTAGTTACTCTTTTTCAATATTTAAAAAATACAAAGTCAAGTTAGTTAAAAATCCAAGCGGGATATATTAATTTAAATCATTGTATTTAACTAACTTGAAATAATGAGACGATACATAAATATACTAAAATACAAATCGTATCACCCATCTATCGATTCATTTGCTCTATTTTATTACGTTATTTAGCATATGATCAAGAAGTTTAATTACAGATACAATAAAACAATATCGATACAATATAATTATAGTATTAGGCTCTATATATTGTTGCCTTTGTCGGCCTGACTTTAAAAAAATAATAAATCAAAAATCAAAAGTAAAATTCTCTTTTTAAAATTGTGTTTATTGGTATTATAAGTATTAAACAATATTATAGTCTCTAATATTGTAGAGGTTTATTAAAAAATAAAACAATAACCCTGTAATTAGGACACTTCATACAAAATTGTTAAAAACAATAAGTTTAACCTGATACCTTTAGTAGCCTTTAACGTTAGAGGTTTCTCTTTTAAAATTAAAATCATTTTACTTTTAAAATATACTTTCCATATTATAGCGTAATTCATTTATGTATACTTACGTATAATAAATACATTATCCGAACTAACGGAGACAGTTCAATTAAACGAGAAACAAATTAATTCAATATATTTATTTTCTACATTAAGAAAAATAAATCTTTGGAAAATGGCCATCTGAAGTTAGAGCCCCTACCAAACTTAGGAATTAAGACGTTTCGACATTATCTATAGTTGTGTGGGTCAATGCCCTTAGTGCCAGAAGTGACACTAACTCACTCACACATCAAAATGGAACACAAAAATACCAATAATTAGTGACAGTTTGTGTTGAGTGGAAGTTACCTATCTCAACCTACCCAGTAGGTAATATCTACGTATCAAATTTTCATAAAAGTGTACCATCAAATGAGCTAAGTTTTATATAACAGCATCTGTTAATGTAATACGATATGGTAATTCATCTTTAAATATAAACCGAAATTCGAGAGATGTAAGTTTCTTTCTGAAGAATACAATCTATAAGAAATACCAACTTTTCTGAGCACACATTCCCTTAAGTAATACCTACCCTCGTCAAGTCCTTCTTGAATCTCAGTAATCCGTTGAGATTACTACTAAGAAAGCAAATAACAAATTACGAACTAACAGAATATACACAACCGGATATATCTATAAATATGTCAACAACAACAGCCTGTGTAAATTTCTCACTGCTGGGCTAAGCCCACCTCTCCCTTTGAGGAGGTTTGGAACATATTTCTTCTATTTTTACTCGACTATCCACAAAAGAAGTGTAATGTTATCACTGTTCATATATTATATGTACATTATTTCTTCATTCAACTATTACTTCTGATTGTCAGACAAAATTTGGAAATATTATTAGTACCCTATCACCCTAATAACAATAGCTATCAGGGCAGTCATGTATTTTGTATTTACTTAATGTAAATAAAAATACATGACAGCCAAGATACTGCCATATAAAGTACAAGATTATTTAGAAGATAAAATAGCATGTTAAATCATTGATGACTTATATACAGGATGTATTACATATACGTATAATTATATATAACTGACATAACTTTGGAATTCATATGTTAGAAAAGTGTACTACTGAATTTCTTGCCAATTCCTCTCGGTAGAATGTATATTCCTCCGACGACCTCCGTGGTCGGGTGGTGTGTACACCGGTTTTCATGGGTACGTCACTCTGAGGTCCTGGGTTTGATTCCCAGCCGAGGCAATGTAGATTATCATTTGTTTTCTATGTTGTCTTGGGCCAGACCCAAGTGTTTGTGGTACCGTCGTTACTTCTGATTTTCCATAACACAAGTGCTTTAGCTACTTATATTGGAATCAGAGTAATGTATGTGATGTTTTCTCATATTTATTTATTTATTTATTATTATTTATTCCAAACCCATAATAAATTTACATATTCAATTATTTAAAAAATCGATTCAAAAATTTTGTAATATACAGTATAAAGAAAAGTTCATAACAAATATCAAACGGGGACAAGCAGCAATTAATTTTAATGTGCTTAACATTAACACTGATTGGTAATTTGGTCTTGTAATTAGTCTCGTGTGCAGCGTTCTGTTATAATAAGCGCCAAACTGTCTTCTTAAAATGAGAGAGGGCCCGTTTTAGTAGCATTACACTTGTGATAGTATATACTCAATTAGCGACTCGGCCCGGCTTCGCACGGCAATTCTGATAATAAATATACTACAGAATGTCTTACAACGATCACAATTTTTCAGTCAATAACGGTTTCTACTGTCTAACAATACAATGTGTTTATTAACGACATCACTTTCGAAACTTCTAAAATTATTAATGTATCTTTACAATATTGTCCGTGTATTATATACAAAAAAGTTTCCTCTTGAATCACTTCCATCTGTTAAGAAAAACCGCATCTAAATCCGTTGAGAAGTTTTAAAGATCTAACCATACATAGGGACAGACAGAAGTAAGGGACTTTGTTTTATACTATGTAATGATAACGATCAAAATCAAAATCAAAATAAACTTTATTCAAGTAGGCTTTTACAAGCACTTTTGAATCGTAATTTTACAATTAAGTGAAGATATCACCGGTTCGGAAAGTAGATTCTACCGAGAAGAACCGGAAAGAAACTCAGTAAAGTTCTTAATTTACTTAAATTATTCGCAATTAATATAGTTTTTGGTAACAGTGGATGAGGTGGAGTTTACCTCCTAACATTAGTAATATTTATTTGAAGAGAATGTTGTATAACTTTTGTAACAGTGGAGTGGGTGAATTATACCTCCTAACACTAGTAGTATATATATATAAAGCAAATATTTTTTTTCACATAAAGTAATTCAATCCGAATTTCGAGCATACATCATTTCAAACACACACTTAAGAAGGAAATGGGTCATCTAAAGTCGGAAACGAAATTATTAAAGTCGACATCTATCGATCAATGTCAGGTGAGGTGAGAAAAAATGATTGATAGGCGTCCGTGCTATAATCCAACTTTATTTTATGGTTTTTCTTTACCTTCAGATTTAAGCCTAGTTGGAAAACTCACATTCGCCTCTAGTTAATATTTTAGCCAGAAATTCAGTAAGATTTACAGTGAATTTGACCTTATCCCTATATTACATTTCAGTCTCATGTTAACCGACAATTTAATTAAGGCACGAATTTCAATTGAAATTTCAACTTTAATTAAAATACTAATAATATTATAACTAATATTAATGTTAATAAAATAAATATACGTCATAATGTTATTTAAATTTAAAAGCTATATACTAATACTTTGTTAATTTGATCCTTAACTTGCTAAACATAAATACAAATTTAATTAATATAAATGTTTTAATATTCAAATGTTAACATTTTTGTTCGATACATCATAGACAAGGCTTATATGTAGATACAACAACACGTTTCTAAGCAAGAAGATGGAGCAGGAATGTTTTATATACACGAACTGCGCAGAACACCTAGTTTATATAATAGAAACGAATATTTCTCTGTTGTTATCGAATATGTTTCAAGTTACTTAGTTTAAGTTTCAGGCATATGACAGTATCTACCTAGTAACAGGGTGATTCTGTAAGAAATCACTTCACACCTCACTCGTGTGTTAAGCTATTGTGATGCGTGTATTCTATAAACTTTATAATTATTATAGTCTCTTGTTCTGAGGTGAGTTTCAAATTTCTTTCTAAAAACCTCAGTAGACCGCTTGAAACAGATAAAATGTATTGTTTTGATAACATTTTACAATTATTTAATATAACATTTTGTTTAATTAATTATATAGAAATACAATATGTGTTAAAAGTACTGTATTTTAAATGACGTGAATAATAACTAATCGAAATAAATCGAATTGTAATGTTTATGTTGTTTATGTTGTGTGAAAGTAGTGTAATTTGCTCAATAAATGTTTATTATTATTATTATATTATTATTAATGCAATTAATAAAACAAAAGTAACTTCGGATTGATTTTTCTTCGATATCTTGCTTCAAAGTACTTTTAATGACATACTTGAATGAAGTATTCATTATTTTGTCGACGTCTCAGTCCTATTTACCTAAACCAAATTTTATTTAAGATCAATAATAGGAATCGTATAAAATGTTCAGAAAGGAGTACGCTCTTTTCTTGAAGTCCATGTCGTATCGGTTCGGAAAACCGCTGGCGAAAGCTGGTTCCACAAAGTGGTTGTGCGAGGCAAAAAATGTCTAAGAAATCGCGCTGTTGTAGATTTTCGGACATTGAGGTGGTGCGGGCGACACTTCGAATTTCGACGAGATGTCCGAAGGTGAAATTTGAACAATTCCTCGGAACATTTCCCGTGAAAAATTCGGTAGAAGATGCAGAGATCCAACATCTCTACGCAAAGCTAAAGGATCAAGGAGATCTGAAAGGGCTTAATCGTCGATAACTCGAGCTACTCTACGTTGGATGCGGTCAAATGGAAGGAGCTGGTACTGGAGAGCACCCGCCCAGAGGTGAGATCAGTACTCCATGTGAGGCCGACTTTGCGCCTTGTAAAGTTTGAGGCGATGGGCCGAAGTGAAATATTGTCTACTAACGAAAGGATAATAATTGAATTAGATAATACTAGTAGTTTCCCTCGGTAGTTTCGTCCACGTTTTAGGGTGTTGGGTTAATACATGACGTATTTGGCAAAAAAAGTAGCCTATTTACTTTCTTGTACTTCAAGTTTGGTTCATACCCAATTTCATTAAATTCTCAACTAAACCACTAAACCGTTAGTGGTTTAGTCGAGATGGCCCAGTGGTTAGAACGCGTGCATCTTAACCGATGATTGCAGGTTCAAACCCAGGCAAGCACCGCTGTTTCATGTGCTTAATTTGTCTTTATAATTCATCTCGTGCTCAGCGGTGAAGGAAAACATCGTAAGGAAACCTGCATGTGACAAATTTCATAGAAATTCTGCTACATGTGTATTCCACCAACCCGCAATGGAACAGCGTGGTGGAATATGTTCCAAACCTTCTCCTCAAAGGGAGAGGAAGCCTTTAGGCCAGCAGTGGGAATTTGCAGGCTGTTGTTGTTGTAGTGGTTTAGACAGACAGAGTAACTTTCACATTTATATTAAACATAAATATAAGTATAAATTAAATAAAAGAAATTGTACACCGTATTAATTCTTGGTACGTGTTCACTTATTATGAGGCCCGAATCAATCCATCTCTTTTCACGTCGACCCTTTGATTCCAAAGTGGTATAATTACCCAAGCAGTTTCATGTTGTTCATAATTAAAACCACTCCATAAGTCACAGAAAATCCCTTAGGCTTCCTTGACCCTTCAAAGGCTTTATAGATATTCCTAATGAGCCTAATTCCCGCGTCGACCGCCCCTTGTGAATCTAAATGGTTTTTTATTAATCAAATTGGTTTTTTCAAGTGATCTTTGCTTACTTAAGACATATTTTTTTAATATTTTGTTTTAGATTAGTAGGTAGTACTGTAGGTTTAAGTGAGACTCTTATTAAGGTTATATTTGTTTTATCAAGTATTGCTTATGGTTTGATATTGTATTTGAGTCCCGATACAAATCATAACAGCTGAGATGGCCCAGTGGTTAGAACGCATGTTAACTGATGATTTCGGTCTCAAACCCAGGCAAGCACCACTATTTATATATGTGCTTAATTTGAGTTTTTAATTCATCTCGTGCTCGGCGGTGAAGGAAAGCAGCGTGAGGAATGTGCATGTGTCTAATTTCATCGAAATTCTGCCACATGTGCGTTCCACCAACCCGTATTGAAACAGCGTGGTGGAATATATTCCAAACCCTTTCCTTAATGGGAAGCCTTAGCCCAGCAGTGGGAAATTTACAAGCTGTTTCATTACTTTATTTTACTACAAATCATAATATAGGACTAATTTAAAAATATTTCAAACGGTTCATGGGTTACCCAACGTTGTAAAAATTCATATGTGGATTCGATCCAGAGGCATTTGGCTAATGTCGCCTCAATTCTATCACAAGCTTATTATACCATGAATAGGAATATCAGTAATTCCTTAAATTAGAGAATTATTTTGATAACAAAGCAAGTAGAACTGAATATTTAGTATGGGATAATTAGAGGTATAGAACCGTCAGCCCGATGAATCGTTTCTAAATACTCGTATAGTACGACACAACACACAACACTTAGATGTAGCATCGGCAAAATTCGTAAAACCGATTATATGCGAATGAAGTGCACTATACCAAATTATCAATATTTATTTCTTATGTGAATATGATCTATACACAAACGTAGTAAATTGCAATATCATATGACCTAATATATTCGTACGTTCTCACTTTGAATGCTAGAATCTATAGTGACGAATAGCGTCGAATGTCGCGATAGGGAGCTATTTCTATTGGTGGTATAAATCGGCAGTTATCGGTTTTATTGAATAGCCGATGCTACATCTAAGTTGTGTCGTACTATACTGAAATCGATACCCGCACCTATTTGAGGTTTTGTTCGAGTTTACAAAAGCTTAATCACGTGGTAGCGATGTTGGTGTTTAGCAAACAATGCCTGGATTAAAACCGTGATTAAAGCTATTGATATAAGAAACAAAGGGTTATGAGGTGCGTTATTACGAATAGTACGAACGCTTGCAATAATAGCGCCGGATTTTTTTTTCAAATGATGTGTTAGTAAAGCCTATGATCAATGATAATTTAAATAAATTAAATAAATAAAATTAAATATTGAAAAAGAGTAACTACTGACTTTCCTGCCGGTTCTTCTCGGTAGAAGCTACTTTCCGAACCGGTGGTAGCTTCACTTAATTGTTAATTGACGATTCAAAAGTGCTTGTAAAAGCCCACTTGAATAAAGTTTATTTTGATTTTGATTTTTGATTTTGATTGATAGTCAATTCAATTAATTTTGTCAAATTACGATACAAATTTGAATAACTTGAACATTATAGGAATGTTATATGATAAATATTAATCTCATGTGATAAAATTATTATAAGTACTATTACTCAATACAAATAGAAAACAAAGGCATAGAGTTAAACGATGTCATAAACATTATTTGTGAAACTTATGAACTAATGAGCTACTTACCAGTTATTTTAGAAATAATTTACGTTACTCTAAGTACTTCATACTAATATTATAAATGTAAAAGTAACTATGTATGTTTGTCTATCGCTCATTCACGACCAAACCACGGAACAAAATTCAATGAATTGCATGAGGCAAGTTTGAAATTTAAACGAGCACATTTTTTGTCTAATGTTGTACATTTAAAAGCGAAGCCATGGGCGGTAACTTGTAAAATACAATCATGTAAAATGTTGATTCAAAAGAGCCTACTTTAATCAAGAATGATTCAATTTACATTTCCTTTATTTCAATATTCGAAATTGTTAGTGGTAGGGTGAATCGTTCGATTAGAAAACCTCCACTCAAGATTTTATAAGATTAAATTCTTCCAAACAGCACAGAATATTTGCTCTGTAATCTTCGTTTCTCATCAAAAACAAATTACGGTTCATGGAATTCACCATGAATAACAGGGAGAGATGAAATAGGATAATCAGAGAAAATGATAAGAAAATATGAAAAAAAAACACAAGTGTCTTGTCCAAACAATTACATAATACAACTCTTGGTTCGTTATTATTATTGGCTATAATTTCGACTTCTTATCTATATATGTATAATATATACTTTACTAGCGAACCGCCCCGGCTTCGCACGGGTGCAATACTTGTAGTAAATATACTACAGAATTTGTTTATTTACGACGTCTCGTCAGAAACTTTTAAAATTATCAATCTTTACTTTATTGTCCACGTATTGTATACAAAAATCTTTCTCTCGAATCAGGCTGTCTATTAAAAAATCGCATCAAAATCGTTGCGTAGTTTTATAGATCTAAGCACACATATTGACATACAGCACCAAGGGACTTTGTTTTATACCATGTAACTATCTCATTTATGGGCTATGGGCATACCTCCTCCCTATCGGAACACCTAAAGCTAAACAATGTCACACTGGTCAAGTGTTAGTGGAAAAACTTAAAGTTAAAAATTCATCCGAAGCAAGAAAATTCTTTACAATATTTCTAATCACAACTGACCATGAAATGTCTTGTAAACGAATTAAGTACCTGAAAGCTAAGTGGAGCTTGCCTGGTTTTGACATTTAAGGACCAAATACTCTGTTATCTATACGGACAACTTGTCTTAATAATAATTATTGTTATTATTAAACGTTACAGGCTTATCACAATATACAGATATTTTGTATTAATATATATTTTAATGTTCATTTATCTATGCAAAAGTAACTATAACTGTATATATGTTTATCTTACACAGGCTGAGCCAAATTTTAATAAATTTAGTGAGAAGCAATCTTAGAGCCCAAAAAAATATAGATTTGTAAATATAAATCTAGAAGACAACGCGGGCAAAACTGCAGGCGAAAATAACTCATTTATGTATTGGATTGTATTTTTAAGAAAAGAACATACATAGCTACGGATATTCCACTTTTGTTAATCCTTAATTACAAAATCTAAAACAATTTACTCGTACAATTGAAGCAATCGTGAATCGAAGTCGACGAGGTATTTTCTTTCTCGTATAACTCCAATAGGTTGAAAAGAGAAAGAAGAACATTTTTTAACATCATTTGATGTGCTGAATATGTGACTGTCCCGGTGGGAAATCAATAGACCGTCACAAGCCCTCCTTTCAATTACGAAATGAATCTTCTGCTATTATTTTCTAGCGCTCTGAATACAGATCATTATGTCCAATACCTTTTCTGCTTATGCACAATTTTACCTGGATCATTTTGAATTGATATTGAAAGGTGTTTTGCTTTGAATCGTCAATCGTGAAAATTGTTAATGAGCTTTTCGTATCTTTGTTCTATTGAAGTATTTTTTTCTAATTATGAAATTCATAATGATGATATTTTCTGATGGTAATTGATTAATGAAATCAATTAGGAAATGTTATTATACCATTCATATTCAATTATAGGTAATAGTGTATTTATATTGATGGGTTTCGGTCTAATTTCGGTCACAGACAACATTTTTGAGCTAGACTGAGAGCTATATATTAAATCGGACACGATCAGAAAGAGTTCAGACTCAGGATCAACGGCCTTACGTTTCTCAAATGCAATCCAAATTCGAAATTCGAATTCGGACTGCTAGTGAATATTTTTGTTCGAAACGCCTAATATTTTTAGTGGCCATGGTTTAGGCTTTCTAGCCTTATAAGAAATACATATATACGCAACTATTTTTAACATTTTCGATTTTAGTTTGTAAATCTTCCGTAATCACACACACTGCTAAACCTATTAACAAATCATTGATAATATCACCCTAAGTAATATAGTTTATAAATACATTAAAACAAGTTTTTCGCGCAGAATCTTTATATTTACCTATATGTCAAGTATGTTTTTTTTTTATTACAGTCCACGTGTTAAATTCCTGGGGCACTGCTCGTAACAAACACGATTCTGGATGTTAATGTTTCAGTAGTTAAAGATTTAAGTAGATTGCAGAATAATAATTTGTACTCAACGTTGAAAGACAACATCGTGAGAATATTTGCACGTCACGGTTTGCCTGCCTATTTATCCACCAACCCGCAATGAGCAGTAAACCTTATCCATGAAATAGAGAGAATACCTAAGTCTTTTTTAAAAGGTCATAATGTTTTGTATGTATTTACGCTTGAGGTTATGGACACCCGGAATTGACTTCATTACCTATAAAGAGAAATGGTCTTCCTATGCGATTATATACATTATTTATTAGTCATATGAAGCAGCCTCTTCAAATGAGTAAGGTAATATTAGTTAAACACACCTATACACTTTAGTACCCTGTACATATGTAGTTGGATACGCTTTGAGACCGGCTACTTTAGCTGAAATTGAAAATGCATCTCCAAAGTACATTAGTGAAATGAGAAGGATAAGATGGCATACAACAATATTGTATAAGTGATTACATTCCTTGTGCATACAAAGCAATACACTATGCAATATAAACGTGGTTTAAGAGCTGAGATGGCCCAGTGGTTAGAACGCGTGCATCTTAACCGATGATTTCGGCTTCAAACCAGGCAAACACCACTATATATATGTACCTAATTGGTGTTTATAATTTATCTCGTGCTCGGCGGTGAAGGAAAACATCGTGAAGAAACCTGCATGTGTCTAATTTCATAGAAATTTTGCCACATGTGCATTCCACCAACCAGCATTGGAACAGCGTGGAGGAATATGTTCCAAACCCTCTCCTTAATAGGAGAGGAGGCCTTGGCTCAGTGGGTAATTTACAGGCTGTTACTTTACTTTACTTTTACGTAGTGTATGGTGTAAGGATTTCACAAGAATTTAGACAACGTAGGCTTCAAAGATACTCGTATTAGATTAGTCTACACTAATATTATAAAGAGGAAAACTTTGTTTGTTTGGTTGTAATGAATAGGCTCAAAAACTCCTGGACCGAGTTTAAAAATTCTTTCACCATTCGAAAGCTAAATTAATCCCGCATAACATAGGCTAAATTTTATTTTGAAAAAAAATAGGGTTCCGTAAGATATTTTGGGTTTTTCAGACAAAAAAGGAAAAAATCTACCAAAAAAGTTGATTTTTTGCGTATAATGCCTAAACTATAAAAGATAGAACTATAAAATGTTCTAACTCCGGTCCTTAGAACATAATGGGCATAATGGCCTCCGACCCTAAGAACCTCATCAGATTTGTGGCTGATGTTGGTCTGGCTGAGGTGTTGTGATCACGAATTTGAGGTTTATCACAATAGATCCAAGCGCCGGTTGCAGTAGTTCTTCAAATGTGACCGTGACACAGCAGTAGGGATATTAGAAGACTGATTATGAACCGTTATCTACGCGGGCGAAGCCGCGGGCGACCGCTAGTTATATATAATATGTTACCGCCTTAATTTTTTAATCTCTTAAACAACACACTTTACTTTTCACTAATAAATAATAAATAAATACTAGTTTTTTTACTTTATTTTTACTTTACACTACTCGACCACGGAGGTTGTCATACACTTTACTTTTCGACGTTAAGATTTTAATTATAATTAAAATCACTGACTACTTTTATATTATAGATAAACGAATAGCTGTTTGTCCGACTTTAATTATTAGCTTATTGTCTAACTAAAAACCATATTATTCAGAATAAATATTTTAATTTAAGCGGAAAGAATCAACCGAGGCACTTAATATTTTTAGAATATAGTTATGTTATTTATGAAAACAATGAACTATCTTAAGTCGATAACATATATATGATCTGAAGTTTTAACCACCTTTTAAAAAAAAATTAAGAAAAAATGTCATCACTTGATAAAAAGATAATACTTTTTTAACATGGTTACCTCTAAGTCTAGAGTGGATGGCACCTTCCAGGCAAGTGTGCTTCACTTTAGGCTGTGTTATCACTCTCCATGTGTGATAATAATCAAGCGATAACTATTTAAAAGAAATCATGTACTTAATTCTGGAAATAAGGGCGTTTGCTTCATCACAATAAAATCGTTGTCAATAAAGACGTAATTAATATTTAAAACTCACTGAAATTAAACAGAATATCCAGCTGCTAATTCATACATGTGTTTAAAATATAACTTTATATTCAAAACTGAATATTGCTTTACCTACAAAATAAGGCTCTGTTCGCTCAGCACTATGTTAATCTCCTTAGTGCATTGTCACATTATTTTAAGTACAGACACGCTTATACAGATACGAGTATGTTTTATTATTCATATAAAACTAGGGCATATAAATTTCATATAACGTTGTAACGTACTACAACCCACAATTTTCCCACAGTTGTAGTTTATTTATAAAGAAAGTAATGTTATATACATTTAATTTATATTCAAGTAATAACATAGCTTTCTAACATTAGTTCCAGGGATTAGACGAGCAAATGTTACCTCTTTATACAATTAGTATTGATTTATGTCGCGACTTCATTCCCGCGTTATATATTTTTTATTATTCGATTTTTAATTTGACTATCTTTAAGATTTGAGTGACTGGGTATCCTAAAGTCTAAATTCGTTATCACTATACTATAAAACAAAGTCGCTTTCACTGTCCCTATGTCGATGACTGATGCGTCATTGTATATTTACAACAATATTATGTATATTCACAGTAACATTGATCACTTTGATAAAATCAGGGATAATTATTGTATGTGCACTAGAAGTAAGGATAAGCTTATAATGTCAAGTTTCCGACTCCGCAAAGTCAATAAATCTTTCTTGAGGCAAGGTATCCGTTTCTATAATAAAATTCCGCAGACATTTTTAGCTTTGCCGTTTCGTAAATTCAAATCGTTTGTAAAAAATACACTGGCAGAAAAAGTATATTATTCGATACAAGATTTTATAGATGTTAAAATGCGTGGAGTAAATACCTGTTGACTTCCAAGCAGGATATATTAATTTAACTAATTGTATTTAACTAACATGACTTAGTATTTTTCAAATGTTAAAAAAGAGTAACTACTGAGTTTCTTGCTGGTTCTCCTCGGTAGAATCTACTTTCCGAACCGGTGGTAGCTTCACCTAATTGTAAAATGACGATTCAAAAGTGCTTGTAAAAGCCTACTTGAATAAAGTTTATTTTGATTTGATATGTAGGTATGCTTAAATGTTTAAAAGTACGCAACGGATTTCGATGCGGTTTTTTCGACAGACTGATTTGAGAGGAATGTTTTTGTATAGTAAAGAAATTCTGATAATTATAGAAGCTTGTAATGAGATGTCGTAAATAAACAAAGTCTGTAGTACACTTAGTATCAGCACCCGAGGAAAGCCGGGGCGGGTCGCTAGTAAATTATAAATATGTTCCGTATATTTCTCATATTTGATTGTATAAAAATCTTTATCGGACTCAGAACCACTCAAAGGCAAACATTTAAGAGTCGATAAAAACAATTAATTTAAACGTAATATGCATTCCGTTAAAACAGACTATTATAAAATATAATACGATAAACGAAGTAAAAGGAAACAATGGAATACAATACAGCGCAAAAACAATACAAATATACTTTAGTGTGTTCCAAAAATTTACGGAACAAAGAACAAGAAAACCAAATCGCACAAAAAGCCTTATCAGTAAAAAGACTTAACTCTTTCAGAGTACTTTTAAATAACATACATTAAATATTAAATTGAGCCGAGATGGGATAGTGGTTAGAACACGAGCATCTTAACTGATGACTGCGGGTTCAAACCCAGGCAAGCATTATTGAATATTCATGTGCTGAATTTGTCTTTGTAATTCGTCTCGTGCTCGGCGTTGAAGGAAAGTATTGTAAGGAAACCTGCATGAGTATTCTACCGCATTTGAACAGCGTGGTGAAATATGTTCCAAACCTTCTCATCAAAGTTATTAATGTCAGATATTAAATTACATCGTTTTAGAACTACTAGAAATCATTTCTTAACACTGATATTTCTATTAGGGCCTAATTGTGAAGCTAGTTCAAGAGCAAATTGACCAATAATGCATGCTCAAATTCTGACGAGGACCACTGAAATTTCATATTATGCCTGTAAATGTATGGGACATTTACAGAGCTAATGCGGAGTGGTGGAATAACGTCATTTGTCCTTTGTGAGGCACGGTATTGTACAAACTTCGAGATTTCAGACTCCAAACTGCCCCTTTTTATTTGTCCAATAACTGTTTTGGGTTTTACGCAGCAGCCTTTTATTTCAAATCAATTTTATTCAAGTAAACTTCACGATGAAGCGTTTTTAAATGGTGAACAATTAAATACTACCACCGTTTCGGAAAGCAGCTTCTAGCGAGAAGAAACGGCAAGAAACTCGCATAGTTTCTCTTCATATAAACTAATTTACAATGCTGTTATTTAGAGCAATTAGTATCCTATTATTGAACCCGAGCCTAACTCCAGGCGTTTCTTTCCAAAAGGTACTCTTTCAATGAATAATACGATTTTTTTATTAATTTAGTCTTAATAATCTTTCTAAATTTGAAAACTGTAAATTGATTATATTTCCCGGTATCTTATTATATATGCGTATACTATTGGCCAAAAACGTTCTCTTTACCATATGCAAACGGAAACTAGGGGTTACAAGTTTATTCTTATTTCTTGTATTAATAGTACGTATATCAGCATTGATGGAATACTTTTTTATATTCTTTTGTATAAACATTATATTATCATACATATATTGTGAAGCAGCTGTTAATATACCGAATTCTTTAAATTTCTCGCGTAATTTACGTAACGTAAAATTAGCAACTAAACACGAGCCAATCTTTACATTAGTAGATATGTAATTGTAACACAATTGATAGGAACAAATCTATAGAATTCGAAGTAACACATGCTTCTAAAATCATATATATAATATCTAATACATATATAATATCTTAGTTCCCAAGGTTAGTGGCGCATTGACCATTTAAGGAATAGTTAATATTTCTTACAGCGTCATTGTCTATGAGTAATGGTGACCACTTACCATCAGGTGGCCCATATGCACGTCCGACAACCTACAATATAAAAAAAAAGAAAAAAAAATACGGATTGAACAGCTTCGGAGTATTTTCAAACTAAATCTAAATAGAAAATACAACAATATCATGTATATTCACAGTAACATTGATCACTTTCATAAAATCAGTGATAATCATTGTATATGCACTAGAAGTAAGGATAAGCTTATAACGCCAAGTTTCCGACTCCGCAAAGTCAATAAATCTTTCTTGGGGCAAGGTATCCATTTCTATAATAAAATTCCACAGAGATTTTTAACTTTGCCGTCTCGTAAATTCAAATCGTTTATAAAAAATACATTGGTGAAAAAGGCGTATTACTCGATACAAGATTTTGTAGATGATAAATAAGCGTGGAATTAATACTTGTTGACTTCCAGGCAGGATATATTAATTAATTAATTGTATTAACTAACATGACTGTATTTTTTTAAATGTTGAAAAAGAGTAACTACTGAGTTTCTTGCCGGTTCTTCTCGGTAGAATCTACTTTCCGAACCGGTGGTAGCTTCACTTAATTGTTAAATGACGATTCAAAAGTGCTTGTAAAAGCCCACTTGAATAAAGTATACTTGGATTTTGATTTTGATTTTGAATCAAGTTGATTGGTTGTACAATGAAAACACAGGTTATAAAATATTAACAATTGCGAATTCATTCATTTGCAGAGTATCTTATCTTTAGACATTTTGGTTAGCCTTCGAATATTAAATAAGTTCTTATTCTGTAAAAAAGTATTTGAGCTATTTATAATCTTGGAGCCGACTCTCGACTCGATCAAAGCGGATGTTTTCAACAAAATACGAATACTCACAGTTGCGTCACAATATATTTACAGCAATTCTATATATATTCAAAGTTCGTATAATATTATATAATGTCCTTCATACAAAGTATTCGTTTGTATAATATAATGACATTATTTAGGTATATAAAGCGTTAATGTTTATTTCTATTCAGGATATACAAAACTAGTTGTCGCTCGCAGTTTTGCTCGCGTAGAATTTGAATATACTTAAAATATTACGTTTATTTTAGACCTCTATGTATACTGAAATGGTGTGTTTTTCAAAATATCAAGAAAGACTTAAATACATATCTATTAGTCTTGACCAATATCTCAAAAATAAAGTTTCTTGTTTCTAACATAAAAATGACGGACTTACGGACCATACATACTTTCAACCAATATTTCACTCCCTTAATGTTGGAATTTCTTTCTTACTTTAATAGTTTACGATCGGCGATGGTGAATCAGTCAGTCTGGGCATATAATTTTATAAGTATCTATTAATTGTATTAGTTTATGTAATGCGTATTTAAGACGCGCCTGTAAATTTACTTATCTTTGGTGTAATTGAAAATAGATTTTATTGCGTGCAAATAATTGCAAATACTTAAATAATAATAATATAGCTATATTTATAAAGCTATACATTATAACTATATATACCTATTAATAATAAAATTATTATTATTAAAACAAATTTAATTTCTTGTTTTCCCCAGTATTGTGAGACTCATTCACAAATTTATACATTAACAATTTAAAAAAAATAAACTTGTGAAACCTGTACGTAATATAATGTTTTATACAAAGTTTAGTTACGAAATGTAATTATACTATTTCTCTCTGACTATTTTTTCTCTCGCCTTTTTTCCAATGAGTAAGTGAGATAAAAGAAAATTAGGTGTGAAGTTTTCTATTTCAAGAGACTTGACACTTGGCGGTTCAGTGAGTAATTTCACAACGTAGTTTTGATGTTAACCTGTGCGCACGCGTCATAAAAATTCAATCATCTTTTTTTCATAGCGCGCCAATAAAGGTCTAACTTCAATAAATAAATTCATTCATTCATTCATTCATTCATAGAATCTACATTACGAATCGGCGATAACTTTAAATTCAATTTAAATGTTTAACGCGTCAAAGTAATCATAGATTCTAGTTCAAACATTCTTTTTTATATTTTGTTTTGACGAAGGTTGTCTTCAAAGTTTAATGTTATATGTAAATATAACCTAACCTAACTTTTAACGCTTAACCAAAACTGCTGAGTCTGTAAAGCTGAAATTTGCAAAGCTTATTTTATAACTTGAAAACTTTTCAGTATTTTATGAAATTTGAATTTTAAGGAGGCAAATATAGTTAGTATAGCTAGTTATAGTTGTATATACATATGTGTGTGAGACGGTCATTAATACGGCAGCGAAACGAAGCGTGGCACAATTCCCGCAAGGCGGCAGCACAATCATTACGTCAGAACGCGGCTAACTTCATGCTACACCAGAGCCTACCCGAGGGCGGCGCACAGAGACGACTCACTTACGATTCCGCTGTCGTGAAGATCAGTACCACATAGAACTGTCATTCGCTTCGTTGCCAAGTGTGACGCTAGTATACAAAATACTTTGAACGTCTAATAAACGTGTCCTGGTATTCGTGGTTTTCTCTTTACTCGATCACACTAATAATACGTCCCTATGATATCTGGCGATGGTGCTGGTGATGATATCGATCCGAAATATACATAGAAAGTTGTAGCTGACATTATAATAAAAATGTATACCCTTAAGCCCTTTTTACCTTGGTAAAATAGCAACATAACGTTTTATGCTTCAATTGTAACTTCTCCAAAGCCTCGCCCATTTAGTTTTATTATATTTGCTTTAGTATGAAACAACGGGGACAAGGACCAACAAACAGATGGAAATCTTTTCCACTAATTACATAGATTGTTCGTATTGAAAACGGTTAAGGTTAAAGATATTTGTGATATTGTTTTTTGATAATTCCTCATTACTTTTTGGGGTTGACAAGCTAATGACAACGATTTAAACAATTATCAAATTATTTGATTTTCGTTGTTGTGCCGTTTCTCTGACCTAACGTAAGAAAGAAAAATTTCGAATAAACTTTATTCTATAGTGATCTAAGACACACTAGAGTTTCTTATTTATCGTCACTTACAGAAAGACGGAGCTCAGAAACATACGTGGTTGGAAAGTTTAGTCAACAAACTGATGTTGAAAAAGAGTGACTACTGAGTTTCTTGCCAGTTCTTCTCGGTAGTTTTTACTTTACTTTTTTTATTAGCCAGCCATTATTAAAAACAAAATAAAGCTTATGTCAAAATGACATGACACAATGACAAATAAGACATTACAAAATTATATTACAGATAAAAAAGCATGTACTTAGTATTTATAGATATCTAAGCAGGATATATAAAAATATAATTGTACTATACTAACATAACATAAGTGTATAATTTTGATGGTGGAGAAGAGTGACTACTGAGTTTTTTAATTGCACGGTTAATACTATAAAAAAACTATTTGTTAAGATTTTATTACAATAAATTAATCTACTTTATTTTAACAAATCATAGGAGAGCCATGTTAGCCTTTGTAAGCCCCCTGGGGTTTACTTGTTAACCCTTTCAATGAAATCTTTGCAAGAGAAGTACATAGGGCAAACAATGAACTTTTGACATTTTAATAGCCAAGACACTAGTAAACTTTTAAACTTTTGACACTAAAAAATTAGATCATTTTTTATTTTTTTATTTTGAAATACGGTGTGAAAAATGTTGATATTGCTTGTTGAATAGTTACATAACGTCATTTTATTTATTTATAATCGATTATTATAAGCATATATATTTTTTCGATTCCATTTGATAAATACGACACTTCGTCTGTCTAATATCAAGATTATTAGAATGTTAATTGTGTAATGTGTCTTACACTTAACAAATAAATGCCGCGTCTCGGCAAACGTAGTGTAGGACGTCCTCAGGCACGGTGGAGTGACGATATACGCAAGGCGGCAGGTAGAACTGAGGAGTTGGATGCGAGTAGCCAGAGAAAGACCACAGTGGCGTGCACTTGGAGAGGCCTATGTCCAGCAGTGGACAAAAACGGGCTGATGATGTATGTATGTAACAAATAAAAAGAACATACAGCAACCATAAAGATCAAGAATTATCGACAAACAATACTTATGCTGCCATATATTGATTTATTTTTATGACGAAAATGCGTTCAAATACATAATTTTACGTTTACCTATGTTGTTTTTAATACTCCTAATGAACTAGTCAGTGTCGTAATTATGATTGTTATGTAATTTTTTTGACTAAATCCTTAGAAATTTAACAGAATTACTACCGTACCTAAAAGTATTTATACAGTTTTTTCTGTTATTTAAAAGCTTTTATTTAACTTCACCTGTTAGTAGGTCTGTATCAAATATTTCAACAAAACTTTAAGCCGGTACCACCCAACCGAATGAGCTGAAATTTTGCACACATTTTTTGTGTTTGCGACAAAACAAACTAGTTCAGCTTTAGTAAATGGAATACAGTGAAACTTGTTTTAAAAAATATTTTTTAGTCTTATTTCATGTGAGTTGGGCGCGTTTTATATTTCATTTATATTGTTAATTAAACCTTGTTATGTATTGATTTTATAGTTACTCAGTTAATGCTTTTTTAAGATTTTATTTTTAGGTCCAATCAATGACCTAGATCAATGTGGTATGTCCACTTGTACCCATAGCCTAATCCAATCAAAGAGGGAACATAAACCTTCTAACAACACTTACGTATTCCATACAGCTTGCTAAGCTCAGCTATGTTGTACATTACGTAAATTTCTTGTTTTTTTTTATATGACATAGGTTGCAAACGAGCACGAGGCTCACCTCATGGAAAGTGACTACCACCGCCCATAGACATCTGCAACACCGGGATTGCAGGTGCGTTGCCGGCCTTAGAGAAAAGAGTAGGCTCTTTTCTTGAAGGTTCCCATGTCGTATCGGTTCGGAAAAACCGCTGGCGAAAGCTGGTTCCACAAACTTGTTTGATATTATTTCAATTTTCGTTTATAATATAACACTATCCCACTTAAATGTGCATAGATAAAGTACATTTTTACTTGCTTTTTAATACTTTAGTTTTACTTTCAAAGTTTTGATAACAACTTCTTAGCTCAAGGCGATTTTTTTTTCGAAAATACATAATGGGTGTTATGGATGGTATGGTATATAATATTCTATGGATTTTTCACACTCTTGACTAATTAAATCACTCCATTTCGATGTCTTATATTATTTGTTTGTTTGTGTTATGGATAGAATATAAAGTAAAACCTAATCATTTTTAAAGTTTTAGAACATTATAATCATAAATTTTATTTTTCAATAAAACAGTTTAACTATAAATATTGTTACCTATTCTATTTATTCATTTCCGACTATTTACCTAATTTTCCGTTTTGAAGGAAGCCTTTATTACGAGTCAGATCCGCAATCCGCAATACTTGTCGTATTACTTACAAAGTTATATAAAATTAGTATTTTATTCAAAAAAACAAACTCCGGTACTTATAGTTACACTAGCTTATTTGCCCTTCGAACTGGAGGACAATTATATTAAAATTCGTTGTTTTTTTGTAGATCATGATAGTTTGTGGTACATTGGTAGGAAAAGCATATTATTCGATACAAGATTTTATAGATGACAAAAAAGCGTGGAGTTTATACATGTTGACTTCCAAGCAGGATATATTATTTTAAATAATTGTATTAAACTAACATGACTTTGTATTTTTTAAATGTTAAAAAAAGAGTCACTACTGAGTTTCTTGCCGGTTCTTCTCGGTAGAATCTACTTTCCGAACCGGTGGTAGCTTCACTTAATTGTAAGTGCTTGTAAGAGCCTACTTGAATAAAGTTTATTTTGATTTAATATGATTTGATTTGTGATAAAATCGCACGAATAAACTTCGTTATCAAAGGAATTCTGTTACTACACATCTACAATTCAATGCAATAACATCTCATCCCGTATCTCACTCGTAAAATATATAGCCTGTTTCATTCGGGATGATGTAAAGTTTCTAACGATACCTTACATCTGTTGAGGCATTTAAAAGTAAGGGCGGTAAAGAAACTCACCTATATAAGTGAACCCTGAAAACATTTTACTTTATTGGACAGTCATGTAAAACCCGATTTTTATACACATTTCTTTTTTTCAAGAGCACAGATGGCCCAGTGGTTAGAACGCATGCATCTTAACCGATGATTGCGGGTTCAAACCCAGGCAAGTACCGCTGAATTTTCATGTGCTTAATTTGTATTTATAATCCATCTCGTGCTCGGCAATGAAGGAAAACATCGCGAGGAAACCTGCATGTGATTAATTTCATAAAAAATCTGCCACATGTGTATTCTACCAACTCGCATCGAACAGTGTGGTGGAATATGTTCCAAACCTTCTCCTTCAAAAGGGAGAGGAGATCTTAGCCCAGCAGTGGGAAATTTACAGGCTGTTGTTGTTGTTACACTTTTCTGATGGTTGTGTTCATTTCATAATTATTATATTCAATGTCGCATTAGCGGTTCCGTACCCAAAGTGTAAAACGGGACCCTATGATTAAAACTCGTCTGTCCATCTGTGTATCCGTCATCAGGATCAAGAACCATTACTGTTATACTAATGAAATTTTCACAGATTATGTATTATTATGATGATGATGATGATGTATTTCTGTTGTCGCTATTATAACTAAGACTGAAAAACAGAATAAAATGAATACTTATTTATTATAAATATTACATTTATACTATCAACCGTTTTCTTAATTTTTTTTGGTACGGAACCCTTTTAATTATTATTTTAAAGTAATATTTAATGGCTATTATGTACTCTATGGACTATTAATCTATACAGATAATAAAATCTGAGTGTCTGCTTGTAATATTAAAATAACCCTTTTTTACCCAATGCATACGTATGTATACACTGTATATATACCAAAATAACATTTATTACAATTATTGTCCGTCTGTCTGTCTGTTTGTTCCGGCTTATCTCTGGAACGATTGGGTCGATTTTGACGGGACTTTAACTGGCAGATAACTGATATAATAAGGAGTAACTTAGGCTACAATATTTTTTTTGTTCATTTCAAACGCGTACAAGATCGCGGGCACAGCTAGTTACATATTAAGTCCCGACCTCTAACGGAATACCTAAAACCTATATTAACACCTACTGGTGAGTGTTGATTACCTAAACACAAACAAAGCTTACCGTCTAGTAGAAAATAAAACTTCTCCTCAACAAAGATTATCCCACACAAATACATAAGCCCTGTTTAACCTTCTCAAGGATAAAAATAACTTTTGTAATTTTCTTTTTTTTGAAGATTCCTTTGAAATATACGAACAGCCAGTGTAGTTGTGTGTGTGTGTATGTGTGTGTATATGTGTGTGTGTGTGTGTGTGTATGTATGTGTAGTGTATGTGTGTGTAGCTATTCGGTAAGAACTCACTTCAAGTTCATTAAACACGTTCGTGTAATGTGAAAAAATTGACGATGTAAGGAATAGTTAATATATCTAACAGCGTCATTGTCTATGGGTGATGGTGACCACTTATTATCAGGTGGCCCATATGCTCGTCCGCCAACATATTCCATAAAATAAAAAAAATAATACGTTTAAAATAATACAATTCTTATAAAGGCATTGCTATAAAACAATTCAAGATGGAACTCGGTAAATGTCGTGTACAACACGATCTCAACCCAACTAATTAATTCCTTAAGCTACAATCTGCATTCATTGAATATAAATTACAAATTTAAACACGACGCTCTAATCTAATTTATATTTAACATTTAATAACTTTAAATTACAATTCCTTGGTATAGCATTGATTCATTATTTTATTAATTTACTTTTGTATTGCTTAAGCCCAGCTGGGTAGGGACCCACTTATCAGATGTTATACCGCCAAATAGTACTCAGTGTATTTCGGTTTAAAGGGTGGATGACCCAATGAAACTACAGGCACAAGGGATATATCATCTAAGTTTCCATGGATGGAAGTGCATTGGCGTTATAAGGAATGCTTGATTTTTCTTACAGCACCTTTGCCTATGGGTAATCGTAACCACCTACCGTCAAGTGGCCTCTTAACTCGTTCGTCTACACATATTTCGAGGCACACACTTCTAACATTCAAATTCCAGGCTATTTTAAATTAAATTGTTTGATTATAAATTAAATAAATAAATATTGGACAACATCACATACATTACTCTGATCCCAATGTAAGTAGCTAAAGCACTTGTGTTATGGAAAATCAGAAGTAACAATGGTACCACAAATACACAGACCCAAGACAACATAGAAAACTAATGAATTTTCTCATCGACTCGGCCGAGATCGAACCCGGGACCTCGGAGTGGTGTACCCATGAAAACTGGTGTACAAACTACTCGACCACTAAGGTCATCAAAAGCTATTAGTGAGCATATTTCGACAGACAACCCAACAACTTATTATCACCCCGACCTGGTTTTTAAATGCAGTACCTCGGGATCTACGGCCTTAAATCTAGCTACTAAACCAAAGCCAGTCAAAATGGCTCGATCAAAATATCTGGATATTTATAACTTAATAACATTAAATTAATAAAACCCAACTACAATACAAAACTTATTTATATGAGCAGTGTTCTATATATAAGCGTTCGTATTAAACAATATTATACGACAATTTTAATATATCTCACACAAATGTTACGTTATGGCTTATTGCACACAAGTGTATACAAATGCATGTGGGCGAACACGCTACACCAGATACATTTATATTTGCATACGACAGATATCTCTGTAACGTAAATCCCCGCAGGGAAAAGTCATAGAAAGAAATTAAAAGAACTATTAAAATACTTCTACAGTATACACTGTTAAGTTAAGCTGAAATTGTGAGCTCGTAAACTACGTTAGTCAAAGTTTTTTAATCTAGAAGATAATCAGACTAGAACTAAAATTTGCTAAAATATTTCGTATATATTATACCGAGCTGTTATGTAAGATTAAAGCTGAGTTCGTAAGCTCAATATCGATCCGTTTGTAACTCGGATGTTACTAAGTTGGGAACATTAAATACCACTTAGTTTTACAATGGGGTATTTGAGAGCGTTATGTTAAAACGACTTAAGTAACAGTATATTAAATTGAAGTCAATTTTTTGTTTGACGATGACTGGTCCGTTGGTGGTTATAAGCTATATTGTTTTGAATTTCGTTGAATCTTCTTTTTTTTTAATTTCCAACAAAGCAGACGTATGTTATTATAGTGTCGAGATAACCCAGTGAATAGAATTAATGAATCTTGATTGTAGATTGCTGTTTCGATTGCAAGCACAGAACTTTCATTTTGCTTGATATGCCTTTATTTTTTATATTGTTTGTCTGAAATTCGACTGTAAAGCAAAATATCGTAAAATGCGTAAATTGAAGCACAATATACACAATATTGTGTCGGATGAAATGAATATATCGGATTGGTATATCAAACCTGCATTGAAGCAGATAGGAAACATTTTTCTCTTTCTCAACAGAATGACATAAACGAGCTGTTACTTATGGTCTTTTGGGTTAATTTTTAAAGTTATTTAATGGGCTACATCAATTGTGTGAACAAACATTTTAGTTTTTTTGTTTCAGTTGGAATATAGTAAAGTGATTACAAATTCGTTAATATTTTTTAAGACACACATACACCAACAGGTGAGAAATTGTGTTTTTTTTTAATATTATAATCCGATAATTCCAAAGCTCTTTTCTGAACACTAGTACTGAACAAATAAAATTGGTTATGTTCTCATTTTGAAAAGCTCATAGTGGTGGAAAATTAAAGAGGATTCTTGATGGTAATAATTAAAGAAATTTAGAGAGCGGAAAAGTTACTGGCCGGTTACAAAGAACTAATATATTTGACATTAAAAATTACATTTAAAAAATTTATGCCTGTAATAGGCTTTTAAATACCTAAACAATATTTTGCTATTCCATCCTACGTGACATTGGCGAAATAATATGTGCCCTGTCGGCACAACTAAAAGCCATTAAACCAAGAATTGAATTGAATTGAATTGAACAATATTTTGAATAAAAGCCAAAATTTTCCGGGCGACCCACTGTTAATATTAATTATTCCATTATTATAACAGTGACAAAGCATGACATTCCGTATTCTTGTAAATATAAATGACAGTTTGAGACGTCTTGGCAATTCAACTGCCAAATTAAGCCTTTGAACCATTGAAACGCAAGGTTGAGTATGCCAGTGTAATTACAGTCTCACGTGATGTGGATACTAAAACGTGTTTGATCACGTGGATAGATTATATAGATAATATAAAAGACTGTATTTGGAATTTTATGGATTACACATATTTCAATATATTTACATGTAATTAGATAGTCAGACTGACTAATAGGCCATAGCCATGTAAAAATTATTAACAATCGTCAATGCGCCGCTAACTTTGGGAGCTAAGATGTTTTGTCCTTTGACCTTGTAGTTACACTGGCTCCCTTTAAGCCGGAATACAAAAAGATTAAGTGTTGTAACTTAGCGATGGTATATATGATGAGTGAGCGATATCTATTTAGACGGACCAGTACAAAACCCTACCACCTACTGATTTCACGTACCATGTGAGAGCTTAGATATTTTTCTTTGGAACTGACTACAACGTAGATATTATACGTTGATAAACACATATTTGTCTCTTTTTATCATCATTGATTCGACATTCAAAAGAAGAAAACAACGCCTTATTTAAATAATACCTCTTTAACAATAATTTATTCAGCGAAAAATACGAAAAAACTTTGTTATAACATTCTATCTTATATGATTTTTTACATAAAAAAAGTCGAATGATCTTAAAACAAACATTAATTGTCGGATGATATTTTATACTACATATGTAAATCCATCGACCAGTATTTGAACTAAACTCTAAATCTTAGACAGTAAAGATATTTTCCCAATAGTAGAATATTTATACGCCATTATTGTTCGTTAAAGTTAATTAATTCTTACTTTCTGCAAAGCCTTACAAACGTTGTTCAACGTGTGTTTGCATAAACATGTACTCGCCTCTTTCCGACATCATGGATTTGAAATTCGAAAGAAGATAACGCCTTATTTAACTAATAAATCTGAACAACAATTTATACAAAGTAAAAATACATAATAAAGAAATAACTTTATTCTTACGTAAATTGTTCTTTACCTTAATAAAGATAAAAATTCATTGAACCAATATAATTTTGTTTTCATGGGATTTATATACCCTGAAGCTATATCCATAAAGAGTTGGAACTTTGAATCTGGATTTAGAGGGTTTACCGCTATTGGAAGGCTTAAGGTCAGCGCTGTACTTAATATAGCATTAAATAGCTTCAATTAGTAATATAAAATACGTCGTATATTTTTCTCACACCTCGGACTATTAATGTGTTAGTTCTAAAAGAGTCAGAGTAATATCACCTTTAATTGTTTATATTTCTCTGATTCCATATCTCAGCTTGTTTTATTATTCTTATTATGTTTTGATAACATAATAAATACGAAAATTTCTTTCTTCAATACCGAAAACGATTAATGGTTATAAGAAGTTAATTAATGCTTTCATTTAAATAAATGTCTTGAATTTAAACAATTATAATATTTGGACAAAACGTTGATGTTAAAAGTGAATCTAGTAGAAAGAGATGAAGAGAAGCAATGGCCCCACTTTTTCCCAGGCTCACCAGGCTCCTTTTGACAAATTTCATGTGAATCTAGAAGTGAATCTAGAAGAAAGGGATGAACAGGAGCAATGTTCGTTTTAGGTAGTTCAGGAAAATCTTCTACCCTTTTTTAGTGTGTTATTTTTTACTTCTTGTAGTGTTGATTTAATCGATTACAAAAATAAACAATACATTTAGCATACAATCGTCATTTTACCACCTCAAGGAAGTGTCCATGTTCTTTCCCGAGACTAAAACTACCTCCATACAACATCTAAATCGATTCAGCGACTTAAACGCGAAGAGGTAACAAACAAAGTTACTTTCGCATTTACAATGTTTATTAAATTCAATTTAATTATGCATTATGGCTTAGCGACAAAGTTGTTATTTGTATTTCGGCAAGATTGAAAGTAAAATAAAAGTAGTTACTGCAAGTAGTTTGGTACAGTTGTATTTTAATGTATACTTAATATTATAAATGTGAATGTAACTCTTTCTGTCTGTCTGTCCGTTGCTCTTTTACTACCGAATTTGATAAAAATTGGTATGAAGCAAATTTGAACTCCATTGAAGGGAATAGGCTTTTTTGCCTAACACATGGCAACCAAACCCCCAAAACGCAAACGAAGCAGCGAACGACAACTAGTATTAAATATATACGAGTATGGTATATAATATTTAAAAAGTTTATTAAGACCAATGATGTTCTAGTAAACAGATATGTCATTAACGCGCAAAAAGTGGAGACTAGAAAACTTCCTAATTGAGACGTTTTCCTTTAGTTGCTTTACGTAGTAATACGTTATAATACATCATAATTACGTAGTAATACGTTTTGCGTAATTAAAACATCTAGTTATCCCTTTTACTTATTGTTTTTATCACGCTATCCTTTTTACTTGTAACGAAATGTAAAATAAACGGTCCCCGGCGGGGCACACTCATTTCTGTTGTTTAGTATAGGTATAACATATCTATTTATTAGAATATCATTGATTAAGACTAAATTAATAAATAAATGTTATTATTCATTATAATAAAACTTAAAAAAAAAACGACTGGATTTAGGCTGATTTGAGTAGAACAACTGAACGCTTTTCTTGCCGGTTCTTCTCCCTGGAGGCTGCTTTCCGAAGCGGTGGTAATGTTTAAATATTGATGGTTCAAAGACGCATCATTGTGAATTTGACTTGAATAAAATCGATTTGATTTGAAATAAATAAACAACAACGATAGCCTGTAAATTTCCCACTATTGGGCTGAGGCCTCCTCCCCTTTGAGAAGAAGCTTCGGAACATATTACCACGCCCTTCCATTACGGTGTGGTGTAATACACATATGGCATAATTTCTATGAAATTAAACACATGTCGGTTTCCTCACTATTTATCATGATCACTATTACCTGAGTTTGAACGCGCAATCATGGGTGCGTACTGACTTCTAAGCCATCTCGGCTCATAAATAAACGATGTGCATAAATTAGTAAACTTATTAGCAAATGCAACGGAACGTGTAAATCTAAGTTACATCCTAATTAGATCAGTGGAATTAAATTAATTTGATTTAATTTAAAGTAAAGCGTTGCGCTATATTTGAGTGGATGTATAGATTTACAGGTAGTTGGACTACTCGATGGTTTTGTTCGTAGAATCACTTCCTAAATGAAGTAAAAAAACACTGTTTTTTGTTTTTATTTGAATCGTATTCAAGCGAATAAAAAAGCACTCCGTTTTTATATGTTTTTCATTCCTGAATGTACACGGTTTCATGTTACAGTCACTTAAGTTTTAAAGCACTCGTGGCAATTCGAAATTACTTAAATTAAATTATTTCAGTTTTCTTTGCTACTAAATAATTATTAGCAATGTTTAATTTAATAAATGCTAATATTTATAAAGCTGGAGAATTGTTGATTTGTTTGAACGAGCTAATCTCAAAATATAACAGAACGATGAGAAAAATATGTTGGTATTAGGGCTGTCAATCTTTTTACTTGTTGGTATACACTCATCAGCTATTCTACCACTAAACAATAGTACTCAGTATTGTTGTGTTCCGGTTTGAAGGGTGAGTGAGCCAGTGTAACTACAGGCAGAAGGGAGGGTAGTTTACGTTCCCAAGATTCTATGAGCGGTGGTGACCTATTACTATAAAAAAAACATCGGTAACATTAGTAGTAAATGTTACCAATGTATTTTTTTGTTAGTAATAAGATACTACAATCGCGATAGTGTTAATTGACTTATTTAAAAGACGAAATTTGCGAAGTTGTTAACCGGAATCTTTAGCTCTTCTCACTTTACTGTGATAATACAGGCAAATTCTCGTAGTGAAAGACCGCCCTTAGATAGCCCATTTATTGGGAAACATTACTCCACCTTATACAAGGTCGGAGCAGTGACGTTTAAAGCGTTTGAAGCTACTAATTTATATACGTATATGAGTAAAACAAAGTCAAAACTCACCGCAGAACAAGTGAAATGTCTTAACTTTGAGTAACATTAACTCTACATATTATTTTACCAACTAATAGCAATAAGTACCGCTGTGTTCTGGTTGAAGGGATATAACATCTTATATCTCCGGGTATGAGTTGTATCCTACATTTCCCAATGTCTATGAGTGTTGATCATATATCCGATGGTCCATTCCCCAGACAGTTGATCCATTTAAAATATAAAAAAATCAAGCATCTACAGATTATTCATGGAATATCACAGAGTATACATAACATAAGTATGGTATTAATGTCAGTCATAAAAATACATCTATGAATTATTGTATCGAATTCGATTTCGATTTTCTTTTGGTTCAAGTTTGCTTCATACCAAAATTTCAACTAATTAAATTCAGTGGTGTGATCGTGAACAAGCCGACAAACTGAGAGCTACCGTTACATTTATAATATATATATATTTGATGGTATAACAACGCTTAAATCTAACAAACAGTGATCACTTCTACTTGAGGAGTTACGTTGAAATATAGACCAATCGCAAAACGTTTGCCCTGGTTATACGCCGCCAGGCAAACTAAAATGTAACGTCCCCTGTGGTTCTAATAACAGTGACTCGATCACTGTTCAAACTGAAACACATCAATACAAGTATTGATGTTTGACAGCTTACTGGATTATATACATCCCAAGGGCTTGCACAGAGTTCTATACAGTATCTTGTAGACGCTACAGGTGCAACTTTATCGAAATAATTTATGAACCTCTTAGCAATATACCAATAGAAGCGTTTGTATATTTTAATCTGTAATAATAAACTCTTACACATGATTATTTTACTTAATTCGGGTCCTTACGGTAAAAATCAATCAGTCATTGTGACGAGTGGAGGCAGTATGATAAGGTTATGCTTATAATAAAAAAATGTTGCGCTATTAATTCACACGGGTTCATTTCCTAACTTGTTAAAATGTAGTAAAGTTTTACCACTTTTTAAAACTGGAAACAGAAGCGATCCTGGTAATTATATGCCTATTTCAATACTCCCATCCTTAAGTAAAATTTTCGAAAAAATTATATTAAATCAACTTCTCGTCCATTTCGGTACAAATGCTATTTTTCATGGTGAGCAATTCGGTTTTAGAAGAGGTCGCTCGACAACTGATGCGGGAATTGCGCTTCTCAAACATATTTACGATGCTTGGGAGAAATCACAGAACGCTATTGGAGTATTCTGTGATTTATCTAAAGCATTCGATTGTGTAGAACACGAAACGCTTCTTTATAAGCTCAAATATTACGGTGTTAAAGGTAAAGCTCTTGATCTCATCGCTTCATATTTAAGTCAAAGAATCCAGCAAGTTTTCATTAATGGAATAAAGTCTTCTGGATCTACGTTAAAAATGGGAGTTCCACAAGGTTCAATTTTGGGTCCCTTTCTATTCCTAGTATATATAAATGATCTTCCTTTCTATGTTAAGGGTATTTGTGATATAGTGTTGTTTGCTGACGATACTTCGCTGATTTTTAAGGTTGACAGGAAAAAAAATGACTATGACGATGTGAACGGTGCATTATCACAGATACGCAATTGGTTTACAGTAAATAATTTAGTTTTGAATGCTCAAAAAACAAAATGTGTAGTTTTTACCCTACCTAATGTTAGCAAGCAAATTTATAATATATCTTTAAATGGTGACCGTCTTGAAGTAGCTGATACTACGGTGTTTTTAGGAATAGCTTTGGATTCCAGACTTCAGTGGACCTCTCATTTATCATCCCTAACAGGAAGACTCAGCTCCGCAACATACGCGGTTAGAAAAGTTAGACAACTAACTGATATTGATACCGCTCGTTTAGTTTATTTTGGTTATTTTCACAGTATTATGTCATATGGCATATTACTTTGGGGTAACGCTGCAGATATTGAATCTGTCTTTATTTTACAAAAGAGAGCAATTCGGTTTATTTATAATCTTGGAGCTAGAGACTCTCTTCGGGATGTTTTTAACAGAGTAGGAATACTTACTGTTGCGTCGCAATATATTTACAACAATATCATGTATATTCACAGTAACATTGATCACTTTGATAAAATCAGTGATAATCATTGTATATGCACTAGAAGTAAGGATAAACTTATAACGCCAAGTTTCCGACTCCGCAAAGTCAATGGATCCTTCTTGGGGCAAGGTATCCGTTTCTATAATAAAATTCCGCAGAAATTTTTAACTTTGCCGTTTAGTAAATTCAAATCGTTTGTTAAAAATACATTGGTAGAAAAAGCATACTATTCGATACAAGATTTTGTAGATGATAAAAAAGCGTGGAGTTAATACCTGTTGACTTCCAAGCAGGATACATTAATTGAAATAATTGTATTTAATTAACATGACGTTGTATTTTTTAAATGTTAAAAAAGAGTAACTACTGAGTTTCTTGCCGGTTCTTCTCGGTAGAATCTACTTTCCGAACCGGTAGTAGCTTCACTTAATTGTAAAATGACGATTCAAAAGTGCTTATAAAAGCCTACTTGAATAAAGTTTATTTTGATTTTGATTTTGATTTATTATTATTAATAAGATAAATATGTAATACTAGTATTGGTGTTTGTTGTCATGTGTTAGGCAAAAAAGTAGCCTATGTCCTTACATAGAGTTCAAACTTGCTTCATACCAAATTTCATAGAAGTCGGTTCAGTGTTTTGGTCGTGAATGAGCAACACAAACAGTTATTTTCACCTTTATAATATTATTATAAATTAACTCTATATATAAATATCCTAGATATATCAGTATGGTAAAAGATAGATCAGGCAATTTTTCAATTTTTTGCGACAGACAATCCTTCTGAACTTAAAGAATGAAAGTTGGTTCCAATTCGTACGTAAAATATCAACTCAGCAAAGTCGAATCTTTTAACGTCACAACCATTTCACAGAAACGCTATAAACGAACAGATGCAATGAGCATTATTTTACTCTCATTACATCCATAGAAGCTTTACTACTGTTACTGTTAGTTTTTGTGTACTATACATATATTCTGGCGTATAATAATATTTAAACAAAAGTAAGTTAAAAAACAAACGTTGCAAGAAATTCGAAATTTAAATTCTGACTGAGCGATATCCGAGAACCCAAATGGTCTAGTGGTTAGATCGCGTACATCTTAACCGATGATTGCGGGTTCAAACCCAGGCAATCACCATCATATTTTCATATACCTAATTTGTGTTTATAATTCATCTCGTCTTCGATGAAGGATAACATCGTGAGGAAACCTGCATGTGACTAATATCAATGTAATTCTATCACATGTGTATCCACCAACCCGCATTGGAGCAGCCTGGTGGATTATGCTCCAAACCGTCTCCTAAAAAGGAGAGGAAACCTTAGCCTAGCAAATGGGAAATTTACAGGCAGTTAATGTTAGTCTAATGTAACATTTGACCTTATTATTCCAAATAAGTTTTGGTCAAATGTTTGGTGAACTAAAATGATTCATCTCTAACCTTCAAATTTAACGTTCATCAAAGGCAAAGAAGTTTTGCTTCAATCAGAATTGTAAGCTGTTACATTTTTGTTGTGACGTGTAACTACGAGAGCTTGCAAACAAAGCACTAACTAGGTCAATGTCAGGTCAGCAAGGCCTCGGAATACCTTCAGAGAACGGGGTTCTCTCGGTATAATTGGCAGAATCAATATTAAAACTGAAATTTCTTTTAAATACCTGACAAATAATCTATATTTATACCGAATGGACTGCTGTATATGGTGTAGTTTGTATGGAGTGCTGTATATATTGTAATTGTCGTGTTAGTGTTAGTTAATACTATCACGACAAATTTAGTACAAAATATAGTATTATAATAATACTTAAATATGTTCAATGATCATTTTCAAGATATAGAATTATTTGTATTCAGCAAAGACATCTGAACAACTTTGGAAAACATTTAATTATTTATTTTATCTCAAGACTGAAAAAGATCGCTAGTAATTTAATCTATAAAAAATATAAATCTTTTTAATGATGCATGATCTTATTTTACATTGTAATACATATCATATAAAAATCCTCACATATATATATATATCGTGAAATAAGCTCCAAAACTTCTATCCACATAAAATGGTCGGGATCAATTTTACCAAGTAACAAAACTAGCTAATGATTTGTTCTGGTTGGAACGGTAAGTGAGTAATCAGGTATCATGATTTGTGGCGCAAAGAACGAACCTTAACAGGCGGTATATTTCTCTGTCTGCTTTCTCAAATAAACGGTCTAGCAGACTTACTATAAGGAAATTGCGCTGGCGTCTTTGAACATAGTTTAACCATTTGAATAATACTGCTTCACATACAGTGCTTGTACTCGAATTTAAAGAAATAATGTTAATAAATAAATAATATTGATCAACATCACATACATTACTCTGATCCCAATGTAAGTAGCTAAAGCACTTGTGTTATGGAAAATCAGAAGTAACCACGGTACCACAAGCAACTAGACCCAAGAAAACATAGGAAAATAATATTTTTTTCTATGTCTTCTTGATTCATCAACCCAGGACCTCGGAGTGGCGTCCCCATGAAAATCGGTGAACACACTACTCGACCACGGAGGTGATCATCGAATTTGGTGGGAAGACAATAAAAAAAATCAAAAGCATATAAACTATGTCTAAAGACGCCAGTGCAATTTCCTTATAGTAAGTCTGCTAAAGCTTTTGTATCACTTTTAAACGTAGTACGTAGTTCTTATTATGTATTAAAAGATATCGTTATACACTTCATTCGTGTTTCTGAATCACGCTATCCTTTGTCAGTGGCAATTATATAAGACTAGTAATAATCTGTCTTTGTTTTGGAACAAGCGTTGCTTTATTTAAACCTAGCGGCACACCCCGACTTTGCACGGCAAAGCGTCGATTTCCGTAGTCAAGTGGTGTATGGTGTGTGTAGGTCCGGGTTCGATTGCCGACCGATTCGATGTAGATTATCATTAGTTTTATATTGTCTTGGGTGCAAACCCAAGACGTGTTTGTGGTACCGTCATTACTTCCGATTTTCCATAACACAAGTGTTTTGGTTACTTACATTGGGATCAGAGTAATGTCCGTGATTTTATGTTGTCTCATATTACTATGTCTAATAACGTTCACAGCTTTTTGGCATTAGCTAATACAAGCCGCTATGTCCTGCATTTTCTTTTCAATATCTTCTAAAATATTCATTTAAATTACACGCTTTATAGGGCCATATTGATCTATTCATACGATATTAAGGTCACTCAATTGTTTTGCCTTCCGGAACCTCTCCACTAATACTTGGACTTTATGGTATGTTAGTAAAGTTCAAATTGACTTTTAAGTATTATTACGAATTGTTTGTATGACATAATAAAAAAGTGTTGTTTCAGACTTTTTCATGCAATATATAAACATCGTATTTTGAAGAATATTCAAAAATTATAATTAGCAAAATCGGTTCAGCTGTGTTCGAGATTTTCGCTTAGCAACCAAACCATTGATTAATTTTTGTTTTATAGATTTAAAAATGTATAAAACATTTAAACACTAAGAAATCTTATAAATGGTAGAATTAGCATTCTCTGCCGTTGTAATAACGTTTAAAATAATTAAAACGAATTCACATTTAATTGTAGAATAAAACGCTAATATCAGCGACTACCTAGTACTTGAACATCGTTAAAAAAATTCTAAAAGGCCTTTCTTTAGTTCGTTACAAAAGCAATATTCCCGTTCTCGAGTGATCCTTGACCTCATTGTAAAAACGGGAATATAGGTATATTTCAAAAAGGACTCTATAGCTGAATACTAAGGTCCGTTTTGCTTTGAAGATTTTCCTTTCAGATTCAGGTGATACGATATCTTTGCTGCGTATATCTTTCCTTAATATATTATTCTTTGTCACGTTTTAGTGTACGGTTTAAATGGGTTAGCCGTTATTCACTTGTTAAAATTTAAGTGTTTTTTTTCAGTCAATTTTTTTGATATAAAAACCGCTTACGCAGGGCAAATATTATTCAAATCAAATTCCTTTATTAAATATAAAATCATTACGCTTACCAAGTGTTTGGAAAAGAAAATACTCTTGGAAGTACCAGCAATAGAAATTTAGTGATTTTTTTTTTGTCAAATTGTGATTGTTTACATAATATACTCAATTTAACAAATATATAGGCAAGAAACGATCATTTAATTCCCAAGGTGCGCTATCAAATATGAACTCCTTATAACTTCAAAACTAATCTCTTATTCCATTCCTATCAGAAAAAAACTAACAATATGAATACCAAAAAGACTCACAAGACATATTTGTTATTCATAAATAAGGGAGACAAGACATGCCAATTTAAGTGAAAGAACCAAATTTGATTTTGGTACATAACCCCCATCGCACCCTAAGATATTTCACTTTAAAATTCCTAGGCTGGTATATTGTTCTATTTTAAGGCGAAGCTGATGTATTTGCGATGTAAATGTACATGTATGTAGGCCAGGAGCAGGCAAGCTGATTACCATACCAAGTGTCATTCAAATATAAAGGTGACTTATTAACATTAGAAGTGTCACGATGCACGCACAGACAATATATTATTAAAAACAGCCAGGATACCTGAAAGCAAGAAACAAAAATTATTAATACGTTCTATATTTAAAAAAAAAAGTCGAAAAATATTCACACATAAAAAGACTAAGAAAAACTACATCAGAATTACTAGGTGTAGCCTAATGTTGTCTTAAATTTTCGCGATTACACATTGAAATAAAACTAGTTATAACGGATTTGAATCGCGTATATTAATTATTTTTGGTATCCCGACGGTTCAAGCACTTTACAGCGTTCGTGGTCACGGGTAGATTGGTAGACGTGGTCTAACGACGAAACGTCAGTATTTCTAGGTAGCCTGTGTGTGCATTTGGAACAGTTGATACATATTGTTTTAGAGGTCGATTTTAATTCTTAAGATGACAATAAAACACGTATGATTAACATCGCATTGACAATGTACAGAATAGCTAACCACGTTTATTTTATCCCACAGGGATATCCCACAGGGATAAAATAAACGTCCTCCTGACCGATTTTCTGCCACAATAGTCAATCACAAGGAGCCTATCCAACTAAGCAGGATTTTATATTACACTAGTGTGTGCACAAACACAGATGCACTTTTTATCTAATGATCTCATAATGTTAAGGCACGAGACACACTTTCAACTTTTAGGCTTTGGGTTGTTGCACAATATTTCGACAGAAAAACGAAAAAAAAAATTCGTCTCGACCTGGGTTTTTTTTTTATATTATACGAGCAGGTTGTTCACCTGATGCAAAGTGATTACAACCCATGGGTATCTGCAACACCGGGAGGCTTGCATGTGCGTTGTCGTCCTTTAAGGAATAAGTACGCTCTTTTCTTTTTCCCAAGTCTTTTCTTTTCTGGTTTCCAAATCTTGCTTGTTCCACAAATTGATCTTGCGAGGCAGTAAATGTCTTAAAAATTGCACTGTTGTGGATTTTCGGATATGTAGATGGTGCTGGGTTATATATCATTCCAATTAGACAGTCTAACTAACCCAAAACTGTAACACCAATGTTTATACATATGGGTTAATGTTGCGGTCAGAAATAAACCATACTATAGAATATTCTAGAATTTTCATAGAGTAATTACTTCGCATGGCAAAGTATTCGAGAGAGTCGTAAATTATTTATAGGTTAACGCACCACACGTCTAGGCGTAGGGCGCGTGGCGGTATCAAAATGTTTTACGAGCGGGCGGCCGAGATGGAACCATAATTCCCTTACTAGACACATTATTGTAATATAAGACTATTTTAATGGTTTATTTTTATAATATAATAAAAATGATACCAAACCTTATTTATGTTGGCCATTGCGAATATTTTTGAATCGAAATTTAAAAGTTAGGTTATTCGAAAATAGCAAGCAAGCACTTTTGAGTCGTCATTTAACAACAATATTAAGTGAAGCTACCAACGGTACGGAAAGTAGATTCTGCCGAGAAGAATCGGCAAAAAATTCAGTATTTAATCTTTAAATGTTTAAATATACTGCTATGTTAGTTACATATAATTATGTTTGTTTTTACATATTAATTAATAATAATTCTTACAAGAACCGACAATAAAATGAATTATAATTATTTTTCATCCATAAAAATTTTTACCCAAAAAAACCAGATAATTTTGTTTCCAAAGAAGAAGAGGAGAATCAACCATATATAGAAAGAAAATAGTCTTATTCTCCAAAGAAAATTAGCGAAGAAATGCTTTATTATATCATATATTCGACTACCTCCATGGTCGAGTGGTGTGTACACTGGTTTTCATGGGTACGCCACTCCGAGGTCCCGGGTTCCATTCCCGGCCGAGTCGATGTAGATTATCATTATTTTCTATGTTGTCTTGGGTCTGCGTGTTTGTGGTACCGTCGTTACTTCTGATTTCCATAACACAAGTGCTTTAGCTACTTACATTGGGATCAAAGTAATGTATGTGATGTTGTCTCATATATATACCATAGCTGACTCCAGGACGTGTTAACTTCATAAAGTTAAAATACACAGGATGAACTGTATGACCTGAAAATAAACTTTAATAATAACAAACTATGTTGCCATGTACAAGATTAATATCAGACTAAAGCGTAGTGTTGCAAGTTAATTTTCTTGAGAAATAATTAAAATTTTATCGAATAATGACATGACTTTTAAATACTGAGTTTTTTTTCTCATTAGAGTAAGTCAGTATCACGTTATCGGATCGTTGAACGATTTGATTTGATTTTTTATGAAATTATTAATGTCAACAGCCTCAAGCAACCCGTTTTTTTTTTGTTAAGTTATGATCATTTTATTTTACTACGTTATATAAAAAATAAGCTAATTTACTTGGGTGTAGAATTTTTTGCAAGTTCGTCTGTGTATCACCCACTCATCAGACATTCTACCACCAAGCAGTAATGGATACTTATTATTACTTGGTGGTAGGGCTATGTGCAAGCCCTGGGTCTGGGTAGGTACCACCCACTCAATTATTCTACCGCTAAATAACAGTACTCAGTCATGAACTTCGTATTGCTTAACTTACTTCACAGTAAGGAATGATTAAACAAAATCAAACAAACATTTAAGTATCTGGAGGTAAAGAAAAATACCTAATCTTAATATGAATATAATAATATTTTCATTGGTTTGTAATATGTTAATATATGCATACCAAAGATGCCCTGTATCCGAGATCTCTTAGGGCCCACCAAGCGTCCAAGATTTACTTGGTGGTAGGACTTTGTGCAAGCCCGCCTGGGTAGGTACCATCCACTCATCAGACATTCTACCGCTAAACAACAGTACGCAGTATTGTTGTGTTCCGGTCTGAAGGGTGAGTGAGCCAGTGTAACCGCGGGCACAACATCTTAGTTGCCAAGGTTGGTGGCACATTGATGATGTAAGGAATAGTTATATTTCTTACAGCGTCATTGTCTATGGGCGATGGCGACCACTTACCATCAGGTGGCACATATGCTCGTCCGCCAACCTATACCATAAAAAAATATATTTTGGTTTGAAGTGTGAGTGACTCAACGTCACAGACACAATACAAACAGACAAACACAACAAGCAACTTTCGTATTTATAGTATTACTAAAGTGATCAATTTACATATTTTATATTTATATTTCAGATTTTGGTATTCACAGCATTTTAGCGCTAAATCTGTTTAAATTAACATATTTACGTCATAAAATTTACATTCGGTGACATTACTGAAATAGAAATAATATCTGCATGATGGATAGCGGTTATATTTTCACACCTTTGTGCAGACAGTTCACTTTGTGTAAAGCGTGCTGCCCGGTAATACAATTTATCCTTTATTGTACCATCAGGTATATTATTTGCTCGGACACATTGTCATCTTTCTTCACAAGGTTTAGGCCGCTGGCGATTGATGAATAGGTATTATTTCTTACTAGCTGTGCCTGCGAACTTGTACGCATTTGAATTTACCAAAAAAATATATAATTGTAGCCTAAGTTACTCCTTATTATATAAATTATCAGCCAGTGAAACTCGTCAAAATCGGTCCAGCCAGAGGTTCCAGAAATTAGCCGGAACAAACAGACAGACAGACAGACACAAATAGTATAAAATGGCATTTTGGTATATGTACCTTTTGGTGTATATACACAAATATGTATTATGTATTAAAAAAGGGCTCTTTTAATATTACAAACAGACACTCCAATTTTATTATATGTATAAATATCTTCCTGTGAAAAAATTAGCTGATGCGACTTTATTTGCTCAACGTTTAATAAACTTAACATAATTATAGTATAAACGTCCCACCCCATTTTACATCCTCGAGGGGTGAATTAAAAAGACTAGCCTATATTTTTCCCCGAGACTCAGAGTAAATATTTTTGGCAGAAAGTTCTTTTACGCGGAATACGGTAGAGAAACTAGCGGAACATATCACTTTAGGAAAAGTTTTATTCAGGCGACCTTCCATGTCTTATTCTTACATGTATCTCTTTCAAGAAACGGTTTTATATAAAATTATTTATTTAAATAATGTCAAAGCTTTTGATTGTTATTTTATTTTTTTTAATTTGTGCTAAGAGTTACTTTTATAGGAGACGGTTAACAACTAAATTGCTGAGCTATTTCAAGAAATGTGGATGAATATACATCACGCAGTTTTCCTTACGATTTTTCTAACCACAACGCAAGAATTTTTTTATAAACTTGATTTTCAGCGGTGTCCCTCTCGATTTGAACCTGCAACTTTCAGTGTTTCAATCACTGGCCTATCTCGACTCGTAATTTTATTGGAGCGATAAGTATAAAGATACAAATTGCCCGGGAAAATAATAATGAGATACTTTTCCTCTGACTTTTCTGACTCTGTTTACTGACCCAAATACACTCATGACCATTGGTCCGTTTCGGACATAATGCGAGAGGGTCTTAATGATTTTCACATAACTCAGCTATCCCAGGAAGCTGAGTATTAAGCAACCATTTGATAACATGTTCCAATAATACTCTGAACTGCTAGCATTAACATGTATTAAACTTTATCACCACCGATGTATTGATATACTATTATTATCATCAATTTAAATTGTAGATTCTTCTGAGACAATCGACAAAAAAATTACGTGTAACAATTACACTTTCTACCGATTAATATGAATTAAATATTGATGTATGAATAATATATCTTAAAGGAATAGTTTTAACACGAAGCCGAGATGATCCCTCTGGATCACGCGTTAGGACGCCTGAATGTTATCCGATGATTACGGATTCAAAACTAGACGCTGAAAGAAAACATCTCGAGGAAACCTATGGAGTAGTGGTGGAGTTGAATCCAAACTCTCTCCTCAAAAGAAGAGAAGCCTTTCCCCAGCAGAGGTACATAAACGGGCTTTAAAAAAAATCTACTTCATATAATACAAAGATAAAGAAGAAACAGCCGTGAAGTTTGAAAATACAAGGTATTTTCATAGAATTTACGATTTATTGTACACTAAAGATTCAGACACGATCCTTACTCGATTTTAAAACCCATCTTTCACGGCCTGTCACAATATTTCACGACAGATTTTATCGATATTTATATTCTACAATTTTATTGTGGCAACACTGTTATACATATACATACATAGTACATAGTGTAAATATTCTCGATACTGTAAACGTATACAAGTGGTCTGTGTTATTACTGTCTTTTTACGATAAAAATGGGAAATATTTTTTCGTTAAAGAATACATGAACACAAAAATTTAGACAAAGAAAAAATTGATTATATTGAAAATACCTGATAGTTCTCAAATTAAATATATGTATATATGTATTACATAAGCGGCTGCAAAATTATTTTTCTGAATCGTTTGTTGAATTATAATTGATAAATCAAGGTGTATCAGTGGATAGCATAAGTGGATTTTATCCATACCTCTACAAACCCGTCTGGGTAGGTAAATCCCGCTCATCATCCAATTTCTATCAATTATCCTTGTCATCAATAAATTAATTTTACAAATTTTACCAGTCAAACAATTAAAGGTGGATCAATTTAGTGTAGAGGGCCGATGATTTATCTACCTACCTTTTTCAGCATGTAATATATGATGTACCTAACTAATAAGACTTACTAACTTTTGTATTCTCTGGAAAACTACTGTACTTAAAAAGAGCTATACTTCATATGGTTGTTACTGATTGAAGGAAGAGTGAGCCAGTGTACATGCAGGCATAACAGACATAACAAAATTTTGTTGACCATATAAGATAGCCCACTTACAAGTTCACCTTTGTATTTTAATGAAATAATCATTTTATTTTCTTGTATCCTACGCGCAATCCGATGGTGTCAGTGTAGTGTGTTCGCTTATAGTAGACAAAAGGTAAATAAAAATGTAATGGAGGTAGACGAGAAAAACTCGTGCAGTCGACGTCAGAGGGAGCGCGGAGCTGTCAGTCAGCTTGTGATACTGACAGGAGCAGCTCTGTAGGAATATTGGATAAAACAATAAATTACAATTGCCTTAAATATTAAACGCATAGCTACCCTTAATGAATTCATTCATCAATTTATAGTCACTGACACTCGGAATGAAGTAAGGATTCTAACGATATCTAATACATTTAAAAAAAATTATTTGTTCAGTTACTTAAAAGTTATAGTGTAATACACAAACAATAATAAAAACAATACATTCCTTTTTTGAATAGTTTTGCGAAAGGTATGATCGCATTTAAAATTCGAATGCATAAATTGAAAAAAGAACTTCTTTAATAAGCAAGTTTACTGTTACGTGTTGCTACTACAAAAAATACGGTATGAAAATACAACTTTATTCTTTGGCTTACGATCCCCTTTGAACTTTGTATTTTTATTTTCGCTTGAATAATTAATTTTGGCATTAATATAAACAGAAGCTTACTGTGTTTTTAATTAAAATTCCGAAATGATACGAATTTGTTTTGGCAAAGGATCGACAGCATACGGCGCGGGTACAACATTTTGTCTGAAATCCACATTTAGGTTGGTAAGAAGTATTGCAACGGTTTGTTTGAAAAATTTAATCAACTTTTGCTTTTTTACAATTGGCTTTAATATGACGAAAATATAACATAGTTCTTTCTTACAGTGTTACTAATGAGATAAATAAGAAAATAAATGTGTACTTCACGTCACTATAATGTGAAGGTTTATAAAACGAAGTGCGCGTGCAGTAGCGCTGCACTTATAAAATAAGTGAAACTTCTCAAAGACTATTTCTCTTTTTCGTGATGTGTCCTTTAAATTTGGCTGTCAGTTCTCGATAAGAAGTTTCACTTCTAAAATTAATTCTTCTTAAATAATTTAAAAAGTATTATAATAAGTTAAATAAATATATAAATGTTTACGTCACGTGACTATAAAATGACAACAAATAATTTCATCCTTATTACGAGTATAAGAATATAATCTAAATGATATAATGGCTTCACTTATGATCTTTGAAAGCAAGCGTTTAGTTTAACGATGATTTCTGTTTTTCTGTCATTGTAGATGTCTAATGTCAGTTTAACAGAAGATATTTCATCATTGTCAAACTAATTACAACATTTAATTGCATATTATTTTATAGATAAAGCCATTACACCTTTGTAACCAGTGCTGAAAAATTATTTAATTCGTATTTTTACTTTTATTATTTGTATTTAAAAACAAAATAAAATAACTCATTTTTAAAATGTGTAATATAAATATATTATATGTTTTTATATTTGGTTTTACTTTCTAAATAGTAAAATGTAAGTATATCTCAATCAAAGGTTGCATGTTGAATTAAATTGAGTTTTGATGGATAATACCTTTACTTTTAATTGATAATACCTTTTGGTATTATATAAAATGTAACTGAATTTTTAAAATTAATTTTAAATATCTATCATGCTAAAAATTTATTTAAAATACTGAATTTATTAAATATTTTAAATAAATTTATCTAAATATTATAACTGTAAAACGACATATATTTAAGATGATCGTTAATAATTGATATCTTAACATATAATTCAATAAATATTTTAGAATAAAAATCAAATAATTTTAATATTTTATTTTGAAAATAAAATAAAATTTTCTAAACATAAATTTGTTTTATTATTAATAGAAAATGTTAGTGCAAAGAGTTAAATATGAAAATCTACATTGTACGAAAAAAGGTTTTTTTTTTTTATAAATTTACTGGTAATTTATTTTTAATGCTCTAAACTCAAAAGATATAAGTCCGATTTGATAAATACGCTTAACTTCAGTATCGTGGGTAGAACAATATACTTTAATTTTTGTCGAGTAATTATAATGATTGCGTAGCATGAATACGATGACATACGACCTTTTGATTTTCCAAATGATTTTATTTATTCAACTTTATATGCTATATATTCAACTCCTTGCACTTATATAAATGTAAAGTATAATTTTTAACTTAAAACTTATCTTCTAAATATACATTTACAATAAATAATCATTGAGAATATTTTAACTATTCCTTACCTCTTCAATGTAAGGAATTGTTAAAAATAAAATGTTTTCTTGTATCATAGATGTCTGGGTGAGGGTGAGCACATATCACCAGATTCAGATATTCCTTCTAAACCAAGACAAAAATAATAAAATGTAATGAAATTGCTTTTGAATGATTTCGCAAATTCTTTTGTTATGATTCTTTTATGTAACCATAACAAAAGAGTATTTAATCCATTATCATCAATAAAGCTGTTCAGCATAATGTAAAATATTTTTTAAAAAAATATAAAAAAAATAAAATTTTTACATACTTGTTTGCAACCGTAGATTTTAACAAAGTAGACGTAACTATATTAATATAATCGATTCAAAAACAATATTACCTAACAGGATTTCTTTAGACGATAGAACTAACTTTAACACAAAAATCAAACAATTCAAATATGGAATTAACACATAAAATTATTTACAGATTATTCGAAGAGAACCAAGATCTCCTAAATATGTTCGAAAAGTTTCGTCAGTACAGAACGAAGGAAGAGCAAATTAACTCGATGGAACTTGCGGAGCACGCGAACAATGTCATGAACACCTTGGACGAGGGCATTAAAGGGCTGGACGACTTAGACAACTTCTTTGAATATATACACCAAGTCGGAGCGAGTCACAGGCGAATACCTGGATTTAAAGTAGAATATTTTTGGGTAAGTAACCTCCAACCAGCAGTAAGACATCAATGTTGACATGCGTGAATTTCATGTCACAGATAATTCGACACCGACGCATTAGGTCGTAACATGATTTTTGGCAAATATAAGATTTCGGTACTATAATGTCAAACCACGTATATTTTCTTTAAATACCGAAATTTTAACTCTTATTGTTAAGGATAATGAAAGTCACTAACTGGTTCACGATTTACGGCACACTCTCTAATAGCCTTTTCATATCTAAACTACCGCGCATGTAGTCGTATCCTCGGTACGACGATTTGCGTTGATCTATTAGAGCGCGCTCAAGTGAACTACGGCTCACTTCCGACGTCGTATAATGTAAAAAGAATAAATTATTGCTGCATAATTCCGACAAAAATGTTGCAACACAGAAGTTGCGACTTTATGCATGGTCGACGTTTTTTGATTAGTAACTATAACTTACGATTATAAGCATTGTTTTTTATTAAATTTAAAATTCAATAAAAAAGCTTTATACTCTCTAACATACAATCTGTCCTGTGTACCAAAATTTATCACAAACTGTTTTTAGTGGCTAAGCAATAAAAGTTAAAAATCGCTCTCTTGAAAAAACACAAATTGTTCCATACGACTTTATGCTTTAGAGGTGTCGAATTATACATATAACTTAAAATATATTACGATCAGCAATTAGTTTAATATGTATATTGATATTATATAATACGTTTATTTTTCAATCTGTGGTAGTGGAATGGAAAATGGGCCACCAGGAAAGTGGTCACCTCAAACATTGGCATTGTATTAAATATTAACTATCCCTTACATCGCACATGTGCTACCAATCTTGCGAATTAATATTTTATGGCCCTCGTATCTGTAGTTACTACCCACCCTTCAGACCGGAACTAAACAATGCTATGAGCACTGCTATTTTGCGATACTATCTAGTAATGGTCGGTACCTACCAAAACGAGCAGTAATAAGAAATGCTATTCTTTAAGACTTGGCACTGTATTTTACTCGTGAATTATAGAAATTATAATCCGAAGGCATAAAAGGCATATCTGACCCAATATAAAACAGTTTAAAGAACCCGACTACCTAAGTTGATACCTTTTAGAAAACAATTTCAAGGCCATTGAGAATATCAAGCAAAAACTCAACTTGGCAGAGTATTTTATAAAAATATATGGTGCACCAATATGTATTCGTCAAAATTTTAATATGGTTAATTATGAAAAATTATATATTGTATAGATAATTCTATTAGTTCCTTTTCTGAGCTCGAGAAATAAGGGTCATACAATAGCTGTTTTAAGGTGTTTTGCTGAGCACCTACGTGGACTTCTCATTCTTGGCTGTCTCCGAATTACTAAACTAAAGTTAAAAGTTCTAGGGATACTATGAAACTACAATTTTAAAAGAAATTGTAAATATGACATAAACAAATTCCATTAATTGAAGGAATGTAGAATTAATTATTCAGCGTGATAATCAAGTACTCATGTGTTAATAATGTTCCTAACATTATTAATAAGAAAAGTTCATACATATTTAGAATACATATTTCAAAATAGAAGTCCAAGTTCGAAATTTAAATTTAAATTGGTATTGCCATAAATATCATGAAAGGAAATGTAAAATATTATTACAGGAATATATAACATCAAAGAACTCAATAAGATCCTATTAAGAGTGACACAGAAACTTCGCGAACTTTTTAAAATGACCGTTCTTTTGATAAAAAATCGAGTGATATCAATTTCTCTCGAACCGTTATAATGAATATTAATTTTATTCTCCCAATTTGATTATTACAAGGAAATATTTTGACACTTATTTAAATTTTCATATACTTTAACGTTAAATCTTATTTCTCATACCGTAAGCTTCTATAAATATTTTTATATCGATTTTTTGTTTGCGAATTTTGTAAAAACTACTAGGAAGGTACGAATTTCAATTCTCGGCAAGTATTCTTAGTGTTCCGATCTCGTATACAAAAAATCAGATGAAGCGAAAATATAAGCTTTTCAGAGCTATATCCGGGCCATTGACTAATCTGCCTTAAAAAACGAGTACGTCACATCTATCAGAGCTTTCTGGGGTAATGACCATGTTCCCTATAGATAAAATGGACCTTATCTACAACATAATTAAAGTCATATTTCTCTGAACACGATCACCGACAAAACTCAAAATTTCTTTAGAATGGAATCTTCCTGGCGGAAAAAACGTTTCACTGCTTTCTGTACTTAATTGAACGTTCGATCAATTTTATCATTTTATATAAATTTCGATATTTTTACAGAAAATCGAGACACCGTTCCTAGCGGCTGTGGAGTCAACCCTCGGCGACAGATACACACCGAACGTTGAGAACATATACAAAATCACCATCAAGTTCATTTTGCAGACCCTCGTCGATGGATACGAGAAGGCGGCCGCCAAAGCGAATCCCACATGAACTGACCACGAGACGTTAGAATAACTGGTATTAACTTCTACTTGAAACTCGATCACCGTTTATATACAGTATTGCATTTGTTTCAATGGCAGACGACAACTATTACACGATCAAGTTTAATATATCCCTATTCTGCAACAAATATTGCCCTCTCTGTCTCTCGTTCAGCCTGAAATGAGAATACATAAAGTAATCTGATTCAATAAAATTGTTGCCCACTCGAGACACAAATTCGAATAATAGAGTTTCTGTATTATCTACTTAAAACAACTTGTTAAAAAAGTTTGTGCTGGATTTTTAATGTACATTGAGTGTTTTTTAACAAGATCAATAATTTTTAATTATTAAGTTTCCCGATGGATGGTACCCTATTTGCTCTTGTCGAAGTCGATTGAGTGTCAGTCTGACAAAACGATGAACAAGTATTATAGTGTCAATCTGAATGTAAAGTATGCCTTTGCGTAATATAAAACAAAGTTCCTTACGTCGTTTGCACGCTTAGATCTTTTGGTATTTATGCGTTAAGAGAATGAAGACTCAACAACGAGGTTTAAATGTATAATACATGCATATTATAGCAGATAAAAGCCTAGCATTTCAACTTTTATAACCGAAAAAAAGCAAGAATTTTTCATTATGTTGGTGGTTCAATTTAAGAGTTAAATGTGTACCTTTATTGTATTTGTGTAAAGCTGGCAACAAGTAGTAAAATATAAGTGGAAAATCAGTAATTTCATGTAACGCGCAAGGGTATACACGCGTTCCTCGCGATACCGAATAAATGTTTAAGATGTATAGTACGACAGAACTTATATGTAGCATCGGCAAAATCAATAAAACTTATTACTGCCTATTCACAGAACCACTCAAAACAGCTGCCTATCGCGCCATTCGACGCTATTCGTCGCTATAGATTCTCGCTTCAGTTCAACCCGAGAAAGCAAGTGAATGTAAATCGACGAGTCAAATTGATAAATATATAAGGTCATATGATATTACAAGTTATTACTTTTGTGTAAAGATCATATTCACATGAGAAATAAATATAAATAATTTGGGATAGCGTACTTAATTCGGATGTGATCGGTTTTACGAATTTTGCTGATGCTACATCTAAGTTGTGTCGTACTACAACAAAAACATAACTCATACCGTAATAGAAAACATTTTTTCGGTACAGCGAATAGTATATTTCACGATTGAACACACAATTGAATATAGGGTTTATTTTAGTAGTAACATTATTTTTTTGCTTGAGAGGGTTGGTCATAGCTGATAGATAATTAAATTAAATGGGATCGGACTCGTGATTTAATTAATTTCAGTGCTTTTAGTGTTCTTACCTTAATAATTCGTTTTTAATATAAAGATATTTCTGTTATGTTAATGATATGTATACATATGATCAGTGGCGGATTTACCAATACACTAAGTAGGCCGGAGGCTAGAGCTGCAGATTTAGAGGGGCAGCAAATTTATTCAAATTTGGTATTATCTTACAGAAATTAAAAAAAACTTATTATTATATGTATACACATTACGTCCGTAATCCATATGCTCGTCACTACATAGTGGGTTGGAAAAATAATCTAGTATCTGACAGAAATATCACCTAGTGTATAATCATACTAATAACGGGAAAAAACCGATGTAATGAGGACGATGGAACACAAATCATAAATGTTGCAAAAAAAGCAAGGGGCGGCAAAAATTGAATAGCCTACAAACCTACTAGCGGCAGCCACTGCATATGATATATGTGTAATATTATATAGCTTACTAACTACTTATCCCGGCTTCACGCTGATACAATAAAGATGTATCATGTACCATGTACAACCTTAGATACTTATTACTTATTCAACGCGGAATGCTGCTAGCATTCTTGCCACCATTCCACGCGGTCAAGATTTATACAGTAACCTTTTTTAATTCATATTTGTATAAAGTGAAGGACTATATAATTCTTATGTTACTTTTAGATTGAACAAATAAACTCTTAGTTTTTCTGGCTACGAACGTTGAAATTCGCACTTTTCTTTAATTTTTTATGCACGTATTATTCCTCTCTTCATTATGTTAAGCTTCCTCTTGATTTATTGACGAAAATCGTATTAAAATCCGTTGTTTGAAAATATCTAAGCGTACACGACAGGAAGCAACTTCATTTTATGCTATAAAAAAAGGTAAAGTAAAGTAACAGTCTGGAAATTTCCTACTGCTGGGTTAAGGCCTCCTCTCCCATTAAGGAGAAGGCTTGGAACGTATTCCACCACGCTGTTCCAATGCGGCTTGGTGGAATGCACATGTGGCAGAATTTCAATGAAATTAGACACATGCAGGTTTCCTCACGATGTTTTCCTTCACCGCCGAGCACGTGATTTTATGCTATGTAGAGGTTGTAATTATTTTCTGTCGTTGTATTTTGCGCTTCGTAAATATAATTTATCTGTACACACTATGAATCCTGTAACATATCCTGATACTAAAATTCGTACTCATTTGTATAAATACGGTTATCGAGTTTCATAATATTTTTTAATGGTAAACTATATATTGAATTAAAGGATTTTGATTAAGATTAAAATTTATGAAATACAGATTAAAAATAATTTAATTTTTAACTGTAAATAATGAGTAATTGACGATCGAAATTGTCATAATTTTTAAAGTATTTCTTACCCATAGAAACCTCATGAAATAGTTTCTTAGTAAGCTGTATAAATTATTATTTTATTAATTATATTAAAAAAAACTTTTTCTATTGTGTTCTATAATTACAAATATGAAAAACGGCATAAATTGATGTGCGATATTCATTATAAAATCTATAATCATTATAAAATTTAAAGGATACACGCAAGAAATAGCTTATAACCGTGATTCGACTTATTTTACAAGTGAGAAACGAAGTGATTCCTTACAGAATAACACTACTGTATTCTGTTCCGACTATGATTTGTTGTATTTTTATTTTGTACATAACGTTACTCACAAATTAAGGACATTCTCGTCATTATTATTCATCTCATTGATATAATATTACAGATTGTATAGGCAACGCTGAAACGTCTTTTCACTAATTTATTTAATGCTGGTATCAGAACTGTTACAGTTGTTTCAAATGTCACGATGTGACAACGCCGTAAGGAATGTATGTATAGTTGTTGATATTTCATAATTGTAATGTACAGTCAGAGTAAGAAAACCTTCGTCAGTTTTCAAATTGATTCCTTTATCTAGTCGTAAACTCTTAGTACCTTTTGAATCTAAACATCAAATCATTGCGACGCAATATGTCATTCTCGATCGGTAAAGCAGATAATCGCTCATACTGAACACACGAAAATAGATCTTAAGATGACGAACCTTTTCTTACCTCGACTGTACATCATTTGTCAATGAAAGGGATTAAAAATTGGAAACAAAATGTAAAATATACAGATAATAAAATAAATGGTTAATAAACCTAGAGTGCAATAAAATGGAAACAATTGAAATACTTTTTACTTTAGATAAATTTACTTAATTAAGTCGTAAATATGTAAATACTATTTGATTTTTTTTTGTTTTCTAAATTTAACATTTTATATAAGGCTGGATTCACACGTGCAATAATAATACCAAATAAAATATAAGTTAAGTTAATTTTTCGATTATTTCTGTGACTATTTCGTAACTGTAACGACACCTTAGAGAACCAGACACTGGAACATGTACATGCTATTGTTGTAGTTAAACTATCGATATTTTCATGTATCTAAATGTGTTGAGATAAATAATAAATAAAAAAAGTGATGCTCGATTAATAATCACCTACTATCAGTGTTATTAAATGAATTCTATGTAAAATGTCAATATCAGTCTAGGGAACAAAAGACAAATGGAGCGGTTTCAATATTATACTGAAGCAACAAAAACGAATACAAATATCCAGTAGGGTCATCTTCTTTTTAATAATTACATCAAAAGCGCTGTCTTCTTTAATTACTATTTATTTATTTATAATGCCACACTGTACACATATCACAGGATTGTTTCCCAATTCGATATTACAGCACTTTAAAAAAAACTAAAAATTTCAATCCATGTTATAATATAGTACTAAATTGTATATGATATATTCCAAGCAGCAATTATTGTGAGTTCACTCAACTGCAACAAAACAAATCCTCTCTGTCCTGTCTGCTATCGCAATGAGAGTACGTAACGTGCGCGTCAGTGGTGCTTCCTTGAGCAACTTGGTTGAGCGGTGGTCACCGCTGGCAACGACGGCCGATGTCTTATTAACGTACCATCAAAATTTTCATTACTACATTTACTATGGGGAGTTTGCTTGCTTTTAATTTTGTATTCGCAATTTTTTCTTAGCTATAACATTCCGAGCGCTCTATTTGTTTTTTTTTTGTATGATTAGTACAGTACCATATATTGATTCTATGTATGGCTCTTCGATATTATAACACTTTTTTTATGGTCACATTGATACTAATTTGTGCTACCGATTTAATAACATAATAACTGTTCCCATCACAGATATCCATAATGTAATTTATAAAAACTACTAATAAAATTAAATTTTAGTTTTTAGTTACATAAATTATCTTGTTAATTGTTTTAATAATTATATTATAATCATTTTTTCTTTATAATTATATGTACAAAAAGGCGTAATACACTTAATATAATTAAGAAATTATCATCATAATCAAAATCCTTTAAAATTTCCCCGTGGACTTATTAAAGTAATGTCAATTTGTTAAAATGTTAAAAAAAAAACTGTCAACAACACAAACAGTGACAAAGTCGACCTCATGCTATCTCTTTCACACATTGATGTTAGTATGGACTAGAAAGAGACGAATAATGAGATTGACTTTGCTATTTGTTTTCTATATAATAAAAAACCCTTAGGATTAAATGTACTTAATGTGAATATGTATTGATTATTGATTTGGAACCGTCATCTTGTTAAATGCTGTGGTCACATTAAAATAGACGAATCAAATATCACATACAAATATAAAACTACTGCAGACCCCATCCCCCCCCCCCCCCCCCTTCTCCTTAAATTATTCTAGTCTCGGTAATTTTAGCTGTAGATAGTCAGTCGGGGCAATGTTACAGATATTATTTGAAAGTAAATTTATTAAGTAGAGCAAACTTCAGACCACCTGCGGAATATTTACTAATTGGTATCCTTATTCTGATTTAGCTTAAATTTCCAACTATTAACAAAGAGGTCTTATTTGTCGTGTCTTGAGCTCAAAATGAAAGTGGCTCAAATCCTGAAATAAAAAAAATATAAAAAAATACAGACGAATTGATAACCTCCTCCTTTTTGAAGTCGGTTGAAAATATGTCTGACGTACCAATTTTACGACGTATTGCTGTTTAGAAGTTATTACTATTTTTTGACCTTGAATTACTTCTTAATTACTTAAATATTTATTTAAAAAATATTAATAAAATAATATAATATGTATCTGGAATCTATCCCGAATCATTTCAAATGGTTGATTTTACCAACACGAAATCATACCAGTACTCAAACGGCAAAGTATATTGACTTAGGACAAGATCACTCGAACCCACCTTTCAGTCCATAGTGTGTCCGCAGCCTAAAATAACAGACGGGAAGTCGTATTTTTTGACAAGGTAGTACGCTTCTAATGTAATAATAGATGTTATATTAGGTTATATACATAGTGTATCTGTGTGTGCGTTGAGAATGTAATGAAATCCAGGAATAAGGTGTATAAAAAAAGTTTTTATTGTCTTTTTATAAACTGTGGCATAGGCATTATACAGATGGATATCTGCTTTACTAAAAAAAAAAGTTGTTTTCTAGTTTTTTAAATTGTATTGACTTGCTAATTGTATACTATATTCTGTTTTTTTTTTTATAATAAAATATTCTGTAATAATTTTCAGATTAACAAAATATTTTATGAAAAAAAAAAACTAATTGTTTTTTTTTATTAAATCGTTGTTATAGAAATATTGTCAAATTTATTGTAAAATTTAATTTATTAAATGCATGAATGTATTATGTAGTAAATAAATTATGTATTGATATTGTATTGAAATAAAAAAAAAATTTAGTGTTTGCACTCCTTTAAAGCCTGACTATTTTAAAAAAAAAACTAATGATAAAAAAACAAGGAAGTAAGTTTCCATAAATTGAGCTTTGAATATTTGTAATATCTAATCAAAGCACAGAACACATAAAAATTGGGGCTAAATACGCATGCGCTCATGTTAATAAGACAATTGGCAAGATTCAAACATAGCTGTCACTCCCAGTCGTTCAATTTCGTTTATTCCAGAAAAAAAGGTGTGGAATTAATAATTGTTGACTTCCAGGCAGGATGTATTACAAACACATATAATTACTACAACCTAATCAACTAACATGACCGTAATTTTAAATTTTTAAAAAGAGTAACTACTGAGTTTCTTGCCGAATCTTCTCGGTAAAAACTACTTTCCAAATCGGTGGCAGATTAACTTAATGTATTTAGTTATATGACGATTCAATAGTACTTTTAAAGGCCTACTTGAATAAAGTATTTGTTGATTGATATATAAATCTTGTAAGAAATAAAGAAATAAACAAATAGCAAATCATGCATTTCTTGGCGGCTTTATGCTAGCCCGTCTGGGTAGGTACCACCCACTCATCAGATATTCTATCGCCAAATAACAGTACTCAGTACTGTTGTGTTCCGGTTTGAAGGGTGAGTGAGCCAGTGTAACTATAGGCACAAAGGACATAACATCTTAGTTCTCGAAATTGGTGGCACATGTGTGTAAGGAATAGTTAATAATTCTTACAGCGTCATTGTCTATGGGTGATGGTGACCACTTACCATCAGGTGGCCCATATGCTCGTCCGCCAACCTATACCATAAAGAAGTGCTTTTTATGGTAGTTACTTACCGCTAGAAGTTCGTCTGCAGCCAACACTTAGTGGATGCTACTGCAGCTAATATCAGTTCATTAATTGTCATTGTAACTTTTCGCTTCGTAAAACAACGGTCTATACTTCTTATACTTACAAGATATAACCAAAGTAACAAACATTGCGAGTTAGATAAGTTAACAGTACCAAAATACATAGATTATAATATAATCTTAAGTATTGACTACTTTCCGTAAATTGTGACCACCGAGTCCAAAATCGATCAGTAGAACTAAATCAACATTACTGTAATTTTATTTTTATTTATTTACATTACTTAATTAAATATAAGCAGTTATAACAATTACCGAACTAATTATGAACACGTTATTAGTAAACAAATTTTGGTTCCAAATTTAAATTCAAATTTCCGTTTCCGTAAAGCCTTTACTGCTCCTCATCAGTAAAGGCAATGTTGTGAAATATTTTTTTTGTACATTTAATCCGAAGCAGAAACAAACATTTGCGCCGCGTGTGTTCTCCAATATTATCCACAACGGCTGCCACCCCTCGCTTCCCTGACCTAAAATTGTGTTAATATGTCAGTATATATTGTGTATCCCACTATTGGGGTCACCCCTTCACGGAAGTAGCCTCAGCTCACTAAGTAAATACTAATATTTCACCATTAGTAAATAAATAGGTGTGTATGTATATATGTATATGAAAAATTATAATAAATAAATAAATATTGGACAACATCATATTAATTACTCTGTTCTCAATGTAAGTAGCTAAAGCATTTGTGTTATGGAAAATCAAAAGTAACGATGGTACCACAAACAGCCAGATCCAAAACAATGTAGAAAACTATTTCTACATCTACTCGGCCGAGAATCGAACCTCGGAGTGGCGTACTAATGAACTGGTATACACACTACTCGACCACGGAGGTCATCGAGTAGTGTGTACACCGATTAAGTATCATATTATTAAATTCGAGTAATGGAACGGGAGTCAGTGTGGAACATAACAAAACAATTTTGAATCTCAGCTGACTGCCATTCGTAGATTATATCTCCAAGGATATCTTCAAAACGTTCACAATCCTCGAATAATATACAAAATAGCATTTGTATTCAAAGATATAATAGAAAATGATTATCTTATTACAATGTATTTTGTTAAACTGTAGATTTTCCCATTGCTGGGCGTAGCTTAGTCTCCCTTTGAGGAGAAGGTTTCGAGTATTTTCCACCACGCTGCTCCAATTGTGCTGAAATTAGTCACATGAAGGTTTCCTCGCGATGTTTTCATTCACCACCGAGCACGAAATGAAATACAAACACAAATTAATAACATGAAAATTCAGTGTTGCTTCCCTGTGTTTGAACCCGTAATCATTGGTTAAATTTAAGACCGCACGCGTTCTAACCACTGGACCATTACGACTCAGTATATTAATAAACGCATGAAACAATCAAGTTTTAAACAAATTTCAACACCAACAAATCTTACTAAAAATGCACTGTATATAAGAAAATAATTTCTATTGTTATGACAAATAGAACAACAAAGTACGACACAACTTAGATGTAGCATCGGCAAAATTCGTAAAACCGATCACATCCGAATTGAGTACGCTATCCCAAATTATCAACATTTATTTCTCATGCGAATATGATCTTTGCACAAACGTAATAATTTGTAATATCCCATGACCTAATATATTCGTCAATTTGACACGTCGATTTACATGTACTTGCTTACTCTGACCCGAGAATCTCTAGCGACGAATAGCCTCGAATGGCGCGATAGGGAGCTTTTTCTATTGGTTGTGTAAAACGGCAGTAATCGGTTTTATTTCATTCCATTGCATATTCCGATGCTACATCTAATTTGTGTCGTATTATATATAAGATAGTATACTAAAATATACAAATATTTTTTTCGAAATTTAAATGCAATAAGCAATTGTCCATTTACGAATACTGAGCTTAAAAGTCATAAGAAAAAGAATCAACTCACTTTTGGCGCAAGACTATATTAAGAAAGGCAACGTGAAATTGGTTTAACGTTAATTTCGTGTCAGGATATCTAAATTTAAACCCGTAACTAGTTAACCCACCCGCTTCGCTGGGCGTAACGTATTACTTAATAATTATCGAGTATGTTTCACGCGTATTAACTCCAAAATATCAAATATGTAAAATGTATTTTTTTAAGCATAATTCTTTCCAACTTTCTTTGTTTCCCCTATTTGACTGGTTTTTAAAATCCATTCTATTTATTAGAGGTTAGCTCATTATTTAGAAGAGGTTAAGGAACCTATTAAAAGTTCTTTTTTTTTTATTATTTCTAGTTCAAGTTATTTCTAGTTGCAATGGGGTAGGTGACGTCACTTGCCTGCATTTTAATCTGGGGGACATACAGTAGACAATCAAGGTTAACTAGAAAGTGATTTCATCATAAGCCCGGCCAATCATGCATTTAATTAAGGGATTTTTGAATAAATAAAGTATTATTTTCAACTTTCGTTAATTAATAACCATTTTTAAACTCATAGAATGTACTGATTACAAAATTTGACACTTTATTTTTCGCATTTTCATCAAACAAGTCGAGATGGCCCAGTGGCTACAACGCGTGCATCTTAACCGATGATTGCGGGTTCAAACCCAGGCGAGCAACGCTGATTCATGTGCTCAATTTGTCTTTATAATTCATCTCGTGTTCAGCGGTGAAGGAAAACATCGTGAGGAAACCTGCATGTGACAAATTTCATAAAAATTGTGCCACATGTGTATTCCACCAACCCGCATTGGAACAGCGTGGTGGAATATGTTCCAAACCTTCTACTCAAAGGGAGAGGAGGCCTTTAGCCCAGCAGTGGAAATTTACAGGCTGTTGTTGTTTTCGCATTATCAAATAGTCTATTATGGGAAGAAATTTATAAATAATGCAAAATATCTATGAGATTATATTTTCGAAAATGACTGATAGCTGCTTCTACCTCAAAAGCCTTTCGTACTGAAAGGACACGGCTGGTATCAGTCTTTTAAGAAAACCTAACAAGTACTATGCTACAATTTTACTAAGGAACTTTTAAAAAAAACACAGAAGATTTGATTATGGAAGAATTGTCTCAAACTTGTCAGGAAAGAATAATTTTGAATCGACGGCCCCGATAGAATGTTTGCGCCACGCGGTTGCAATTAGTTTTATATTACTAAGGAATGCACACGTTTGCAATATCTATGAAGTTATTTTGAACAAAACAGTACGTTATATGATTGTTACATAAAAATTACCATATTAATACATCCGTGGTCGAGTAGTATGTAAACCAGTTTTCATGGGTACGCCACTCCGAGGTCCCGGGTTCGATTCCCGGCTGAGTCGATGGAAAAATTCATTACCTTTCTATGTTGGGTCTGGGTGTTTGTGGTACCGTCGTTACTTCTGATTTTCCATAACACAAGTGCTTTAGCTACTTACATTAGAATAAGAGCAATGTACGTGATGTTGTCCAATATTTATTTATATATTTGAATTAATCACAACATTCTTTTTTATAAAGGAAAGTGATATCTTCTCACAGTGCCACTATAGTGTCCGGAGCTCAGTATTGAAACGGCGGAAGTCGGACAGTCTATCAACCCAAACAGGCGTCCCGTAGAGAACTATCGATCGGACGATACCGGCAGAGGAACGGCGAACTTATTCCCTCCTGAGATTATGCAGCCGAAATCTCAATGAGAGTTGGACTTTACAACATACTAGCTGGGCTGAATCTACCAGAGTTTAAATTTCCATGAATAATTTCTTAGCGGATGCTCACGTTATAAATCTACGAATACGTTGCAAATACCAACTTTGAGAATATTTGTTTTAGCTGCATTATTAGGACAAAGGTTTTCATTTTTTATAATTATAAATTGAAACTTTTTTTTCCGGTAAGCTCATAAAAGTACTTTTGCGTTACGATACAGTGTTGTTGCCTATTCGGAAAGTAAATTCTACCGAAGAACGGACAAGAAACTCAGTTGTTCGTAGTATCCGGTATTTATATATACAGTTTGGTTACGATGTTCTCTTGCATAATTTAACACAAGATGAAATTTTAATATAAATTTATCAATTATAAATTTACCAAGAAAAGTTTTTCATCAAAAATAAACAAGCGGTTAATGACGAGAAGAACCAGTAAGTAGAAGAACAAATAAATGCCCATACAAATTTCGTATAAATGGGCAATATCATAAATACAAAAGTAACTCTAATACTTCTTCACGCATAAACCACTGAATTGATTTTGATGAAATTTGATATGGGGATAATTTGAGTCCTAGGAAAGATAGACTATAGGTAGTATAGACTACTTCTTCTAAACTACCCCTTAAATAAATAAATATGATAAAATATATTATATAATATAAATGGGATAAAATGATGTGTGTTTGTGTAGTATAGATAACTTGCACAATTTCGCGCCGAAAAAGCCGCGCATTCAGCTAATTTGTATCCCTCTGTACTTAATTAAAAAATGTTCATAATATATAAGATAATCCCGTAAATATTACATTACTTATCGTAATATTTAGCAATCTCATTCAATTCCTTACCTATCTAAATAAAGCGCGTTTAGCAAATCAAATTTTCCTTTTATCTCAATAATCCTATATTACTTCGAGTAGGATTACTTAATAATTTCGTTTCGTGGAATTCTTTTACTGAGTGTTCGTTTCGAAATAATCTTTTGAATTTTAAGAAACTGAAATTACTTTCTTTATATTTACAAAACGAAGTAATCAGATATGATTACAATTTCGTGTAATAATACAATGCGTACATTATTTACATTAATTTGTTTTTCATATTAAAATAAATCATTCAAAATATATGTTACCTGGTTCTTTGTCGCCGAAGAGATAGCCCAGTGGTTAGAACGCGTGCATCTTAACCGATTATTGGGTTCAAATCCAGGCAAACACCACTGAATATTCTTGTGCTTAATTTGTGTTCATAATATATCTCGTGGTCGTCGGTGAACGAAAACATCGTGAAAAATCCTGTATGTGTCCAATTTCATTGAAATTCCGCCACATGTGTATTACACCGCATTGGAACAGCGTGGTGAAATATGTTCCAAACGTTCTCCTCAAGGGGAGAGAAGGTCTCAGCCCAGCAGTGGGAAATTTACAGGCTATTGTTGTAGTTCTTCCTGCCATCTTTACACGGGTAGCCCGAAACCCACTCAATCCAGTTGCGTTTCTGTTAAAGTTTATACGGAATAGAATCGTTCCGTAATCTAACCGCTATAAATTAGTACAATTGCCTCCCTGTTTCTCCAAGTAACAAGGCAATGTAATTAAACGATTAAATACACCAATTCTCGATTTTATAACACGAACATAAAATAAAAACAAAGCACGCAATGAACACAATTATTATTTATACTTTAAACCGAGGTTTGTTGATTGTTTAATTTTTTCTTATGTCTCGAAACCTCCTTGGCAAATTATACAAGACTGTACTGTAAAGATGCAAATTTATAATAATAAAAAAATATAATTATATATGTATATACCACGATATAAATAACGATAATATTAAGGGAGCTTACCGTCTACTGGCAGAAAGTGCCTTGTAAGTATGTACTTAGGAAAATTATCCTCTCTTTCTACGCTCTCTGTCCCATTCTCTCTAGCTCTCTCTCTCTCTGTAACTCGCTCCCTTTCTATCGTATACGGGTTCAAATAAAATTATTCGATCTTATTTAATGTTATTAAATTAGACTGAATGTTATATTTAATTGCTCTCAAACTTATATTATTTTATTGAATTATATCCTAATATTATTAAGCAAATTCGGTCTTAGAAGATATGTCGACGACACAATTTTAAATAAAATGGTCAAATAATTTATACTTTGAATTATTCATTTCAATTGAAATGGGAAGAAAGGAATCCTTTTTTTGAAGTCCGTTAAGAAAAGAGATATTTATTAGAACAGGTCCGACACTTTTTGGTTTGTTTAAATAATTTTATTCATTTTATATACAAACTTTCGTACCCTATTTAATTATGAAATGTATTTTTAAGAGCAATGAAACGACAGTTGTTCATTCATAAACAGATACCGAAAGAAAGATTACCTTAATTCAAACTTTGAGAGAAGGCAAAGTCCTTTACAACATTTTGAATCATCCTGAATCGAATTTGACTGCGCGCTGTAAGACAGTTAATCATTTTAAAATTTTATTCCGTAACTTTTCAAATTTAGAAGTAAAGTAAAAGTAACAGCCTGTAAATTTCCCACTGCTGAGATAAGGCCTCCTCTTCCATTAAGGAGAGGCTTTGGAACATATTCACACAGGGGCACATGTGGCAGAATTTCGATGAAATTAGATACATGCAGGTTTCCTCACGATGTTTTCCTTCACCGTCGAGCACGAGATGAATTATAAATACAAATTAAGCACATATATATAGTGTTGCTTGCCTGTGTTTGAACCCGCATTCATCGTTTAAGATGCACGCATTCTAACCACTGGGCCATCTCAGCTCCAAATTTTGAACTACTTCCAAATTCAAATCCCACCAATGAGAAGTCTTCATTTCTATTTTGTTAATAATAGTAACCGTTATTATTGGTACTGTACACAAATATTCCCACAGTGAAATAAGTTTGTAGTCATTCGTCAGTGCTATCACATTGGGTTTTTATTATACATCATATCCGGTCACGTGGCTTATGACGGAACCACACATGGCGACAGTAGTTATTACTGTTAAATTTCAAATGTCTTGAATATATATTAACTTATTTATTAAAACAAATCGAAATGGTCGGATTAAAAAATTAACGTTATTTTTAAACTAATCAAGCCATGTGATTCTTACTTAAGTCAAAGAGTCAATCAAGTGTTAATTAATGGGATAAAGCCTATGTTGGTAAAAAGCCTAAACGGTTCATAGTATGAAACGTGATAACGGTTTCATTTATTTCGGTCTCACTAGTCATTTTCAATTGCATGACATGACCGGTAAAGAACTGGTGGCAGTTTTACCGTGTACTGAATATATTGACGGAAAAAGAGGTAACACTTATTGAAATAAAATTTTCTCTTTAGTTTGATTCTGTAATTTTACGAATAATAGTTTCTAAATTCAAATATCAATATAAGGGTATTATCTAATGAAGGAACAGCTATAGCCACACTATATCAACTTTTCGACCAATAGTCTCTCTAATATCTGACGATTACATCGATTACAATTAAAAAAAATAAACTATTTTTTTTAAATATAACTCATTGATAAGTAAGACATATACTCATTTAAATTAGGCTGTTGATAACGTGGACGTAGAATTACTAATTTCTAGACAAGACACATTAAAAAGATTTTTTTGTTTATTAAGATACTCAGTAAATTTGACAACGTCCATGGTCGAGTGGTGTGTACACCGGTTTTCATGGGTACGCCACTCTGAGGTCCCGGGTTCGATTCCTGGCCGCGTCGATGTAGATTACCATTAATTTTCTATGTTGTCTTGGGTCTGGATATTTGTGGTACCGTCGTTACTTCTGATTTCCATAACACAAGTGCTTTAGCTACTTACATTGGGATCAGAGTAATGTATGTGATGTTGTCTAATATTTATTTATAAATAAAATAGTAGCATAGAGTAACTACTGAGTTTTTTGGCGATTCGGCTCTGTAGGATATACTTATGGAACCGGTAAATTTATATTTAATTCTTTAATTAACTATACACTGGTCGGATTCCAAAATAACTATAGGCCCAATAACACGACTAAACTCGAAAGTTATACTTATATAAACAAGGTTGCTTACTTTTTTGGTAGCATAATACTAATTAGGCATCCATTTTCTTAGCTTTTACATAACGACATTAAGAATACAAACCGCATTTGAGACGCGATAAAAATCAGCGGCTATATGTTAAAACTTGCCGACAGTACATTCTTATTACAATGCAGTAAGATCTATATTCGTATTGTTATTCCAAATGTTACATTACATGACGTAGATAACCATAATTTCGAAAATGGACAACAATATTATCATACAATCGTTCTGCGCGTCATAAAAATTGTGTGACACTAAATTTGGAGGATTAGTGTTGGGCGCATTATTATCGATAAATTAATATTAACCATTAAAAATAAATATTTAGTGTTTAAGTACATAATGGTACAATTACAACAACAACAACAACAGCCTATAAATTCCCACTGCTGGGCTAAAGGCCTCCTCTCCCTTTGAGGAGAAGGTTTGGAACATATTCCACCACGCTGTTCCAATGCGGGTTGGTGGAATACACATGTGGCAGAATTTCTATGAAATTTGTCACATGCAGATTTCCTCACCGCTGAGCACGAGATGAATTATAAAGACAAATTAAGCACATGAACCAGCAGTGCTTGCCTGGGTTTGAACCTGCAATTATCGGTTAATATGCACTCGTTCTAACCACTGGGCCATCTCGACTCAATACAATCTCTCAGAACAATTAAGTCATGATTAATTTATATGATGAATATAAAACCTAAGACTAAAGTATTTTATTGGATGAAATGATCATAAGATTTCAGCTTAATATTTCACTGATTAAATCAGAAGTTATAAGCGCTCCTCCAGTTTAATTGGCAGACCCTTTTTATGTAATTACCAAAAAGTTCAAACGAAATATATCGTATACATAATTAGGAACTATGCTACCAACCAATTTTAATTTCTAGATGTAATCTTGATTTAAATACCAGAGGTAATTTTAAATAACGAACCTTTGTTTTATATTAGCGCCGTACATAAAATTTTCTCTTTCCACAATTATATTAGCAAGGTTAAACTCGTAAAATAATGTAAATTATATTTGAGCTGCTTCCGAGGTTTTACAAAGACTTAATATTTGTGTGTTATTATATTTTTTATATGAGACGCACTTTCCTTGATATTCATTTTAAGATAAGTACAACTGTTATAAAGATTTAAATATTCGAAGAAAATAAATCAATGAAATGTTTCATATTTTCTTACCATTCATACAAGAGGTCGTTGAACCCGAGACGAAATAGAATAACTGATGTTTATTTATAAAGGTAAACATATAAAGCTAGTAAGCAATATCATTTTATATTCAGACGAGCGACCCGACCCGGCTTCGCAGGGGTGCACTACTAGTAGGTACTCAAAATACTACAGAATCTGTTTATTTACGACATCACATTACAAACTTCTAAAGTCATCAGTGTTTCTTTAATATTATGTCCATGAGTTATATACAAAAACCTTTATTTTGAATCACTATATCCATTAAAAAACCGCATCAAAATCCGTTGTATAGTTTTAAAGATTTAAGCATACATAGGGACAGAGAAAGCGAAATTTTGTTTTATACTATGTATAAGTATAAGTTGTGACACTCAGAGCCAGTTTCTCAAGATCACTGAAACTATTTATACTAAATTTATAACGTATTAACAGTTTCATCACAACCTTAAGGCATATTATTTCGATATCAGTCCGTGCTCGCATCCAAAAAGTCGCGTTCAAATAAACTGTGCCGCATACATATACATATTTTTAATCAATTTATTTTTGAAATTAATTGTGAGTGTTAAGGTATCAATATTGTTTTTTTTTTTTAATATAATGTTCACTGTTTTACATGGCGCAACAATAATCATACAAATATAATATTGGACAACATAACATACATTACTCTGATCCCAATGTAAGTAGCTAAATCATTTGTGTTATGGAAAATCAGAAGTAACGACTGTACCACAAACACCCAGACCCAAGACAACATAGAAAACTGTGAACTTTTTCTACATCGACTCGGTCGGGAATCGAACCCAGGACATCAGAGAGGAGTACCCATGAAAACCGGTGTACACACTACTCGGACTCGTACCACAGAGGTCGTTAAAATATATATTATAAAGGAGTTTTGCTTGTGAACAATCTCGAAACTAAACTAATTTCATAAAATTAAAATACTTTAAACATACAACGCTTGCAAACTCCGCACTCCAAGCACGTAAAAATAATGGTTTATTTGCACTGTATACTAATACAAAACTGTATAAAAATATGCAAATAAAAAAGAAATATATTCATATTGCTTGAGAGAAGAGAAGGAAATTTATTTTAACGAAATCATAACGAAATGTTTTTTATTGAAATACAAAATTTCAAGTACTGTTGAATCGTTAAGCGTAAACACTCTCTGGGAAGTTGATTTTTCCTATAATAACCGGTAAGAAAATTTGGAATATTCCGTTTTTTACAATTCATAAATAAAACTACAAATTACGCGCAACTAGTTCTACACCGTTTCAAGAATTATTTATTTCACACATAAAACTAATTCTTGCCCGTGGTTGCTCCTATTTAAAAGGTTGAATCTGTGACCCTTTAAAAAATTATTCCTTACTAAAGCTTAATTCATACCGAATTTAATCAAATATGCTACATTAGTTTGCCCATAAAAGCATAATAAACATCAGACGGTCACATTTTTGCGTTTATAATATTTATACAGGTAATTATTTGAAAAAGTTCCTTAATACGCTGTTATTAGTAATAGTTAATAATTACCAACGAACCAATATATCATTATATCATAAAATTACTTAAAGAAAAAAAAAACATACTTTCAAATAACACCAAGCGTAAACGGACGCAATTTACGATAAATACTTTAACAATTTTTTATCGACACTTCCATAATTCACTTAACAACTTTCACATCACTACGCACATTCGCTGGTGCACACAGTAACTGAACATACTCTGGTCGCTTCACTAGTCCAAAAAAAGTACCACAAAGTCGAGTTTAATAAATTTATATAATTAATATTTTTAAGTTATACGAGTGATGTGTTAAAGAAAAACATTAGACCTATTCTCTGAAAACAAAGTAGAAAATCTTCGCAGAAGCTCATAAGTGTCAAGAGCGTAATATAAAGTATTAGCTACATTAATTATCACATTTAAAGGATACATGTATCATAGAATCGATAAATAGTTTTAAACATTTCACGCGTGGGATACGAAGTGAGTTACAGAATAGAACATATTTAAATACAAGTTATTAAAATTGTATTAATATAGTGAAGTGAATGAAGTGAAATCATTGGCAAAATAAAATAATTTTAAAAAGTGAGAGTGATAATAAAATAAAAGTAATAATAACAATTATTAATTAATTTGTGAAAAAATGGGTTGCAAATTATCCCAACTCGCTGCCTCTGAGTTCGCACACGATCCGTTGGACCGACCACCGCCACCATCAGATCCACGCTCACCTCTCACCGCCAAGCAGCAGTACTGCATAATGGCATCCTGGAAAGGAATCTTCCGGCAAATTGAGACAACAGGAATTATTTTATTTGTTAAGTGAGTACTTTAGGTTTTATAATCAAGCTAGCGATAATCCATCGGCTGCATAATTAACTTAAAAATCTATTAATAACCTTAGCGAGGAGAGCCGAGATGGCCCATTGGTTAGAACGTGTATATCTTAACCGATTATTACAGGTTCAAACCCAGGCAAGCGCCACTGAATTTTCGTGTGCTAAATTGTGCTTATAATTCATCTTGAGCCCGTTAGTGGAGGAAAAGATCGCGAGGAAACCTACATATGTCTATTTTTTTTTAATTCTGCCACAAGTGAATTGCCTTAGCCCAGCAGTGGGTAATTTAGAGGCTGTATATCTATCTAACCTTTACAGCTGTGTGGTAATGATTACACAAATAATATAAAAAACAATATGTATATTTTTATATATAATATTTTGGGACGAAGTTCTTTTACAAGGCTTAGGGTAAAGGCAGTAATCGTCTCGTAAGGAAAATGCGTTATGTCTCCAAATGAACTTTTCCTCCCTTTTCTTTCTTTTTTTTTATGGTATAGGTTGACGGACGAGCATATGGGCCACCTGATGGTAAGTGGTCACCATTACCCATAGACAATGACGCTGTAAGAAATATTAAGTATTCCTTAAATCGTCAATGCGCCACCAACCTTGGGTACTAAGATATTATGTCCCTTGTGCCTGTAGTTACACTGGCTCACTCACCCTTCAAACCGGAACACAACAATACCGAGTACTGTTGTTTGGCGGTAGAATAACTGATGAGTGGGTGGTACCTACTCAGACGGGCTTGCACAAAGCCCTACCACCAAGTAAAGTTCTCTCCCTGTCTTCCTATTATATACGGTTTAACATTGTATTATTTAAATATTTTCGCAATGTCTTAATTCACACGGAATATTTAGTATCAAAATAAAAATATACTTTAATCAAATAGGTTTTGCACGTACTTTTGAACACTTTTTAATGAAATGAATGACTATTCTAAAACTTGACTGATTTAATTACCGTTATTTCAAGCCTAGTCGTACTTAGGATTAAACATTAACATGCCTGCCTCTTATTACTTTACTATAATACGTTTCGCTTTTAAGGCTACTATCGTGAAGCTATAATATAGCATAGTATATAGTATCCAAAAATAAACTATAAATACGGCAAAGTTTCTTTGTTCTAACTCGAAATCAAACTCTTTCTTAGTATAACTATGCTCTAACGTGAAGGATGCTTAAGCCAGTATAATTGGAGCCAAAAGACACAACTTGGTACCCAAGGTTGGTACACAATCCGCAATGGAAGTTATGGTGGATATTTGTCTAATTAGTGCCCAACGTTGGTTGTCTATTGGCGATGGACGAAGTGGTAAATATTTCTCACATCGCCAATAAAAACGGCCAATTGGCCTGTTCAACCAATAAAATAAACAAATAGATTATCATTTGATATGCTGTCAGTGCAACCCAATTAAAAGCGAATTGCTGACGTTGGAATGCGTTATCTCGTGGAAAATTTGACACTCCGTAATTAGTTTATGTTTAAAACATAATGAACTGTACTAATAGCATTTGTCATTACGATTGACCTCATACGGACATTTACGTATGACAACGTCACGACAACCTTATTTAATTAATTGATCAACCTCATATTCACGTAAAAACTCAAAATAAAATATGAACGATTTAAGAAACCGACATTGTAAACAAAAATTTCATGTATAAAAATACGATGTAAAATTTCTCAATGCAATAAAGTGTATTATATATAATAATAAATATGAAATATTTTTATATTCGTTGTGTCTGTAAATACAATCTTATATAATACGTAAGAGGATTTTTAACCGACTTCAAAAAAGGAGGAGGTTATCACTTCGTCGGAATCTTTTTTTTTATGTATGATCCCAGATTTCTCGAAGACGCGTGGACCGATTTTAAAAATTCTTTTTTTGTCTGAAAGTCGGCCGATTTCGAGTGAAAAACAAAATGAAGAAATATTTACATACGATCGGCCGATTTCAATAATACGTGTTTAAATTATTTTATTACTCTTTTAGTGATCACTTTGAAGTCGGTGTTATTTTTTTAAAAAAATATTTTTTGTCCCAGTGATTATGGGTCGATGGCTGCATTTTTTTTATTCTAATGGTTAGCGGACTACCATATGTTCCACCTGATGAAAAGTGGTCATCACCGCCCATAGACAATGGCGCTGTAAGAAACATTAACTATTCCTTTCATTGCCAATGCGCCACCAACCGCATGCGAACTAAGATGTTATATCCCTTGTACCTGTAGTTACACTGGCTCACTCACCCTTCAAACCGTAACACAACAATACCAAGGACTGTTGTTTGGCGGTGATGAGTGAATGGTATCTACCCAGACGGGCTTGCACAAAGCCCTATCCTACCAAGTGCATTTAAAGAATCGGATATAGTTTGTTTGGTTATCAATTTGAAGAGCCGTAAATATGCAGAAAATTAAAGAGGATTCTTGGTTGCAATTTACTAAATTGTTACTAAATTCAACTAATATATACTATTTAATATTTAAAATTTCATATAAATTTCATCATTTTAAATGAGTGACTTACATCCTATAATCAAATCAAATTAAAACAGAATCTATCATAGGCTTCGTAATTCCTAAAACAACTTTTGAATATACATATTTTGATTTTAATTATGCACAGTATGATAAGGTATTTGGATATTGCAGCGTAACTTTATTTTATATATAGCTCTAAAATAAGAGTAGCCTTTAACTTAGGCTTTATAGCATCAGCTATCTGCCAAAATCGATAAATAAACGAAAAGAAAACCCGTCAAAATCGATACAGTTCCAGAGATTAGGCATAACAAACAGATAAATAAACAGGCAAAAATTGTAAAAAAATATATTTTGGTATGTATGTATACACAGTATATGTTTATTACATACGCAGTACATACGCATTTAATAAAAAGCGATTACTTTAATATTAAAAACCTTACAATTTTATTATATGTATAGATTTAAAAAGTATTATTATGTCTTTATTATTGCTACTAAATTTAAAATGTCCTGTCTTCGAGCCACATGCATTATTATCAATCCATTCAACTGCGGCTAGGATTGGTTACACGTTGTATTCAAGTAACATTACTCATGCTTTGACGATGAAGAGGATAAGAGTCATTCGCTGTAAAAATATAATACATTGTTCATTGAGTAATTCATAGCTTCATTATTACATAGCATATAACAAACTCGCTTACCTCTGTCTGTCCTTATGTATGCTTAGATCTTTTTACTGTATTATTGAATTACACAACGGATTTTGGAGCTTGTTTTTTTAATAGATACGATGCGTGTTTTTTTTAATAAATACGTTGATTCAAGAGTGTGTGTCCCTTTTATATGTCCCCATAACACAGGATTTTCCTAGAATGGGGGGTCATTAATCTACTATGTTGTTAATGTTTTTCTAAGTACCTACTCTGTATGTTTCATATATCTTCTGTATTACTGTTCTTGGCAAATAAATATTATTAATATTATTATTATTAAGAGGAACTTTTATATGTATAATACAATATAATAGAGAATGACTGAAAAACTGTGAATTGCATTCACAGTTTTTCATGAGACTGTCTGCAGTATATTTAGTATCAGCATTGCAACCGTGCAAAACCAGGGCGCGTCACTAGTATATTATAGCAAAAACCTTTGTGTAAGACGTTCCAGTACATTTCTGTATTTGTGTTGACGTATTTATAACTATAGTGGTAAGACAAAAAAGTTATTTGGTTTTTCTTTAAAAAAATTTAGACTGTTTCTAGAGGAGTTCAGACTCCTCTTTATTTTATTTATTTCAGTTGAAGTGTGTCCGTATCTTGAAATCTTTCCGGAAGTGTCAGATTTGCCGTCCCATTGGATTATGAGGGTGCAGGATTAATGAGGACACCTGTGTTTGCGGACATACGTACGAACTATAATATATACTATGTAGAGGGCTTATCTCTCTTGGAATCGCCGCAGACGAATGATGTCGTTCAGGACGACATCATAATAATGTTTTTTTTATGGTATAGCTTGGCGTGTAGTGGTAACCATTACCCATAGACAATGACGCTGTAAGAAATATTAACTATTCCTTACATCGTCAATGTGCCACCAACCTTGGGAACTAAGGTGTTATATCCCTTGTGCCTGTACACTGTTACACTGACTCACTCACCCTTCAAACCGGAGCACAACAATACTGAGTAGTGTTATTGGATGGTAGAATAACTGATGAGTGGCTTGCACAAAGCCGTGCCACCAAGTAGGTTGTGATAAGAATCAATTATGTAAGTCCAAGTTGAGTACAAAGTTGACGTAACGTTATTCATTTTGTAGTGTGAAACTCGTTATGAAAATAGACTTCACTTTTTTCAGTTTCAATGCCCAATACTTTAACCGTTTGTTATATTTATCATACATACACAAGGTGCGTCCATCTGCATGTTCGCGATAAACTCCACAACTTCTGAATGAATTTTCATTTGGTTTTCACTAATAGACAAAGTGATTTTATATCGAAAACTCTGCCTAACAGACACCCCCCCCCCTCTCCATTAAGATACGTATAATAAAAATAAAAGGTAAAAACATAAGAAGAATAATATCCACCCGTGTGAAAGCAGGATGGACTTGAGTAGTAGCGTGTATTTTTAAGTTCCTAATTATATTTACTTCATTCAATATAGAAGCATTATACTTACCTATAGATGAGTTGAATGTAAGTTCAAGACTAATCCAATTACGGTAAAGTACGTAGATCTTACTAAAACAGTTCATGAACTAATTAAATAACTCGTTCTTATTATAAAACTCAAGACGGGCGCTTGTGTGAGTGAATAGGTCTATATTACTGATTTGGGTGAAATTAGAAAGTACGTTAATAATTGTTGTACGAATATTACAACAATAACAACAACAGCCTGTAAGTTTCCTGTAAGTTTAGGAGCAGGTTTGGAACACCACCAAGCTGTTCCAATGCAGGTAGAATACACATGTGGCAGACTTTTTATGAAATTAGACACTTACAGGTTTCGTTACGATGTTTTCCTTCAACGCCGACTAAGAGATTAATTATAAACACAAATTATTAACAATGTAATATTGTTTTACATAAAATATAATCATGACCTTTTTTGTTTGTCTTTGCGAGCCATTGACCGGACCGTAATATAATGTTATGTGATCACTAATGTACATGGACATTATCAAAACCAGAAGAACCAATATCGACTTTTGAGGTATTTGTTTCAATGTTCTTTTGGTTTGGTCTTATTCTATATATTGTGATATAGGTAGTTTTATTTTACGCTTGTTTACGCCCGCGACTTCCCTCGTAGCCTATCCTGTTCTGTCTAGTCCTGTCTTGAAATTCAAGTTCGCTTCATACCAAATTTCATTAAATACGGTTCAACGGTTTGGTCGTGAAAGCGACAGAGAGACAGAGTTCCTTGTACAGTTATAATATTAATACAGAAAATTAATATAATGTAAGGAGTGTCATCCCTACCACACCATCCAAGACTGGAGCTACCCAGATTAGCGACGACTCTGAAGCGGCCGAGACGTCAGTAAATCCACTCAGTGCTTAGATTTACTCCCCACCGACTTCGTTCTGAGCCGAGGTGCGATCTCATAGGAGACACCCTCAGGACGAACTTCAAATCTAAATTCGAGCCCCGCGCTCAACCTCAGGGCAACATTAGTTCTCGCCCGAAAGACCGGTGACGCTGTAAAGGCCAGTAGGGCCAACAGCAATACTTCACACATAAAAAAAAACAAAACTGGAGCCTAATTATCATCTCGCGCTAGACGGTCGTCATGCTGTCAGCACGTTAGATAATTAGTATTTCGCTAATTGTTATTATTGTCAGCCATTTAGTGTAATAAAAGTTATGGTTAAATTCTTTATTTCGATAAAACATAAAATAAGCGTGTTTTGTCGGTAGATTGTTTTTTTTTTTTTTAATAAATTATCACTACTGATTCTTATAATAATATAATAAATTTTTGATGTGACATTGTATATACGGCATATTTTATGTTACTAAGGTACTGTATTGAGAAATCGTTCGAAAATATATTTGAGCCTTCTAAAGTTTTAATAACGGTGTACAGCAAATAAAACTTTTTGTTCGTATTTGCCATTATTGTACCTTTGACAGGGACAGATAATCCTAATGGGCTCCGTTTCCTACGCAAACAAATCCCTTTGAAGTCACCCCCACCTTAAATTACCTTCATATATGACATCTGATAATTTTGCAGCAACGGCTTACCATACATTACATGGCAACTGATATGAAAACGGATAAGTGGGCTTTAAACAATGGTTGGTTCGAATCTAGAACACCTAAAGGTTTTGAAGGCATTAGAAAATTATTTCGAAAAAGGATTTTGGATTCGAATCTGGAAGACCTAAAGTTATTGAAGTAATTAGAAAATAATATCGAAAAAGGATTTTGGATTCGAATCTGGATTTTTGAAGTCTTTGAAGTCATTAGAAAATGATTTTGAAAAAACTTGAAGAAAATATACTTGATAGTCACTGTTGACTAGCTCATGAGTAGGTCAATTCAGAAGTTCAGTGCAAATCCTTAAGACGATAAATTCTTAAAATTATTTTAGGATTAACCATCCGGCATTTTTCGGAATGCTGATTCCGAAGTTAAGTGGCCGTGCATTAAATATAAATATTGTTATTTTTTAAGTTTATATAAATTGTATAGTAGCGTTAGGTTTTGGTGTCTAACTCGGCGGAATGGTACACGATTTCTCAAATCTATATTTTTTCTTCTCTTTATTATAATTTCTTAAACTTTTTTATTTTTATCAGGTGCTTACTCCTTTTTTAATTGTGCCGTGTCCTAAATAAAGTCTTTCATTTTCTTCTATTTATCGTTCTTTTAAAATATGAGACAACATCACATACATTACTCTGATCCCAATGTAAGTAGCTGAAGCACTTGTGTTATGGAAAATCAGAAGTAACGACGGTACCACAAACACCCAGACCCAAGACAACATAGAAAACTAATGGTAATCTACATCGACTCGGCCGGGAATCGAACCGGGGACCTCAAAGTGGCGTACCCATGAAAACCGACGTACACACCACTCGACCATGGAGGTCGTCAAATGGAGGTCGTCTTGACTAGTACTTGAGATTTGATTATAAAGTATATCGTCTGCTTTCTACTTCTATATTTCACTATACGATAAATTGAGTCTTCCTTGATGTTAAAGCCTCACAATACACCAACAAACAACTCTCAGCGGAGTTACTTTAGAACAAAGAACATCGTTAGACGACCCACGAACACGACTATAATCCACGATACATAACATTGTTTTCTCTGATACCACACAAACTCATGTATAATGTACTTAAATAAAGATTTATACGTAAACATTTTTGCTGATTTGGTCGGTAATAACATCAATTACGACTTAGCTTCGTGACTTTTACTTGGACGTTAGCGAAGAGTTAGTTCGATGAAGTAACCTCAGAATGAGCCCTTATTTCACACTAAAGTCACGTAAATACTGTGTGAAAGGATGTTGTATTTGTTTTGAAAGTTTTTTATGATATTGTCATTCACACAAGTCAATGATAAATTATTATTTTTGCTCCAATTTTATCATCATCGTCATCATCCTCCTGCCTTTATCCCAATTTGATTTGGGGTCGGCGCTGCATGTCTTCTCCTTCCATTCTTCTCTGTCAGAAATTATAAACTCAAACTCAAACTCAAATTCTCTCACAAGTAACATTATTTCTAACCATATCATCTTTCACACAAACCATCCATCGTTATTTTATTCGTATCCATCGTTATCCATCCACATCCATTTTATTTATCAATAAAATTAAAATTAAAGGAAAACCAGTTCCTAACGTATATATACATATATATAAATTATAAACTACAATTTCACAAATAACACCAATAAAGCTAATATATTTTACCATCAGTTTATTATAACATTTGTTAAAATTTAACCACGTATTCACTTAGACAATACTCTAACTTATTGTACACGTGATCTTAGAAGTTTGAGGTTGCGAACTTCCTCTTTGGTAATCATATGCGAACGTACAACTTCGCCAAATTGTTTCACAAGCAAACGCAATGTACCTTGAGCAGTATCTTAAGATAAATCTTATCTAATAAGGATCTTATAAGCAGTATTGAATCGTTATTTTATGTGATACATGTAAATCTACCGTCGTTTTGGAAGAGATGAGAAAAATTAGTTCCTCATTTTCACATATAACATTAGAATTATATGTTAATTAAGTACATGTGTTTCAATATATCCCATAAAAATAACTAAATATTCGTGTATTATATCTAATTACTTTTTTGTTCCATTTGCTGTTGAAACGCTTGGCCCTTGGAGTAGTGGAGCAAAAAGCTTCATCAAAAGTATAACACCTCGCCTCATTGCCTCCACTGGTGACAAGAGGGCTGGTTCGTTTTTTGCCCAGAGGATCGGAATTGCGATTCAACGGGGAAATGCTGCTAGCATTCTTGCCACCATTCCACGCGGTCAAGATTTATACAGTAACTAGTTTCATATTTGTATATATATATTTAAGCATTTAATGTTGTTAATCCTTTTGTATATTAATTGGGGTTGTAATCTCTTTAGTTGGTTAGATTAATCCCATATAAAAATAAACAATATATACATATTTACATACAAAATTATTTGAAAAATTGTTTAAATTAAGCACAAACAGATTCTCACACATTCTTTCATTTATAAACACAAATTAAGACGATGCAAAGAAAATACTGTTGTGTTTGACTGGTTTTGAACTTTAAATCATCAGCTAATATGCACGTGTTCTAACCACTGAGCCATCTGTGATAAATAATATATACCATTAAATAGTATTTTGTACTAAGACATATTTGCATGTTTTGAAATGACTTCTCGTAGCAGTAACTTTTCATTCTATTGAATTTTCTATTCCCTAAGAGCGTACTAAATAATTAAAAGGCCTATCCTCATTTATCGTTATTATTATGAAAGTTTTATACATCTTAGTTTTTGTTTAAAGCAGTTACTGTTATTATGAAGCCAAACTTTATATTTCAAAGCCGCCTTTGTCGACTAACGAACACTTCGGTAACTTTGAAGACACTTAACAAAGATTACCGACGTCTTATTAATATTTAGTATTCAAATATTCTATTATTGATAAATACAAAGTAAAGAGGTTTTTATACATAGCAAGATATTATTTTAATTGGTCGGCTAGATCCTAGGCTAGGCTAGGAACAATAAAACCTTCGTTAGTCTAGTGTAACAGGAAAACTCTGTACAAAAACTCATAACGGCATTCCGTAGTCTCGTATTTGGAAGAGTGTGTTTCCCGTGATTCAAAAAGTAAATATAGAATGATTATATGATGTAATCAAATCCTTTAAATCACTAGAAGATAGCCCTTTTGAAGATTTTTAGACATCCGTACCCAAAGGGTAAAGCTCTGACCGTCCGCCTGTCACCAAAAAAAAAGACTTAATATTTTCAGCAAATTTCTGTTGCAGCATCTTTGCGGTTTTTATGGATAATGGTAAGAAACTCTTCGAGCGCGAATCCTAATCGCATTTGACCAGTTTTTTATCATTAATAAATTGAAGTTACTTTTGGTTTCATATTTTATAAACGATTTTTCCTGAATAAATATTTTTAAAATGAAACTAGTTATAACGGATTTGAATCGCGTATATTAATTATTTTTAACATCCCGACGTTTCAAGCACTTTACAGCGTTCGTGGTCACGGGTAGAGTCTACGGGATGTGTAATCGCGAAAATTTAAGACAAATATTTTTTACTTTAATGGGATGTATTTATTCTGAAACAAACATACCCATACAGCTTTATTTAGTCCTTATGCTAGACTTGTTCGCAAGAGATCACTCTATTAGCAACAGAACCCCTGTTTTCCCTATACCCAAGTTTCTGCATATCACTCTGAATTGCTTATTATACAGGGGGCATTTATGAGTATCGGTAGTCTATCGATAGTCTTTCGATAGTATACAATCGATATCCAACACTACTTTCCAGTCCTACTGTATACATAAATAAACAATTCATTACTATTGATCAAAAACGTCTTTTCTGGGGCATTATTCGATATTAATTATTACATTATATAACTACATCAGCCGTGAATATCCCATCCTCTTTAAGACCATTTTGCCACAGAACGTATTGGAGCAACGTGGTGCAATAAGTTTATCCTCAAGACAGCCATTTAAAGGATTTACTTTGTATTGAGTTTGATAAGTTAACCATTACAAAGCCCTTTGAAAATCCACACATAAAAATGAAAAATTATATAAGGATTATATTTAATTATAACAAATTATTGAAATAATATGAAACGTTAGTAAATACCTCGGACAATTAACAAAACCTACCTGGTACCCGCGTTTAACCCGCGGCATGTCTGCGTGGACATTTTGCGAGAATTAATTGCTTCCGGCACAAAGGCCCTCCGCGTGTGACTTTGTAAATGTTATGTCGAAAAATTGTAAAGGGAATATTCATATACGTATAATAAAGACTGACAGTACGAATATGAAATATTTTTTAAAAAGATCACAAACGGATATTCGTGCCTTTTTCGTTTGTTTAACGATAATTTTACTTCGATCTTGGAGGTATTTTGATGCTAAGATTTTCCATCAACATATTTTTAATTTGATTTTGAAAATGGAAGGATATCTAAAGTAATTTAAAAAAAGAACAATATTTAATTCATTGCATATTCGCTTGTTTCAAAAACCTGAATACCTAAAGGCTAATTTAAAAAAAAAACGGAAAAATGTTAATGGTCGGTCGGAGCGTACGTAAAAATAAAAAAAAACGTAGGTAAACAAAAAACGTAAATAAATTGCTATATTGCAAACTCAAATAAAATAAATTTACCTAAAGTGATTTGCAGTTGAAATTAAACCAAATCAAAACCTCTCATACATTTCGAAATTCCTAAGAAATATTTCAAATAAACGCGGGCTTAACTAAACTTCGAGGGCTCCTATTTAAGTATTTATTGCCAGTTTACAAAACAAATAATATCTAAAATTTGGAATTTAGTTTAAAGTAAAAACAACAAAGAGGTTTATACGATAATATTTAAATATACCAGAATGTAAACAAACCATATTATGTATAACATAAACAATTTATTCTCTCAAAGACATTGATTTAATACAAACTACATTATGTGGGTCACATGCCGTGTACACATAAATTAAGCTGAATTGGTCTTCTGAAATTTATTACCATGCAAGTACAATTTAAGGTTAATTTTATTTAATAAACCTCTTTAGTCAATTGTCATGTTTATTGATATTTTTATATGGCAATAAAAATCCATCTTAACAGATACAACCGTTGCAACTAGTGGAAGCCTTTATCAGCCTTAATCAATAAGTATCCTTTAACGACATAAAGAATTAACATGTTTTTTCTCTCTGTTAGAACTTTATAGCAAAGATTTATATATTGCAGTTACTTTACCAACTCAGAATTCTTAAATATTATAATCAAAAGATAATAATACCCTAAAAATAATAATAACATCCTGACCGTTTTTTTTTAAATATTCATCAACATCACTTACAATATCATACGATTTCGACTACGGTAGCAAATATCAAAGTTAGTCCTTCATCAACTATGCAGGACTTGTGTATCCGCAAACATAGCCTTTTAGTGCCTTTTAAAAATCTATATACCAAATAAACACGTTATTACTTTTTATCCGACCTGATTTGAACCCAGGCACTTAAAAGCTGAGATGGCCCAGTGGTTAGAACGCGTGCATCTTAAACGATGATTTGTGGCGTTGAAACATCGTGCTCGGCGGTTGAACATCGTAAGGAAACCTGCATTTGTCTAATTTCATCGAAATTCTGCCACATGTGCTTGCCACCAACCCGCATTGGAATAGCGTGGTGGAATATGTTCCAAAGCCTCTCCTTGATGGGAAAGGCTTTAGCCCAGCAGTGAGAACTTTACAAAACCGTTACTTTACTTTTTTTATTTTGAATCTGTGGCCTTCTATTAAGTCACTAGAATAGTGAGTATAAGGTTACTTTAGTATCGCAATGAAATAATATTATCTAAATTCGTCAAAATCGGCACCATTCATATCAACGCTATTATAAAGACAAGCACGTGGAAATATGATCATAATCTATAATACTTTTACAATAATCATTAACCATGGGTAAAATTAATTTGGAAATCTCATTGGATCCAGTGATCCCATTTATCGTCCCCAACAGGAAGACTCAGCTCATTGTTAGCAATAGTTACAAAAGTTAGACAACGGATATTGTTACTGCTTAATATGTACATTTTGGTTATATCCATGTCATAATCTTACAGTGAATCACTTTGAAATAAAGCTCCTGGTGTATTTTTTTATCATCTTGGATCTTGAAATTTTTTTCGGGATTATTTTAATGAAATTGAAATACGAATTAAATTTGAGGATTCTCGATCTTGCGTCCCAGTAATTGTGGAACGATAGCTGCGTATAGAAATTGGTTATGATCTCATTTTGAAGAGCTCTAGGATAAAGCTAAGAAAATTCTTGATTGCAATTTACTAAATTGTTGTGATTTAAGTAAAATAAAACTCAAATAACATTAAATTATACCACTATATTAATTAACGCATTGTTACATATATTAATTATCATATTTACAGCAAATATCAGAAATTCGTTTCTCTTGTCCTAACTCCCCGTTCATCATCAACCGCCATTTTTTTTCCCGTACCAGGCAGTACCAGCTCGCCACACCACACCACGAGAGAGAGTGTCACAATACAATGTCGATAATCGAGTCAATAATCTTACTAATAAATGTTATTTCAATTTAAAAACGTATTTTAATATCAAAACCGTACTAAATATTATTATTTCAATTAAAAATATATAAGTATATATAAACAAATCATAAATAAGATTTGTATTATAGAACAGAAAAAAAAGTTACTGGCCTGTTAGAGACTGGTACTAGGACTGTATAAGGAAAAAGAATTAAACAACTTAATCAAAAGAACAGTCTTATCGACAAACTCTGATTCTTTTTGAACAAAAGCGAATTTTCGTGCGAGACCAACTATTTATACTAATTATTTGGGTTAGACCAGTGATACACGTAATAAATACGCCAGTAAAATGTATAGTATTTATTTATTGTTGGTTTTATTTTTGTAAAATATTATTGCCCTGAAGTTAACAAATCGAATTTTAGAATAATTTTTAAATGTTTCAAGCGCGACTCTCTTTTGTTTTTTTTTTAATATACCGTTCTTGTGAGAAAACATTTTGTATTATTTTATACAGCCATACCAATGACGTTCTAAAATCGATTACACTTTTAAAAAAATACACTAAAAAAATATGAGTTTGTTAAATATATAATTATAATATAAATGTATTAGCAGAAAGAAGTATTTCTAACACACGCAAGTTCGATGCGTTAACATAATATACAAATAAGTTTCTTCTGTTGCATATTGAAGAACCAGCTTCAAGTAAAGAGGAACATCAAACAATTAACAATATTTAATATAGTTTACAATATTTATTTTTACAGTTTTTGTTACAATCATCCATTATATTCAATTATAAAATTCAAAAGAATTGTTAAAGAGTGTTTGTGTGCTAAAGGATATTATAACACTAATAACTTTCTAGTTGACTGCACACCTTGGGAATGAAGATGATCGCCTCCAGGCTGTTTCAATAACAAAAATATGTTTATTATTGTATATTGTAAATTGATATTATAAAAAAAAAAATAGATCCAGCTGAGTTTCTTTCGCCGGTTCTTCTCAGGTCTGTGGTATTATATTCTGAACCGGGGGTAGATTCTCGACAATCAATAAGAACGTGTAAACACTTCCATTTGAATAAAGGTTTTTGACTTTGTCTTTGACTTGACTTTGACTATATTCCGTATTTAAACACAGATTCACAATTACCATGTCAAATATTATTTTATTAATCTCCTACTTTTATTTATTAATATGTCAAACCAAAAAGTATCCAATACATTTATATAATTCTGTTATTGAATATAACTCAAAAGCTAGAAGCTAGAACCTTTGATGACTATTTATAAATATTATATTTGAAATAACTTATAGGCTTACAATATGATAAGGATCTTGCGCCTTTTGTTTTTCGAACGTCTTTTATTTTTGATATTAACAAAAAAATGAATTACCCTTATCATAATTTTAACAATTAAAAAATTAAATAGTTCGTGACGTCAGAATCAATCAAGAATAGTAAAACGATATCTTAAGATTATATGTTACTATCACGTTCCGTCTTGGTAATAAAATCATAAGATATCAATAATATCGCAACATCAAAGTAAAACCAATCGAATTACTTATCTTAAATAAATTCAATAAAAAAACATCGATAACTGATGATTTACTTTCTAATAATATAAATAATATATCAAATATAATATACGACTACAGTAACGAGATATTCGTAATATAATATCGAAAAAACCCCACTAATATCGGATCAATTCGCAAATAAACCCTGGCAGGCTTTTTTACGGACACAATTTAATTCCCGAGGGCCGTTGAGACCCGGAATGCCAAGTGGCATATCAGATATTTAGAAGGTTAACATTATTTAGGGACAAACGCACTGTTAAAAGGTTGTTTTGGTAACATTTTGCTTAGTATTTTTTATATGAAAGACCTGTTTGTAATGACGGATTATATGATTTACCTCACTGCAAAGTTATCTTAATAATAATCAATTGCATTATTTCATGCTAGAGATCCTTGTCATTATAAGAATTAACTAGTTTTAATATTTATCTAATAAATAATTTTATCTTATTTATCTATGCATATAATAAAATTGGAGTGTCTGTTTGTGTCTTGTTTACTAAATGCATATACATATATCTACATATATCATCAAACACAAAATATCTAAAAAACATTTTTACAATTTTGTCTGTTTGTCTGTTTGTTCCGAATCTCGAAGGGCTGCACTGATTTTGACGGGACTTTCACAAGCAGATAGCTGATGTAATAAGCAGTAACTGAGGCTACAAAAATATATTTTTTGTTAAAACAAGCACAAGTCGCGGGCACAGCTAGTAAAATAATATAAAAATCTTTCTAAAAGTATCCTCATAGTAAGACTTTATTCATTAAACATTTTATTGTATTGATGATTCGCAAAAACCTAGCTAGGTTGATATGCCACTTTTCTACTATATTAATTTCACTGAATAATTAAGTATATCATTAATCGTACTTAATATATTTATAATTAGGCTGAAGTACTCGTCCTACCTAAACAGTAATGTTGCCATTTAATTATATTAATGAATAGGTAGCAACTCAGACATAGAGAATCAAACACGATTTCAGAATGCTAAAGCTCCATTTAATTAAACAGTTTAAGTGCCTTTTATCTTAAAACTTATCAGAGACAGATCTCGAATGAAATTCCGTACTGTAACGGCTTACGTCGCGTTTTTATACAGCTCATTTCATTCTCCTTTTCAGCGACCTTTGTGACATAAACCAGGTCTGTTTAATATTCTAATCCATTCTGACAGGCGACGAAATTTTCTGCGAAGCGACGGTTTTGTTCCATTTTTAAAAACACAAACACCGGATTGAATAAATTCCACATCATATACGACCTTTTTTGATACCTACGACCTCTTCAGGTTTTAAATAAAAAACTGATACCCAAAGTTCTTAGATTTACAAGGAATTCTTATAAATTCGAGATTATATCTGTACTAATATTATAAATGCTAAAGTAACTCAGTCTATTTTAAAATCAGTACGTGAAGGAGTTTCTTTGGTTGACTGAGATAAAAATCTGATCAACATATAACAATATACAGCCTGTAAATTTCTCACCTTTGATTTAAGGCCTCCTCTCCCTTTTGTGAAGAAGGTTAGGAAAATATTCCAACGCTATGCTCCAATGCTGATTGGTGGATTGACATGTGGCAGAATTTCGTTGAAATTAGATACATGCAGGATTTCTCACGAGGTTTTCCTTTGTGTATTAATTTAAACAACAATTAAATACATGAAATGTCAGTGGTGCCTGTCTGGGTTTGAATCTGCAATTATCGGTCATAGTGTACTTATTCTTACCACTGGGCCATCTCGGCTTACGAGAGGAAGAGTAATGCAAAGAAGGTAACTGTCAAATCTTTTCAATGTACTCTGGGAATCCCGTCCCGGCGTGTGCTTCAAGGAACAGCTTGAAATCGATTTTAAGTTTGTAACTAGACTAAAGCTGGAGCATCAGTGTTCAGTGCTATTTCAAAACTCTTAGAAATAATAGAATATCTTTGTCGATATTGAGATGTATTAGGATTAAAGAATATTTTTATAATCGCTAAACAATTTACGTGCCTTCAATTTACATTAATATATGGTTGGAAAACATCATCATGAGATATTCTACCGCCAAACAACGTACTTGGTATAGTTGTGTTAAAGGTTAAAGTTTTTCTTCTAGGAACTCGCTAGTGGTTTGAATGCCTGGTGCGACAGCGTAATATTCACTTAAACTAGCACCCGAGTTGTCTGTATTGTATTTCCTCTATTGAATTGAAATTAACTGTAATATATCATCAACATCAGCACCGAAGTTTTTTGTATATTTTCCAACATTTGGCGCACCATATTACCAGCATAGCATAGATGAGCTGATTTGCCATTAAAAATACTTGTGACGTGCAAGCCCGTCTGGGTAGGTACCACCCACTCATCAGTTATGTTACCGCCTATATATGTATAATATAACATAAATATAATAACAGTACTCAGTATTGTCGTGTTCCGGTTTGAAGGGTGAGTGAGCCAGTGTAACTACAGGCACAAGGGACATAACGTTCCCAAGGTTGGTGGCACATTGACGATGTAAGGAATAGTTAATATTACTTACAGCTTCATTGTCTATGGGTGATGATGACCACTTACCATCAGGTGGCCTATATGCTCGTCCGCCAACCTATACCATAAAAAATATATATCCATAAGATATTATGACAGATTTTACAGAAGATAGCTTTAATTAACACGTGAAAGACCGTCCTAATATCAAAGTGGGTAGATAGTTTGTTCGGGGAAAATAAACTATCTGCGCCCTCAAACGGTTGAGTTTGTATACTTACTGCTCTTCAGGGCGTGTAGATTTTAAAATATTGTCATTGTATTTTAAACAGATATGAAGCTGCATTTCCAAAAGAAACAAAACGACCGGATTTTTTTTGTTTTTGATTGCAGAAACAAGTTTTGCCTATTGCAACTAAAATGTTATTTGTACTGAATCATTAGCTCAAATGTAGTTCGGGATGTTTTAATGGTATTTATATGGGTCATCTATTGGTAAATAGTTACCACTGCCTATAGATATTGGCGCTGTAAGGACAATAATCAAAGCCTCACCTCGATAATACCACCAATAGTAAGGTTAGATATAGTAAGATACAAACCTTAGTAAATAAGATGTTATGACCCTTTTGCTTGTATTTCTACTAGGACATTCAATATTCAAACCGAAACACAACAATATAACAATCATTGCTTTTTTATGGTAGAGTACCTGAAGAGTGGTTGGTACTTATAGGTAAGTGAACTTGCACAAAGTTCTACCACATATTAAAGCTGAAGACCGTTGCCCTGAAAATCTTTGTCAGATACATTAAATATTCCAAATATTCCACTTACCTTGTGAACTAAGATATCATACCTGTAGTTACAGTGGCTCATTCGCCCTTCAAACCAGAATACAACAGTACTGCGTATCTCATGTTTTGGTCGTACCGGCCCATACGGGCATACATAAAGCCTTACCATTAAGGGGACTACAGGAGCTAATTGCCCTTGAGAATCACGCGCACACACTTACACTAACGACAAAAACGGCATGTCCCCCCGCGCACTACGCTTAGCGAGGCGGCGAGGTTACGCCTGAATATTCCAATAGATGGCGCCGAACCGCCGCGCGCCGCGCCGAGCGAAAGCGAAGCGAAGTCAATTCTATCAATTCTATCAATCATAGATTTCATAAAAATACACAGGACAACAGAATTATTTTAATTTCTTTGTGTCATTTAAAAAATTATGATAAAATTAAACTGAATTAATTAAACTTAAATTAATATTATTTTATGTACAAAAAATAGTTAATTTAAACATTTTTTTCTTTAATTTTTACTGTATCAATTCATGTTAGTTGTAATACTAAATATTAAATCGTACCTATTTTTAAATTTTGTAAGTTTGTTAAGCGATTTATTAAATAAAATTGGAACTGTTCGTAATTTGTACACTGACAAAAAGCGTAGAATTTGTTCGTTTTACTAATATCGGTACACAAAGAAAAAAAATTAAGTTAAAAAAGTCAGCATCAAAAAGTTACTATAAAAATAATATCGTCAAGTCGGTTTAGTAGAATTATTGGTTAACTCGGTCAATCACAGTGGGTTTAGTCATAAATCTCATAAAAATAGTTTGGATATTAGAATTATTTGTATTGTTTTTGACTGATATTTGAAATAAAACTGATTCAATTAAATTCAAATATTTTTATTTATTTTTGGTTTAACAAAAAAACAAATAAATTTCGTTTCAATTTTTTTATTAAAATATTTTTTTTAATTATTCGTTCGTCGTCGTTCGTTATTAAAATATCTTGGATACTTGCAATCAATATTTCACCCACTTTCACTGAAGCTACGAGCTAAAATTTTTCAATTGATACTATTTCCAATCTTTAAAAAATACGTACTTTAAAAATTACGTATATGATACTTCTAAATATTTTAGTTCTTTGGTTCACAACAATTACAAATTTCAAGATGGCCCAGTGGGTAGAACGCGCGCATCTTATTGCGGGTTCAAACCCAGGCAAGCACCACTAAATATTCATGTGATGTGCTAATTTGTATTTATTTATTTTTTTTATTATTAAATTTCATCCATACATAACTATATTTCCTATTATAAACAAAATTGATAAAATTAAACTCTAACGTAATAGAAATAGCTTCCGTGTTATTTTTTTTCGATTTTCTTAATTCTGAAAAAATAAATGCATAGTTGTTAGAAATTAAATTTTAATAATTATAATATATATATATATATATATATTTTTTAAATATAGTCCTTTAAAAATAATAAAATTTTAGTTCAGAGTGCGGGGATCGAACCCGCACATTCTTCTTGGACTTGCTTGCATTGACCGAATATTCCATGGTGACTGTAAGAAATCTGTCGAAAAATCTGATTCTATGCGAACTAATTGCATTGTTTTTAATTAATGTTTCCAATAATCATTATTTATAATATATATATATATATATATATATATATATATACATCCTACAACATTTTTGGCGTCATGCACGTGGTGCATCATTACGACGTCCCCAAGTTCCCCTTACTTTAATTAACATTTCTTAATGAATACTGCTTAGTTTTTGATTTCCAGGTCATTGGGATACGTTGTTTTCTGATAAAAAAGAATTCCGCGATATTCATCTTTCAGTCATGCCCAACCTTTATGAACCCCTAACCATGATGATACATTTGGGGCATCCTAGATATGTATATCGATCATAATTTACCTATGGCATCGATTATTTAGCGTCCTCTCAGGATGGACTGTATTTGGAAGTGCGACGTTGCCAGCTTTAGGTTTGTTGTCTCTTTCTTTTACTATCGCTGTTCTGTACAAACAGTTCAACGTTTAGTTTGTTCCAATATTCGTAAGACTTATACATATATACGGATGCCCGATATGTTATAATGTGTAAATACGAATCTTTTGCTTCCTATCCTAGATTACGCCGACAACTGTTATACACATCTCACGGAGGATCAGCGAAGAACTTGGGCGATTTCAAAATTTCTAAATTGGATTTATATTTGGTTTGCGTAAATATGATCGTGTCTCTCATTTTCGCTCTTAGCACAAGTGGCTCTGCCCATAAAACTTCATCGGAATAATTATGTCCTCTCTATTATGATAGATTAAAAAATAATATGTTATTTTGTTGTTGTATTTGCTATCTCCTGTGTTTTATTTTTCCTGTATGTCATAAAAATCTACCTACCAAATTTCATATTTACAATAATAAAATGATAGTATTTATAATAAAATGAATTTACTGGGAACAGTGCTTTCATTTTATAGTTGGTAGCTTGCAGCCACATAGTACTCACCTATACCTCAAATAATACTGTATGCCTCAAGATCACTATCACTCGGCTATTGTACAAGGTTCAATTTTGGGTCCCTTTCTATTTCTGGTATATATAAATGATCTTCCTTTCTATGTTAAAGGTATTTGTGATATAGTGTTGTTTGCTGACGACACTTCACAGATTTTAAAGGTTGACAAAAAAAAACTGACTATGACGACGTGAACAGTGCATTATCACAGATACACAATTGGTTTACAGTAATTAATTTAGTTTTGAATGCTCAAAAAACAAAATGTGTAGTTTTTACCCTACCCAATGTTAGAAAGCATAATTATAAGATATCTTGAAACGGTGACCGTCTTGATGTAGCTGATACTACGGTGTTCTCAGGAATACAATTGGATTCCAAACTTCAGTGGAGTCCTCATTTATCATCCCTAACAGGAAGACTCAGCTCCGCAACATACGCGGTTAGAAAAGTTAGACAACTAACTGATGTTGATACCGCTCGTCTAGTATATTTTGGTTATTTTCACAATAGTAATATGTCATATGGCATAATTACTTTGGGGTAACGCTGCAGATATTGAATCTATCTTTATTTTACAAAAGAGAGCAATCCGGTTTATTTCTAATCATGAAGCTAGGGACTCTCTTCGGGATGTTTTTAACAAAGTAGGAGCACTCACTGTTCCGTCACAGTATATTTTCAACAATATTATGTATCACAGTAACATTGATCACTTTCATAAAATCAGTGATCATCATTGTATGTGCACTAGAACTAAGGATAAGCTTATAACGCCAAGTTTACGACGCCGCAAAGTCAATAAAATCCTTCTTGGGGCAAGGTATCCGATTCTATAATAAAATTCTGCAGACATTTTTTAACTTTGCCGTTTCGTTAATTCAAATCGTTTGTAAAAAATACATTGGTAAAAAAAGCATATTATTCGAAATAAGATTTTATAGATAATAAAAAAGCGTGGAGGTTTAATACCTGTTGACTATATATATATATATATATATATATATATATATATATATATATATATATATATATATATATATATATATATATATCGTCGTATATATCGTCTTTCAGTCATGCCCAACCACTTTTGAACCCCTAACCATAATGATACATTTAAGGCATCCTAGATATATTGATCATAATTTACCTATGGCATCGATTATTTAGCGTCCTCACAGGATGGACTGTATTTGGAAGTGCGACGTTGCCAGCTTTAGGTTTGTTGTCTCTTTCTTTTCCTATCGCTGTTCTGTACAAACAGTTCAACGTTTATTTTGTTCCAATATTCGTAAGGCTTATACATATACGGATGTCCGATATATTATAATGTGTAAATACGAATCTTTTGCTTCCTACCCGTGATTACGCCGACGACTGTTATCCAGATTTCACGGAAGATCAGCGAAAAACTTGAGCGATTTCAAATTTTTTATATTAGCTTCATATTAGGTTTGCGCAAATATGATCGTGTCTCTCATTTTCACTCTTAGCACAAGTGGCTCTACCCATAAATCTTTATCCGAATAATTATGACTTCTCTAGCATATTACTTTGTTGTTGCATTTGTTATCTCCTGTGTTTTATTTTTCCTGTATGTCATAAAATCTACCTACCAAATTTCATATTTACTATAATAAAATGATAGTATTCATGATAAAATGAAATTACTGGGAATAGTGCTTTCATTTTATAGTTGGTAGCATACAGCCATATAGTACCACCTAAAATAGTACTGTATGCTTCAAGATCACGATCGCTCGGCTATTGTACAAGGTTCAATTTTGGGTCCCTTTCTATTTCTGGTATATATAAATGATCTTCCTTTTTATGTTAAAGGTATTTGTGATATGGTGTTGTTTGCTGACGATACTTCACTGATTTTTAGGGTTGACAAAAAAAACTGACTATTGATGGATGTGAACGGTGCATTATCACAGATACACAATTGGTTAACAGTAAATAATTTAGTTTTGATTGCTCAAAAAACAAAATGTGTAGTTTTTACCCTACCGAATGTTAGAAAGCATAATTATAAGATATCTTTAAACGGTGACCGTCTTGATGTAGCCGATACTACGGTGTTCTCAGGAATAGAATTGGATTCCAAACTTCAGTGGAGTCCTCATTTATCATCCCTAACAGGAAGACTCAGTTCTGCAACATACGCGTTTAGAAAAGTTGGACAACTAACTGAGGTTGATACCGCTCGTCTATTATATTTTGGTTTTTTTCACAGTATTTGTCATATGGCATATTACTTTGAGATAACGTTGCAGGTCTTTATTTTACAAAAGAGAACAATCCGGTTTATTTATAATCTTGGAGCTAGATACTCTCTTCGGGATGTTTTTAAAAAAGTAGGAATACTCACTGTTGCGTCTCAGTCAACAATATTATGTATATTCACAGTAACATTGATCACTTTGATAAAATCAGTGATCATCATTGTTCGTGCACTAGAAGTAAGGATAAGCTTATAACACCAAGTTTCCGATTTCGCAAAGTCAATAAATCCTTCTTGGGGCAAGGTATCCGATTCTATAATAAAATTCGGCAGAAATTTTTAACTTTGCCATTTCGTAAATTCAAATTGTTTGTAAAAAATACATTGGTAAAAAAAGCATATTATTCGAAACAATATTTTATCCTACTACTATTATAAAGGCGAAAGTTTGTATGTATGGATGTATGGATGTTTGTTACTCTTTCACGTAAAAACTACTGAATGGATTTGAATGAAACTTTACCATAATATAGCTTATACATCAGAATAACACATAGGCTACAATTTTTGAGGTTTCTAATGTGAGGTCGTAAAAAAACACATTTTTTGCGCTTACATTGCAAACGCTGACTGAATCCTACAATATAGATCAAAACAATGTACTACAGTATTGTACAACTTAAAAAGGTCTACAAAAAAGTCCGTGATGGTATATGTTTATCTCTTAGGAATGACCCACAATAACCATTTTTTATCCTTTACTTTGTACGAGAAATAATGGCTTATTTACGAAGCGATTTTAAGCGATTACTAGACTAGACGGGACGAAACTGAAGTCCACGCGAACGAAGTCGCGGGCAAAAGCTAGTAGATGATAAAAAAGCGTGGAGGTATCTGTTACAAGCTGAATATATTAATTTAAATATATAAATAATCGTCGTTATAATTTGCAACAGTCTTAAGAATGATCGTTTTAAATACTTATTTATCATACTTGCCTAATTTATATAAAGCGCAGTGAAATTTTAGCATTAGGGACAAACCTTTGTGGTTTTTTATAGTGCTAATCAACACATTGTACTGTAATATTGTTTATTTTTTTCTGATAAATAAATTAAAAAAATAATAAAAAATAATTGTAATAAAATAAGTGTTGAAAAAGAGTAACTACTGAGATTTTTGCCGGTTCTTCTCGGTAGAATCTACTTTCCGAACCGGTGGTAGCTTCACTTAATTGTAAAATGACGATTCAAAAGTGCTTGTTTAATATTTTCATATTTTCGCCTACTTGAATAAATTTTATTTTGATTTCTGTTTTTTTTTTTTGATTGAGCGTCCGTATGTAGCTATTAGGCGTCCGTATAAAGCTATTGGGCGTCCGTATACAGCTATTAGGCGTCCGTATACAGCTATTGGACGTCCGTATACAGCTATTGGGCGTCCGTATACAGCTATTGGGCGTCCGTATACAGCTATTGGGCGTCCGTATATGGCTATTTGGCGCCTGTACAAAGTTACTAAGCTTTACGCCGGTTTGTTTACCCCGAATAATAAAAACTACCAATCACAGATAACAGAAGATTTAACAGTACAGATACCAATCACGATTGATGTAGATGTTGTACAAACTTTCACCCCCTTTTGTCCCCTTAGAGGATGATTTCGTGGATGGAAACTATCCTATCTTCATACCAAATTTAATTTAAATTAGTTTATCGGATATAGATTCCCTGTACAAACTTCTACTTTCCTTTATTATCTCGTTAGAGACAAAATTATCCTATGTTCCTCTCTACAATGTCACCATACCAAATTTCATCTAAATCGGTTCAGCAGCTTAAGCGTGTAAAGATAACAGATAGACAGACATACTTTATATTATTATTATGAATAATTAATATAAATATTAATTATTGTAATATATTTAAAAAAAACTTCCACGAAGTCCCAGAGAATTCATATATTCATTATTTATAAACATTAAATGACTGATGTAAAACAAACAATAATCAAGCACCGAATAGGTACAGTACAGCGCCTCACCTGCGCGGTGATTTCTTCGGGAACTTTTCAATATTTTATTGCAACTATTTAAAGCGATTTTTAGCTTCCGTCGATTTTTGTACTATGGCTAGCTAGGATGTATAGGACCTCAGTGCCACCGACTAAAAAAGTGGCGTCCGGTATACGGACGCCAAAAGCAGGTGACGCCAGTTTAAATGCATTTTCGCCTTCAGTGGACGGCCAATTGTTTGCGGGATAAATATATATATATATGTTTACTAATTAAATACTCTTACCTTTTCATATTATCTTTCATATGTTCGGCTTTTTAATTTATATGAACGTTTTTTAGTTTTCTTCACAGATTGTACTTTATTTCCCATGTCTACAAAATTAAACTTTATAAAAAATAACTTAACAAAAAAATAAATGGCTAACAACAACTAGACTATTTTAACTTAATATATTTATTTACATAAAAGAATAATATTCGACAATTAATTTACAATTAAAATTACACAAAAATAAAATCTACGAGATTTTATTCGCAACGATGCGGTGAAAAGAGCGACACGTCTGTATAGCAACAGGCCTCGGCCGGCAGTGTCTGTACGAGGCGCTCACGCACACATGCTTACGCATTTTGGTCGAAAATAAGAAAATCTGATTTAAAAAAAAACTATTGATTTTACTAAATAATTAAGATAATAAATTTTTAGTATATTGTTTGTAGAATAATCTGACAAAAGACTAAAATTATTGAAGGTATATAAGTGTAGTTAAAAAACAAAAAAAGACTTTTTTAGAGGTAACTTTGCGATTTTTTTCTATCGTACCAAATTAATTACATCATGTTTTCAACACAATTAATAACTAGCATCTATCCTGAAGATTAACATATATTTTTTTCATTTGGTTTATTGCATTGGATTATATACTTTTTGGCATTTTAAAACTTGCATTTAGCTCATGTAGTCCCCTTAAGTAGGCGATGGCTACATTCCATTTTTTTAATTTACTTTTAATTTACTTGTACTATACTACTACAATTAAAACATAATCGATAACTCAAAGATAATTTAAAATATCAATAAATGAATAAAATATTTGATTGAAATTGAGCAGACAAAATCGTATTTATGTAAAGGCAGGCTGAAGCGTTCATGGTTTGGCAATTTATCGCGGAATACTTCATCGCGTGCGTTTGACAGTGACGTACTACTTGAGCTATTCACATTTTAAAAGCCCTTTCTGCATGATTTTTGATTTACAATCCCTTTAATAATATTATAAACGACTAGAAATGAGAATCACTGTTATTAAGAATGAAATAATATGTATATGAATTTATTATAACACTCAACAATAGCATTAATTAATTTCATCATCATCATCCTCCTACCATTATCTCAATTTTATTTGGGGTCGGCGCAGCATGTCTTCTGCTTCCATACTTCTCTGTCAGACGTCATCTCACAAGTAACATTCTTTCTAACCATATGATCTTTTACACGATCCATCCTAGAGGTATAGATATATCCGTCCACATCCTTGCTCAAGACCTTCCTCGCGATATATTTATATTTAAATAATAATAATAATTAATCACAAAGATAGTATACCACCAAACCAAAAAGGTAGTATGTCTGAAACACGCAAATTTAGCGCCAAAAAGTAAACCCAAGCGTCAGTAACGAGCATCACGTGCTCTTTTTTTCTAATGTATTACAATTCAGCTCAATTACAATTACTCTACAAGGTATTCATTGGCATATACATAAAACGGTAGAAATATATCATTGTTATTATACGATACTATTTTAATATATATGCGACTTTTAAACCTTAGATCTTAACAAACAAATTCGTTTGTATTGTTATGACGTCATCATGATTAATTAATTCAGATACTCAGTCTGTATGTCTATTCCGCTTTCATCGGCTTAACAATTGAATCGAATATCATTAATTCAGTCGAGGTTTGAACCTCCAAGAAAGACTAAGATTATTGTTTATACTAATAATCTACAACCGAGGCCCCTAATACGTGAACGAAAACTAGTTACATTATTTTTGAATGAAACTTGATATAATAAATGGCAGTGTTTTGGCAAAATAAAGAACATTTTTTCGAATTGAAAAGATTGTAATTTGGAATAAAAATAAAATGTAAAATTTATAACAATCATTGCCTCCACTAATGAAAGGAAGGCTGGTTATTTTTTTACTTAAAATAATCGGAATTGCGATTCAACGGAAAAATGCTGCCGGCATTCTTGCGACCATTCTACTCGAACAAGATTAGTACGAAGGCATTTTCTTATTTTCATCTGTTTGTGGGTCACCGAGATTTTCGATGTCAATAAATCTTATTATATAAATATACTTTTTATTTTTTACAAATATGAGAGAGAGTTCGTGTATTACATATCACTAGCATACATACTTAAAAGTTAATTCTAAAAAAAAATAACCATTTGAAGTAAACGTTAATAAATACCTAAAGCATATTCTTAAACACAATATTATATATTGATGATAAAAATGACGATTAAATTATTTTATTTTATTTTATTTTATTATTTTATTAAATAGGAAGCCAACGCTGTATACAGTTTTGTTTCTTATTCTAGACTACAATTATTAAATAACTAAAATATAAAAATTGTATACCTCACTTATAGGCTAACTTAACATGCGTAGGAATAAAAAAAAAAGTACATTCTTTGTTATAAAACTTAAAATAATGTTTGTTATAAGAAATAAACTACGTAAGCAAAATAAAAAAAAAAGGAAGGAGGAATTAACAAAACATGCAAAAATAATAACAACACAAAAAAAACAATTAAAGGTCGTTATAAAATTTGACAATTAAATGAATTTTAAATAATTAAAGTAAATAAAAAAATTAATGAACTTACTACGACATACATAGGAACTTGGTCTTGCGTCTTAGAATTAAATAAATGAAGTTAACGCTAAGTGGTTAGATGCTTTTTAATTTGTCTTTTAAAGCCTAAAGTAGATTGGTGAAAAATATCTAGGCCAGCTTTTTTGAAGAAATTAAATGTGTATTGACGTTCAGGTACGATATATTATATTTAACTGGTGGTGGGTTTTACTTGGTGGGCTTTGTGCAAGCCCGTCTAGGTAGATACCACGCACTCATCAGTTATTCTACCGCCAAATAACAGTACTCAGTATTGTTGTGTTCCGGTTTGAAGGGTGAGTGAGCCACTGTAACTACAGGCACAACGGACATCACATCTTAGTTCCCAAGATTGGTGGCACATTGACGATGTAATGAATAGTTAATATTTCTTACAGCTACAGCAGTCTATGGGTGACGGTGATCACTTACCATCAGGTGGCCCATATGCTCGTCCGCCAATAAAACTATACCATAAAAAAAAATTGACATACGATAGTCTTATATGCATATACCATCAGCTCAAATGTTATTAATAGTAACTACTCAGTTTCTTACTTTCCTTTACTTAGATATGTTAATGAGATTCTGCTTGTTAAAAACTACATTCAATTTTTATTTATTTACTAGCTGACCCGGCAAACTTCGTACTGCCATAATCGAAATGCTTAACTTAGTCCAAATGTGATGTGCATAGAAACCATCGCACGTAGCGAATATATAATTGATTTTTTTAAAGATTTGTTAAATAAATATTTCTGATACATATTCCATTACAAACTTTAACATAATAAAAAAAGTATTGCATTATAATACCTCGAAAGTGGGCATAAAATTGTCCTGAACCATATGTGTTGCGCCAAATGATGTCATGTGGAAACAACGGTTATATTTTTGAATGTTGGCTAAGAAATGCTTAGAATCATTTCCCATCCCAGAAACTAAAGAGCGTAAGGGATCTGGTGGTGGGACACACACACACACACTATAACTAAAGTTTAAAAAAATAGAGCAAGTAACTTGAAATATCACTGTTACGTAGCGGTAACCATCAACTCACAAAGATAGAAGCAAAGAATATAATAATATGTAGGGGGATAATAGGATGCACTCTTTGTCATAAGAGGAATCGATAAACGATAAAGGATCGATCTGTTTATTGGTTGTCAAATGTCAAATATTATGGTTACGTTCATAAATGTAATATGTGACAAAACTTCAATCAATCAATCAGCCCATTTTCGTCCACTACTGGACATAGGCTTTTCCATTGCACGCCACTGTGATCGTTCTTAGGCTACTCGCATCCAGCTCCTGCCAGCCGTCTTGCGTAAGTCGTCGCTCCACCGTGCCCGAGGATGTCCTACACTACGTTTGCCGAGACACGGTCTCCACTCTAGAACACTTTTTCCCCATCGGTTATCGGTTTTGCGACAAATATGGCCAGCGCACTGCCATTTCAGCTTACTAATCTGGTGAGCAATGTCGATGACTTTGGTTTTCTGACAAAATTTAAGATTTATCAAACAATCTATGTACATAAAAATGATATAAAAATGATAGTCAGTAAACAACTGAAGTTAGTTAAAATTAAGGTTCTTTTGGTACCTCCTGTAAATTAATATGTAGTTATAAAGATATAACTATTCTTTCAATTTGATTTCTGAATAACGGGGGCAACATCAAATGTTTGACAATGTAGGGATTACCCATGTTACAAAAACATGATTATGGAGCTGATAATGACATCAATACCGAACATGTTTAAGAAGCTCTAAACATCGATGTTAATTGATAACATCGGCGTTTTTTTCCAACTGCAGAATTCGAGAAATAGATGTAACGAACTCATATGTAGCTCACCGCATGGACCATGTATTATATTTTTAATGACACCGTGAAATACCTCTGAATCAAGAGTTTGATCGAGAATTTCAGCTATGATAAAATTATATATCTATAAATGTATATAAATTGATACATATACAATGTGCATGTAGAAATCTCCGTTTTTGCCATTCAATGGAGTACATATTGCAACGCACCTCTCCAAATATAAATAATTCTACAGTTAAATCCATAAGTGCTTTCAATTTTTGCCGAAAAACACGTGCTCTTATGTCATATCGACTGTTCTTCAAATAAATTGTTTTTAATATCATCTTACTGAGGATTACCTGTCCAGATCCATTAACAGATCCAGTCGACCATTTTTCGTACATAAGAAATTGCGTCTTGTGCATATTCGTTTATATGCCATGGGCAACCAATAAACGAAGATGGCAATACAGTCAATCGCCCGATATCATTTACATTAGCATCATTCGCTATCGCATCTTGCAAATGAATATATTCTTCAGATCTTAATTTTGCTTGGTTGAAACGATTAAAATTAAGACATTCAGTTTCTATTTTGGCATACATACCAACGATGTATTGATGATATAGTTTACCACATCTCGAGATATAATTTTGTGCTTGTGGACGATCCATCAGTGGATATGAATAAAAATTAATGGCACAAACTTTTTTCTGTATATTTAAACATGAAAATAAACGATGTACTTTTAAATGTTTTTTTGGAATTAATAAATTAAAATAAGACATTTTATCAATTGAAACTGGTGGATGAGTGTACTCATTTTCAATTAATACTTACTTTTAATTTGACAGTACAATTTTCCGTCTAATAAATCTTCATTAACAAAATGACCCGCCATTTATTGAATTCATTTGTTACAAAAAATGTAATAAATGAAGAACCACTCGACCGATTTTGTGCAAACTTCACATAAATCAAATCATCTACTAAATAGTCCGAACAATCCCTGATAATTTGGTTTGGATAAGTGAGCCCGTTCTTGAGTTATAAAGTGACATAGAAAATTGCCACTTATTTTTATATATATAGATTCGAAAAATAGATGTAATGATATTTTAAATAATGCAAAATCAATTTTAAAACATCAATGTTTTATTGTCTAACATCGATAATCATAGAAAATCAATGATAATTCTCTATTAAATCTATTTCTAAGGAAAAACAAAGTCGTTGTTTTCATTATATTGCTATCATTTTTATCATACTTACTCACCTTCTAAACCTTCCCTGGACTTCCACAAATAATTCAAGACCAAAATTAGCCAAATCGGTCCAGCCATTCTGGAGTTTTAGCGTGACTAACGAACAGCAATTCATTTTTATATATATAGATTGTAAAAGTTACACCATCGACTTATCACTAAACACTTAAAAATAATGTTGAATGTGGGTGACATTCAAGGTGATACATATTTATGGGTGTAAACAACATTGTACAACGAATAAGTGGTAACTTCACGTTTAGTACAAAAGTGTCGTTTCAAAAGTAGCAATTGAATTGAACTTTATAGAACTTTCATTCATTCGATTTTTAAATATTTTTTAACGGCCCTGTTATTAATGTACCCCATATATGATTTTTAGTGGTGCTTGCCTGGGTTTGAACCCGAAATCATCGGTTAAGATGCACGCATTCTAACCACTTGGCCATCTCAGCTTATATGTTCCAAACCCTCTCCTAAATGGAAGAGGACGCCTTATCTCACCAGTGGGATATTTACAGGCTGTTACTTTACTTTACTTTATATGATTTTTATTGTGCTATGTGTGAAGTAATGTAGTGGGTAAATTTAAATTAATTTACGTTACAGATTTAATACAAAACAAGCATCTCATTTCACGACTCGACCGCAAAGCGGTATTTTAGCTTTCACATTAATCTGAACTCATCTCATTTACAGTTTATGATTCACATAAAATATTGTGTGTAATATACAGAAGATAATAATGTTCTTACAAATATTATAGCTCTCGTCGCTCAGACATCGTAGTATAATATACGACCATCAAACTGTGTGAGAGAGATTCGATAATTACTTCTTCGGCTAATTAGTGCAGGGTCGGCACCGACCGCGGATGTAGACTACGCTAGATACCGCATGATCATTGTGTGAAAATCGAGCATGTTTTTACCTATGAAGACGTCACCCCAGCCACACTTGAACATCATGATAAATAATTTAAAATTAGTATAGCTAATTGGGAATATTTAATAAATAGTATTACCTTTTATTATCTCGCTGCAAAACGCCTTGACGCTGTATTGTCAGTAATTATAAGAATGTTGTATAATATATTCATTTTTTGTTTGCTAACCTAGAGTCAAGATGACCCAGTGGTTAGAGCGGGTACATCTTAACCGATGAATGCTGGATCAAGTCCTGTCGGGCACCACACAATTTTCATCTGGACCTCGGCGGTGAAGGAAAACAAATTGTCTTATTTCTTCACATGTGAATCCTCCTAACCATCTCTTCACAGGCAGTTGAGGCCTTAGCCCAGCAGTGGGAAATTTACAAGCTGTTACTATACATACTTTACTGCCCTAGAAAAGTTTTTACAGTTAATAACGACATAATTACAGGAACGCTAGCTAAAGTCGTAGAGCACCAAGCTGCGCATGGTACAAGCATTGTGCATACTTGGTAGGTTTGCCGTATCTAGTCTACTACAAATCTGTGGTAACAGCTTAACGCTTAATTGTGAGATGAAAATAGAAATATTAAGTACACTATCCACTATAGTATACGCTATGTACTTGAAAACTAATTAAGTAAATATTTTCATCTATTACGTTTTTCAATTAAACATTGAACCGATTATGATAAAACTTAACATGAAGACAGCTTGAATATTCTATAGTGTTCTTAAAAAAATCTAAGATGACACTGATAAAATATTATACTAAGTTAAAAATGAGTTAAATTCAGAACATCTCGACTGCAATACTTAGAACAAGCTGTGCCAGCAACGAAACGTTATTTTTGTAGCCTAAGTTACTCTTTATTACATCAACTACCCGTCAGTGAAAGTCCCATCATAATCGGTCCAGCCGTTCCTAAGATTAACCGAAACAAATAGACACACAAACATTAGAAAAAAAATTATTTTAGTCTACGAGTATGTACCGTGTACTCACAAACAAACGGACATTCCAATTTTATTATATGTATAGCTTTTCGAGTTCTGATTTTAGGGGTGAGTGAACCAGTTTAGACAAGTACAAAGGGCATACGTCCTTGTTGCCAACGTTGGAGCATCGGTGATACTTATATCACCGAAGCTCTAGATATATCAATCATTCCTTAGAATGATTGATATATCATAAAAGACCAATTTCTTTTCGCTTTAGAGACCGAGAATATTTCCACGAATTCTTCAAACGTTACAAAAACTGGGCGCTATTTGAATGGACTTCGAACACTTATCATTGCTTCTAACTATTGGACACTGTGTGGTCGTTTTAAAGTAATTATTTAGTATAAGTTGTACTGAATACTCACGTATTGTTTTTAGAACCGCTGGTTTTGGCTAAGGGTCCTCAACCGCAGTGCCCCGAGAGCTTACCCTCGATGTGGAGACCCAAACAGATTTATATCCATTGTCTTCGTTTAGAACTTTTCTAAACTATATTTATAAATAACAAAGTAAAATACTCTATTGTAAAACTCAAATATAAATACTTTATATTCATTATTATTATCTGTATTACATATATTCACTAGTGTCTGTCACTTTATTTTTTTTTTTCTATTTCTTTTAATTTATTTCACAATATACACAGGCTCGCAGATGCGCGTGCCTTTTTTTATACTTTATTTTTAACAATTTTAGCGTTTTATATTTTATACTAAACATCAGCAGATCTTCGCTTGATTAGTCTTGGCTTTGTCTATTAAACATTCTAAAATTCAATTTTTAATCTGTTATCACAAAAATTGACAAACACTCGTCACGGCGGGAAAATTGATTCTCGTATATATACTTTTAACTGCGTATTGAGTACAAAATTATTTAGAATTCATATATTTATGTAAGGAAATTGAATAAACTTCGATTTATTTGAGTTAAGACTAAGTTCTAACACTATGGAAGGACTTAATGGAAATTTACCGACTTGGGTGTGTATCCCATGCTAGTTTTATTGCTGTGTTCCGCCTTTATTGCAATATTATTTTGCCTTTTGTATAGAGAGTCAGTCCAACATGGAATTTCCGATTCCATGAAAGAGGAGCATTGGATGAGTAATATAAGGTCATGGGTATGTGAGAACTAACCATCAAATGGCGGTAGGCCATAACTAGCTAATCGTTTGATGGTATACTTAAAATAAACAAATAATAATAAAAGTATATTTTAATGCAAGCTATATATAAAGAATATCGAATACTAAAATTTAAAAATAGATCTGTTTATTAAATTTGAGTTTTAGAAAAATCATCGTCAAAAGATAAACAAAGGTATAAATAACTACTGTTTGTTTTCAGTGGGAATTTTCTAAATTACTGTTCTATCTATGTGAAATTTATTGCCAAATATCAAGTGTGCGTTTCGTTTTATACTTTTATTCGTAAATAGAACAGCTAGAATGATGCCAATCAAAATTTAGAATCTAAAATAATATTCGTATTTGTCTATGCAAAGTTTTACTTATAATAACAACTGCTATGAAAGTACAATAGTAAATAAACATTCATTTTATATTGATGTTTACAATTCACAATCAAAATATTTTATATCATGGTTTGTTCAAGGGTCTACTGCATTCAGCCAAACCATAATAAAAAAAATAAAAAATGTCTATTACAAGTATATAACAAGTAAAAAAAAAACTTTTTCATATGTTCTATTCTGACTATCCTGTTCTAAGTTTTGGTATCGAATTTTGAAATTATCAAAATTTAAATTAATCAATCTCCAACAATACAATACAACCTCTTTTTTTATTCACAGATTATTCGAAGAAAACGAGGAACTGCTCCACTTATTTGAGGATTTCCGTGAGCTTCGCACAAAGGAAGCATTCGTGAGCTCCGCGGAGTTAGCTGAGCATGCCACGAAGGTCATGCACACACTAGACGAAGGGATCAAGGGGTTAGCAGACATGGACACGTTCTTCGCTTACGTGAGGCACGTTGGGGAAACGCATCGCCAAGTTCCAGGGTTCAAAGCAGAAAACTTCCTGGTGAGAACAAATATTTCATTACAATACTTGGTTTACGTTCGATGTGTATTGTTTAGCAAATCGCTTTGCTATTGTACAGTCGGGGTAAGAAAAGGTTCGTCACCTTAAGATCTATTTTCGTGTGCTCAGTATGAACGATAATCTACTTTACCATTGAGAATGTAAGTCATAATCGGTCTAATTGTTTCCGAGATTAGCCGGAACAATACAGACAACTAAATTTAAAAAAATATGATTTTGATATATGTACTGTGTATACATATGTAGTTATGTACATATGCAATAAGTAAAGTAACAGCCTGTAAATTTCCCATTGCTGGGTAATGGCCTCCTCTTCCATTAAGGAGAGGATTTGGAACATATTCCACCACGCTGTTCCAATGCGGTTTGTAGGAATGCACATGTGGCAGAATTTCGATGAAATTAAAAATATGCAGGTTTCCTCACGATGTTTTCCATCACCGCCGAGCATGAGATGAATTAAAAACACAAATTAAGCACATATATATAGTGGTGCTTGCCTGGGCTTGAACCCGTTATCATTGGTTAAGATGCACGCGTTTTAACCACTGGGCCATCTCAGCTATATGTACATATGCAATTAGTAAAAGAACACTTATTTTAATACTAAAAACAGAAACCCAATTTTATATGTATACACGATTCCTTATATCGTCAATCTCTTCACAGAACAAGACAAAGCAATACAAAGCTGTTTGGCAGTAGAATATCCATTTAAATTGTCTATTTGAGTTAAACCGCTTTGAAATGTAAATATTACGTTTTCAGAAAATCGAGCAACCCTTCCTAGAAGCAGCGAAGACAACATTGGGCGACCGATACACGCCCAATATTGAAAACATCTACAAACTAACGATCCGTTTCATACTAGAGAACCTCGTGAAAGGCTACGAGGAGGCGGGACCGGAGTATCTGAATAAGGAAACCTGATTATCGAGAATTAAATCAAATTGATTTAAATTCACTATCGCAAGAATTGTTTGAAAACTGCCTTAAAAAAATATGAAGATTTATTTCAAATAAATCGAATAGAATTACTAATCAATTAACATATTATATTTTTAATTTGTAATTACGAAAAAAAAAAGCGTTAATTATTGTATTTCGAAACGAAAATTAAGCCATACATATGTTTAGGAAATAAATAATTAAATTTGTAACTAACTCTTAACTCTCTTCATTATTTAAATTTATCAATCATATTCGTGTATCCCTATTTCCCTAAAGGTGGCTTTCAACGGTCTTTGATTACACGAGCCTTTGATGTTACCGACTATTGATGAACCCGACGGGCCCGAACAGGCCCGAACAGGCAAGACCGCGTCACTTTGGCCGGAAAGTTTATCTCGGTGCGATGGTGTGAACGCCCCGGGACATGGAAGTCAGTTCCGGGGTACTATTTTCGAACCGAAAATTTCATAGAATTTGTAAAATACATAATGTACTTTTCCTAAAATACTTAACATCACAGTATTTTCAAATTCTAAGGAATTCAACATTCATATTTTGATAAATTATATTTTATTATAATTAGAATCTTGGACAGGCTTTGTAAGATCCACTTTGTAGTAATTTATTCTAATCTACAGGTAAAAATAATAAATTATTTATATGTATATATAATCATCAATTATGAGACTAATATTAATATGTTCAAAATATTAAAGCTATTATGACAAGGTTCGACAATAACACAATATGCATCGAATCGCAACTTTGTCACTTTCAGCTTTACAGATAGCGTGTCACTTATCAATAAAGTATTAACTAACAATTGTTCACCTGCAAAGTTGAATCGTCTTCAATGAATTGGCTATAGACCGGCTATTCCGGTAACTTTGATAAAATATTTCGTACTTTGTCTTACTTATTGTTTGATTTAAACGATTAATTTTCTATCTCTTTCTTGCTTTGATAAAATCACTTATATAGTACTTGAGGGAATTTACTTGAACGCAATTAGAATCCAATGCTATATTACGTATATGAAACCTCAGTTTTTGTAAAGGTAACAATACTTATTACAATAAAACATGTATATTCATACATATATATTTATTCTAAATTTATATGTCTACATTGAATCGATTGAATTAAAATATTATTCGTAAGAAATTATTAATTATTATTAGTTAGTTGACGCATACGTCGTACCGGATAGCTTACAAATTGGGACATTGCAACACATGCTTGTATTAACTAGTTTTTAATCAATCGTATTTCAGAAGTGCTTCTTACATACCAAAATGACAATACAGTAAATATAAATTAATAATAAATTCATACTAATATAATTAATGTATTTATTTGTTTGAATGTGCTAATTTATATAAAAAAACCTTTCTGCGTTAGATAGCTCATTTATTGAAAAACGCTATAACCATTGGGCTACTATAGTGAAACAATAAAATGCAACACAACAAGTATACAATATTTGTACTGCTGTTTGTTTCTATATTTTAGTTTTGCTTATGTATAATGTTAAGTATATAAAGATCTAAACATGAAAATATTATCTATATTGTTGTTATATTGTTATTGTGTCAATGAAATTTATTTATATTAATGTGTTCATTTTATTTTTAACAAACCTTTACCCCGTTTTTACAAATGATGTTTACCTGAGTAAATTTTAAAACGAGTACAATTTTTAAGCCAGACGATGATGACTGATGGTGTGTGAACACCAACGACCACAAATATTGACGCTGTAATTAATAAATAGTTATACACCCACTAAACGACAGAGTGACTTGTTAACCAGGTTCCACCTAATCACCAAATATTCTACCGCTAAATAGTAAAACTTTGTATTATTATACAAAGACAATCAAGAAGAAGACTTAAAATCTAGAAATATAGTCGCAAACAAAAGTACATAACTTACAAACATACATACGAACTGAAATCAACATTGTAACTTCAATTCACTGGGCAAAATAATCGTACTATGAATATTAAATCATATTAATCCAAAATAAACTTTATTTTCATATAAATATTGTTCATTCAGACCTTATTTCTTTTTCAGTGGGGAGAAAGCAGATAAGGGTTAAAATAACTTGGATATCTTGTTATTCGTAATTGTTTCACTGAACGGAATAACTAGAAGCCGTTGACTTGTCAATAATACACCTTCACCGCTCTGCTGCATATTCGTTCTATTTTTATTGACAATGTATCATGATGATAGTGTATGCACTTGCTTGAGACACGGTAACTATCAGGTGCTATATGGTAGCAGCGAGCTCAAATTATAGAATAAGCTGCTTAAAGGTCTTCAAAAATTTAGTATTTATTATTATTTAAAGTAATCATATTGTTGATATACTGCTGCGTTAAAGTTTGCTTTTGAGCCTTGATAGTAAGACACATCACACATTACAACACACAGATCAGTATTCATATTACTAGTGCGCTATTATCCTTGGGAACTAATATGTTATGTCTATTTTTCCTGTAGTTACACGGGCTCACTTTTCAAACAGTACTTGATAGAATACAAGTAAAATATATGATGTCTGATAGACTCGCAAGTAGCCCTACCACCTGATTTTATATATTAAGCTTTTTCTACCTACCTACCTTTATATCTATTCTCCTGCTCATTCTGAAGAATGTTTCCATTCGTACCCTTCCGTCGTGGATCAATTCTTTTGTCCAATAAAGGAGCATTTATTTACTTACAGTCAAGATAAAAAAATACAACAAGTATGGAAAAGAAGGAAAGATAATTTACTTCCAGATGCCATTGAAAGAACTTTATCTCACAAACCTCGTCGACAACGAACTCAAACCGAATTATTTCAGGTGCAACGGACCGGAAAAAGAACAAAATGTTATTTTTGGTGAACAGGAGTGAACTCCTGGCCGAGCCGGTACTAAATACCTATTTCCTCAAGGAAAAACTCTATAATTAATCAAATCAAAATAAACTATTCAAGTAGGCTTTTACAGGCACTTTACAACCAAGTGAACCACCGGTTCGGAAAGTAGATTCTACCGAGAAGAACCGGCAAGAAACTCAGTAGTTACTCTTTTTTAACATTTAACAATACAAAGTCATGTTAGTTAAATACAATTATTTAAATTAATATATCCTGCGTGGAAGTCTACAGATATTAGCTCCACGCTTTTTTATCATCTATAAAATCTTGTATTGAATAATTTGCTTTTTCTACCAATGTATTTTTTACAAACGATTTGAATTTACTAAACGGCAAAGTTAAAAATAATGGAATAATACATTTTTTGAACATAAAAACTACACTATAAGTTAGGATCTCGAGAGACAAGTCAATCACGATTTAAATATTTGTGCTAAACAATTAAAATTTATGTTTTAGTCATATTTTATAATCACACGATTTTGTCTATATATATAAAGGCCCCAAACTACACAACACTAAAATTATTAACCCAGTTCGTCAGAATTACTAGAATTATACGCGAACAGTGAAATATTGATTTAGTTAAAAATAGCGTAGGGAGAAAGGGAGCGGAGCTTTTAAACGAATGCTGTTCGAAGTCGATATAAAATATGCGTTTTAAATTTCGAAAACTATGTATACATAATAAATTATATTATACATTTATAAACACACAAGTCTTATCACATTTTCAAACACATACAGGCTACCTGACGATGTTTCATTATAAACACATGAAAAACATGAAAATTCAGTACTTCCGGATTCGATCACGTAAACTTTGCACTTAATTGTTTTATTTACAGGTATTGTTTGTGTTTATAATTCATCCCGTGCTCGGCGGTGAATGAAGACATCGTAAGGAAACCTGCATGTTTCTAATTTAATAAAAAATCTTCCACATTTATTTTTGTATTTCACCAACCCGCATTGGAACAACGTGGTGGAATATGTTCCAAACCTCCTCAAAGAGAAGAGTTTTACGTCATTTTTAATATGCATTCTCTCTTTATTAAATGTAGGTTAAATACTGCAAGCTGAACCACTACCTCCTATATAGCCAAAGGAAACGAGTATATATTACAAGCCTATATATAAATTCCAATGTAATATAATTAAGTATAATGCTATTAAGAAAATACCTTGTAACGAAATGAAAAGCTAACATTTTCCAAATGAAAGGAAAGCCGCCTGGGGCGATATTATACAATAATATATATTTTAAGAAAAGAAATCCAATGATTTCATTATTATGTAAGATATCATTTCATATTTAATACTTAATAATGATAGAATATTAAGCTTGATTAATATGATAAGATAAATAGACTTTATGCTAGCCCCTCCAGGTAGATCCTCCTCCCTACCCTCTAGATCACATATTGTACCGCCAACAGCAATACATAGCGTATAGAAAGGTAAGCCGGTATAACTATAAGGAAAGGACATAACAACTTAGTTCTCAAGGTTAGAAAGACATAAGCATTTTGAGGAGTGTTTAAAATGCTATGGGTGATGCTCGCTTACCATAATAATACTAATTTGCTCGACCGCCTGGCAATTTTATGAAATACATAAATTCAATGAAATACTATATAGATTTTAATTTATATAATGCTTTTGAAACCTTATTGGGTAGACTCACACTTTTTGACTGCTCACTCACTCACTATCAAAATTAGATTAGGAAATACGTATGTATTTTACGTGATATGTTTAATTCCAAAATCTTCTCAGTATGAAATCAACAAATAAATTTGATAGAAAATCTGTTCACAGAGGATTCAAATCGCTTTCTACGTCGAAATTGATCAATAAAAATTGACACCAGAACGCGTTTCGGTTTGAATATATAAAGCAAACAAGACAAAGATATTTTTATCAAACGGTTATAAAGACTCCAATCTGATCCCATCATCCTGGATCTGACTAAAATTTTCAGCAAAACTTAATCTGAATCTGAATTAATTTGATTGATCAAACGACGATTTATTAAGCCTTGAGGCTTAATAAATCGTATCAATGTTCATATTATCCAATATATATTTTTATTTATTAAACCGTATTTCTTGCTACAATTTTAGTAAAAAATGAAATTAAATTCATGCATTAATATGGTCATTCGCCAGAGAACTAAAGCGTCTGACATCACGCCTAAAATTAGCTCACTGAAATGGCAATGGGATCGTTATGTCTTCACCTTAATTGCCAATACGACATGTACTAGAGTTGATAACGCTTAGGCAGGTGTACGATAGCCTGTGACGAAGTGGATTGACAATTTAAATAAATAAAAATTTTAACAAAAAGAAAAACCGACTTCAGACAATACAATATTTTAAAATAAATAAATATGCACTAAAGAGTAATTAAAAGTAATTGCGTAACATATTTTTTAGAGTCCTCCTAAGTAAAATGAAAAAAAAATATATTAGACTACTTATAAGTCGATTTTAGATTATATAACGTATTTATAGTTATTGCTATATTTGGAGCCGGTATCACATTATCAAAATCGGTCTACCCAGTAAAAAGTTATGACATATTGATAACCTCCTCCTTTTGAAGTCGGTTGAACAGGTGACAGCTATAAAGACTACTGGTTGGCGTTCTGTTGAGGAGGCTATCATATAACAGCTTTGGAAAGCAAAATACTGAAAAAAAAAATTAACACCGAAGTATTAACAACAAACTGGTGCTTTGGTCTCTCAGCGATTTATGAAAAGCAATTGCAAAAAAATATCCGCTATTCAAACTTTGAATGGATACACTATCGATGTTCATTAAACATTCCTATAACCTAAACTCTAACAACGAGTTCATCGACAAAATTGGCTGCCGATTGCGATATTAAATTTCTGGTAGAGTCAGATCGTCCAGCAAAACCTTTCGAAAGTTTCGTTGTTCAAATTCGCTGCTCCCAATCGCGAGCGCTCTCATTACATCTGCAACTTATTATCATTTTGAGTGTGTAATTCCTTAACACGTTGGCTGCGACTATCATTTTTTTATTTTTTCCATTCCTGCGATAAGGGGCGTTTAAGACCTCGTATGAAAACTATCATTATATCGGTACTTATTAGACTCCGTAACGTTTAAGTAGTTACACCACAGCTTTTCAATAGACATTATATAAATAGTTTATCACTACACTACATTATATCAATTAGACGTTACGGCCTATGTACGACAGAGAAGTATGTTTTAGCACCGCAAGGGAGACACACACGGGGCGTATTAGACCACGCACCGTATTGAACGTGTTAACTCACTTAGTGTGACTGACTTCAACCCTTGGATGGACAAAATAGAAACATTTTCACCATTATTAATGTATGTACTTTTAACATGCATTCACAATGGCGTGGGTGACGCAACTCCAATGCAATTTGTCTCGTAAATTGATCTTGTAAGCAAAGGCTTGCGTTTGCACGACCTGCACCTTTCTAGTATCCTTCGGTTATTTGGGAGTCCATTTTCAATTTCGGTTAAACTTAGCTACGTGTTACGGGGTTTCTGGGTAGTTAATCACCCGTGTACATTTTCTACAAAACATCTTACACATACATACATATTTGTATACGACATATATATCTGTATTTATTTTTTTACGAATGTTATTAATTAATAATTGTTTTAAGCAAGCGATTGATGGAAATCAGAATAAAACATGTGGTCGTGACTGTGGGTCGAAACTTATAAGTAAAAAAATTCCTTGCTTTTTTTACTTATAACTTTCGACCCACAGTCATACATACATTACACATACTATAAAAATTGTTCAGAAACTTAGCTAATGGAATATTAGTTATTGCTCACTATAGTAAAGATACTAACAGGTTACAATAGGGGATCGCGATTATTTTACTCCTGAGGAGTATTCTTTTCTAACTGGGCTTTCTCTCCCTTTGACGAGACGATTAGAATCGTGTTCCACCACGCTATTCACGACGCGGGTTGATGGATTCATATATGACGGAATTTTATGGAAATAGATTCATGCATTACTTGGTGGTAGGGCTTTGTGCAAGCCCGGCTGGGTAGGTACCACCCACTCATCAGTTATTCTACCGCCAAACAACAGTAGGTACTCAGTATTGTTGTGTTCCGGTTTGAAGGGTGAGTGAGCCAGTGTAACTACAGACATATGGGACATAATATCTTAGTTCCCTAGGTTGGTGGCGCATTGACTATTTAACGAATACTTAATATTTCTTACAGCGTCATTGCATATGGGTAATGGTGACCACTTACCATCAGGTGGCCCATATGCTCGTCCGTCAAACTATAGCATAAAAAAAATGCAGAATTTTGACAATGTTTTCCTTCAGATTATAAACAGAAACTAAGAAAATTAAAATTCAGTCGTGCTTGCCTGGGTTTGTAACCGCAATCATCGATTAAGCTGTACGTATTTTAACCACTAAGCCATCCCGGCTCATTTGAAAAAACCTTAGATAAAATTGTGTTTATAAGTATCATCCTACTTGTTCTTTCGTCATATTATTGAAAAGAGTTCCAGACTTTATATTTAAGTAATTGTGAATTTAAAACTTTCGATTATAACCAGCTTGATGAATTTTACAAAACAGCCAAAGCCGTTTATCATGTCGATCTGATATTAAAAATGGCGCTTCTGAGTTTTCGAGATAAGTTGAATCGACCTTGTAAAGATCATAGGACGTCTAAGGAGCATAAATTTGATCTAAACGTATATTATGAATAATATATTTGTATTTCAGAAGAAGTTTTGAGACGTTCCAATTAATAAAATATTGATTATTGGGTGTTACTGAAAGTCCGAACAAAATCCTGTATTTAAGTGCTTATGGGAAACATAATAATAGTGATGACAAAACAACAAGATTACTTGATCTAGTAACTAGAATAGACGCCTACTTATACTAAGAAATAAATTTCAAATAGTTTCAAAAAAATTTATTCGTTTATCTCCAATATATTAACCCGTTGACTCGACCTCAGAACAAAACCTATAATATCCCATTTAGGCATGCGCAAATCTTCCTACCACCTAACTTATTCTTAGGATTTTTTAGAAATATCCGGATACGTATAGTGCGACACAACTTAGATGTAGCATCAGCTAAATTCGTAAAATCGATTACATCCGAATTAAGTACGCTATCTCAAATTATCAATATTCTTTTCTTACGTGAATATGATCTTTACACGAACATAATCATATTCCGATATATTATCCGGTATAATAATGTACATTGAATTGAACCAATTGATATTTTTTATTCCAAAATTAAAAAAAGCAATAGAAAAAATCTTTATTAAGAATGTTATATAACACTATGACAGTAAAACTTCCAACATTAAAATACGTATTACAATTAAAATAAAAGCTTTATTTTATTAAAATTAAAATATATTAAATTACTAAACAGAAGCATAGTCACATTTTTCGAACTCGGTAGCAGCCTTTGTAGCTTTGACCATGGTTGGTGAGTTACAAGTAAAAATATCCGAACAATAATAATCCTTTAAAGTTTGCATCTCTACGTTCAATGGACAATTATCAACAGTAGACTCTTTTTTCATAAGTTGAGGAATCAAGTCAGAAAATAATTTACATTGGTACGCCCCAAAATGAACTAAACTTGGGCTTACCTGGACTAATCTTATACAAAGCGATTCTCTGTCGCTGTAAAATAAACATACATGACAATACTCTGCTAGTGCTCGTATTATTTTCCAATCATATCGGGAATTCCCAGGCGGAGTCACTGCAGGGAACGCGAACTGGGATCTACATTCCATGTTCATATATATACCACCCGCTTCCGTATACGCACTGCCAGGTAAAACAATTGAAGCGCATTCTGCTCCACGATCTCCTTGAAAACCAATGTAAACAATAGAGCAATCAGTCGGAACATCACATCTACAGAACACGTGGTCTGCACCTAAGGATATCACAACTTTTGGAGCCAGTGATTTCACTGCGGCTAATCCACCTGGCTTCCATCCAACCTCTAAAGCCCCGGCGAAACTAGCCTCTTTTGTAACAATATTTATAACTTCCCAATTTTCGTCTACAGTTAAGGTTTTCACTAATTTGTTTAACTCATTCATCATGGCTACAGTACTTGAAGTCTGTAATTGATCAATGCCTATAAATATCAATGGCCTCATTGCCCTTTGTAAATATTCTTTAGCTTTACATATATCATTAACTGATGTACCAATATATTGAACTGGATAATTGTATTGACATTTTGGACCAATCGCATAAATATCACATTCATTATGCACATAAGCCTCTCTTATACGTGAATTTAATATAGGAGCTTCAAATCGAGGATTAGTTCCAATAAATAATATTTTATCAGCTGTTGCTACATCCTTCATTTTGACGTTAAGAGAATACGCAGCTCTTATATCGATATTTGTTTCCGAATAAGAAAAAGCACGTTCAATGTATGTGTTATCAGAACCAAGAATGTTAAGTAAGTCCTTCGCAGCCACCAAGGTTTCTACAGAACAATGCGGACCTGCTATCGCCATCAACTTAGTGGGACATGTACATCTTATAAGTTTTCCAGCCATTTTCAAGGCACAATCCCAATCGATTGGACACAACCCACATGCATTCCTATGCATTGGAGTCACAAGTCTTTGAAACTCAAGTGAATCTATCGCCCAGCGTCCTTTGTCAGATAACCATTCCTGATTGATATCATCATTTTCCCGCGGCAATACTCTTAAAACTCTATCAAACCTATGATTAATAACTATGTTGGTTCCAGTAGCATCAGTTACGTCGATAGAATCAGTTTTTTTAAGTTCCCATGGTCTTGCTTTAAACATATATGGCTTAGACGTTAACGCACCAACGGGGCATAAGTCAATTATATTTCCGGACAATTCGGATAGAAACATTTTTTCTACGTACGTCCCTACTAACATGTCAACGCCACGTCCTGTCGTTCCAAGAACGTCTAATCCGCAGACTTGAGACGCAAATCTGATACAACGAGTGCAATGGATACATCTAGTCATCTCAGTTCGAATCAAAGGGCCTAAGTTTTTGTTTTCCGTAGCTCTTTTACCTTGGAAGTGGATGTCTGTGAATCTCGTTCGATCATTACCGAATTTCATCGAAAGATCTTGTAAGTCACATTCACCGCCCTGATCACATATTGGACAATCAAGTGGATGTTCAGCTAAGATAAATTCCAATACTCCTTCCTGTGCTTTCAAAGTCATTTCGGAATTCGTTTGTATTTTCATATTCTTGGCCACGGGCATGGCACAAGCAATTTGTGGTTTCCACATACCTTCAATTTGTACAAGACACATTCTGCAGTTTCCAGCTATTGACAATCTGTCGTGGTAGCAGAATGTAGGTACGGTTATATGCTCTCGGCGCAAAGCCTGTAGAACTGTGAAGTAACTTGGCACTGAAACAGCCCTACCATTTATAAAAATATTTACTTGATCCGCCTGACTCCGAGTCTGAATATCATGTAACGTTTTACGATTCAACAACTTTTTGAATAATCTGAACATAGCTTGATTATAATTGTATGTAATTTTAATTTGATATATACAAAGATATATTTTGATTAATGACAATTAATGTCAGGTATCTTAAATGACAAAACGATCAAAAAGTTTACATAGTTTAATAATGCAATTTCCTCTCGACATTAATTCCGACAATTTTGGATGGGATGTATCCATATCCTTACATAGTTTTTAAAAAAGTCGCATTTCGCTGTCTGTCCCTGCGTGTGCTTAAATCTTTAAAATTTCGCAAAAGATACGGTTTTTTTAATAGATGGAGTGATTTTAGAGGAAACTTTTTGTATATGATGGACAACATAGTAAAGAAATTCTGTAGCATATTTAGTATCAGCATTGTACCCGTGTGAAGCTGGGTCGCTAGTCATAGTATAAAGGTGTGTACGCAACTCAATAAATAGACTCGGCTATTTTAGTGAAAGTAAAATTGTCATAATAAATTAGAAATGTAATAGTGTTAACATTACAAAATAGATTTGCTTACAGGACCTCGGAGCAACCACGCAATAAAAACTTGTGAGTCATGTTAAGAATTTACAAAACCTTACAAAATCCAATCTCTGAATATGAAACTCCGTGCAGAACCAGATCCTAACGACGTCATAATATCGCCGCGATGTCAAAAAGTACAAGCATATTTATTAAATTTACGTCTACGTGTATCAATTTTGTAATGTGATTACCCAGTGTGTTATTCTCACATTCAACTCGATAAAGAAATATAAACACACACATAACCACGCCGAGTGTCCCATCCCGCTAAGTCAATAAATCATTTTTGGGGCAAGTATCCGTTTCTGTAATAAAATCCCTCAGATATTTTTCACTTTGCCTATTCATAAATCCAACTCAAATATACCTACTATATTTGGATTTTGATTTAATTTTGTGACTTTATGATAAAGATGATTTATTATTCAGGAATAAATACTAGTTAAAACTGTATATTGTTGTTATCATTATTCATTGGTAAATTGTTTTTTTTTTCAGTAAGTACGTTTGCCAAATAAACGTAAAAATAGTAGTTTAAGAAACTTATTATAATATAACTCGATTAGACTTTTTTGTTGTATAAATTCCACTTCCAAAACCGTAGTAACTCTTTCACGTGTCTGAGCAAATAATTTAATATTCCGTGCATGTACCCTTTGTAGGGACAAGGGGACGCTTTAACGGCTAAAACAATATTAAATGGATTTCATCGCAGCACTGGCTTAATAAGCGCATTAGGTAAACGTAAAAATGTAATTTCCTGTAAATGTTTGCTACTGATGAGTTCAGAGTCATCCACTTTAAGAGTGAGGGATTGCAGGTTATCCGTCCAAGCTGCTCGAACGCGGGCACTAAAATATGCTCGCAACTACTAGTTTGCAAAGGATATAGTATACTAGCTTGGAACTGACAAATGGATTACTTAATAGTGATAGATTTCGCTGAAAGAAATATATATATTTATATATATTTTATGTTCTCGGTGGCAAACGAGCAGAAGGCTCATCTGATGGAATGTGATTATTATAGCCCATGGATATCTGCAACACCGGGGCCTTGCAGGTGCGTTACGGCCTTTAAGGAATGTGTATGCTCTTTTCTTGAAGGTTCCCAAACCGTATCGGTTCGGTTCCTCAGAGTGGGTATGAGAGGTAGAAAATTAACAATTTCTTTCATCAACAATGCGCCATAAACCTTGGAAGCAAAGATGATGTCTCTTTTGCCTTTAGTTATAAAGTTCACTCACCTTTCAAGCCGAAATAGAACAATACTATACTGTATTCCAACCATAACAGACAAAAAGCCAAATAGACAACAATTTGACAGCAAAATGACGCGATTTCATTGGACGAGAGCGTGATTAACCTATGATATTCACTATGGATATTGGAAAAAATGGCGTTATAAACGTCCACGTAACTGGTATCAGAATTTTAGAAGTTTTATTAGCAAATCGCATGGAAAACATTAATCAAAGGGTTTTTTTTATATTTTTCCCTACTTCCATTGAAATAGGGTATTAGGTTTGTTGTCAGGGTTAGAATACGTGATCCAATGTTCAAGCCCATCTTGGTAGGTTACCCAGGCAAGCACAAAGTCCTACCAACAAGGCTTAAAACAACAAAAAGAAAATAATCTTCAATTTACGTTATCATATTATTACGATTAATTTTGCCTACACAAAAAAATATCGGATTCAATATCTGATAACATACAAATTGCATGAAAATTGGACTTCAGGAAAGGGTTGGGGTTATTATGGAATTACTATCACTGATCCCGTAAAGGGTCGCCAATAGGGCTGAAAACCGTTTCTATTAGTGAGGTCCAAGTTTTCTTTTTATATTTTAACCTTGGGCAAATATATTTCAAATAAACATTTATTTACGAAAAACTATAAATATCATGTATTTATTCATCTAGGTACTTAATTACAAATAAGCTTATGAATATATTAAGGTATTGTATTAATATTTGAATGCCTCGATGGTTTAGATATAAGGCCGAAATATCGATATTCTGCATTGTACGATAAAAAGTTAACAACCCGCTAAATTAAGTTGGAAATGTATACTCCAATTCCTATTATAATGGGAATAATAATAGAGGAATAATAATTATTATTCCTCTGCCGCCCGTAAAGCCGCAGTCACGTCTGATTTTATGAGTGAAATATCTCTTTACACACACTTATGCATTTATAATAAGTTTTTACATTTATAGTGACCGAAAAATCAAAGTGATCATATTATTTGACGACCACTGTGTGGAGTAGAGTACACCGGTTTTTATGGATACGCCACTCTGAGGTCCCGGATTCGAACCCGACTGCGTCGATGTAAAAAAACGTTCATTAGTTTTCTATGTTGTCTTGGGTCTGGGTGTTTGTGGTACCATCTATACTTCTGATTTCCCGTAACACAAGTGCCTTAGGCATTTATTTTTTGGGATCAGCGTAATGTAAGTGATGTTGTCCAATATTTATTTAAACTATAAAACTAAATAAATCGAACCGAGAAAGCACAGAGATTAAAAAAGAACATTATTGAACGAAGACATACTATAACACTAATGCATTTTCATATGATTAAGTAATCATTTTACTATAAACTATTATATCAAAAGGAGAATTAGTGTGTCTTTCCAAACGTCATGCGTCAAGTTGACAGATGGCCTTTAAAATTATTTCTCTTTTTGGCGGGAGGTGGCGCGAAATACGGTCAGGCGTACTATTGTTTTACTGTTTTCGTAATAATATTAGAAAACCAGAAATTGATTGAGGTATTTTGTTGTTAATGATTATTATTTTATAGCCTTGCAATAAATTTGATATAAAAGTAATTTTGTTTTGTTAATACTATTATATAATTTGAATATAACGCGATAGTGACACGTCTATGCTGCAGTAACTTAGACATATGCTCGTAAACATAAAAAGTCACTTAGGAAAAGTGTCGGGCGAGGTCATACACTTATTTCAGTATATCCTTGTAACGCGTTACGTGCCATATGAAACATAGTTCTAAAAATATTATTGAAAGAAAATGTTTACTCTGTAATTTAAAACTTCATCATCTAGTACACAAATCAATTACATAACTGCAGCATCAGCAATAAAATCGATTACTGCCGCTATTTACAACCAATAGAAATAGCTCCCTACCGCGCCATTCGACGCTATTCGTCGCTATAGATTGTCGCGTCATTTTAACCCGAGAAAGCGAGTGCATGTAAATCGACGTGTCAACTTGACGAATATATAAGGTCATATAATATTACAAGTTATACATATTCACATAAGAAATAAATATTGATAATATGGGACAGCGATCTTAATTTGGATGTGATCGGTTTTACGAATTTTGCCGATGCTACATCTAAGTTGTGTCGTAGTATAAGAACTTTCTGAAATCAAACTCATAAAACGACGAAATATTGTAGGTATGGTTTGGTCATTCATAATTCATACCCGGACCCATGTGGACAGAATAATCATATTTGTAACTTAAGGCTCTCATCCATCTTGGGCAACGTCAGGTCGCTGTGGACGGATGTCAAAATACTTATTCCTCAAAACTTTATTAATGACTAGCCGTGCCCGCGAGGTTGTACATGTTTGAATTTAATAAAAATAAATATTATTGTAGCCTGAGTTACTCCCTATTATATTAGTTATCTGCCAGTGAAAGTTCCGTCAAAATCGGTCCAGCCTGTCCAGAGATTAGCCGGAACAAACCGACAGACTGACAAAAATGGTACAAAATGTTATTTTGGTATATGTACTGTGTATATACATATGCATTGCGTAAAAAGGGCTATTTTAATATTACAAACAGACACTGCAATTTTATTATATGTATAGATTTGACTAGTGCTGTTCGTTATTATTATTTAGGGCACGCAGATTTCTGAATAACGATGAAATATTAATTCTATGTTGTGATAGCTTTATGACATATGACAATTGAAAAATATCTTTGTGAGACTACTTGAATAAAGATTATATTTATTTCATGAATGTGTCTAGCTAATTAAAAAGTAGTAATTGGGTCAGTCTTTGACATTTCACCAGAATATTCTGTATGAGTAGAATGGTCTGTGCCGGATAGCCTTACAGTAAACTACATATACTACATATGTGAGCAAGATATACGAGGCTAAAGACTATTGTGATTATCAAACCAGTGACAGCTTCTGAAAATCCAACTACTTTAATGGTGTTAACACTCTATGCATACCTATAATAAAATTTTAGTGTCTACTGGTAATATTACAATAGCCCTATTTGACTCAATCAATCAATCCAATCAATTTTTTATTATTCCAACTTTTGTCTATCTGTTTGTTCCGGCTAATCTCTGGAATGGCTGGACCGATTTTGACGGGACTTTTACTGCCAGATAACTGATATAATGAGGAGTAACTTCTTCCTAGTCGTTTCCTCATTACTGAGGGTCGTGACATTCGTAGGGAAGCCTGAGCATAGGATACTGTGGATGTCTTTACCGTGTCTAAGGCGTAACTTAAGCTGTAATAATATTTTTTTGCTACACAGCTAGTTGCTAATAATATAACTTATTTCACAATACAGAACTGCCAGCGAATATACATATGTATGAAGGTATTGTGTCTTAGAACTCCTTTCGACACAAGCAGTCTTATCGCAAAGTTTCCTGTCTGAGCACATCGTGAATCATTGGTTTTTTACTTTACCGTGAATGTACGATCATTTTCTAGCTTCGTTTTCAATTTTATATTTTCCGGCGAATTATTTGGGGCACGCAGATTTTTTTTTTGCTCTGATTAAAGTTTGCAAAGGTATTTTTTCTGGCCTAAATACGACAGTACTTGCAAATTAGCAAAATTAGTCGCAAATAAGTCGGGAATGTGGTGATCGCACCATCTTTTCCTTGTGTTTACTGCCATATATAGCAATATATTTGTGTATCTTTTAGAGACTATTTGCACACATCCCAACCAGGCTAAGGTCTCCTCTTCCTGTAAGAAGAAAATTTTGAGCTCATTCTAGCACACAGTGCCCAACACCGACTGAGTTTATAAATATAAATAATTTATTACAAAAGAAATATTATAAATAAATAAATATTTACAAAATATAACTTATGTGTGATTACACAAAATATTAGTTTAATACGATAAGCAGTATAACTTTGTAGTTTATTGATAAATAACGTATTACTTTTCAACCGACTTCCAAAAGGAGGAGGTTATCAATTCGTCTGTATTTTTTTTTTTTTTTTTTTTTTTTTTTTTTTTTATGTTTGTTACCTCATAACTTTTCACTGGGTGGACCGATTTTGATAATTTTTTTTTTGTTTGAAAGGTAGTGCTTCCCGTGGGGTCCCATTTTTTTTATTTTTTTTTCCGATGATGGTATCCATGTGAAAACGACATAAGTCTTAAATTTGCATTATGTATATGCGCGACAAATAGGTGAATAACTGAAAATCACGTTAACCAATTTTGATAATTCTTTTTTTATTATAAAATATATACTTCAAGGGTAATTTGGTGAAAGTTTGGTAAGGTTCTGAGCACAGGATCCATGACAAAGTAACGGAACGGAAGGGAACGGAACAATTCTGAGGAGCACGTTAGCGATACTCGGTCGAATCTTTTATTTATAGGTTATTTGGATATTTGAGTCACCTTCCGTAATGTGGTTATGTTTATGTAATTATCATAGTCGAATATTATAATCAACTAGCTACCCACCCCGGCTTCGCACGGGTGCAATACTGATACTAAATATACTACAGAATTTGTTTATATACGACATCACATCGCAAACTTCTAAAATTATCAGTGTTTCTTTACTATATTGTTCATGTATTATATACACAAACCTTCCCCTTGAATCACACTATCTTTTAAAAAAAACCGCATCAAAATCCGTTGCGTAGATTTAAAGATATAGGGACAGAGAAAGCGACTTTGTTTTATGCTATGTAGTGATGGAACTCCTATACGGCTCGCAGTTAGGGTGCGATATGGGGCAGAATTTCTTACTATCTTTAATCAAATTTTGTGTATGTGATGTGATGTCATATGATATACGAAATATAGTTGGTCTTTTTCAAAGTTTTTTTGCTGAGTTCGATTACAGCTCTTTCGAGGGATCCTTGTAGTTTACGCCGCGTGACGTATTAAATCCGCTTTTCGAAAGTCTATTTTTGCTTTATTCGCAAGTTTCCTTTGAAATTGTCCTCGAAGTAGTTTCTGACTCATATAAACGGAACGCTTAATCTATCCATATTAAAAAAAATTAGTTAGTCAGCATCAGCTTCACTTAAAATCAAAAAATAAATAAAATTTTAACAAAAAGAAAAACCGACTTCAAACAAAACACCTTTTTTGAAACAAATGAATATGCATGAAAAAGTAATAAAAATAATTGCGTATTCAACATATTTTTTAGAGTCTTCCTAAGTTAAATGAAATGAAAAATATTAGACTACTTAAAAGTCGATTAACGATTATATCATGTAGTTATAATTATTGTTATATTTGGAGTCGGTGTCAGCCAATAAAACCCTACAGTATATCTATCAAAAACAATACGAGAATACTTTAACAAATATGTTTTTTACAAATTACCTTTTACACAATAATATACTGGATCAATCAAGGGGCTCGTATCGATTCTTTCTTTTGATTGTTGGGGCAAGGGCACCGTGGCTGACACCGGCTCCAAATATACCAATAACTATAACTACATGATATAATCGTTAATCGACTTTTAAGTAGTCTAATATTTTTCATTTCATTTAACTTAGGAAGACTCTAAAAAATATGTTGAATACGCAATTATTTTTATTACTTTTTCGTGCATATTCATTTGTTTCAAAAAAGGTGTTTTGTTTGAAGTCGGTTTTTCTTTTTGTTAAAATTTTATTGGACTGTAATATGACCAAAAAGTTAGGTTATTTTATAATGCAATCGTGTCGAACGTCGAATCTCACAATTGGATTTTAAATCAGCCTTTCACGCAGGATTCAGCTCCTGATATGACAGCACAGTTTTGATGTTGATAATAAATATATTTATTCAATTTAGAAATATTGAAATTAATATGATAAAATAATAATAGTAACATGTGGCTTCTTCTCTTGAAGAGAATATAGTTTTAAACTAATTCCACAAACCTTCTCCGATATGGCATTGTCAATAAAAATGGTAGGATATTACATACTGGTTTTATAAAGGCATTTTTCTTTACGATAATTAAGATCATGCAAATTCACTAATTGCTCCAACTTTTTCAACAATAAAAGTTCAGGTTTTAATATGAATGATAGTTCTCCAACTAAACTGTGACCAAGAAAACGCATACACTATGAATGTACTATTTATGAATTTTCCATGAACCGTAACTGTTGCGACATCAGCCTTGTGAGAAAAAATAAATTATTTATAAGGACATAAATGTTGGTATTTATGTTCACATATTTGTACGCAATATTTCTTGTATAAATTTATAAATAAATACATTCCTCGACTAGCGTAGATTAGTTAAGAAATGAATGCAATATGTATTACGTTTACTATATCTTAAAGTTTATTGAACATCCCGTGAGTTTTCACTTATTTTCTAAAGAAACCAGGTATTTTTTTTTTCACTTTTCTCCAAAGCTATACAAATGTTAAGCTCTTCCAAAGGATTCACAAAGTTTAGATACATATGTGGATGTTTTCATCCAACGCTGAGCACAATATCATTCAACACAAATGTAATAGGTATATTGGGTTCAATGACCTTGAATCTTTAGTTGTGTGTAATAAAACTACTCATATAACATTTTTTTTTGTCACTATATTAATTTACCAATCAATACATATATTATTTATCCGCTTATTGTATATAATTATATCCTTTTCCGCCCATCCACGAATCTAGCTTCTTCTCCCCTGCCCGTTCAAAATTAACCGCCTTTTGTTTTCTCGTGCCAGGCAGTACCAGCTCGCAGCATCACGCCACGAGAGGAAGTGGCCGGAGACAATACGGTGTCGATAACCGTATCAATAATTATACTAATAAATGTTACTTCAAATAAAAACGTATGTAAAAATTAAAGCCGTACTAAATATTATTATTTCAATTGAAATTATATAAGTATTTTTAGAACCAGAAGTAGGAAGTAGGTTAACCTCTAAAACAATTATCTTTAATTTAAAATAACAATCAAGGTACCACAATAGAAAAACATTTAGTCTACAACACAAATAACCATCAATAATCACATTACACCGTAATAATTATTATTGGAATTCTCAATGTGTCAACTACGAATCTCCCGCCTTTTTTTTTTTAAAGGGAAGTTGTGTGACTTGACGCTGATGTTGCTCGTCTATTCCAACAGTATATTTAAAAAAATCATGACACTTGGGTCTAAAGATACTCGTGTTCTAATCACTGAGGCCTACCAGATAATATGACGTAATAGACTCTTTAACAATTTATATCTAAAACAAACATCGCTGATTCTATTATTAAAAAATAGTTATAATATTTTCAGCATAAATTATTTTATGGTCACAAATGCGCTGATTTTCCCACCATCGCAGACAAGAGACTTCAAATGATGTCAACGCCATTACAACGTTGCTCTAATTATACAATTTATACAAATATGCGAATGGAATATGAAAATTTCGCATATACTAATGTACATTTCATATCAAATTATGCACAACAAATTATTAATTAATTTATCACATGATTGCAGAGATTTTTGGTATCGTTTATCGTGGAATGTTTTTGCAATTGACTTCCGAAATAAATGGTTATATTTTATCTGTTATACGAATATTGAAACTAATAAAACAAATAACCAATTTTAAAAGTTCTTTTACGTTTTTTATACAGTAGATACTCTTTGTTTTTGACAACATTGTTGAAAACCGTAGCTACCTAGATTGTTAACTATGACTTGTTCATATTAAATACAGTATTTAAAGATAAACATGTCGATTCTTGGTAAAGAAGATATTCTAAAAAATTACGATGTAATAGCGAGACAAATTTTCGCCGAATTTCTCGGTACTTTCCTTTACTTATCTATATCTTTGTTAGCTGAAACCAATCTTGGTAAAAGTGTCGTCGGTACATCATTGGCTAATGGACTCTTAGTTGCATCTGTCATCCAAATTATCGGTCATATATCCGGAGGTCACATCAACCCAGCTGTGACGGTTGGCGTTTTAACTTGTGGTCACATTACGGTAATAAAAGCGATCCTCTATATAATCGCACAGATTTTTGGAAGTCTGATTGGATCTTGTGTAGCGTATAGTGTAACTGATGTTACTTTGAGGAATGGACTTGGAGCTACCGTACCTCATTTTAATATGAGAGCTGACCAAGTTTTTGGATTAGAATTTATTATGACGTTCATATTAGTCGCTGTTGTCTTAAGTGTCATGGACAATAGGAATTCTAATGGATTAGGATCTGGGCCACTTGCGATTGGACTCAGCGTGACAGCTTGTCAAAGCTCTGCAGTTATGTATAGTGGTTCACTAAATCCTGTACGATCTTTTGGACCAGCCGTCGTAATGAATATCTGGACCTTTCATTGGGTGTACTGGGTTGGACCTATTTTGGGTGGAATAGCCGCAGGAGTAATCTACAGATTCATATTTACTATACGTGATAGTATCATAATTAATTGACGTTAGCTATATGGGACCTACACTTACAGCATTTCTTCCGATAATTGTGTTCAATGATTGAAAAATAAATAAATTGTGTCACAAAATTATTCATTTAATCATTTCCATTCATGTGAAAACAATAACAAAAATGAATAATAGAATATTATCAGGGTTACCAGGCGCTGATAAAATCCATTTTTATTGACGGTGCTAAGATCGTAAAAAAGGGAACAGAGTATAAATAAATATCGTATCCCTAGTAGTGATCTGAAAACAAGGTCACTCTGAATATATCACGATAAATACAATATAACTTTTTCATACGCTGTAAAAAGTTTTTGTTCGTTCGTTTTAAGTGTCTTCATTGATGTGCCTATTTTGTCTAGACCTTCGTCTAGCCAAATTATACTCATCGCTAAGTTTTATATAGACAAATAACTTTATCGTTACTAAGTTCTTAAAGTCGTAAGTTATCTGGATATTGATTAATGAAAGCTAAGCGAAACATAACATGCCTCTTAGTTCTCTGATTCTAGACCCTCCTTTTTCATTGGTTCTATTTAAAATTCAATTTAAATGTCAAAATATAAAAATATACATTTTCCTCAAATTATTATGAATAGGGAAGATGCGATATTTTTATTTTTGTCTTTACTTTAAAGAACTCTATATAGGATAGCCTACAAGTATATTAAAAATTCTAAATATCTTGACGTCACTGTTGTCTGTCACTGCCCTGATAGTACTTGTCCTCGCTGGTTTTCATACCAATGCATTTTTTTTCTTGACCTTTGAGATACCTTTTGGAAAAATTTAAAACGGACTATCGATACTCCGCAAATAAGCTTTGTAGACGTATGTTTCGTGCCAATTTTTTCATCTACTTCAATAAAGTTTTCAAATAAATGGTTGTCAACTGGACCTTCTGACACAAAACTGAGATAAAAGTGGTTTCAAGCTGAAAATAGGATTCTGGAGTCTGCTTTGACAAACCCAAATTCCATTTTAATTCGAAAATCGCAATTAATTTTCGTTTCAATGTTCAATTTGTTACAACTATAACCTCAAATAAGTAGTCGTAACAGGAGTGACGTCACTGAACGCTATATTAGTGTTTTGAAATACGTTCCGTATCACATTACTTTAATTCGTAATTATTGTTAAAAAACAAAATTATATCAAATATAAACCTTGCAGTGGCCCATCTTTTATATTTTTTTATCATTTTAATAGCAAATTTTTCATAAATATTATATTTACATGTTCCCTATAAATGACAGCACAAAAATATAACAATTTCGTCGCGAAAGTTTTGTAGATAACTGTCTCAAGAGTTACGCTAGACAGCCTTTTAAATTACCGACTGCAGGCACTAATCTCATTATTGGTGAAAACTTAAAGGGATTTAGACAAAGTTGAACGCGTTCACTATACGAGACGGCTCGTGTTAGACCTTGATAAAGTTTTAATTTAATGGCATTACTTATAAACGTTATTTCGTTAGACATAGAGTTCTCTCTTTCTCTCATATTTAATTTGATATGAGATAGAAGATCACAAAGAGTCGTATAACCCATCGCCCTCTGAGCAACATTTAATGATAAAACCGTTAATGTTTCACGTGCTTATTTCTTATACAAAAGGTATTACAGGTGGAAATAAAAGCGTCTTAATGTAATTATTCTTATTTAAATGAATGTTTTAAGTATTTTAGAAAAACGCCTGTACTAAAATAAGGATTTGGACATTGATTCTATTTGCTGTTTAATCAGTCAGTCAGAAACAGTAATTTCCCATTGCTGGGCCTTAGCCCAGCTGGTCTTAACCAGCAATGGGAAATGATGGATGACGATATACTCAAGGCGGCAGGTAGGAGCTGGATGCGAGTAGCCGGAGAAAGACCACAGTGGCGTGCACTTGGAGAGGACTATATCCAGCAGTGGACAAAAACGGGCTGATGATGTGATGTGCTCAGCTTACTAATGAATATGAAACGATATTTTTATGTGCAAAATCATTTCTTTTAGTCTATCTTATTTGCGTCATTGATTTCGAAAGAGCGAGTTCGCTTTTCACTCGGAGAATCAGAATTTCAATTCAACGGAGAAATGTGGCAAGCATTTTTGCTACCATTCCATATGTTAATGAGTTCCACAATGCGATTCGAACTCTGTAACATCCGTATATTTAAACTTACATGATAATAGTTCGTAGTTTTTTTATTGTATAGGTTGGCGGACGAGCGTATGGGCCACCTGATGGTAAGTGGCCACCATCACCCATACACACTGACGTTGTAAGAAATATTAACTATTCCTTAAATCGTCAATGCGCCACTAACCTTGGGAACTAAGATATTATGTCCCTTGTGCTTGTAGTTACAGTGCCTCATTCACCCTTCAAACCGGGACACAACAATACTGAGTACTGTTGTTTGGCGGTATAATAACTGTTGAGTGGGTGGTACCTACCCAGACGGGCTTGCACAAAGCCCTACCACCAAGTAAAGTAAAGTTATATATAGTATGTGATTTGAACTCACTAACAGTTTTAAAGATATAGCATGACAGAGTTATGCATATGCTACAGATTCGTTTATACGTGAACAAAAAAGTAATAAAGTATCCCATATCGATTTTTCATGCTTAAAATAAAAAGAGTAATAACAACTCTCTGTGTTAGCAATCTTTTCTTTTAAAATTTGCATGAACGATATCAGTGCCGTTATAATAGACCATAATGGAGACAAATGGTATTCCTCGCTCTACAGTGTTTGTTTATTAATGATTCTGTAAATAGATAGAAGTAGCTGATACTACGGTGTTTTTAGGAATAGAATTGGATTCCAGACTTCAGTGGACTTCTCATTTATCATCCCTAACAGGAAGACTCAGCTCCGCAACATACGCGGTTAGAAAAGTTAGACAACTAACTGATATTGATACCGCTCGTTTAGTTTATTTTGATTATTTTCACAGTATTATGTCATATGGCATATTACTTTGGGGTAACGCTGCAGATATTGAATCTGTCTTTATTTTACAAAAGAGAGCAATTCGGTTTATTTATAATCTTGGAGCTAGAGACTCTCTTCGGGATGTTTTTAACAGAGTAGGAATACTTACTGTTGCGTCGCAATTATTTACAACAATATCATGTATATTCACAGTAACATTGATAACTTTGATAAAATCAGTGATAATCATTGTATATGCTCTAGAAGTAAGGATAAACTTATAACGCCAAGTTTCCGACTCCGCAAAGTCAATAGATCCTTCTTGGGGCAAGGTATCCGTTTCTATAATAAAATTCCGCAGAAATTTTTAACTTTGCCGTTTAGTAAATTCAAATCGTTTGTTAAAAATACATTGGTAAAAAAAGCATACTATTCGATACAAGATTTTGTAGATGATAAAAAAGCGTGGAGTTAATACCTGTTGACTTCCAAGCAGGATACATTAATTGAAATAATTGTGTTTAATTAACATAACGTTGTATTTTTTAAATGTTAAAAAAGAGTAACTACTGAGTTTCTTGCCGGTTCTTCTCGGTAGAATCTACTTTCCGAACCGGTGGTAGCTTCACTTAATTGTAAAATGACGATTCAAAAGTGCTTATAAAAGCCTACTTGAATAAAGTTTATTTTGTTTTGATTTGATTTGAAAAGATATAATGTACAACTTGACGATCTCCTTGGTCGAGTAGTGAGTCCCGATACCCGACCACGTCGGCTTGTCTTGGATCAGGGTGTTTGTGGTACCATCGTTACTTCCGATTTTCCATAATACAAGTGCTTTAGCAACTTACATTGGGATCAGAGTAAGGTATGTAATGTTGTCCAATATATTTATTTATTTACGAATCAAAAATCAAAATCAAAGTAAACTTTACTTTGATTTGAACCGGCAAGAAACGCAGCAGTTACTCTTTTTCAACATTTAAAAAAATACAGTAATGTTAGTTAATACAACTATTTAAATTAATATATCCTGCCTGGAAGCCGACAGGTATTAATTCCACGCCTTTTTATCATCTACAAAATCTTGTATCGAATAATACTCCTTTTATATTTACGCTTTGGTATATACATAATATAATACCAAAGCGTCAATAGCGCAATGGTTTAACGGCTGCCTAGCGAAAAAAAATGAAATATAGCGAAAAAAAAATGTAATAGTTCGAGTGAGTAATAAAAATAATGATACATTGATAGTAAGATAATAATTTTAAATGCTTGTATAGTCATTGTTTTGACATAGAATTATAATATATTTTAATAACGTTAAACGGTTAGGTGGTTTAACAAAGGGACCACCTAATGGACAAAAATTACTAACTATTCCTTATCCAATCTGCCTCCCTTGAGAACGAATATACAAAGACTCTTATGCTTGTTACACTGACTCAGTCACCCTTCATACCGCATACACTTATGAAATGATGTACAAAATACATGAATATACAAATAAATATATGTTAAAGTTCATATCAACGTAGCTTTTATATTTAAAAAGCTGTTCCTCTCAGTATTACCAGCTTTTATATTTATCAAGCTATTCCCCTCAGTATTACTAACGTTCTGCCATTTATCAATAAATAGTTATAGGAGTGTTTTTCATGCACATAAGTAGATTTTAACCATTTGGCAAACTTGCCAGATACATTGAAAAAGAAAATGTGGACAAAGGAAAAATAAGTTTAAAAGGTATACTCATCCCTAGAAGATATTTCTTCCAGTATACCCGACAAAGAGGAAACAGAGACAGAAAAGTTATAAAAATTTTAACAAAAATAAAAACCGACTTCAAACAAAACACTATTTTAAAACAAATGAATATGCACGAAAAAGTAATAAAAATAATTGCGTATTCAACATATTTTTTAGTCTTCCTAAGTTAAATGAAATGAAAAATATTAGACTACTTAAAAGTCGATTAACGATTATATCATGTAGTTATAATTATTGGTATATTTGGAGCCGGTGTCAGCCACGGTGCCCTTGCCCCAACAATCAAAAGAAAGAAGCGATACGAGCCCCTTGATTGATCCAGTATATTATTGTGTAAAAGGTAATCTGTAAAAAACATATTTGTTAAAGTATTCTCGTATTGTTTTTTTATATATATACTGTAGGGTTTTATTGGCTGACACCGACTCCAAATATAACAATAATTATAACTACATGATATAATCGTTAATCGACTTTTAAGTAGTCTAATATTTTTCATTTCATTTAACTTAGGAAGACTAAAAAATATGTTGAATACGCAATTATTTTTATTACTTTTTAGTGCATATTCATTTGTTTTAAAATAGTGTTTTGTTTTGAAGTCGGTTTTTATTTTTGTTAAAATTTTTATTTATTTTTTGATTTTAAGTGAAGCTGATGTTGACTAACTATTTTTTTTAATATGGATAGATTAAGCGTTCCGTTTATATAAGTCAGAAACTACTTCGAGGACAATTCCAAAGGAAACTTGCGAATAAAGCAAAAATAGACTTTCGAAAATGCGGATTTAATACGTCACGCGGCGTAAACTACAAGGATCCCTCGAAAGAGCTGTAATCGAACTCAGCAAAAAAACTTTGAAAAAGACCAACTATATTTCGTACATCATATGACATCACATCACATACACAAAATTTGATTAAAGACAGTAAGAAATTCTGCCCCATATCGCACCTTAACTGCGAGCCGAATACGCAACGGATTTTGATGCGGTTTTTTTTAAAAGATAGTGTGATTCAAGGGGAAGGTTTGTGTATATAATACATGAACAATATAGTAAAGAAACACTGATAATTTTAGAAGTTTGCGATGTGATGTCGTAAATAAACAAATTCTGTAGTATATTTAGTATCAGTATTGCACCCGTGCGAAGCCGGGGTGGGTAGCTAGTTGATTATAATATTCGACTATGATAATTACATAAACATAACCACATTACGGAAGGTGACTCAAATATCCAAATAACCTATAAATAAAAGATTCGACTGAGTATCGCTAACGTGCTACTCAAAATTGTTCCGTTCCCTTCCGTTCCGTTACTTTGTCATGGATCCTGTGCTCAGAGCCTTACCAAACTTTCACCAAATTACCCTTGAAGTATATATTTTATAATAAAAAGAGAATTATCAAAATTGGTTAACGTGATTTTCAGTTATTCACCTATTTGTCGCGCATATACATAATGCAAATTTAAGACTTATGTCGTTTTCACATGGATACCATCATCGGAAAAAAAAATAAAAAAAATGGGACCCCACGGGAAGCACTACCTTTCAAACAAAAAAAAAATTATCAAAATCGGTCCACCCAGTGAAAAGTTATGAGGTAACAAACAAAAAAAAAAAAAAAAAAAAAAAAAAAAGAAAAAAAAAAATACAGACGAATTGATAACCTCCTCCTTTTGGAAGTCGGTTGAAAAGGTAGACAGGCAAAATCATATAAAAGGAGAAAAGTTACAAAAACAACAAAAAAAATCTACTAAATGAAAAACTAAAATTATAAAAAATTAAAAATTAATAAAAAAATTAAAAATTAGTAGATCATTGTTATTTATGAATGTTACTTATGAGAAGGCATGCTGCGCCGACCAACTGACCCAATTGGAACTGGCAAATGAAAACAAACATTTTTTTTTTATAGTAGCATATGTTAAAATACTACTAGGTGGTAGTATTTTTATAAAATTTTCTCATTATTTTGTGTTATTTGAGTCTAACTCATTAAGAACGTTGTAAAATCATAAGTATTTTCGTCGTATTCGTGTTACAATAAGGGATCAGCGATTATAACTTTATGGTACAGAGCCTTAAAGTTTTAATACGAGTTATTATGTCTTAGTCTACTGATTGTTTTAATTACCCACTTCAAATTTAACTGAAATTTTACCAAGAATTTGAAATTATATTTCGTTGAAACATAACATTTTTGTTTATTATTTATTTATTTGTCATAACTACTATACTATACTAGTATTACTACTGAATATTAGGTTTTTAAATAAATACTTATGTGAAATATTCAAAAATAATCTTTTATATGCGTTTCCACTAATTCCTAAGTACTTATAATTAAATTAAAAAACTATCTTTAGATCTTAAAAATTATACACTAAATAAATCGACAACTGCATAATATTTTATGTCTTCTAGATAATATTGATGTAAACACCAGTTCATATGACACCATATTTTAATAAAGTGTACTTATTATTAAAAAATACTGGGACTCGCAATAATATCTAATCTAATGCGTGGGTGGGCGGATAGATCGTACTTGATTGAGTTGATGCCTATTATTAACTACATAAAATATTTATTATTTTTTGATTGCTGATTAATTTTCTATTAAAAGTCAAATTTGGGCATAGCGTACACAAACAGGCACAAACCAACGAACGAAAAATGTTAACAAAAAAAATATGACTAAAAATCTAAAGTAAAGACAAATATAGATGTAATTTTTACTTACCCCTTAGTTTTTACTGAAAAGTAATTTTACGATTTTATCTGTATTTTTTTAACTTTGAGATTGAATCATAATTTATATTCACGATAAAGCGCTATCTTTTGAAATACACCTAAAATATCCTTGCCCTATAACTGCCTACATTGACAAGGTCATTTAGTGCGTTGACAAAAGATGTCGCTTGAATCTAATAGTTATTTTGAATAGATACATTACTGATTCTTTCCTGTAAACAATTTATTTTATTATTATTGACTTAGTTATTAACAAAAAATAATTTAAAAAATACTAAACATAGGTTTATTTATCGCAAAACTGTAAAAGAAAATTATAACAATTTGAACTTTGAACATCGTTCACTACTCACTCTTGGAGGGCGTACTGTTACTGAAATTTCATTCCCTACGTTCAAATATTGACGTCAATTGTGACGTCTTTTCTAAGTTACATTCTCAAAGCACAACTTTGTGTTTTCTATGTGATATGTGGTGATTTCATTGAAAAAAATCAATAGACATGATTGGGTACCAAGTAAACTTATAGACCTAATATATTAATAATAAGAAATAAATTTCCATCTTCGTCGTTGTAATGGACGCGACCTTGTGTGACTATGAAGAGGGTGAGATTCCTATATGGCAGGAGCCAAGATGCGAACCCTTGGGTGCACCCAAAGAAAATCTTTGTGATGAATTACCCCCAGAACAATTGTCAGGGGATAGAATACATGCATTGGAAGAAGAACAAGAGATATTATCATCATCCGTATTTTCCCTGACATCTCATCTTGCGCAAGTTGAATTTAGATTAAGACAAATCCTGAAGGCACCCCCAGAAGAAAAGGATGCTATGTTAAAGGCATTGGAGGAGTTTACATCCCGAGGAGTTGATTCTCGTGAGGCACCGCAGGGAAGCGCGGGAGAATCGTGCAGCGAGTGCTTAGAATTGGAGCGAAAAATCCGTAGTCAGAGAGCAAGACAAGCCCACTTTATTGAAAGATTAAAAACTCAATTAAAAGAATTAGAAAGATTCGCCGAGAGTCCTTCGAATTTGGACGATGATAAGCACAGATCCTTAATAGAGCATCTAAGGAGTGAAATAGATCGCAGCGTAGAAGAAGGCTGCCACCAACCTTTAACTACAGAGGAATTACGGCATCAAATTGACTGTGCGGTGCGACAGTATGCAGAACGTCAACTTTCAAAAGAAGAAGTCATAGCAAAACTTCAAGCTCATATTGATGACATGCAAAAATTTATAAAACTTATGAAGAATGATGATGTTAACAGTAACACAAGAAAAACGAAGGAAACAAGAAAAGTCGGAAAATCGGAGTCGTTCGAGAAAAACTATAACCATAACAAAGTGAACGATGAACTCAAAGCTGAAACCATTAACTTGATGAGAAAAGCATCGGCACTCATACAAATTTTTACCGTCTCTCAGTTTGGTTGTTCCCCCAATACGAGTAAAAAATTCGAAAGAAAATCGTCAACCATTGTGACACATTGGGGTAATCTCAGAGCAAAACTAGAAATGTCAATAGATGCAGTACTGCATATAGTTTCTAGAGAGAGAGCATCACACACCATCGCTGACAGCTATGACAGTGAATCTGAAGAAGGTGGCATCATTATAAATGATGCACCACTCACAACAGCTGTACGTAGACATCTCGCTGTAAATTTAAGAGATCTACTTCAACATGGCTTAGTCAATCCGGAATCTACTTCATTAGTACCTATGATTGGGTGCTTTCCTGTTCGCAGATCTTCTATGTTCAGACCTTTACATATTTGGGAGTTAATTTTACGTTATTATGAGTTAAACGATGGGGATAAATTCAATTCTACTCCAGCTAGAAAATTAAGCCAAAGTTTTAATTTAGATATTGTTGGGGGAACCGCTATTACTAATAAGCAAAGTCTGCTAAGTGCTATTGGTAGTATAATAGCTTCACACACACCATACAAAAGAAGTTATGATGCACATTTCAAAGCATTTGTATGTGCTGCGTTAAATGCACATAAGCTTGTTCTGTGGTTAAATATTATGTTAAAATGCAGGTCCCTCATTGATTCATACTATTCTTCAACAAGTTATGTTGTTAATACTGGTTTCCAAGATACACTGCAAAGTCTTGACCGTTTAACGCCATACAACTTTGAATTGCCTGTTGACCTTGCAGTGAAACAGTTCCAAAACATTAAAGATGTATTTATGTAAGAGTAAGGGTAATTTTTACATAATCAAAAAATGCCTTCCATATAAGCTATGCATTTATATAATTATAATTTAAGGTACTATAGTAGAACCTTCTGTAAACTTAAATCTATTTCAAAGATCCCTTAATGATTGTTTTAATAAATTGAACCATAATAGATCTGACTATATAATAATTGATAAATTGTGAGTTCAAAGGTTCTACTGTATGATTCTAGTCTATTTATATAAGGAATATTATGTATAAATTATTCAGGGCACATTGTGTAATTATAACAAAAATGTTATACAAAGTGAAATATTTTAAGATTTACGCATTTCAGAATAAGTTGCGTGTGCTTTGAAACATTTATTCAGCAATTGGCCTATGATTGGATGTTTTAAGCTTGTTGTTAGTTTGTTATTTTAACTTATATCAATATTTATTATATTGATCTAATTATTTGTGAAATGATTAGTATTGTATTTATAATCAAAAATGTATTAGAAATTAACTACAAAAAGTATTTGTTGTTTGAAGACAACCTAGAATCAAGGATATTTAGATAGGTCAAGTCAGTATAGACTTGGAATTTATCCGATAAATTAAAACAATGCAAAATTTCTTACACTAAAACTCAGTATGATTTTAAGGTACCATTTTATTTACTTTGAAAAAAATCTGAATTTCCCTGCCGTTGTATATGTAGCGATATTTTTTAAATAAATCATGAGAATATCAGTGAGGTTAAGAAATATGAAATATCAATAGTGCCTTGTCAAATCATCCTAAAATTTTATTCTGTAAACATAAGTTATTGTCTCCTGTTAGTTGCAATTCATTTGAACATTTTGTTTATACTAATGTGGAAAGTTAGCTAATTTTGTCAAATTTTTAAAATCTATGGAAAACTAGAATGGGGTTTATTTTATTTATGAGTGATTGGTTGAATATTGCTGAGTACTTTCGAGTCTGAAATTTATGATTACAGCAAGACATATCAGGATTTGCTAAACACCTGTTAGACAATGTATATAAGGCCTCACTTTATAAATATAATATATACATATGTATTAAAAACTGGTAAAATAATATAAAGACAAAATACTTCGAACATAATTTATTATTTTATAAATGAAACAATTATATATGTAAATAACAATCCAAAAACTTGCATTCCATTGAATTGATGTTAAGTATTTAAACCAAAGATGTACCAAATTGTATTAATTGTATAAGTTGCAGAAATATAATATAGTTGATATTAATTTTTTTTTTATTACATTAGTGAACCAATACTGCATAACATTTATAAAGTTACTTTATTACAGCTGAATAACCTGTATTTGTGCAAGAATTTGACGCCATTTGATTAAATTAAAAAAATATTCTAGGTGAATACCAAAACAAAAAATGTAGTAAATTATCAAGGCATTTGTAAACAGCATAAAGTGACGAATTGTGGCTGTCAATGTCATACAAACTATATTCTTTTAATTATGGTATGAATAATATTTATACAAAAATGATCAGTTGTATGAAAGAGCGCAAATGATTACTAATATTCGAGAGTACACTATATGTTAGTAACCAGATCAAATGGCAAAGCTTTATGCAAATAATACTAATTTTCTTGAACAACCACCACTAAAAATACAAATTAAATTAATTTTCCTTGACTATTTATTGCAACACTAAATTTTAATAAATTTTTGTGCACAACTCTTCAAATAGTTCTAACATAAGTGTCATAAAGCTTTATGAATTAAAAGATATTAACATCAATGACCGAAAAGGAAAATATTGGAGATTGTTCGTGAGACGAGTGAACTGATTAATCAACAAATAAAATAATTATTTTTTTGTTTAGGTTTTATTTCGAAAACAGCTTAAGCACCAATGTTCTGCAGACGTTAAATGCTTCCCACAATACTAAATCTCAAACGAAAGTATTTCCCATACAACTGCGAGAGTGAAAGTCATATCGTTTTTAATACTTCATACAAATTATATGCACTTAATTCATATTACCAAACTTTTATATAATAATAGCTTTATGAATAAATAAATATTAAGTACTTTTATTCCTCCATACTGATATTATTATTCAATATTTTAAACGAAAAGAAAAACAAAATTACAATCAAAGACAAATTGCAAAGAAAACTATATTCAATGTATATACAATTATAAATACATTTCACAAAGTTTACACATACTGTATTAAAATGATTGTTTGCTTGTAAATAGATTATTTTTTGAAAATAATTAAACGTAAAATCTTACAACTTTATCAAAAAACAATACAAAATCAACATTTGAAATGGGGCAGCTAGCTATAGATAATTTGTACTACATTCTGTGGGAATAAACCATTTTTAATGTCTTTACTGAAAAAAAAAGCAAAAAGTGTGCTTTTATTTCCTATAAACATTCTCAAATAGTAACTCAGTAGTCCAAGCAGTATCACTTATTACTGCCCCATGAAAATTCCAATGTGTATTAAAAAATATGTACTTTAAATGTTTTACATAACAACAAATAATCATTTCAATGTTAACATACTTCATGTAATAAAGCTATTGTCATACATAAGGTTATTAATTCACTTCTAGATATCTACTTAGGTCCCAACATGTCTTCGGGCTTGACCCACTGGTCGAACTGCTCGGCTGTTAGGATGCCTAGCTTGATAGCTGTGTCCTTGAGGGTACCGCCTTCTTTGTGTGCTGTCTTGGCGATTTGGGCAGCCTGAAAATATATCATTATATTTTAAATTATATTGTGACCAGGTATTAAAAGTACCACAGTACATTTTTGAATAAAATCTAAACATGATGAAACAAAAACATTAGGTAAATTACTAAGACTTTTCAAATCAACTCCTGTTCATTTTGATTCTACTTTGATTACCAAAAGTTATTGATATTGGTCTTTTTAACACCGAGATATATAATTACTTTCTTAACACTATTGAGGATATTCATGAATATAATTCAAGCAAGCATTAGTTTCATTTGTTAAAAAAAATACAATTTGCTTATGGTAATAGTAATATAGAAACCTAAAGTATCTTATTTTTAATTAAATTTTACCATTTGCCATCTGCAAATGAGCAGGAGGAAAGTAATCTAAAACAGTAGGACTATGTCTATTTATATTTACTCAAATTCATTTAATTATGTTCAAATGATCATTATCTTCAGCCATTGCTCTTGTCTATTTATATGATGAGATAAGGTGGCTATTTTTTAATTACGATTTGACAGATTCCTTAATGACTTTCATAATATGGTATAACCGGTAAAAAATGGTAGTGTCAGATTTGTGAAGTTCAATTTCAGAATAAACAATTTTACATGCTTTCGGAGGCTTGTAACTATAAATTTTCTAAACAGAACTTTATATTAGACTGATAGCAAAAAGCCTATAAAGATCACTCTAAGGTCACAACTTGGTGGTAGGGCTTTTTGCAAGTCCGTCTGGGTAGGTACCACCCACTCATCAGTTATTCTACCGCCAAATAACAGTACTCAGTATTGTTGTGTTCCGGTTTGAAGGGTGAGTGAGCCAGTGTAACTACAGGCACAAAGGACATAACATCTTAGTTCCCAAGGTTGGGGGCACTTCGACGATGTAAGGAATAGTTAATATTTCTTACAGGTTCATTGTCTATGGGTGATGGTGACCACTTACCATCAGGTGGCCCATATGCTCGTCCGCCAATCTATACCATACAAAAAAACCCCCAAAGACTGATGACGATGAATATTGGAGGAAAAAGTTTTAGATAGTATACTGACCTTATCGTAACCAATATGTGGGTTGAGTGCCGTTACAAGCATGAGGGACTCGCGCATGATTTTGTTGATTTGGTTCGTATTCGCCTTGATGCCAACAGCACAGTTCTTGTTGAACGCCTGACAACCGTCACCTGGAATAAAGCAGGGGGATTTAATATGATTAATAAACAAATATTTGACTTTTATTTTTGACATATTGGCTATAAAACTACAAATTTAATTAAAATATACCTTAATATGGAAATTCATAACAATAAAATATGGTAGAATAACTAGTACTACTTTAATATGTTAATTTTTATCTCATGTTTGTAAAGTAAAAGAAAAAAAAATGTCTGCCTTGTTTTTAAAAAATATAATTTATGCCCTATATAGGTGCTAGGGCTATAGCAATGACCAGATTTCATAATTTAAACGAGAAATTTAAATGTTATATTTGTATCTTCACAGACATATTCTCGGAGCCTTTAGTGTATGTCTTTAATTTAAATAAAGAACATTTCTTTTTGTTTATACTTGAATATTTTGATTACCAGATAGCATTCATATTTAACCTTCTAAGTGAATCCTGGTCTGGTGGGGTGGTCATATTTATCGCAGAACCGACAACCGTTGGGGAAAACGTGTTCTAGAGTGGAGACCGCGTCTCGGCAAACGTAGTGTAGGACGTCCTCGGGCACGGTGGAGTGACGATATACGCAAGGCGGCAGGCAGGAGATGGATGCGAGTAGCCAGAGGAAGACCACAGTGGCGTGCACTTGGAGAGGAATATGTCCAGCAGTGGACGAAAACGGGCTGATGATGATGATGATGATGATGACGATGATGATGATGATGATGACGATGGTGACGATGGTGATGTTATGTTGTCTTAAATTTTCGCGATTATTACACATTTAAATAAAACTAATTATAACGGATGAATCGCGTATATTAATTATTTTTAAACATCCCGACGTTTCGAGCACTTTGCAGTGTTCGTGGTCACGGGTAGACGTCTACCCGTGACCACGTTTACCCGTTTAAAAATAATTAATATACGCGATTCATCCGTTATAATTAGTTTTATTTAGATGGTGATGTTGTTGATGATGATGATGATGATGATGATGATGATGATGATGATGATGATGATGATGATGACGATGATGATGATGATGAAATGAATCCTTGTTAGTATTATAAGAATAGCGCAAGAAGCGCGTGGTACCGATGAGGCGGATGGAGCGCAGCACGTTGGAGACGATCATGGGCTTGAAGACGTTGAGCTCGAAGTGTCCGTTGCTGCCGCCGACCGTGCACGCCACGTGGTTGCCCATCACCTGCGCCGCAACCATCGTCAGCGCCTCACACTGCGTCGGGTTCACCTTGCCTGGCCATGTCAATTAGTCTTAAAAACATAAACATTATTCCACAAAGTTAACAATTTATTTATTATAAAATAGATGTCGCGTTTTAAGGGTTACCGCCTGAAGTTAGGCTCGGGTTCCATCATGGGACACTAATTACTGTAAATTGCACATTTACAAAATTACAACAGCATTGTAAATCTGTTTATTTAAAAAGAGCAACTATGCGAGTTTCTTGCCGTTTCTTCTGCTGCTTTTCGAAAAGGGTGGTAGTATTTAATTGTTGACGATTAAAAAACGCTTCATTGTAAAGTATACTTGAATACATTGATTTGATTTGACTTAAAGGCATCGGTTGTCATGTGTTAGACAAAAAGTAAGTCCTTTCTTGGAATTCACATTTGCTTCATACCGAATTTCGTCAATTCGGGTTTAGTAGTGAAAGACCGACAGACAGATAAACAGAGTTACTTTCACATTTATACTATTAATATAAATATAGTTGATCAGTCAGTTGTTCCTTTTTGTATGGATATGGAAGAAAATCGAAATTATTTTTTTAGAAAATTGAAATTAAATCATTAACTTAGCAATGATGAGAAAATATTAACTCGCATATATTAGAACTATAAAAAAAAATTGTAATTTCAATGAACTAAAAAAATTATTGTGTCTCTCTGTCTGCCTCTCCTCTTAAGTAGAAGAGAAGATGGAAGTTGATCAATTTCTGCTCTAATACGGGTTTAATGATATTATAATTACTAGCAATGTATCTCAACAAGAAATGCAATAGATTGTAATTTCTGTATGTATGTATGTAACATCGTCATTACCAGGCATGATGGAGGATCCTGGCTCGTTCTCAGGCAGCATGAGCTCAGCGAGGCCGCAGCGAGGGCCGGACGCCAGCAGCCTGATGTCGTTGGCGATCTTCATCAGGGACACGGCGATGGTGTTGAGCGCTCCGGACACTTCCACCATTGCGTCGTGGCAAGCGAGCGCCTCGAATTTGTTCGGCGCAGTTTCGAATGGAATGCCTGGGAAAATTATATAAGTTGGAGATAAATATTTATTTTAATACAACTTTATTGCAACTGTTTCATACATATAATAAGTATATAAACCTAGTGCATCTCATTGACTAATTGTATCTATAGTAGAATTTACATTCTGAATGGGTGGTGGTGTATAATTGGTATATCTAATTTAATCCTGTAAGATTTGACTGGTATGAGTCAACTGGAATAAATTTGACTGCTTTATTGGTATTGGGTAGACAAGACTACAGATCTGGAGATCTTAGTTGGAGACACCAGATTGGCCTCATAAAAAATTATTGATTTATTGAAGCCTGGAGTCTTGTAGTTGAAAATATTTCAACTGAAGTATTTTCGGCCATGTTGGATTTGCCAACCCATTGGATTATAAATGGGGGAGTAATGGATGTAGTATAAAATGTCCTGTATTGGGTAGTTTTCTTTAGATATGAATGATGATTTCATAATCGGTCATTGCATTTTCTGATTTTTGTAAATCTTTGGAAACGTATGGGATATGTTTTGGTGTATGTGGTTTAAAATTTAAAAAAAAGAAGATAGCATTTCAAGAATGTCGTCAACTTTTGTATGATGATAAAAGTATTAAATATAGATTGTATTATGAGAATATATATATTAATATATATTTTATGACATATGAATAAAAAGTTTGGCAAAGTATATATAATTGGATGTTTTCTTCAGCAGTGCAAACTTTTGCGTTCAAGGGGTGGAGGGGTGTCGGTATCTATCATTGTATGGGCATGTAATGCGGAGGAATGAGGAACATATTGTGAGGATGGCCTTGAGCATGGATGTGGATGGATATAGAGGTAGAGGACGACCAAGGAAACGATGGATAGATTGTGTGAAAAACGATATGGTTAGAAAGAATGTTACTCGGGAGATGACGTCAGACAGAGAAGTATGGAAGGAAAATACATGCTGCATCATCAACAATCATCAACAGCCTGTAAATTCCCACTGCTGGGCTAAAGGCCTCCTCTCCCTTTACGGAGAAGGTTTCGAACATATTCCACTACGCTGTTCCAATGCGGAATGGAATATACATGTGGCAGAATTTCTATGAAATTTGTCACATGCAGGTTTCCTCACGTTGTTCCTTCACCGCTGAGCACGAGATGAATTATAAAGACAAATTAAGCACATGAATCAGCTGTTAAGATGCACGCGTTCTAACCACTGGGACATGTCGACTCTGCCACTCCAAATAAAATTGGGATGGGGGGGGGGGGGTGTAATGACGGGGGAAGGGAGGTGTGTCGTCTCACCGGTGAGGTTGGCGATCTCCTTGGCGCACTTCTCGGCGAAGCCCTTGCGCGTGTTGAGGCCCGTGCCCACGGCCGTGCCGCCCAGCGCGAGATAGTGCAGTCGCGGCAGCACGGCGCACACGCGCTCCACGCTGTACGACAGCTGCGCCGCGTACCCGCTGAACTCCTGCCCCAGGGTCAGCGGCACCGCATCCATCAGGTGAGTCCTGCGCCACCACACACACATATCCTCACACTGAATGGCGACTAGATACCATTTGTTATTTTGTATATATCTGTATGTGTTTACGTATGACTTTTTGTATATATGTATGTATAAATGTATTTATGTACCTAGCTATATGTATGTTGTAGTTTATTTATGTATTATATTATTTGTATCTATGCATGTAGTCTATTTTACACCACCTACCATTTCTCTGTTGGCTGCTACTCCATATCACCTCGGTTGTCTGGAAGAAATCGCTTTAAAGCGATAAGACCGCCGGTTGTACCATCTTTTTTATATGTTCTTACTATAAGGCTTAATCTGTTTAATTTGTGGTGTACAATAAAGTATTCAAATGAAATCCTCCTCATAGCAACTGCTCGCCGGCACTAGGACCACATACTGACTCTGGGAAACGAGCTGTCATATCCCTCGCGCCTGGTACACTAGTTTAGTTTATTCTTTTATTGTACACCACACAGTGAAATAAAAAAATACAAATGACAAAGATATGGCCTAGATATAACAGGCGTACAATTTTGTCGACCTTATCGCTACATAGCGATCTCTTCCAGGCAACCAACAGGTGTAGGATAGGTCATAGAATATAAGGTGGGTGGTGCTCTACTAATAAATAAAATTATATGACATATACACTACCTGACTCATCCTTTAAGCCACACACTCACACACTGCTACGGGGCCAGGCTTGTGCCTACTATGTGTTACACTGCAGGCAGTGTTCTTGAGTTCTTGTGTTTCCGGCTAAAACATGAGTCAGGACTCATGTTTTAGCCGGAAACACAAGAATACTGAATCTTGATCTATAGCGGTAGAGTATAGTACGATATGTGGTACCTACCCAGATGTGTTCGCATAAAGCCATCAAATTCAGTATGTTTGCTGCGTAGACATTAGTATATTACATTGAGACAAAAAGCTATGCTAGCCTTTTGAAATACGTTTTTCTTTAAAACGCGACATAGTTTAAATCAGTTTAAACCATATTTTTCCATATATCAGATCATAATTCAATTACAATTAGCAAATACTTGATGGTAGGGCTTTGTGCAAGCCCGTCTGGGTAGGTACCACCCACTCATCAGTTATTCTACCGCCAAATAACAGTACTCTGTATTGTTGTGTTCCGGTTTGAAGGGTGAGTGAGCAGTAACTACAGGCACAAGGGACATAACATCTTAGTTCCCAAGGTTGGTGGCCCATTGACGATGTAAGGTAATACATATCTTACAGTGTCATTGTCTATGGGTGATGGTGACCACTTTCCATCAGGTGGCCCATATGTTCGTCCGCCATCGTAAAAAAAAAGTAAAGTAACAGCCTGTAAATTCCCACTGCTGGGCTAAAGCCCTACTCTCCCTTTGAGGAGAAAGTTTGGAACATATTCCACCACGCTGTTCCAATGCGGATTGGTGGAATACACATGTGGCAGAATTTGTATGAAATTTGTCACATGCAGGTTTCCTCACGATGTTTTCCTTCGCCGCTGAGCACGAGATGAAATATAAAGACAAATTAAGCACATGAATCAGCGGTGCTTGCCTGGGTTTGAACCCGCAATCATCGGTTAAGATGCACGCGTTCTAACCACTGGGCCATCTCTGCTCATTCGCCATCCTATAACATAAAAAAAAAAATCGAAACACAAGCTTTAACAAAGAATACTAACAAACCTGCCAATCTTGATGATCTTCTCGAATTCCTTGGACTTGGCGTCCATCGTGTCTCTGAGCGCGACCAGGCCCGGCATGAGGCGGTCCCGGAGTTCCATGGCGACCGCGATGTGCATGGCCGTCGGGTACGTGTCGTTCGAGCTCTGCGACTTGTTCACGTGATCGTTCGGGTGGACCGGGTCCTTGCTGCCGAGCTTACCGCCGAGGATTTGGATCGCACGATTGGATATTACCTTGAGCATAAATATATGCACATACAGTATATTCTGAACACAACAAGACATGACATCGAATTGTCGCGATAACATTGGCCGAGAGCTTGTATAACACTGGTCATTAAAAAAAATATTTTTGTTTGTTTCCTGTTATTTTTTTTTTATTTCTATCTCGTGTACTTTTTAAATGTGCCATTAATTTTACTCTACTAGCTTTTGTTTTTGAGTTACAGCTGACTACCATAATTTACTACTTTGATTTAGATTATCATTTTTTATTGGATACTGAAATATAGTTTTTTGCCTTTTTCGACATGATTTCATAAAGAAGACCTTGTGCACTTAATTCCGATTGTTTTTGCTATATTTGTGGTGTATATGTATTTGCAAAATATCGACAACCTATATAGGACTTCGTAAAAACTGCGTATCATAAACACTTTAAAATAAAATTGTGTAATCAGAACAAGCCGTGGGTTCCTCATATTGTAATTACCAGAAATGTGTGGTATGTCTACGATTATGGCTCAGTGAAAAAAGTGATGCAGTAATGCTCGAAACACCCATGTATTGGCGAAAACCCCGAAATTGCCGTGACGATAGTTACATCTGCGTTGTGAAAATTATCGGAATAAAATGCCGAAAATCTAAATAAGTGGTCATTTCCTAACTGATCTGAACTGAACCCAGCACCCGTAAATCTTTAAATGATCCAAATCATTGTGATCCCTAACAAACACGTCAAGTGAAGACTTTGATTTTGATGAAGTGACTTTAAAAGTAAGTGTAGAAAACATTAAAGCTGGTATTTTTGAAGGGCCACAGATTAGGTAACTCGTGAAAGACTATAATGTTGTCAAATCAATGACTGAACTTGAATCAAAAGCTTAAAATTCATTTGTTATACTTATGAGTAATTTCCTAGGCAAAAATAAATCTGACGACCATGTAGAGCTTGTTGAGGCCATGCTATAAAACTTGAAAAAGCTAGGTAACATGAGCATAAAATTCCAACCGTATTTAGACCGATTTTCACAAAATCTGGGTAATTTCAGTGCAAAGTAGGGTGAAAGATGCCATCAGAGTCTTCGGCCAATGGAAGAGCGTTAACAGGGGCGCTAGGACTCACATATGATGGCAGACTACTGCTGAAGTTTGCAACGAGATTTACCTAAAGTAGTTCATTCAAGGAAATCTTATAAAAGAGTTTCATTGTCTTTAATAGAAATTTTGTTAACATAATGTATAATTTTCTGTACTATTTTGTCAAAATAATAAAACTTTATATTACAAAAAGTAAAGCTGTTAGCAACCTGTGTAGTATTTTTTTCATAATCAGGGCCATAAAAATACCTTATAACAGAAATAAAAATAAAGGAAGCAAAACTTGTGTTGACCAGTGTAATCTATGGTATTTATTTTGGATTGTCGAACGACATTTTGAATTTCAACCAAACTTTTCATTCATTCATTCATCACAACTTTTGAAGTTAAGTTAACATTGTATTATAAATAACTAGCGAATCGACCCGACTTCGCACATCTTAAACTTTAGCTACGTTAGTGTTTCTCTACTATGTTATATTACATTATACATATAAACCTTCTTTTTGAATCAATCTATCTATTAACAAAAAAACGCATCAAAATCCGTTGTGTAATTTTAAAGATCTAAGCATACATAGGGACAGACCAGGGTGAGCGACTATGTTTTATCCTATGTAATGAAGACAATATTTTTTTATTAATTAACCAAGAACTGTCAATAGCTAATAATATAACTGTGCCATTAGTATTTCGCATGAAATAAGGAAACTAAAGTTTTGTTAATGCCTTCTTTGATTGGAGTAGGCTAAAGATTATATAAAGCATAATTACTTGGGACTGATCTCATCAAATTGGGACGCAATCTCATCAAAGCATTGAAAATATAAGATGTCCAAACAACAGTCTTTGAATCCAAAGTTGTTTACCTCATTTGTGTTCATGTTGGACTGAGTGCCTGAACCAGTCTGCCAGATGACGAGAGGGAAATGACCCTCGCGGTAGAGCTTGCCGGAGATGACGTCATCACAGGCCTGCATTATGGCATCAGCTAGAAATAAACTTATATATGGACAACCGAATCGACACCACCTTAAGATCAGATATTATCAGGTCTTGCTGATGCATTATAACTATTACAAGTAATATTAAAATTTAAACGTTGTCTAAAAAAAATGTAAGCGTAATGAACAAATTATTTATCATTAAAATAAAAATACATTTATATTCATTTGTTTTTCACTGGTACTTGAATTTCAGCTAAAAGAACTTTATTTCACATTTAAATTTTTTTTTATGAAATAGGTTGGTGGACGAGCATATGAGCCACCTGATGGTAAGTGGTTATCATCACCCATACACAATGACGCTGTAAGAAATATTAACTATTCTTTACGTCGTCAATGCACCACCAACCTTGGGAACTAAGATGCTATGTCCTTTGTGCCTGTAGTTATACTGGCTCATTCACCCTTCAATGATGATGAGTGGGTGGTACCTACACAGGCGGGCTTGCACAGAGCCCTACCACCAAGTGACAACAAACACACACTTTATGTCATTGGTAATAAGTAACTTTAACAGTTCCTCACATTGCCAATGCACCAACCTTGGCACTAAGATGTTATGTCCCCTGTGTGTCTGTACTTGCAATTATCTCTTACAGAGACAATCATACTTTTGCAATGCAATTGTTTGTATCTAAATATATATGTATAATAATAAAATGAATTACAAATGTAAATGTGTGTGCGCGTGTGTGTGCGTGTGTGCGTGTGTTCGCGCGCGTGTGTGTGTGTTTGTGGTATGTGTGTGGTGTGAGTGTGTGTGTGTGTTTGTGGTATGTGTGTGGTGTGAGTATGTGTAAGTGTGTGTGAGTGTGAGTGTGTGTGTGTGTGTGTGTGTGAGTGTGTGTGTGTGTGGGTGTGGGAGTGTGTGTGTGCGTGTGTGTGCGTTTGTGTGGGTGTACATATGTGTGGGTGTGTGTGTGGGTGTGTGTGCGGGTGTGTGTGGGTGTGTATGTGTATGTGTGTGTGTGTGTGTGTGTGTGTGTGTGTGTGTGTGTGGGTGTGTGTGTGGGTGTGTGTGTGAGTATGTGTGTGTGGGTGTGTATTGAAATAATATACTACTTATTATCAGATCTAAGCATTCAAAAGCGTAGAGGTACCATCAAAATTTAATTATCAATATAACTTGCCATCTCTAAAAAAGAAATAAAGTAAGCAAAATTACCAATTTTTTTGTCGAGGCCGAATTCGATGTTGACTTTCGCCGCTGCTTTCTTTAAGATACCGAAAGCAACGATGACTGGATACTGAAAACATATTAATTTATATTTAGCATATTAATTATATGTATATTGCTTTGTAGGTCTAGTGGATAAGGCACAGATAATAAACTGAGTCGTATAGAGTGCACCTATCTTTGCTTGTATATAACTGTATATGTATGTATATACCGTGTAGTCACTCTTAAGATTGGTTAGTACGGCCGCAATTAGACAGGAGAAAGTTCTTTTTCAATTCGATCATTTTTTAAATTAAAATATGTAAACTGCTTTGATGAATTTTAATAATTTAATGAACATATATTCGATATAGATTTGGACATTGAATTTGTTACAATCATTTATTAAATGTATTAACACAGTATTATAACACGACCATTCAAAAAAGGATGAATGGATAAATTGATGTGGAGGAAAATACTAGCTGGATAGGGTTTAGGCTGGTTATATTTTAGATTCCATGTCGACCATAAAAATAAATTTTACTAGCGATCCGCCCCGGCTCCGCACAGGTACAATGCATATACTAAACAAGTCCCGTTTATTCTCTATCCCTTAAGAATATTGAAATATCCTAAAAATAGTTTTTAATTGTTGTTATAACCTTCTTGCATGATAAATTTGAAACCCCTAATTGAATTATAGTTACAGAGATAGAGCTACTTTGGTTGAAAATATAAATCCCATTTATTCCCTATCCCGTGGGAATTTTGAAAAATTCCTTCTTAGGACACTCAAGGCATACGTGTGCCAAATTTCAAATCTCTAGGTCAAGTGGTTTAGGCTGTGCGTTGTCTGTCAGTCACTCAGCAACGGAACAGTTTTATATATATTGATTAAAACGAGTGACCTGTCCCGGCTTCGATTCTTTATAGTAATGAAGAATCCTACTACTATTATAAAGGCGAAAGTTTGTATGTATGGATGTATGGATGTTTGTTACTCTTTCACGTAAAAACTACTGAATGGATTTGAATGAAACTTTACCACAATATAGCTTATACATCAGAATAACACATAGGCTACAATTTTTGAGGTTTCTAATGTGAGGTCGTAAAAAAACAAATTTTTTGCGCTTACATTGCAAACGCTGACTGAATCCTACAAGATATTGCAGAAATAACAAGAAGAAAACAATGTACTACAGTATTGTACAACTTAAAAAGGTCTACAAAAAAGTCCGTGATGGTATATGTTTATCTCTTAGGAATAACCCAAAATAACCATTTTTTATCCTTTACTTTGTACGAGAAAAAATGGCTTATTTACGAAGCGATTTTAAGCGACTACTAGATTAGACGGGACAAACCTGAAGTCCAAGCGAACGAAGTCGCGGGCAAAAGCTAGTAGTAATATAAATTATTTCATGTCTTTGCGTTATAACACTCAGGAATAATGTAAATCTCTACCAGAGAAATAATTACTATTGGATCATTAGTTCCGGAAATTATACAAATTATCCCCCATATACAAATAAACAGATGTTAATTTTTATAATAGCATAGATGAGCTCCTAATTATAGTCACTAAAAAATAAAATCCATTATTTAATAATAGTTTTTTATGTCAAATTAAAAATAATTGTACTAAAATACCACTTTCTAATTATATTAATTTATCGTGTGACCACAATTTCCCGTCTGAAACCTCAAACGTGGGAAATATTTCAATTATACATCGTCTGCAAAATGCATAGCTAAAGAAAATCACAAGTACGTATAGTACGACACAATTTGGATGTCGCATCGGCAAAATTCGTAAAACCGATCACATCCGAATTGATTACGCTCTTCCAAATTATCAACATTTATTTCGATGTGAATATGATCTTTACACAAATGTAATAACTTGTAATGTCATATGACCTAATATATTCTTCAATTTGACACGTCGATTTACATGCGCTTGCTTTCTCGGGTTGAACTGACGCCAGAATATATAGCGACGAATAGCGTCGAATGGCACGATAACGAGCTATTTCTATTGGTTATGTAAATCGGCAGTAATCGGTTTCATTGAATTTGCCGATGCTACGTTGTGTGTGTGTGTGTCTAAGATGTGTCGTACTGTACGTATGTATTCAAAAGTCAAATGAAGTTATTAATAACAAATAAGGCGAAAGCCTATATATAAAAATACATAAGTAAACTTATCTGACTGATTGTAAAGTTGTCAATGTACTGATACCAAGTGATCGTTACAAAAATACCCATATCTATATAATGTTCAATGTTCTACGGGTACTTTTTGCAGTTAGAAAGTTAGTGAAAGCGAATGACGCTCCAATTTAAAGGTTTTTATTTATCAATCTTTTTGAATAGAACTAGCTGCGTCGCCGTCTTCACACGGGTGCATTTTGTTAATAAATTAAATATTATAGTGTAAATATAATGTATAACCTAAAGATTTTTGATGTCGGGAATAATGTAGCTTTTGACTACTAGACTAATAGTTCCCGATGATTACTCCCACACATACAAACAAACTAATTTTACTTCATTATAATATGGTATAGACATATGTTAGAGACATTTTGTTTTTTTATTATAATTTATGATATTAGTAACAAAGCTATTACTTTTTTTACAACGACCATCCAAAAAAGACATTAGTATTTCAGGGATCATCTTCATGTTTATATTATTCCAACATAACTTCAAAATGACTAAACAAATTTTTATATATGTGGTATCGAATCCTTTCATCCACCCGACTAAATAATTCATTTAGCAGAGATGTTTTTATTCATTGAGGTAAAAAAAAACATCGATAACAGTCGACATAGCTAGTGAAGTGACAGACATCGGCTTATACCAACTTTTGTATCAAATACAAAAGGTACTCAAAACCGATTGTCAAAGAAAGTAGTATTAAATTTACATTAAAATAACGGCCGGATAAAAATACAAATAATTCAGACGCAGTGGAAAAGTTTAAAGAGGTGAATCGTGCTTAATATTGTCACGTCTGAACAGTCGAAGGAGAGAATCAGTCGTAAGCAGTTTTGGACACTTCCTGAGGCACGAGAGTGTAACACAGGCAGCTTCCTGACTATAGACTCTTATTAAGAATTGTTCGTCGGATAAACTCTCAACTGTTGACAGCCTTATTCGGGATTTGATAAGTAATTAATATAAATATTATGTTAAGATTAATATTATAATTAGGAGAGATGAACAAAACAAAAAACTTAATGTTAACATTAATTAGTGTTACTAATAAGATTATTTTAGCACCTTGAGAAAAAGATCATACAATAGACAATTTGTTATAAATAAAATGATAATTAATTTCCATTTGTGCAAAGGCTAATTTTCAAATTAAAACTATTTGCTGTGTAAAGCGGATTTAAACCAAAATTACACACATATTATGCATGCACACATGCAAGATCATCACACATGCACACATACATAGCCTTCATAATATTGTATAAGGCGATAGACGCTAATAACGATATAATTCTTGAAGGATAGTAACTTCAAACACATATAAATGTATGTGAAGCCATTAAATACTTATTATATGATAAACATCTGAACAGTCTAGAAACTATATTCATATTTAAGACAAAGTATGTAACATACATTAAGTAGCAAGTAAATATTTCGCATGTGAATTTATTTCAAATTAATAGGCTGAAATGTTTTTACTGCTACTGAATAGAAGTAAGCCTTGACACAAACTAACTCGTTATTTAAGTATAAACCGTTATGTGATAAAAACTATATTATTTACTTTTAAAATAAACAAAGTTTTATACTAGCTTAAATCTGTGACATATGTAAGTATGGGGGGGGGTCTGGTGTTACGTAGCCATGGCGTTTTTGCAACCCCCACATAACGTGTCTCCTTAATTACATGAGGGAGTGAGTAGTTTAGATATGGAATCGTAAAAGACAAATAAACAAAAACGATTTCATATTCCATAACCATTTCATTTCATAGAGCTGAGATGAGATGGCCCAGTATTTAGAACGCGTGCATCTTAACCAATGATTGTGGGTTCAAATCCAGGAGGGCCTCTGAATTTTAATATGCTTAATTTGAGGTTTTAATTTATCTCGAACTCAGCAGTGAAGGAAAACATCGCGCAACTTCTATATGATTTATTTCAAGGAAATTCTGATTTGGAACTGCGAAGTGGAATATGTTCCAAACATTCTCAAAAGTAGAGGAGGCCTTTGCCCGGCTTTGGGATATTTACAAGTTGTTATTGTATTGTATGGGCTTTCATATTTACAATATCAGTAACAACAACAAACAACAACAACAACCTGTAAATTCCCACTGCTGGGCTAAAGGCCTCCTCTCCCTTTGTGGAGAAGGTTTGGAACATATTCCACCACGCTGTTCCAATGCGGGTTAGTGGAATACACATGTGGCAGAATTTCTATGAAATTTGTCACATGCACACGATGTTTTCCTTCACCGCACGAGATGAATTATAAAAACAAAATAAGCACATGAATCAGCGGTGCTTGCCTGAGTTTGAACCCGCAATCATCGGTTAAGATGCACGCGTTCTAGCCACTGGGCCATCTCGACTCGACGAATATAATAAATAATATCAGTAAGGATGATATTAAACACATTCGCTTTCGCTTAAATCTCTCATGTTTTCTACGTAGTCATAATTGGACTACATGGTGATATTAACGGATTATGGGTACCAGTATTAGGGCATTGAGTTTCGTACAGAGAGAACGATTTTACAACAAAAATCACAATGCACCTGTATGAATGAATGAAATGTTCCATTAACGGGATTATCTGATACGAATTCCACGTGAGGACGCATGATAAAAGAATGGGTTCGCTCGCTCGGTCGCGGCATTGTTATCGTCCTTTGTACTGCTTCATGATAATTAGTGTCTTAATTATCGCATTGTTGCCGAATGTCCAATAGTAACATCCGGGTATGAGTACGTTCAATCGTGTTTATTGAAAATTTCAATCTGTCCGAGGTTTCAATATGAATCATTTCATGGTACTGTTTTTACGGCGGTAGTTGGTGGAACATACCCAAATGAACCTGCATAAAGTACAAAGCCCTGCCACGAAGTCAAAAGTATGATTATAGGTTCTACTTTTAAATGAAAATTAATTTAAAAATAGAACTTCACAATACAGATACAATAAACTTATCAGTAAAATTGTAAGTTTTCCTCATATCGAATGGAAGCCAAACAAATGCTAATATTTGTTTAAATAAATATACAGAACAACAGATTTGGATTATAAAATATCAAGGAATCGCTTGATTTAAATATTATCAAGAGATATTTTTTTATAATTGTGTGACGGTATTTTATTGCAACTTGGATTGAAAATTGGTACAATTCAATTATTGATGATGGTGATGATGTAATCCTAAACTATTTTGGTCATGATGACAATTCCCAAAGGAGACTAGCCATATGCACAGTATATACTACAGGGCAAACTGCAAGCTATTCTAGGCTCCGAGTTACAACTCCATTCCGACGATCTGGGATTCGAACCCAGGACCGTGGCATTCTCGCACCACTGCACTCACAGCCTCGAACTCTTGTCTACTCCGATAGTTGATACCGACTCTGTATATACAATAGTTGATTAAATAAATGCAACACTCACGGGCATCCGTTCCTCTATACCGCCGATCGGAAAGTTCATGACGGAACGTACGGTCTGAGCGCCGTACAATTTGTCATCCGGTACGTCCAATTCGCCGAACGTGTCCCGTTCCTTCCTCTGAAAACAAAATTTAATATATCAGGTACAATATGAACGCTACGCTTCAGTAACATTTTAGATAAGTCTCCTTGAATAACAAAACCAATAAAAATCTAAATATAGTTAATTAAAGTAGGCGAAGTATAAACATTAAGCACCCAACGATTCGGATTGTAGATTTAACCGATAACAACCGGCAAGAAACTAAGTAGTTACTATTCGAATATTTTAATAACAAAGTTATATCAGTTAATTACATTTATTTATGAAAAATCATGTCTTAAAGTCAACAGGTACTCTATATAATTCGTCATCGTCTATATAATTGTGTTGAATTAAATACCTCATTTATTATGTTATTTTTTATATTGAGGAAGCAAAATCAAAATCAAAATAAACTTTATTCAAGTGGGCTTTTACAAGCACTTTTGAATCGTCATTTCACAATTAAGTGCAGCTACCACCGGTTCAGAAAGTAGATTCTACCGAGAAGAACCGGCAAGAAAATCAGTAGTTACTCTTTTTCAAAATTTAAAAAAATACAGTCATGTTAGTTAATACAATTATTTAAATTAATATATCCCGCCTGGAAGTCAACAGGCATAGTAAGAACTAAGAAGTAAAGTCGAATAAAATAAAGTAATGTTGACATAAAAGAAACAGCATAACCACTGTTTCTTTTATGTATCAAAATAATTACGTAAAGTAGCTTATCAAAAGTCATGTTGTTCTCTCTCGCTTATTTTGAACGTATAATTATTACGTCAGTATTCTGTCTATTATCTATATAATCTGTAATGACATATATCCAGAATAATAATGTTAACAAATCTCGTACGTAATTTTTTTTATTTTTTTTTGTTTGATCTTCGACTTTGGTTTGAACGAGTTTCAAATATTAACGATTCTATAGAAGTTTCACTTAAAAAAAGGTTAACTTTTAAATTACTAGAAGACGTGTTTCTATATTTATTCCCCAAATATTAGGTTTACTTACAATCAATCACATGTTATATTTTATGTCTTCTATAAGTTCTACACATACCAAAATCGTGTAACATACCATTTCGTAATATTTTCGACATTAAATAATAAATAACAAAACTCTTTTGTTCAAATTAAATTTAGTTTTTTCAAATACGTTCGTGATTTATTATTACCCTAATCATATATTATAAGTATGAATATCAACTATATTATATCGCAAAAAAAAACAAGGCAACTTAAAACAAAAAAAGAGTATTCGTCTGAGTGTCGACATTACATACGCCTAATAGGAATTAAAACTTCTCATCTCATTTCTCTAGAACATAAGAATAGAACGACAGTATACGAAATATTAAAGATTTAATATTGTAACAAAAACACAATATTACAAAGTATCAGTGATACTATTTTTATAAGCAGGTATTAAGAATTAGAATATATACCTTTTCTTGTTAACTAATCTAAGTTCAAAGTTATAAATTCAATGTATTAAAAATCACTTTTAAGTTATTTTATTCAAACTAAACAATACTTCAAAACTCTAGTCAATATTCGATCAATTAACATTTTAAATATCACTGTATATTTTAAACTTGTTATTGTAATTTTTAATTCAATCACTTACCATTTTCACCGGTTTATTATCATCTTTCAAACAAATTGTACACGCCATTATTATAAAACAGTATAATTTCAAATCCCTAAAATAATATAACTTGAAATTTCGTAAAATAATAAAAATACACACGAAACGAAAACTGTCAGCAATGTCAAAACTTAAAAGAGGTTTTATGTGTGCCCGAGTTTTTAACACGCTACAGCCAGTTATTTCTAGTACGATCAAATACGCGAACAATGTTATCTCTGCGTTATATATACGTAAAACGAGTTTCGCCACACCGAGCTAGACTGTCGTCCCCTCCAAATGGTATACGAACGACTAAGACGAGCCAGTGTTGCCACTCCATAAGTATTTAAAGTCACTAACCGTAATAGTACATTTAAATTCGATATGTTACTAATTTTCCTTGAGGTGAAACCAAACATGTTCATTAAATTACATTCAGTATCTATTAACTATTTTTACTACTGCTTACGTATTTATATTCTTAAGTAAGCATCCTGGTTTCACAAGGGTGCAATTTAGTAATAAAGTTAATATAAATAAAATTAATATCTATCTCATTCAGGAATAATAATATATCAGTTTAAAAAGTTATCAATAAAAAAAAATAGCATGGAATCATTACTTTCGCAGATTACATACAAAGAAACAAATTTTACCAGTATATAATATAAATTAATTGTAGACAAAACATTATGGTGATACTTTTCGTTTGTGGTCTTAGCTGTGTGTAACAAATAATTATCTGTTTTCTTACTATTGTAATAATACCAAGGTAAGGAAGTTACATTTGGTATTTTTATTAGACTTAATAATATGGTCAGGGAGATCGAATGCCAAGGCTTAAAGATGAGCATAAGTTATTTCTTGTTAGATTCTTATAAGAAGATCATACAAAAATAAAAGTATTTATTCCAATAGAAACGATTACGCTCAGCTTTAGCTCTAATAGTGCAAGATTATCTCATTTTTATCGTCACACTATCGAAAATCCTTAACAAGATCTACGACAACAACAAATCGTTTGATTATTTCAACGCTTTTATTTCCCAGAAATATATTGTTTTTAAAACACTTTGTATTTGGCGTATAGTAGTTTCACTTCCTCTTATGACTTATGTTAAAACCGTTTCATTTACAGATAATTAAAAATATGTATCAGATGTGTAAAACGTATTGTAGTGATCGTCTCTTATTTTCATAATCTATGTGATCTCAGTAGTTCAAAATGCTGTAATAGTTACATAGATATATGTAGAATTGATATATTTCGCTTAAATATTGTTAGTGGTGTATTTCATGGAAATATTCCATTTTATACATGTGTTTCCCGAAATTCGCATGAAGCGCCCAAATTGGACGATTTTATTACGTTCCTAAAACATAGTACATCGTGTACTGAAAACAAGCTTTGACATTAATTTCTCTTAATCTTATTAAACATAGCTCTATAACAAAAAAAAAACTGCCAGAAATTCCCTACTTCAAACGACTTTAAGAGTGGCAACACTGAAACGAAGCAACGAGAATGTTAAATCGTTTATTATTTTTTATTAACTATCGTTCTGATCTTGGCGTTGACTGGTCTGATTGTATTGCGGTATCGCGCCATTCTTTTCGTTATCATTCACATATTTGATAATTGTTTACAAAAATATAGTGTAAATGGTAAAATTGATAGTGTGGTCGGGTATACAGTTGTATATTATAACCACACTGTTGATAAGAAAGTTCAATTATTTGAATGATGATATTGTGCAGACCGTATCAGTCACGGCAATTATACCTAACAGGAAAAAAAAATAAAATGTTCAGGAGATACAGTCTGTTCACAAATCGACACCAACAATTTATACTACGCTAACTCGAGAGTGTGCGCATACTCCGCTAATAATTATTAGCGTAATTTAAATCGATTGATTTCAAAAATTGCCTTTAGTGAGCGTCTTATAAAATTTGTAACTTCGTTAATTCCGTATATTTCTAGACGATTTTTTAAATCATATTTAATAACATAATATTTTAGGCAACTTGGCATAAGAAAACGATTTCCACTGAAATTTGAGTTAGCATAGTAAAAATTGTTGGTGTCGAAATACATATTATTAGTTAATACCTGTTGACTTCCAAGCAGGATACATTAATTGAAATAATTGTATTTAATTAACATGACGCTGTATTTTTTAAATGTTAAAAAAGAGTAACTACTGAGTTTCTTGCCGGTTCTTCTCGGTAGAATCTACTTTCCGAACCGGTGGTAGCTTCACTTAATTGTAAAATGACGATTCAAAAGTGCTTATAAAAGCCTACTTGAATAAAGTTTATTTTGATTTTGATTTTGATTTTGATATCTGAGTTTGTGAACATATTATACCTGGCACTCACTATGTCATCACTCTCATAAATTGATGGTATGGAAATCTTTTCCGAATGGTTCAAGCATAGGACAAACGGTTGTTGGTATTTTTGGAAGCAGGAAAGTTGTGCCAAATTTCAAGCCTCAGGCTTAATTGGTATTTCCAAACAGAAAAAGTTTATATATTTTTTAATTTTCTACCTAGTATTACTAATTGCAAACAAACATCCAATGACAACAATATAATATAAACTTAACAAATAAATAAATCAATATATCATAACTGTATAGATTAAATAATGTCAAAAATTGTAGTATGTCATAAAATATATACTACTATTTAATATATTAAAGATTATAGAAAATGTTGAAAAAAGATAAATATTCTTGAATCACTACTTGAACAATGGTAATGACCTTGTATGTCAAATTAAAGGGTAAACAACTGTTCACAAAAACAATAAAAAAAAGACAAACAAATAGATGCCTTGGCCAACATCAAGCCAGGCTCTGTTGACCACACTGAAAACGGTGGTAGCTTCACTTAATATAAAAAAAAGTCATTATATGACGATTCAAAAGTGCTTCTAAAAGCCTACTTGAATAAGGTTAAAGTAAAAGAGTTGATTTTTGAAAGGATGTGTGTGATGATGCTCAAAGAGTGTGATGTAAGCAGAAAGAAAACAAAGGCTTATGATCCAGAAAAAATAAACAATAAAATAAATTAACAAAATCAGAAGAAAGTAATAATAAAAAAAAGACCAAGTTGGCCCTTGTGCAAATGTATCTGTTAGGTACCACCAGTCATCAGATATTCTACTGCCAAATGGCAACACTCAGCATTGTTAATTACTTGTGGAAGCAAATCAAATACATCTGTAGATTTTATTCTCCGTACATACATGGATATTAACTATTTTAATGTATTGACTTGTTTCGAACAATTTTTTGTGAAATAAATACTCAATAATATCAGTCTTTGTATTTTATGGCTTAGGTTTATGAATATGAGATTGCGAACTGCCTTTTAACATTTAGCATACATATTTAACTTGTTTTTTGAACTTTCGGTAAGCCCATTTCATCATAAATTCTCCATACATTCCACTGCCAAACAACAATGCATATTGTTGTATTCCAGTTTGAAGAGTGAGTGGTGAGCCCGTGTAAATACAGGTGTAAAGACATACCATCTCAGTTCAAAAGATTGATGGCAAATTAGCAATGTTAGGAACAGATAATTTTTTTCAGTATCATTTTATTGCACATTGTTATTAATATATTGAAAATGAATTTGCCTATTATGTACCTGGAGACGAGATAAAAGGTAATTGAATCAAACTCCACTTTACTTATTATGCCGTTATGTGTGAGAACTTATTTTTTCTATGTATTACATTTCTGATATTAGTAATTCACTTCATACTCAATAATATAAGCAAACATAATGGACAAATATCATATGTTGATACTTATGATAATAATAAATCTTTCAATCTACAGTATAGTACAGTTTTGACTATTCTCTAACTATTCTATTTAAAAGGTAGTTTTTGGTCTTTAGTATAGCATTATATGTTACAGTTGATTTAAAAATTCATAGCATTGTTTCAAAACACAATAACAATGTTTAATTATTCTATGATACTGTAAACTTTTAGTCCTTTTGTTGATTATAATTAAAAAGCTTTTCAGTGTATCTCTCAATAATTATAATGAACATTTCCCGGTATTGAATCTTACTTATCTTAGAATGGTTAGTTAAAAGCAAGTCTTGAATTCTGATACTAAATTAAAATCATAAATAACAGGAATCAATCTCAAAGTATAGTCCAGAGAAAGTACAATACAGTCTTTAACAATTTAAATACACCGGTAATTATTTAACGATAGTACTTTCAACGGATAATACTTTTTTTCTAAGGAATGTAAGCGATTATGCAACTTACCATAGTGACATTTGTTGTGTTGAAATTACATTTGTTTATAAGTCCAACAACAATACGATAGTTTTTTGATGAATTAATAAGTGTAGATGACAATTTGAACATCGTGGTAGCCATGATTTTATGTAAATAATTATTTAAACCCTAATTTAATGTTGTACCGAATGAACAATTCTGTCACTCAGACAGCAATTCGGTTTTTAAAAGATCAGCTGTCTTTTTTACTGTCAATAAGTTAGTCTATGCTCGATATGTTGTAACCTTACTTTTCATACATGAAGCAACCAAAATAGCCAAACAAAATTATTTTTCAAAAGTAACTAACATTAATTGAATTGTAACTGAGATCTTGTAGCTCCAAATCCAGTTAAGTAATCTTGTGGTCACCTAGAAATGGAATGTTGGATTATTATTAGGTCTACACCTTCTCAAAAATATAGTGTAGACCTTATGACTTAGTTGAGCAACGACATAAAATAATAAATTATAATTGAAATTAAATAGATAGCATAACCATTCGAAATTATTTTATCAAAGTGAAATATTTTTGTTTGATAAATTTAATAGTATGTAAAAGAAGAACGAACGAGAACTATAATTTAGTTCAAAGTAAATACAAATATAATATATTATTATCTTATACATATCGTTTGAAATAATGAAAAGTCTTATATAAATTATTTTTATTATTGGTAGCTTGATGTGTTATTTCCTTATTTTTGCCCATAGAGAAATAGAATATTGTTTATATTTTTTAGTGTAAAAAGATTTTTATGTCACCACTTATTAAACAAAGTATTAATTACAAAAATTAAATAAGTGTAATAATTAAATAATCAAGAATGTTTTTGATTTATCATTTTTTATTTTTCTTTTTACGTTTTTATAGGAAATATTATTTCAGAACGCATTCTTAGACCGTGCTGCTCCAAGTGGTACATTTACGCGTTAATTTACTGGATCGGGCGGAATCGGCTTGGCTCGGGCCAGTCACGCCTAGACTCGTTCGAAAAGCGAAACTGAAATCATTCCATGGCGACATACGAAGACTGATGCTCTTGTCGTGGACTCCTTGTTCAAACGGGCTTCATTGCATACTAAACCGACAATACCAACCGAAAACAAGTTATTTTGTCAGAATAATGTGAATAGGACCGTTACTTGTGGTGTTAGTGTTTTGTTATAAATATCAACAGTGATTATACAAAGAATATTGTGAAGTGGTGCAATAGTGTTTAGCGAGTCTTGCCACCTGGTCCTGGATTCTTAAGGATTGTATCGTTTAAGAGATAATCATTATAAACGGTAAGTTTTAACTTTAAAACTAAATTAGATTGTGACACGGTAGAAAAATTGGCGTTTATTGAAATGGCTTCCGTTTATCGACTCGCGTGCGCGGTAATGGCTGACATTCTTTCTCCGTTCTCCAGCGAAGCATAAGTTTTTCTGTGAACGTTACAATATAACTGTTTAAGTTTTAGATAGGATTGTAATCAATGATTGTCGATGCAATAGTATTTTTGTGTCGGTTCGCGTGCGTAGGTGGTAGATTAGGTCGAGTGGGTGGTGGCGAGAATGCAATCAACAAGAACGACGACCGGTCGCGGTCGTGCGGTATAGCGTTCAGATTCTGTTAGGGTTATCGAATCATTTTATCGAGCACATGACTTTTTATGAGTCGATTTTTTTAATGATAATTTTGAAATCTAATGCAAATATATAATTTTTTAATAGTTAGTAACTAGTTTCAATAAATATTTACTACTTTTAAAATGTTTATTGTAACAAAAGTGCACGGAAGTCAAAATAAATCGCGGATGGAGCCCCAACGGGCCTTAAACACAATGTTTGTTGTTACAGGTCTCGGCCAGAGCCTACACTACGGTCTCCGCATTATGAAAGTGCGCTTCCATACATGCATATGATCAAGTAGTGATAGAAATTTTGAAGCCCGTCCGATCTTATTCCGTCATGGCTATCCTGTAAGTATACTCGATGTCGTCGATGTATTCAGTTCTTTCGAATATGATTTGTTTTCTTTTATTTATCGTTACGCTACCACGTTCACTCCCTCGTACGAACAGCATGCCAATTTGTATGATTTTTTTGTTACTTCCTTTATAATGCTGAGGCTTTCGTCGGCGTGTGACTATCAGTACACTGACCGCGTCGGGGCCGCCGGTGCCCGTTCATTCCTAGTACTAACCTATTTTTGTACGCGGCGATAGAAAAACATCCGTTGCACAGGTTGCTACATTCTTTCATTTTTATTCACGTACTTGCAAGGCATTGTACTCATAATTGTGACAATTCATATCATTATTATTGTTGAAATGTTTGACCATCTTAGACGACCAGTTATCGCGCAGGGTGGCTGAATAGTCGATAACATGTAAAATAGGTTGGTACTTATGTCATCGAGGAAGACGGGCAACTGGGCGTCCCCGCTTCAGCTCACGTACTCGATCCAATCGCACCAGACCCTTCCGAGCCTTCTCGTACTCGTCGTCAGTTCTATACAATTCAGAAGATTTATTAAGCGAGTCGTGGGATGCGGGGCGGTTTTGTGCGATGGGAACGAAACGGCGACGTCGGACAGTGGCTGAGCGGGTGTATCGCGTTCCAGATGGACGGGTGGGTGCCTACGCGGGCGACAACGGTAGGCCACATGCGCCCGCGCCATGTGGCGCGTGCTGCTGGCCCTCGGGGCCGCGTGCGCCGCCGCGCGCGCCTCGCAGGACGTGGTGTGCACTTTCTCCGACAAGGTCGCTGCGCCTACCTCTCTCTTCAATCACCTAGTCGTCGATCGCAACACGGGACGTGTCTACATTGGAGCTGTCAATATAATCTATCAGCTTTCCCCAGATCTCGAACTTGCGCAGTCTATTAAGACGGGCCCAGTTAATGACTCCGCACAGTGCACGTTTGATTGCCCACCCAACTTCGTAAAGAAACCAACGGATAATGTTAACAAAGCGCTTGTGATTGACTATGCAACGAGCCGCCTTATAACGTGTGGTTCGGTGCTTCAAGGGTTGTGTTCCGTGCGAAATCTAAATAATATATCTCATGACGTACGTGAAGTCCGCGAACCAGTTGTAGCGAACAATGCCAGTGCATCCACCGTAGCGTTTATTGCGCCGGGACCTCCTAATCCACCAATGACGCAAGTTATGTATGTAGGAGTAACGTTTACTGGAAACTCGCCGTATCGTTCTGAAGTACCTACAGTTAGTAGCCGTTCTCTTGAAGATGACAGACTTTTTATGATAGCTAGAACAGCCGTCACTACTGGGACTCGTATGTTTGTTAATTCTTTATCTCGAGAACGTTATCCTATAAATTACGTGTATGGCTTTAGCTCGGAAGGATTTAGCTACTTTTTGACTACTCAGCTACGTAGTGTTGGTTCTGACACATATTATAGCAAGTTAGTACGTGTCTGCCATGATGACGAGAATTACTATTCATACACTGAGATACCAATGTCTTGTATGGGTGAAGGCGGTGGCAACTTTGGGTACAACCTCGTACAGGCAGCATTTGTTGGAAAAGCCGGCTCTGTACTAGCAGGTGAACTAGGAATTACTGCTCAACATGATGTTCTCTTTGCTGCATTTAGCCAGAGTGAATCTATTAATACCAATACACCTTCGAACTTGTCGGCCCTTTGTGTTTATTCACTTAAAGCCATACGACGGAAATTCATGCAAAATATAAAAACCTGCTTTAGTGGAAACGGCTCTCGAGGATTAGATTTTATATCACCATCCCATGCCTGTATCGGAACCAAGTTACAATCAATAAGTGAAGATTTTTGTGGCTTGGATGTTAACACTCCACTAGGAGGCGAACAACCAGTTGAAGCAGTACCAGTTGCTGTATTTAAGAAGCGATTAACGGCAGTAGCCGCGACAGCTACCGGAGATTACACTGTTGTTTTCGCAGGCACAGCTGAGGGTCACCTTAAGAAGATCGTTGTAGAAAGTGCTACCTCAGCTTTCGAATATGGAGATATTGTTGTAGATGAGGGTTCACCAGTGAATAAAGACTTATTCTTCGATACTCAATTGATGCATTTATATGTAATGACTGAAAGAAAAGTGTCAAAAGTAAAAGTTCAAGAGTGTAGCGTTTATAAATCATGCCTAACATGTCTTGGAGCCAAAGACCCCTATTGTGGATGGTGTTCACTTGAGAACAAGTGTAGCCTGCGATCGGACTGCCAGGATGCAGCTAAAGACGCTCTGTATTGGATTTCTTACCGCAGCGGACGTTGCACAACCATTACTCAAGTTACACCCAATCAATTGCAACGAACAACTGCAAGAACTTTAGATTTAGTTATTGAAAACTTGCCCACACTTAATGGACAATTCTTGTGTGCATTTACAGCTTTAGATCGTACTCTTATAACTAATGCGACTAGGAAACCATATGGGGTAAATTGTACTACACCGCGTACAGATACTCTCCCACCTATTCCTGCTGGTCAGCATCATTTTACAGCCAAACTTTCCGTACGCACTACTCAGGGACCTGATTTTGTAGCTACTAATTTTACATTTTTTGATTGTAATACGTATAGCTCGTGTACTCAGTGTGTCAGTTCGTCTTTTCCTTGTGATTGGTGCGTTGATGGTCATCGCTGTACACATGATACAGCAGAAAATTGTAGAAACGATATTTTAGTAACCGGCGTAAGTAGAATTGGCCCCAGTTATCGCTCTGGTCCCGGATTTTGCCCTACGATAAATTCCACTTCCGACGGCACTAACGAAATTTTAGTACCATCCGGCGTGAAAAAAGCTATCAAAGTAAAAGTTCACATTATCGGTCAGTTCATAGTTCAAACAAGATTCGTTTGTCAGTTTAATATAGAGGGTCGCGTTACTCACGTTAATGCTCAGTTACTCGCCGATACAATTTACTGTGAAGCTGTAGAATTTACTTATACATCTCGCGCGCCTAATATTACTGCTTCCTTTGCTGTTATATGGGGTGGTTCAAAGCCATTAGATAATCCAGATAACACTCATATTCTTATTTATCGTTGTAATGATATGGCAGATAATTGCGGTATTTGCTTAGCGTTGCCTGAAAAATTCGGATGCGGTTGGTGCCAGGGCTCAGATAGATGTGAGGTTCAGGAACAATGTGACGCACCTAGTGTTTGGTTAAATCGTACCCAAACTTGCCCTAATCCGGAAATTCATTCGTTTAAACCGAAGTTAGGCCCGTGGGACGGAGGTACTAATATTACTATCGAAGGTATAAATTTAGGTAGAAATATATCGGACATCTATAACGGAGTAACAATAGCGGGTATAAAATGTCAGCCTATCATTGAGTTGTATGTTAAAACAAGACGTATTGTTTGTACCGTTGACGGTCCGGGAGAAGAAGTGCCTCGGGATGGGCCAGTTGTTGTTCGTGTCGCGGATTATCGTGGAGAGTCGAAACATCACTATGCTTTTGTGAATCCAAAAATCAATTCGATTCAACCTAAATACGGTCCACAATCTGGCGGTACTAAATTAAGTATAACAGGTGAATATTTGAATGCTGGTAGCAATATTCAGGCATTTATCGATGATTTACCGTGTGCTATATTGTCGGTATCTCACGAGGAAGCGGTTTGTAGAACTAGTCACTCATATCAATTAAAAATGGGCACGTTACGAATGCGTTTCGACAATGGCATGCGTACGTTAGAACGCGAAAAATTTGAATACATCGAAGATCCCGTTGTAGTTTCCGTAGAATCTGGTCCACCATTAGCATCACAACGCAAACAACCCAAAGGAATTCCATCCGGAGGGATAAACATCAAAGTATTGGGCCGTAATTTCCATTCTATTCGGTTCCCACAGATATATGTGTATCACGATAACCGACCGTATATTGCCCCTTGTCATAGAGTCGATTTGAAGACCCATCTCATATGCGAATCTCCTGGGATCGAAAGCGCTGGCCTGAATCTAGATCCCGATAGGCCGTTAGAGTTAGAATACGGGTTCAATATGGACGACGTACAAAGCGTTCAAAATCTTACCACCAAGACAGGCGAAGCGTTTCTACTTTATCCAGATCCTATTTACGAAAAATTTGATGAAGATGTTAAATATTATAAGTCTGAATATTTAACAATTAACGGCCAAAATTTAGATAGAGCATGTACCGAGACTGATGTCGAAGTTCATATAGGGGAAAGTTTGTGTAATGTCACTTCACTCTCTAGACATCAACTAACGTGCAGGCCGCCCTCTCGGGACGAATTACCCGACGGGGTAGACACTCCAGAAGTTGTCGTAAGAGTCGGTCGCGCTCTAACTTATAAAATCGGTAAATTATCCTATTCGTCGCAGGCAGGCTTACAAGCAGCGATAGGAAAGCCAGTATTATTCGGTGTTATAGCAAGTATTGTAATATTCATATTAGTGTTAGTCGTGTTTCTAGTTATGTATAGGAGAAAATCCACTGAAAATATTAGAGTATTAAAAAATATGCAGGAGCAAATGGATATTTTAGAATTAAGGGTAGCCGCGGAGTGTAAGGAGGCATTCGCGGAACTGCAGACTGAAATGACAGATTTGACGGGAGATGTTACGGGCGGTATACCTTTCCTAGATTATCGTACGTACGCTATGAAGATATTGTTCCCCAATATAGACGATCACGCCGTCCTTCAGTGGGAACGCCCAGAGCTTATTAGGAAAGAAAAGGGTCTGAGAATGTTCGGACAGTTAATTATGAACAAAACATTCCTTCTATTATTTATTCGTACTTTAGAAAGCAATAGGTATTTTTCAATGCGTGATCGTGTTAATGTAGCTTCTCTAATAATGGTAACCTTACAAAGTAAAATGGAATACTGTACTGATGTTTTAAAGACACTATTAGCGGAGCTTATAGAGAAATGCATGGAAAGTAAGAGCCATCCTAAATTGTTGCTTAGACGTACCGAAAGCGTCGCCGAAAAAATGTTGAGCGCTTGGTTCACTTTCCTCTTATACAAATTTCTTCGTGAATGCGCTGGCGAGCCTCTGTACCTCTTGTTTAGGTCAATGAAAGGTCAAGTAGACAAAGGGCCTGTAGATGTTATAACGTCCGAGGCGCGATATTCGTTAAGCGAAGAAAAACTAATTAGGCAGTCGATCGATTTCAAACCAATGACCGTGAGCGTGTCCATATCTCAACAAACAATCTTTGTTAGCGGCTTAGAGGCTACAACAGAAAACGTGCAAGTAAAAGTTCTTGACTGTGATACGATTAGCCAAGTAAAAGAAAAATGTTTAGACGCTATTTACCGCGCCACACCGTACTCTCAGAGACCTAGTCGTGACGAGTTAGATTTGGAATGGCGCACGGGCGCTTGCGGTCGTTTAATTCTTTATGATGAAGATAGCACCACTAAATGTGAAGGCGAATGGCGTAAGCTCAATACTCTTAATCACTATCGCGTACCCGATGGCGCTTGTTTAAGTTTAGTCGCGAAACAGAGTTCCGTATACAATCTTTCGAACATGGAAAAGAACGATAAGTCGCATACTTATGAGACTCTCAATAGGGGCAAGTACGGTTCGGCTAGCCCTCCAGCTAGTCCTCTTAAATACGAACACGGCGGCGGTTTCAAATATTGGCATCTCGTTAGACATCATGACGGCGACGCACATAAGGAGGGAGAGCGTGGAAATAAAATGGTTTCTGAAATATATCTTACACGTCTTCTAGCTACTAAGGGAACGTTGCAAAAGTTTGTAGATGATTTATTCGAGACTATTTTCAGCACCGCTCATCGCGGCTCCGCTCTACCTCTTGCAATAAAATATATGTTTGATTTTCTCGATGATCAAGCGCTTCAGCATGCCATATCCGATCCTGAAGTCGTTCATACTTGGAAAAGTAATTCCCTTCCTTTACGTTTTTGGGTCAATCTTATTAAAAATCCCAATTTCGTCTTTGATGTTTACAAGTCTAATACAGTTGATTCTTGCTTGTCCGTAATTGCGCAGACTTTCATGGATTCGTGCTCGACTTCCGACCACATCCTTGGCAAAGATTCTCCTTCTTCTAAGCTTCTGTATGCTAAAGATATTCCAGTGTATAAGGAATGGGTAGAGCGATATTACGCAGACATAAAACTGATGCCGGCCATATCTGATCAGGATATGAACGCAATGTTAGCTGAGGAGTCACGCCTCCACACTAAAGAGTTCAATACGAACTGCGCACTGAACGAGCTGTACGCGTACGCGGTGAAATACAACGAACAGCTAATGGTGACGCTCGAGGAGGACGAGTTCTCGCAGAAGCAGCGGCTCGCGTTCCGCCTCGAGCAGGTGCACGGCCTGATGGCGCACGACTACAACGTGTGATCAGCTCGTGCGAGGCCCGTACCCCACCGCCCTGTATATACTGCCCCCGCACATATCTATGCTGGCAAATATTGTATATATTAGATAGTGTACAGTCTTTAATATTGTAATTTTTGTATTATTTCAGCGGTCCGATGTCGTTTTTTAATTTTATATATGAACTTTGTATTGATTTTACACGACGAATCCGACCGGCCGCGGTCGTGCCACAGTATGCATCGTAAACTAAAATTGTGTATGTCTGTCTATGTGTGCTCGCCTCGTACGAGTTAATGTTACGTCGATCGGTGTAAAATGTGTGTCGCAAATGAAATCGCATGTAAGCCCGCCGGCCAGCGACGCATCGCTCGCCGACGGGCGATTTTTAAATTTGTACTCGCAGTCTACTTAACGAAATAACCGTCAGTGATCCGGTGAACGATTCCATTAATAAATATCGTCGAATGTACGTATTGTGTTTTATTGAACGCGCAGCGCCATTGTCCGCGTCCGACGAAAGCCCTCGCGTCTCGGCAGCTGTCCGCAGGGAGAACGCGGTGCGGTGCCGCCTCGCTAGTCTCGCTCTCCACCAGTGTCCCGTCACCTCCCCTGTCACGGTGTCCATGTAGTCCGTCCCGAGTGTGGAGAGACGGCAAGGCGGCAGGGATGAACCGCGGCCCTGCTTTTTCAGCCGGTACGTGAGGATCGCGACGCGCACGACATTCGCGGTCTTGAACAACATATACTGCATACCCGCTTACGTGGTGTGGATGATGGCGCTGCGTCTGACGAGACCCTTGTACGGACCTCTCTATTGGAAGATTGAAGGGCTTATGTATCACTGGCTGTTGGCGATGGTGTCGCTGTGGGCGTGGACTGCCGGATATGAAAGTAAGTACACTAATTACTTTATTTGGAACAAAGTACAAGCGTCACACTATGCTACGTTTTTGTTGATAACTCAAGATATCCACATATTATCTTGTCTCTAACTAAACGAGGAAACAAATCATAATTCAGTGTATGCTCAGACAGCATGAGGAGGTAGTTAGTGAGCAAACTTTTACCATTGTTTGTTATGACAGTTTCCACACGATGTCTGCGTTTTTTGCTACTTTATTATTTTTTTATAAGAGCGTCGTTTAACTTCATATTAAGCTTAATTGTTTTGCGTGAGCTAAAATTAAAGTGATTAAATAATTTAGTCGTGGTTCCGACAGCTCTTAGCGAGGAATGATTGATGGATATTTTATTTTATATAAAACACGATTTGTCGCCTTAACTATCTACAAACATGTTAGGGAGTAAACAAACAATGCTAATATTTAAGCCTACAAATACGTCTTTGATTGTTACTTACAAAAAATCAACAAGCGATTACATCACACAACATAATCATTTTAAAATTATGTACATATTCATGTAGGAGAATATTTTTTGATATTTTTTTACATATTTAATTGTTGAGATAAAAAATAAGGAAGCACATAAAGATATATTTACAACTTTACGCTCATTTACTATATTTATTATTAATTACAATGTCACATACATTTTACTGTAGGATATAAATTGTTAATAATATATTTTAAGACTCTTCCAAGAATCTAAAGGCAAATGATTTTTAAATATAAATAACTTATTTAATAATGATTAATGAGTTGCATCAATTTTGATACACATATTTCAATTATAAAAGTAAAAACTCATGCAAAATATTACATTTGGTAATACAAAATAACTACATATGAAATTTAGTCTTTTATGGTGTGTGAGCATTACGTAAGGTAGCTTTCATACAACACTACTGAATAATATCAATAACTGTATTAATGACCACGAAGAAATATTTACGGAAAGACATCGCCTCGAATCATATTATTCAACCAAGGTAAGTGTCATTTTTCATTGAATATTTATTATGTAAGAACACGCAAAATAAACTCGGTCGGATATCACGTGTAGCAAGCAATGAAGTCATCTTTAGCGAGTCTCAGAAAAACTTAGCATTCGGTCTTAACGATTTATTTATTCGAGCGGTGTGACGCAATAGACACCTAGAAACGGACGTATTAAATAAGATTTTATAAAGTCTAATCTGTATTAAAAATTAAATATACGAAAGTATTGTTTCAAAGATTTCATTTTTAATAACTATTGATAAATATAATCGAAAATGAAAACATGTTTTTAAAATAACTTTTAAAATACCCACTATATAACAAAGTTAGTATTTTGTATATAATATAACCTCATTTAATTATGTAATTGTACAAAGAGAACTATAGTTCTTTTTTTTCTAACAGATGATATAAACTAAATGATAAATTAAATTTTGAAGTTAATTCCAACAACGTTATCAATTTACTTATCTCACTCCAGAAGGATTTTTTTCTTGTTATGCGATATCAAACTATTTTGAATCACATGGTGACGCGACGGCCATGTTGACTTATGAGCGATTACGTTTCTGGAATATTAATATTATTTAAGTGAAACTTACTGAATATGCATGATCGTATGACTAAGAAGTGTCTTATTATCCATTGTTAGAAAGTTTAGGTACGTTAAATTGTATATGAAAACATGTGGTGACATGTTTAGCGTGACTCACTGTAGTCGCGTTTATCACTGATTAGCTTAACTTAACGATATGATTACTTTTATTTATTTCCTAAGCGTTTTAGATACATTGACATGCCATCAATTATGGATAGGAAATGCGATGCTCATTAAGCGTTTACGAAAGCGAATCCATTTTAAGCGGAAAAATTGTACGTAATTCGAAAATAAAAATGCCTCTGCCATCTGTGTACTTAGTCGGTCGAGTTAATGTTGAAGTAGGTTTCCAGGCGAGCTAGAGTATTTGTGGCGACAAAACGCATTACACACAATCTGATTAAGAGATAATATCCTCTCTTGCGCAAGTAAATTAGATTTAGCATGTGCTGTAATTGATTTTCGGAGTCGTGTGGTGCCGTCATTGGAACAATGGCGTTTCGAAACGGCTGGACCGGTCGGCGAGGCGAGCTGTATTGACCTTATGCGGCTGCGTAGTTTATACGGCCAACGGAGGACGGTCGATGACCGCTCCCTCCCAGCTAGGAATGCCGCCTCACCCCCCTCTCGTCATGTCACGTTGCATTTCGAGTGGCGAATTTGCATGTCACTGCCAGATTCTGACTTTAGAACTTTTGCAAACCGTATTTAAGTTTGAATTTGGTTACGTTACGACTGAAATGTTCGAATCGATATAGTTGGATCAAGCGTGGCGTGTTTAGTTCATGTGATGTTGGTTTAGTTGAGTAACCTATAATTTTAGTTATAGTTGAGTCCTTTGGAAAAGGTAATTAATTTATTAACATTAGTAACTTAATGAATTCTTTTTTTAACTCTGTATTCGTATGTTATTCGAAGAAATTGAGTCACATGTAATAAGGCGACACACATACGCGTCTCGTTCGAAGGAGCCATGTAAACGAGTCCATTCTTCGGCATTTGAGGCGTGATTCATTCCTACGTCTTGTAATTAATTGTGCGTTTGCAAACCATCTGGGATTTATGCATTACATTCAACAATAAGACTAGTTTTAATGATTTTATCTCATTACTATTTATAACATTATGTATCTGTGCTGTTTTCTTTAGGTTGGCATCGGTTTACTTTTTTCATACTATAACGAATGATGTTTTTTATCTGTCGTTTTTTTAATAAATTAAATTAGATATAATCTTTATTTTATAATTACAATATTAATTAAACAAGGACATAATATAAGTAGTATAATAAACTATAAAAGAAAATACTCGTGACCTAAGTCAGCTATGATGATTCGATGGTTCAATTTTAGATCAAACAAACTGATGATGACAGTCATTTAATAGATTCTAAAACTGATCTTAAAAACAAAATATATTGAGAGTAATAAAATCTTATTTAAGATAAATTAGAATAAATTAATAGATAGAAAAACGAAATGATGACTATCAGTACCACTATGTATTAACAGATAAGACCCTGATTGGTTTGTGATACAGATTACAGGTTAAAAAAAACTGGAATTATTCCCATCACGGAGATAAATTTACACCGTCGCGCGATCGTCTGATGGTACCTACAACTGAAACAAATGGTATTCAACCGGTGTACGCCTACGTGGTCATTATACATTTAAATCAGGAGTGCTATAAATTCCATAGGAACATCCTCCGATTGTCGTCGGGACCGAATGAGGATGTAATGCGCTAGGGGTATTATATTTTCATCATCCTGCTTTTATATAACATTCCTTAAATAAAACAAAAATACTACAGTTCATTTCTACAAAGTTAATTCACTTTAGTTACTAATATTCTAATGTAATTCAAAAATTTTAAATACTCTATGGAATATTTGAACTTAAATCGAACGGAATAATGAAAAACATATACGACCTCATTCCATTCCAGATTAGTAAGAGATCTAATAATAACGCAAAACCGACAGCAAAGAGCAATCCAGTAATTATTCATAAAACAGAGTTTATTCTTGTAAGGAAATGTTTACAAAACGAAAAAGTTTTTAACTAATCTCTTGAAAATATAAAAATGATCAAAGTAGTATTAATCATACTAAGATGCTTTTAACAACTCGATATTGGAGAAAAATTCTGTTATATACAAAACAATTAGAATATAGAAATGTGTAATTCAAATTAAAATGAATTTATAATATTTATTACATCAATACATTTTTTTAAAAATATTTTGATTAGGCTGTTAGTTTAAATACCGACGCGTTGTTTTTTGGCGCGTATTTTGATGGCCATCTTGTGTAACAAGTCATGCATGTTGTCTACATGATTCAGACATCCTTCCGACTTTTATTTTTATTTTATGAATCGACCCATTGATTAGGTTTGTGAGTTTATTGGTTCGTATTACTGTGACTCAATGTTCCGGTCAGTTGAAGTCCTAACTGCTTATTTGTTTTTGCTTTTCGATATCAAAGTCAATGTAAACGCATTATTTTCTCGGAACCTAAGTATCCATATTAAGGACTTTTTTGAATCCATTGCTATTAATTCTTAGTATATAAATATTTGTTTGTAATGCTCTGTCCTCATTGACCATTTTGTCTTTATCTGTGGTTCCGTTGCGTTATCTAAATAATTTTAAAGTATATAATGTATATTTACTTTCCTTAAATAAATATAAATTAACGTAGTGAAACTAGTCCTTAAAATGGACAAGTAAATATGTGTTGCTATCTAATATTTATAAATTGTTTTAAATTAGGAAATATTTTATTTAAATTTATCATAAGTAATGAAATAGTATGTTGAATAAATATATTTCGGCGTATCATTTTGATTGGTATTGTTTGACATTTTATATGTATAGTTAGAGTAAGGGAACCTTCGGGAATTAATTCCTGTATCAAGTTTTAAACTCTTAGTACCTTTTGAATCTAAACATCAAATCATTGCAACGCAATATGTGATTCTCGATCGGTAAAGCAGATTATCGTACACACGAAAATAGATCTTAAGGTGACGAACCTTTTCTTACCCCGACTGTACATGAATTTAAAACCACAATGTTTCACCTTTAAGCGATTCTCAGTAATTTCACGCAAGTATGTACGTGCGAATGCAATACATAGATGATTTCACTCCAAGACTTGATTGCTTTGAGCAAAATCATTACACTGCAAGTGCTATTTATCTGTGAGAAATAAAAACGTATCCGGTTGTTTATGATTAATTGTAGGGTAACATTATAATACGGGAACTTTTATATTTTTGAATAATATTCATATAGACTTTAAATTAATATTAATAATTTTAAAACAAATAAATATGCACTAAAAAGTAACAAAAATAATTGCGTATTCAACATATTTTTTAGAGTCCTAAGTGAAATGAAAAAAAAAACTTAGACTTTTTAAAAGTCGATTGACGAAAATAATCAAAATCGGTCCACCCAGTAAAAAGTTACGAGGTAACAAACATAAAAAAAAAGAAATAAAATAAAAATACAGACGGAATTGATAACCTCCTACTTTTTGAAGTCGGTTGAAAATTCTCAAAACACTTGGAGCGATGTAAATGCTTCGAGATAAAAGCTATTAAGATGAACAAGGTGACACATTGATGCTAAAATTAGCAGTATGTGATAACTTAGGGTTCAAAAGAAAGCAAGTAACTTGTGTGTAGGATGCCCCTTATGTTTAAACTATTAAGACCGCGAGCTATATTAGCTTAACTTCTTTCCAAATTTTTATTTTTAAATCATGAATTGTTTTACAGATTAAATAAATGGTCTTGATTGGTTTTTTTACAATAACACTTTAACAACATTTAAATAACTGGAAACTAGAAACAAATATAACTGAAACAAATATATTGGGCTGCAAAACTAACTGCATTCGTTCCAACTAAAATGGTTGTGTATGAATAAAAAAAAATATTTTTATTTATTGAACTCTTTATGAGGCAATAAAGTAGCACTGAAATATACTTCTTGCAATTGTTGCCTACTGAAAAAATACTTTAATTTTATTAACTTGAAAAGCAATAAAGAGCGTTTTATACGAGTAGAAAACGAGTATCAAATACAAGATTATTTAGAAATTTAACTAAGAAATTACATACGTGGTTGCATTTATGGTCGATTTAATAGGGTCCGTTCTCAATATGAAATCATGTATAATTAATTAAATTACAAATGAGTAGTTAAGAAATAATTTTAAATAGACACCAATTTGTTCGAAATTAAAAATATATTTTATTCAAGTACTCGCATTTTTAATTTTTCAAGATTATATTAAATGTAAAACCACTTCATAATATGAGGATTTAAAGTGCATTTCGAAATGTTGTAAATAAGATTTGATATCATCAATTTGAAATCATGATTTCGTTAATTAAATTAAGTAAACGCAATGGTATTTTTTTTAAATGTGACGTTTATGGATTTAAAGTGTCAACAACGACATATATGAAACCTTTTTGCATCAGAATCGTTTTACTGTTGCTCATGTAATTATTAATATGTTTAAAATGTTATATGCGATGTATAAGTTTTATTTTATGTAGTGATAATGACATAAAAGTTAGTTTTAATTGGATCCGACAAGGTTAGCTCCATCAAACAGTGAGTCTACGCTGACGCAACATAATTCAATAAATTGCATTTAGCCAACACCGCTGCTAAGTGTATTACTTAGCTTACTCGCCTTTGATATATTATGTAGTATATACGAGTCTGGACGTTACACTGAGGGTAGTTTAATTTTTCTATTTAGTTTACTTACCATATTAAAGTCATTAACCTTTGATGGGGCGCTGGTTCATATGTGCCGGTATTTTTTGTCGAACTTAATAATTATTGTTGATGAATTTGTAGGTACTTCTAAGTAGTTTCTTGAAGGTTGAAGTTCTAAAATATTTATCAATAAAAGGGTATGTTTGTTTATGTTTAAGCACTTATAAATAATTCAAAAACCTTCAGAACGCTTGCTCGCTTGATTAGAAATATTTGTCCATTAGTAATGTATGTCCTTACTTTAAATTGGTATATGGAATGAATTGTGTATGTCATTATATTGATTTTATATAAATTTGTTTAATAGGAGTTTAGAATAAGTTTATTTCTTCCATAAATAAAAAATAAGTATTTTTATTTTAAAAAAGTATTCGATTAGGTACTCCGTGTCAAAAGGTTATTAAATTTAACACATTAATATTTAGGTAAATACTCAGGTATTTCTTGATTAATAATTAATTTCTTTCTTGCAACATAAAATTACATTTAAATTTATTTTGGTATCTTTTTTAATTGAATATTTTTTTAGAATACCATTGTGATAAATTCATCGGTATTCAGCATATATGATAAAGTGATGGTGCGTTTAGATCTGCAAACGTTGCTCAGAGAAACGACCTTGAAATTTTACTCTAATCGCCCAAAGCATTCGTCGTGAACCTAATTTTGTTTAAGCGGAATTAAATGTATTCTATATTTGAGTTTTTTTCGCCATCTCAAGTTACCGAAAGGGGATGTGGTTACGGGCAGATTCGTACTCGCTACCCGCATAAGAAATGACCTTGAAAGATACAGCTGGTCATTCATTGAACAGCATTTGTACCTACAGAGTAATTAAACTATCTTCTCTAGTTAAGACTTAGATCACTTTTTTGCCATAATAAATTATAATGTATATTAAATCCATTATACCTCCATACAAGTTCGTATTCACTAATTTCCTAATTGGTATATACAAACCTAACCTAACCTAACTTATAGGTACTACCAAAATCTATATCTATACATATAGTAAAATTTGAGTGTCTGTTTGTAATATTAAAATAGCCCATTTTTACTCAATGCATATGTATTTATACACGGTACATATACCAAAATAACATTTTTCACAATTTTTGTCGGTCTGTCTGTTGCGGCTAATCTCTGGAACGGTTGGATCGATTTTGACAGGACTTTCACTGGAAGATAACTGATATAATAGGGAGTAACTAAGGCTACAATAATATATATTTTATTATATTCAAAGGCGTACAATGTCGCGGGCACAGCTGGTATTTAAATATAACGTTGCACTTTTTAACAGTAATTTTAAAAATTGTTGAGTATTTTTTTGCCATTCATATATTTTGTTTTTCAACATTTTTAAAATCTATTTCGAGCAAGAAATCTATTGTGAGACATGTTTAACTGTACAATACGAGAGATGAAATGTTTATTACGTAGAACGGAGAGCTTGATATAAAACTGACAGAGCGGTGATTGCTGAAAGTGGAACACAACCGAATTCAGAGAAATATAATGCTTAGAATGCAAGTTCATCGCAGGAAACATTTATACATGAAATTGGAAATATTGTAATAAAATATTGTAATTATTATTCATTGTTGGTCTTTATTAAACTAATATCGTGTTCTATAACTAACTAATATTACCGGATTAAGTATTTTCTCCCAATTTTACTATTCTTTCGTCCCGTTCAAGTATTAGCTCGGACATTACAACCATCTTTAATGCACAGTATTGTTGTATTTCGGTTTGACGAGTAAGTGAGACAGTCAATTATAACCACGAGGGCGTAACATCTAAGTTCCCAAAGTTGTTTATTGACAAAAAGGTATTGTTAATATTTTTGACAGCTCCAAAGTCTATGGGTGGCTGTGAACATTTTTTCTTCGTCCATTTCCATGTGTTTTAACAATAAAAAACAATCAATTATGGCGGCATTTTACTTCATGTATTTTGTTTATAGTCTGAATATGGTAATGTGAATAGGATCTATATGTTTAGGTATGTAAAGCAAACATTATGTCTCTTTTACCTTACCTTTTACCTTATACCTACTATGCTGTGCATGTATATACATAAGAAAATGCTGCATAATTTTAAAGATCTAAGCATACATAGGGACAGACAGTAGACGAACCTGCAGGAAACTCAGTACATTTCCACCATTCCATTATACAGAGGACAGAGTATGTCAATAAAGTAAAAATGAAATGTATGTACCTATGGCCTGCGCAGAAATCGACACATAATCGTGTATTGAGTAGTCTGCCTCAGTTGCCAATGTGATTTAATTATTTATAGGTATTTTTTTATTATAACAAAGTCTTTTAAAATCGACAAAAAATACATTTAAATTACCTACATATGGAATGTAATGAATGACTTATTTAATAAAACAGAGTTTATTCTTTATACTTAAATAACAAAAGATTTATATTTATTAATTTACAATATAATTTAAATCGAATAACGGATATTCGATGTAGGTATATGCGAGCGATTTATTCGTTATCGGATTCGAACGTTTATAAAACAATGGTGACAATAACAGCGTCAGTGTTTTGTGCATTCTGTTAACATTTTCAACAGCTTGTTAACTTACGAGAAATATTAGGTCTAAATCAAAATAAACTTTATTCTAGAACATTTACACGAGCAATAGACTCTATTAAACTAGCTTACAATGTCCACTGTTATTTAAGCAAATTTAAAGATGTTTGATTTGAATTAATCTTAAATCGCAAGGTCCTTTCCTTGGCTACTTTTTACACCTCACGCCGGAAGATCAATTTTCGATTTGATTGTATTTTCTCATGTTTATTTAAGATATTTATTTTATTGTAATGTAAAAATTGGATACGTAAAATTCTTTGGTGTTTTTAAATTTATTTTAGCACAACCTATAATTATGTGAATATATTTTTTTTAATTATTTATGTTCCATGAAAATTAACGAACGCTAAGTCTATATATTACTATATTTTTAAATCATTTATTTTTAGTTGCAAGACGTGTTTCACATTTAGTAACATTAAGTTAATTATATAAGTTCGCAAATATGTAAATTCGTACTGGCCTTCTTCATTATTCATTTACTCATTGCATTTATTTTAAAAATTGTATACAATTTAATGAACTCGAAGTATTTTGAATCAAGAATAAGTAGGTATATAATAAATGAATTTCGAATAGTATTTTAATATATATAGAAATAATAATAACATAGGTTTTTCTTTGTAATAAAATTAAATAAATGAATTAAATATATATTGTTTTAAATGTGTAACACTGGTAAATTACACATATATACTTGTGTCACAGGCTGGAGATAAAATATGTTGTAACATATTTTTAAGAAGTGAATTTGAAACTAGGGCATCATGTGGCGTATCGAATATATTTACATCATCGAATTTACAGTCATTGACACGGCTAGATTATTCTTCTTTATTATCATTACATAGTATAAAACAAAGTTGCTTACCGCTGTCTGTCCCTATGTATGCTTAGATGTTTAAAATTATACAATGGAATTTGCTGCGGTTATTTTTCAATAGATAGATTGATTTAAGAGGAAGGTTTATATGTGTAAAACATCTACAATATAGTGGAGAAATAGTGATAATTTTAGAAGGTTCTAATGTGATGTCTTAAATAAGCAATCTGTAGTATATTTAGTATCAGTATTGCATCCCTGCGAAGCCAAGGCAGGTCGCTAGTGATATATATATATATATATATATATATAAAAAAAACAATTATTTCAATACAGTTATAACATATGATTTTGTAACATTTAAAGTAAAATTTACAGAAAACGAAATAGGGTATATTATAACACCTGTCACTCCCACACGCGAGAGTATACGAGCGAAAAGTATTAATTTACAACTGTTACATATATGAATCATATAGATAGAATGTATGGATATAGAGGTAGAGGACGACCAAAGAAACGATGGATGGATTGTGTGCAAGAAGATATGGTTAGAAAGAATGTGCGACAGGAGTATGGAAGGAGAAGAAATTCCGACCCCCAAAAAAAATTGGCATAAGGGCAGGAGGATGATGACATATATGAATCATTTATTTTTTTTAATAACAATATGACCAAAAATAGGTGTTTATTGTATTAGAGCGTTGGTTTACGACGGGATTGAACATTTATACCTTTTAAATATGACGGCGCACGTGACCGAAATGTTGTAAAAAAAAAACCTATTACACGCCATAAAATAGTCCAGCGCCTCGGGCTTGTTCTAAAAATACGATTTATTTCCATACGTCTTTGACATGTGTATCGGGTTATGCCTTTATTGCCTTTGCGACAGTGACTAATCGCGTGTAGGGAACACAGATACAATGACAGTTCAAACAAATATCATTGGTAGGTTATGTACATAATACAAAAACGTCAACCCAAGATTGAACAAGAATTCGAATTAATTAAAAAAAAAAAATTTGCACAGATTATTTATACGAACTCTTGTAAGATTTTTTTTTTAATTTGAGCTACGGGATTTCTTGGTCGAATGTACTATTTGTAGATAAATAATAATCCAAGTTTAAACATACTGTATAAAATAAAATAAAAATCGATACTAATTACGGAGTAAAGTATGAATATTGTAAGATTAGGCCAATTTGTATTTATTGATATTATAAATAAATAAAATAGTCTGTTAAGGTCCCATAAATATTAAAGAAGAAAAGTTAGTTTATTGCACCGTGTATGCAATGCGGGTTGGTGAATATGACACAGTGAAGATCACTTTGATGGCGCGCCGGTCACGAAAGTAAATTTTATATAAACCTATGAAAATTTTTGTACTAATTTTTTTCATTATTATAATTTTTTATTATCTTAAACGTTTCTTAAGTAGTGTAAGTGGTTTCTTTTGATACATTCCTAGATAACAGTTATGTTAACTGTAGTATAATCAATATTACGTCATTGCTTCCTGTTTATTTACATATATTTAACAAATTCTAAATAGGTCACTGGGCTTCTAATAATTGGCTCTCGTTTGTTTGGCTTTGTTCAAGTTACCAAACATTTGTATTGTGGTTCTGTTGAAAGGGTGGGTGAGTCAGTATAATTACAAGCAACGATGTAACAGTCCTTATTGTTAGAATTGGCGATGTTTGGCTTACATTTCTTACAGTCCAAGATGACTTTAACCATCAGTTGGCCCATTTGGCGCCAATAATTGGCGATGCAAGAAATAATAAATATTCGTTGTACCAATGCGCCACCAAGCTTGGGAACTAAAATTTTATATCCTGTGTCTGTAATTACACTGGCTAATCAAACTTATGGCATTTATAATCAAACATTCCTTCGCTTTGATAATTATTTTATCAATACCAGTGGAATTGTCATAAGAATGTACTCGAAACGTGTCAGGGAAGTGGCAATATCAAGCGATATTGAACTTTATTATTGTAATAGGTTAAGGATACAAGAATAAAAATAGCGTATCAATGTAAGTCGCTTCCAACATTTTACGATCGGTTCAAGTATTGAGTGTTAAATTTCTTTCTTACAATGGAACCATTATTATGCAGACTAGTGTTACAATAATTTAAGTGAAACTGATGAAATTGTTTCCATGCAGATTTATAATCTAATATATTATTAATGTGGAGGTAACTCTGTCTGTCTGTTAATGTTTTCTACCTAAACTACTAAACTGCATTTGATGAAAATTTATATAATATATATTTCTAACAATCTGTGCAAGTTAAGTGTGAATCGACATCTTCAAGGCAAGCGCGTTTCATCTTATAATACCAACAGGTATGATTGAAATTACGCCTAAGTCTAAGTATATAAAAAAAATCATTCAAATTATATATAACAGCAACCAATGGGTACAGATAAATAATACCGCAATGTAAAGTATCTTTGAATATTTTTTTTTGTTTCACAAAATGCTTTATCGCCTTTACGCATGGCAACAGTCAAGGAGACCGTCTCACAAATCTCAAACCAGTGATAACGTGCAAGGTTATCAATCATCAAGCTCAGACAAAGATCCCGCATGCTTAAAAACCTACCATTTAAGGATCGAATTCCTGAATGATTTAACCTTTCGTGACTTATATACAAAATACAAATTATGACAGATAAAAAATGACTGGATAAAAAAAAGGAATCCTCGTTTTCACGTAACAAGTTACCGAATAATAAACAAGTAATTTAAAAAAAATATTAAAAATTTTTAATGTTGTTTATTCCAAATTTAAAATTAAATCCAATATTATATCATCGCAATTTTACTGCTTTCAAATTTAAGGAAGGTACAAAAAATCTAATGATAGTATGATACACTAATCCCACATTCATTCATTTGTAGTTACAGAGTCAGTAATGTACACATAATTTATTACAGTTGTGTATTTAAGGTAATCATCCGTTTATTTTAATAACGTGAGTGCATAATTTATAATACGGTAACTGTATTTCCAGTAATCTTCGCTTAATTTAATTATAATTTTTATCTTATAATCGACCTTTGCCGTTAAGTTTTTTTTTTTTTTTTAATAATTATCATAATAAAATTGAGACGTAATTCTGACATTAAATGTCATATTATGTAACGAAATATTTGATTACAGAACACGTTGTAGGCATAACAGATACCAAAACTATTTATCGATTGTGAAATGGTAACCACTTTTCTCGCGCCTGCTGTCAGCTCGGTTTAAGTAGTTACATGTAATGTTTCACCGTTCAACCATATTAACTGTTAAGAATTTTGAATATATTAAATTCGTGATTAAATTTTGCGTTGTATTTAGCAAGTTATTTAAGGCATTCGTAAGCTGTCAACTCAAAATCTTGCTATGATTTAAATCTTATTAAGACTCGAACAATGAGATAAATATAGTTGTTTTTTTTTTAATGTTCTTAGATATAAATTGATATAATATTGTTCTAAAGGTGTATTTTAAAGTTATGCGGGTTCAAGACGTGATAGATTTTTCAATACGTGTCAAAAACTCAAGTGACGGAGCCGAGTGGACCCGAATTCCTGTACCGGTTTCGCTTCCCACACAACCCTCGAATGTTTTATACCCAGGATGTTAGCTTAGCTATGTTTAATGAACCGATTAGATGCGACCGATCAATGTTTGAAATTCGGTAATTCGATTTTTGAAGTTGATCTTTTTTCTTAGTAACATTCTTTGACATTGACATATCATATTTTTAATCTGTGATTGTGATGTGTGCCAATTATGCAATTATATTATTAGTATGATTTTTAATATTTATATTAATTGTTATAAGAATTATATTTAATAAGTAATGACCACTGAGAGAATAATATCTACTGCTAAGATAATCTAATAAATCTCCTTTTTTTAATGAAGTAGTTTTATTCTTCAGTACTGGATGAATTATTTAATATATGATATTATTAGTGTAAATATGTTGTACTTATAAAATTATTAGCTGCCTTCTGTTAATACAGCTGTCAATCAATATTTTTATTCCTATATTGTATAATATACAACCGGTTTAACACTTGGCAGAATAATATGCATACAATAGATATCGTACTAGTTTCTGCCTGCGACTTCGATCGGGTTGAGGGGAAGTTAGGAATAAAAAGAACAGTATGTGTTATTCCACACTATCTTTGTGCCAAATTTCATTCAGATCCGTTCAGCTGTTCTGGCGTGATTGAGAAATTAATAATATAGACAGAGGCTTCGCACTTATTCCATAAAATATAGCTTGAAGTAAAACTTTAAAAAAATAAGTATGTCCTGTTTATAAAGATGTGATTTATACGTAAGCTGTTTAACCTTAACTAACAAACACAAAATTTTCCTCATTTTGATAACCTATTTAATTATTAATAAACACAAATGTTTTAATGTACAACAAACTTAACAACTGAACCTTAATCTAATTCTATAATTTTGGTGCTGGTAACACAGTCTAACATATTAAATTTCGTTCATTTTAGTTCACGTATGATATAACAACACGTTCCTTTGTCCATGATTTTGTAATTTTCAACATAAAATGTTTCCTGACCTTACCCGACGTATACAGCGTTAGTAAAAAGCATAACGACATTGAATGTTATTTTTAGAGCAAGAAACGGCCCTTGTTTCTGTAAATACAAACGGAGAGAACGAACGCGATGCAGACTTTGAATACTCTCAGACATTGTTTGGGAAATATAAACAATTTGACCCGATATCGATGACAGATTCCCAGCAGATTTCGGAAAACATTAACGAGTAAATAAATACTGATTAGAAATTTATTGGTATTGTTTTATGATAATTGATTTCTCATTGTGTATACGGTCATAAATTATAACGATATTTTTTTTTTAGAAGGTTATTTTTTAAATCGTTTAGTATAATATAGGCAAAGGCACAACAGTTCAGAGTCTCCTAAGTTGGTCAACTGATTTTTTATTTGTTATTGTTTTATAATTCGAAGAGTATATTATGCAGTTACTTGTAAACACATGTTAATTTGAAAATTGATTAAATATTTTACAATTGAATATTACGATAATTTTTTTTTTTTTTAATTCCGCAATGTCAAAATATCAACAGAGAAAGAATACTCTGAACTATCTAAAATTCTATTTGAAATTTCATTTACTTAAATATTAAAATGTAAAAACCCACCTGTTTAAAAATGTAATTTTATAAATATTACATTCCTATTTCACGCAACAGGATGTCTGTCCGTCTGCATATATTAAAATTCTAGTAGAACTCCTCTAGTCGAGAAAACGTTGGTCGTGCTCCATGCAATTCCGTCCTTTGATGAAAAAACAAAAGTATTTCATATTAAAATATATCATTTTTAATAGGTATATGTAACGTTAATTTAAATACGTGGCTTTTTGATACGTACGTTCGTAATTACTCAAGGGTTACTAGTTAATTCGTTTAATGAGGCGGGTTGGTAATTATTATATTTTTAATTAGGTATATATTCCATCTTCATTGAATATTTTTGTTAGAATCTATCGAATTTGATTCGAATATAATGTAGGTATATATTGTTAACACCTAAACTGTCGTATTTGTAATATAAGATTAGTAAGATACTACCAAATTAGAATGTAGATTCCACCGATAAAAGCTTCATGCTAATTCAGTGCCTACTAGTTGTGCCAGTATAATACATTTTAACAATTATGAATACTTCTATACATACATAGATTTACTAACGTTAATGCAGTTTAAATAAAGAACATTTCCCTAATATCCTTTGTACAACATTTAAGATTATTAATAATATTAAATATCCATAGATTAGATAACGTAAAGTTTATTATAATAATAAGTACACGTATATCTTTATTTTTGTGTATTATTTATATATTAGACGTTATATGTGTTATGAAATTATTTCAATAAAACAAAAGGAATCATATCGGAAGTGTTTCGCGTTGTGACCATGTTTGTAAAATACATTGATTGTCTTGTTTCAAGCTCATTGTAGTCGTGTGAATTAAACGCTACGTAGACATAAGGAAAACACATCCGTTAAATATAATAATGTTATTATTTTATATGTAAATTTATTATTATTTAGTAATCCACTGCCTCTTGTGAAATATGTTTTTTTTAACAAAAGGGAAGACTATAGCTGATGTTTGCTATTGCTAGGTAATGTTTGTTTCGCGTATTGTAATTCTAGTGATAGTTATAAGTGATGGTATTGTTCCTATATTTCCATTTTTAGAAATCATAATAATTGTATATGACATACGAAAAACAAGTCTTAAAAGACGTTCATAAATGTATCATACATGCGAGTTGGATACTCGCGAAATGTTTTAAAAATGACGCTAAGAATTCATCCAGAATATTTCAGGTTTACGATTATTAATTCAAAATATATTTTATTCAAATATACTTTTACAGGTACTTTTTAAATTGACATTTACCAAGCTATATTAGTTTAAGCTACGACCGTTTCGGAATGCAGATTCTATCTAGAAGAACCGACAAGAATTAAAAATATAAAGTCATCTTAGTTAAATACAATACATGAATGTTATATATCCTGCCTGGAAGTCAACAAGTAGGATTAGTTTCACGCTTTTTTATCATCTATATAATCTCGTATTGAATGGCGCGCCTTCTTTAACAATGTATTATTTTATAAATTATTTGAATTTATGAAACGGCAAAGCTAAAAATATCTGCGGAATTTTAAATTACGAAACAGATAATTTGACCCAAGAAGGATTTGTTGACTTTTCGGAGTCAGAAATTTGGCGTTATAAGCTTATCCTTATTTTTTGGTGCACATACAATAATAATTACTGTAAGCAAAGCCTACATTAACAAAGTATATTGTGATATTGATTTTATAAAAAAATATAAAATTTATAAAACTCAAAACATTTTTATGATAGAATAACACCTGGATACATATTAATTATATAATTGGTTTTAGTGATGTTTTTTATCTATCGAATTATGTTTAACAGCGAATTGTAATCAGCGATCGGCGTTAAACTAATGTCTTTCTGGTATGATAAGATAAAAACATGTATTTTTACTGTTATATACCTACCCGTATTATAAAGACAATTGTATTTATTTAATTTTTTATATTCTAATTATTCGTAATATGCGCCTTATATAAGCTTGGTAACTAGGAAGTTATTAACCTTGTTCCTGTAGTTACACTGAGTCGATCACCATTCAATCTGAAACACGACGATGTCTATTTGTGGATATAAAAATATATAAAGGGTGGTACATACTTGGATGACCATGTACAGGTAAAAAGTAATTTTTATTTAGTGACAACATGTAAATATGATTTATTCTCCTGTACTTTGGTTACTCGTTTATTTAAATAGCTCGTCATTTCTAAAACGACTAGTTCGTATATCGACTATATTTATCTAGATAAAAGTATAAAAAGGTATATGATAATTATTTCGAAAAGGGTTAATGAATACTTTGTAACTTCTGTCTTTATGCTGTTATAGTTTTAAATAAAAAAATGGCTCTCAAAGAAAGGATACTTTAATAGCCTAGTTTATAGGGGATTTATTCCATGTCTTCAAAGTACACACACATAGTACATACACAGTAAAAGTTTCCAAACATTTGTTTGACATATTTTATTATATTATTAGTTTTGTAAAATGTATAACATAGGCGGCGACTCGGTTCAACCAAAAGTCAGCTCATTTGTAAATCTGCCCCTGGCAATAGTCCAGCAGTCTCATGTATAAATCAAACAAGTATTTCTAATTTATCCAAAATTGAATCTAATAAATAACAACTACTAATTTATATATGGCTATTTGAAGTAGAATAGATATTTTTGTCCAGGAGATGGTGATAAAAATTACAGAAGTATTTATTTCAAATTATAATAAGAACTAATATTATACCTGGAAAAGTCAGTTTGTTTAATTGTTAAGTTTTTACATCTTAACTACTGAATCGATTACAATGAAATTTCAATACACTTTGTTAGGGATGTAGACTATTTTTAATCTGTATAGAATATTTTTGACTGACCAGGACGTTAGTTGTCAAAACGGAATTTAAAACCCAGGGATCTTTGTTTCGAGTCGAGATGGCCCAGTGGTTAGAACACGTGCATCTTAACCGATGATTGCGGGTTCAAACCCAGGCTTGCACCGCTGATTCAGGTGCTTAATTTGTCTTTATAATTCATCTCGTGCTCAGTGGTGAAGAACAAAAACATCGTGAAGAAACCTGCATGTGACAAATTTCGTAGAAATTCTGCCACATGTGTATTCCACCAACCCGCATTGGAACAGCGTGGTGGAATATGTTCCAAACCTTCTCCTCAAAGGGAGGAAGGTCTTTAGCCCAGCAGTGGGAATTTACAGGCTGTTGTTGTGATCTTTGTTTATGCGGGCTTCGTCACGGTATTGCTTTCGATGTTATCCAGACGCCCTGACCATAAATGTCAATCTGGAAAATGTACATCTAGAAAATATATATCTTGTAGTTTAAGAGTCAATTACAAGTGTCAATTAAATAACGTAATTGAATTCATTTGTTAACAAACCGTTTAATAACAATAAAATATACATTTCTTTTGTATAATTATACAAGTTTAGATAACAATACAGTTGTATCATAGCATGTATTGAACTAATTGCTTTCGAAACTTTTTCACTTGTGATTGTAATGGGTATATAGTTTTCATAATTCAATCACGATCGCCTGAGGCTTTTTTTTGTTCGATATTATTTATTTTATTTATGTTAGCTGTCATTACTGGTTGTCGAAGTGTTACCATAACATACTGACACAGAATGTTATCTGTTGTTAACGTCAGACAATTGGTGTTATTGTGTTCCGGTTTGAAGAGTAAGCCAGTGTAGCTATAGGCACACATCTTAGTTTCCAAGGTTGATGGAGCATTTGCAAGGGGTGATTAATATTTCCATCAGGTAGATTAATCGCCAGGCCGTGATTGACAAAAAAACACAGCACAGTAATGTGTACTCAAGTACGCCGATGGCCTAGTGGATGACGTGTAATGTAATTGAAGATTGGTTTTATAATTCAGTAGCTATCTGTCCTTCGAATCGGTTATAGCACAATAGACAATTCTATCGTCGGTATATGTTTTTGGACACCTTAGAAATCCCCCGACATAGAGTAACAGCGTGTAAACTTTCCATTGCGGGGCTAAGAACTCTCCTTTTTTTGAAGAAGATTTTAATGAATTATATACCCCAACGTTGCATGTGATTTATTAATAGTGAAAACCGTATAAAATCCGTTTGGTAGTTATTAGGTTCGCATACAGATGCGACGTTAGGACTTTGTAGTATGATAAATGGTGTTAATGACATGTGACTGACGCATGGTCTAGTATATCTGTTCATTTGCCTTGAAGCGTCGTTGGACGAGGATGCCGTAGCCCGAAGCTATATCATATTCAATACATTTTATTGATTCTCTAATTAATCTTCTTATGTAGTTACTAGTGACCCGCCCCGGCTTCGCACGAGTGCAATGCTGATTCTAAATATACCACAGAATGTTATCTTGGATTTATTATTATTGTTTTATATTAATAAATGGACTATTTCGTAGTACATTATTTTGATATATCTCGTAGGATTCAGCCAACATTTGAAATGTAAGCGCAAACAATATTTATCAGCATTTCTTTACTGTATTGCCCATGTATTATATACAAAAACCTTCCTCTCGAATCTCGAAATGCTTTGCGTAATTTTAAAGATATAAGCATACCTAGGTACAGATAGTAGTAAGCGACTTTGTTTTATACTATGTGACGATACTGAAGTATCTTCCTTGAATAATCATTCGTATACTCTTTGCAAGCAAGATAACGACAACTTAAATCCCAAAGCGGCTTTTGTTTATTTTTTAATAAATTCCCTTTAAATACGTAATTAAGGTCGTCTAAAGTTTTCAACCATAAAATGAATAAAATCCTCATCCTTATTCAGAACCAGCCTTTTTGCTTTCCCATCACGACTTTTGTTCAAAAGCGGGGTTGTTTAAGCGACGATACCTCAAAACAAATAGCCATTGAATAAGGCCCCCATCTTAGAGGTACGGACGGCTTCATTGCATCGAATGAACTCAACGAGCGGTATGGAAATAGGGTTGTTAAAACGCTATAATAAATAATATATATTTATATGTTACTAGTATTATTAACGCATAAGTGTTGGTTTGTCGACCATTCAATTCAACATTTATTTTTGAATTATAGACTACATAGGTTGGAGATTGGTTTATTTGTTATCACTTATAAATAAATAATAATAAATATGAGACAACATCACATAAATTACTCTGATCCCCAATGTAAGTAGCTAAAACACTTGTGTTATGGAAAATCAGAAGTAACGACGGTACCGCAAACACCCAGACTCAGGACAATATGGAAAACTAATGATAATCTACATCGACTCGGCTGAGAATTGAATCCGGGACCTCGGTGTGGCGTACCCATGAAAACCGGTGTACACTTGACCACGGAGGTCGTCATAAATACAATGTATGAAAGAAAATAGTTTAAACCGCCTATATAATTAGATCTAATATGAGTATATTTTTAAATTAAACTTTATATCGAAATCTTTTTGTACAAATTTTTTGTATGGTAAGCCGTCGTGCTCTAGAGAGTGCATCTATGCTTACGTCACACTTGCACGCTGTATCTTCTATCTAATACGAAAACGGTTAAGCCTTGAAAAGGCCTTGAGATTGACCGCATTAAAGCCAATTCGGTAAGGCTGACGTTACATACTTTCAATTTATTAATATTTACATCCTACATTATATTGTAAATATTATAAAAAAAATGGGATTTATTTTTCCAATTGAATATTTATATTTCCAATTTAATTGTCTTGGACGTAATCGATATGAGACTAAGATTTCTTATCTATAATTTTATAAGTAATGAACTTAATGTGTTCTTTATTTAGCATATTGTTATTTTTTTACGTTGGAATAAAAGCATCCTGTTGTAAAACGTAGGTATATATTGTCCTATAAAAGAAACTGAGGAACAAATAATCAAATCGAATGTATAAATCAAGTATGCTTTATAATAAAGCAATTTTGATTTCACCATCGTTTTGGTAAGCGAGGTGAAATATAACACACATAGTTTTTCTTTTAAATAACATTTTAATTAGTATTAATTACCTTGAATTCAACTATTCCGTAAAAAATATTTATATATATTATTATAAGGTTATTGTATTCATTTAATGTTAATTCTAAATGTCTTTAATCAAAAGATTCAAAATGATTTTAGCGTCAATAGTTCGACTATATTCGAACCGAACTGTTATGAAAGACGCAGCTTCAATTCCTTGGGCTATAGCTGTCCCTTCTAGCAGAAGCATCACGCTTAATTGGAGGGGTAAAAGTAAATTTTTAAACAAGTTGCTATTATTATTTGTGAAAGAAAGTTCAAACAAATTTGTGTATGTTATTTTAAAAACACAATAAGCTATTCGACATTGCGAAAAATAAACTGTCAATTATTGTGATCAGTGTAATTATGAGTATAAAAATGGTTATTTATTTACGAAAGTTGAAAATAATAATTAATTTATACAAAAATCCATAAATAAAAATGATTTTTTTCAAACGTTTATCCGTGACACAAAACGCTCCTGATTGGTCGGGTTTATGATGACGTCACTTTCTTGTTAACCTTGCTTTCCTACTATATGTACCATAGATTACAATACAGGCAAGTGACGAAACCGACTCCTTTGCAGGGTATTGTCCAAGTAATGTTTTCGCGCGATATTTAAATATGGAATTTTTAATTTAATATTTTTCGGCATATATGTACTAACCTTAACCTCTAAATAAATAATATAAAATGGATTAAAAAACAGTCAAATAGCCTATTCTGTAGTACAATAGGCGATGTTTTGTTGAAGTCTGTTTTGGTTGGTGTTTTATCTCATTGATCCGAAAGCGTCGTGCACCACAAACAAGTTCTCATACATCTGGTATTTCGAGATGCATTCTTAGCCTCGACACGGGAGACCGGGGTTGTGGTATGAATAGAAAAAAAAATACGTTTAAAATGAAAAGGTTTTGTGGATGATTCTGTTGACACTTTCGTTATAAGAATTTGTTAGTATGTTTGATTTGGTTGTGTAATATATTTAACCATCTATACTTGTGAGGATAATACATATTTTTTAATTCAATGAAGTGAAATCTAAGTGAATTTTTAAATTTTCTATGAATATGATTTTTTTAATCACATAAAAATAATAAAACACGCATTACTTAATTAATTTGATTATTAATTAGCATCACAGAATTATTTAACTGTCTTATTTAAAAAGTAATATGAGTTTTGTGCCGCTTGAACTATATTAGCGTACAGATAAAGATATCGTTCTGATATAAATATCATCCGATATGAAACGATAAGTTAAAAATGTTATCATGACACCCAGTCATTCCTCACTGAATCAATTGCAAATTCAAAATGCGGTCACACTGTCTACATATTTTGTTATTTATGTTCCATTTTCAAAAAGAAAATATGTTTTTTTCATGTAAGACTTAGTTTTTTTTTATGGTATAGGTTGGCGGACGAGCATATGGGCCACCTGATGGTAAGTGGTCACCATCACCCATAGACAATGACGCTGTAAGAGATATTAACTATTCCTTACATCGACACTGCGCTACCAACCTTGGGAACTAAGATATTATGTCCCTTGTGCCTGTAGTTACACTGGATCACTCACCCTTCAAACCGGAACACAACAATACCCAGTACTGTTGTTTAGCGGTAATATAGCTGATGAGTGGGTGGTACCTACCCAGACGGGGTTGCACAAAGCCCTACCACCTTACACCTTAGTTTATTGTGTGAAAGAGATAAATGATTTTAATTTCTTTCAAGATTGAGGTCCCTTGGGCCTAGGCTTCCCCTCCTGTCCCTTTGAGAAGGTTAAGCGCTTCAGTCACCATAATAAGGCGTGGGTTGATTGATACAGACAACATATATACCTCAGATATATACGTTCAACATTAAAGAAAAATAACAATAAAGAATCACTAATATTCATATTTAAGCTCGTTAAGAGTGAGGATGATATATAGCCCAAGGGTCAGGATCGATCTTGCGACTCTTGACATCTGTGCAGCCATTAAACCAATGCGCTATTGATGCTTGGCGTGACGTTACATTATTTTAAGCAAATTGTGTCACGTCCTATTTATTTTTTAAATATCATACCAAAACTTGTACAAAGATAAACTCAAAACAATCTAAAATATAGTATAAATAATCTGCATAAGAGTAATTAAAAATTTACTTTAAATTAACGTGAGAATTTAGTACAATTAGACCAGCGTACTTTAAGGCACGGAGATAATTATCACATCGGTTAAAAAAGTCGTGACAGGCTGAGTTATTTCGTGACGTGCTCCTTATGTTATTTTCATTTTTAGAATGAACCGCTCAACAATGAATGAACTTGTAGAACGGCATTCTGTGGATGTTGTGAAAGGGTGGCCGCGTCTCGGGGTTTTTAAGTGGGACAGTCATTTGTTAAATCATTTAAGGGGGGAGAATGAAAGTCTTGAATTTTGCATCTGATCTTTTATCGATTTTTTAATATTTAATTTTTTTTTTATTTATTTATTCGTTACCACAGTTTACATATCATATTTAAGGTTGGGTCTCTCTAGTGAGCATGATTCATACTCGTGTCAGAGGGAACCACGATTCCATAACATAATGTGTTATATAAGCAACCAAAGAATAAACAAACTTTTAGAAAATAAAATGAAATGAAATAAAAAAAAACATAACTGAACTTAATAATTATTATAAAGTGCAAGTGTTTTTGGGAGGCAAGTGTGTGTGTGTGTGTGTGTGTGTGTGTAACTTAGTAGCTTAGTCTTCTATTTAAAACTTCTGCATTGAATTTCATCGATTTGTGTCCTCTAAGAATAATCCGTTGGACATACAATTGTCTTACAGTTAATACCTTACTTGTTGCATAATGATTCGTATTATAAATATATTCAATAAAATAGTGTACAAATCATGACCGCGTGTAATGGACAAGAATTCTAGTAGCATTTCCGGTCAAATAAAAGTAATTTAATGTTATGTGTCTTAATTGGTCATCTATTTGTACATCATTTAGGAGGCGTTGACTTAACATTAATATCAGATAACAGTATAATGTAATGTAGTTATTTTTAATGATCGACTAAGTGAAATGAGTTCCCATTTTAAGAATAATTAGATGATAAAGAGCGTGGAGTTAGTAGTTGTTGGTTCCCATAAGGAAAGGTAAATTTTATGTATACGGATATTATAAATTCAAAATAAATTTTGTTGAAGTCAAAGTCATAGACAAAAATCTTTATTAAATATAGAAGTGATTACACTTGCTTATTCATAGTCAAAAATATACCAACGTCTCTATGACTGTATGTAACACATGTAGCGCGCAATCAGAGGTGGTGATCACATACCATCGAATATCCCACTTATCCGTCTCTCTATGTTATAAAAAGTTAAATAATGTATTAAAGTTTAGCGAAATACTGAAATTTGTTGTAATTAAAGAGGATTATCAAAGTTTTAAATTCGCAATGTATAGAAATCGTCCGGACGTTTCCCGGACCCTCCAAACTAGGACAATGCCGGTGAAACTCGTACGTACGGACGACGGAATAGCTAAACACATGTACAGTGTACATATATATAGTATCTCTAAATGTGAAAGTAACTCTGTCTGTCTGTCGCATTTTGACTATCAAAACAATGAACCGAATTAAATAAAATTTGATATGAGGCAAACTTGAGCTCCATGAAAGGACATAGGCTACTTTAATGTCTAGCACGTCACAACCAACCCCTAAAACACGAGCGAAGACACGGGCGACAACTGGTGGACACATAAAGTGACGTTAGAGTAAATCGCAGTTGTAAAATTTCATCGAGATTATTAATAGTCATATCTTTTTTTATCTTATTTAGACCTAGCAATCCGACCCGGTACGAAGAGTGCAATACTGATACTAAATATACTACAGAGTTTGTTTATTTACGACATCACATTAGAAACTTCTAAAATTATCAGTCTTTACTATATTGTCCAAGTATGATATACAAAAACCTTCCTCTCGAATCACTCTTTCCTATAAAAAACACGCATCGAAATCCGTTGTATAATTTTAAAAATCTAAGCATACATATGGACTGACTAGACTACTATGTAATGATGATGTCTCCAAATAAGATTTGAAATCATATGTGTTTCACCAAACTAAGAGAACTGATATTGGCGCTGTAAGGAATATTAACCATTCCTTACATTGGCAATGTGCCACCAACATTGGTAACTAATATGTTGTATATTTTTGCCTGTAGTTTCACTACCATCGTTTGAAGTGTAAGTAAACATTCATACCTGAAACAGTAGACAGTATTTCTGTTTGGGGGTAGATATTGTGAAGAGTACTTGTTTGTGGTAGTGATTACCTACCTATTAATAATTTAAGGAAATTCTTACTACATGTTATATACTAAGATTTCAGAAGATACATTAAATACAGATGATATTGTACCAATAACGCTCCTTTGGTCCGTGTGTACGTGATGTCATATTGTTTAATTTGCATCTACGTGATAAACAGCTGATTCGAGTGATTCCCTTTATAATTTATTTATTCTCATACTTAACATAAAAAGCTCGTTAACATTATGACGTCATAAAGCAGTTATTCTTGGAATGTTTTTTGTATACGAATAATGTTATTAAAAATCCAGGTAGAATATTTTCATTTATTTATAAATACTTTAAAATGTATTTAATTGCGTCGAATTTCAATATATTAAAGTTTTATACATTTAAAATAATAAAGAAAATCCGTTTTGTTATTTTTAACTCATCCACGTATAATGCTATTCCGATGCTACATCTAAATTATGTCGTATTATATTAATATAGTACTACTACTATTTATGATAAAGAGCATGATGTCGATGAAATGATACCAAATTAAAAAACCCATTATAATAATGTTTATATTTGGGATATCATGACCATTGCGAAGACAAGGTTATTTTGATAACCTAGTATTACATTGTACATCGAATTCAACATTTACCCGTGTTATTATTATATAAATATAATTGATAGCTTCATCGCCATTTTTAATACTAAAATTATTATTAATATAATTATTTATAATAAATATAATTATTATTAAGAAAAATAATATTAACGATTGTTATTTAACTCTAGGAAAAATATTGAAATAGTTTTAATGTAACATTGCATTTATTTAATTTTTAAATTGTATTATGCGTTGTCTAATAGATACATAACCATACTAAGTAAAAAATATTAAATTTCAATTATGTATTATATAATTAGGTATTTTATATTTATATAATTGAAAATATATATTGTATGTAGTATGTTTAATCTTTGGTCGAAGTTAAGAACGTGATTAGAAACGGGTTTTGTTATATAAGAAACGTTTTTGAATCTCATGTAATTATAATAATAAGCAAGGTCTATGTATGAGTTCGTAATATAATGAGCCTAGTATTGAGCAAACTTCTATTTCTACAACAACAACAACAACAACAACAGCCTGTAAATTCACACTGCTGGCTAAAGGCCTCCTCTCCGTTTGAGGAGAAGGTTTGGAACATATTCCACCACGCTGTTCCAATGCGGGTTGGTGGAATACACATGTGGCAGAATTTCTATGAAATTTGTCACATGCAGGTTTCCTTACAATGTTTTCCTTCACCGCTGAGCACGAGATGAATTATAAAGATAAATTAAGCACATGAATCAGCGGTGCTTGCCTAGGTTTGAACCCGCAATCATCGCAAGATACACGCGTTCTAACCACTGGGCCATCTCGACTCTTTCTTTATTAAATGCCGATAACGGCTGTATTCGGTCGTCGAAACGCCAATTACATCGTAATGAGCGCTGTCACAACTCTTCGAAACTATCGTCCGTACGGTTCGGTTTGGTTCGGAATGTGAATTTATCTCTGTATTGGTAACGCGGTTTATGTTAATTAATTCTCGACGGTGACCTACGATGACGTAACCGTTAAATAGTTGAACCGCTCGTGAGTCATGTGTAGTGGGACCATTTCGTTGCAATACTGTGATTTAAAAACAAAAACATATTTACTTCAATTGGCGACCTCCATGGTCGAGTGGTGTGTACACCGGTTTTCATGGGTACGCTACTCTGAGATCCCGGGTTCGATTCCTGGCCGAGTCGATGTAGATTACCATTAGTTTTCTATGTTGTCTTGAGTCTGGGTGTTTGTGGTACCGTCGTTACTTCTGATGTTCCATAACACAAGTGCTTCAGCTACTTACATTGGGATCAGAGTAATGTATGTGATGTTGTCTCATATTTATATTATATTTATATTTATTAATTATTATGTATATTCCCGTAAGTTGCAGTTGGACTTACAGGATGCTTAGAATGTCTGTATAATTGTAGTTGGTATATAATATATGGTCACATGTTGAACCTAAGAGCCTCTGTAATGTCGGACGTTTTATTAGGTATCTATCTATTTACAATATTGTATATAAATTTAACTAGTCCAACCAAATGCTTAAGCTAAAATTATGCATAACAACAACAACAACAGCCTGTAAATTCCCACTGCTGGGCCAAAGGCCTCCTCTCCCTTTGAGGAGAAGGTTTGGAACATATTGCACCACGCTGTTCCAATGCGGGTTGGTGGAATTTACATGTGGCAGAATTTCTATGAAATTTGTCACATGAATCAGCGGTGCTTGCCTGGGTTTGAACCTGCAATCATCGGTTAAGATGCATACTCTATTAGTTTAGGAGACATTATCTATTATAATTTTATTTCTTTAAAATACAAATCTTAATTAATATTATATATGTGAAAATAACTCTGTCTGCCTGTATGTTGCTGTTTGACGACCAAATCGCCTTCCTATTTTGCCCAACACATGCAAACCAACGCCCTATAATGCAAGAGAAGTAGCTGGTGACCACTAGTATTAAATAAAAAATATAATTTTTATAAAAATTCATAAATAAGTAACTTATTAAACATTCAGACTGTCCTGGTTTAACAACATCGCATGGTAACTCTACTTAGGTGATTATAATATTATGTTTTATATAATCATACATCGTAAATCCTATATAATAAGGTACATTTCAGTTCTCAGGTAAATATGAAACGAACAGGTTTCAAAATCGGTTGAGTTATGGTGTTATATGCCTTTCATATTTTAATTGTAATACTTAAAATTAAACCGTTATATTTGGCCAGTATGCAGGAGAAACAAAACTTTTTTTAGTAATAAAAAAATACATTTATTTGTGCTGTATGTATTTGATTTTTTATTTATGATATAAACGCAGCAATAAATATTAACCATGCCTTAAACAACAATGCACTACCAACCTTGGGAAGTTCGATGTTATGTCATTTGTGTCTGGGGTTACATTGTCTCACTCACTCTTCAAACTGAAATACAACAGTTGTAAGTATTGTTGTTTTGCGGTAGAATATCTGATGAGTGGTTCCTACCTAGACAGGTTTGCCGAAATCCTACCATTAATCATTCAATACTAAGGTAGAACTTAACTAAATATGAATAGTGATAGTTTATAAGAGAATTTGTACATTAATTTATACATTATGATACTATTTGGAGTAAGTGAATTTAATAAACTTCATCATAATATTTTGTTACGTATAACACAAAATGTATGAATAACGATTAGACTGTTGTATGTATTTATGTATGTATATATTAATATTTACGTACAATATGGATATACCAATATAATAAATTTAACTTTTGTAAGTTTGCATATGTTAAGTATTAATTTTTTTGTATATGACGTCATAATGATAAGAATATCTCGTTCGAGTTGGTAAAAACCGTCCTTTAAATATTTACAGTTGATGATTCAATTCCTTTATCAGCGTCGAGTAAAATATATGTATGTAAATATTGTGATGTCGAACTACCTGTGACACATCGGGTGTTTTCTAGAATTGTGTTATTATTATTCGCCTTTAAGGTCAGGTCAATAAACTGACTGTACATACAATTCGATAAAGTTCTGTCAAATATTAAAACGAATATAGATTGAGATTCGTCTCTTACTAAATGGCTAAAAATTAGAATTTAAAGTTGAATTCGAAATTTAAAAAATAATTCTATTCAACGTTTCCTTCCAACTTGAAATGATGAGAAAAGAATTGACTATTTTTGCAGTTATCCTCTCTTATCAATAGAATGCATTATGTAAGTCATGTAATATGTATACAAAATGTACATGACAATCAACCCTCCATGCATGAAGTGTACATTAAAAAGTAATAATAAATCTCAATAAAAGCATAAAATAAGCAACATTTTTATTATATCCACTTAGAAAGTAGATTAGCAGTAACACGGCGCTCTGATTGGTCAAATCAAATTGCGCGCTCTTTCCCGCTTTTTGTTACACACTTCCGTCCCTACACGAAATCACTCTCACAGATTTTTTTTATATGTAATAGGTTGGCGGACGAGCATATGGGCCACCTTATGGTAAGTGGTCTCCATCACCCATAGACAATGACACTGTAAGAAATTTTAACTATTCCTTACATCGTCAATGCGCCACCAACCTTGGAAACTAAAATGCTATGTCCCTAGTGCCTGTAGTAACACTGGCTCAATCACCCTTCAAACCGGAACACAACAATACCGTGTACTGTTGTTTAGCGGTAGAATATCTGATGAGTGGGTGCTACTTAACCAGGCGGGCTTGCACAAAGCCCTACCACCAAGTAAAGATTGCGTTAAAACGAGAGGCAAGATGTTACACTTCAATAAGGGCGTTTAAAAATGATTCCAATTTAAAATCCCGAATATCTTTACTCATATTCCAATAAAACTTATACGGTATATTTTGTTTCATATTGCTTTCACGGGAATTACAGTTTTAACATTCGAAATAAAATGTATTCGAAAGCTTTTTTTTTTTACAATCGGATTATCCCTAAAAACTCGTCGGGATATAAAACAAGGCAACTGTTTTAAATATTCAAATGATTACAATTCTGTTACATTATCATTGCATTAACGTTCTCGAATGTTTCTTTGTGCAAGTACTTCTATCAGAGTTTTTTTGAGCTTGATCTGTCATGACCTTTGTTGTGTTGTTTTTTTTTTTAATTTTGAAATTGGAATTTTGGATGACTAAGTCTATAGACATTAGTAATGACTAGTCACACTTCTTTTGGGAATTGTTTGATTGGATGCAAAGTGATGACCATGTGTTGTTACTGTGACGAGGATGGGATACCGTTCAGTATACTGTATGTCGTCCATGAGACGGCGCGAGATAATATGCTTGCTGGGAAATATTAATAATATATAAAAGTAAACTAACAGTCTGGAAATTTCCTTCTGCTGGACTTAGGCCTCCTCTACCATTGAGGAGAAGGCTTGGAACTTATTCTACAACACTATTCCAATGCGGGTTCGTGGAATGCACGTGTGGCAGAATTTCGAAGAAATTAGACACATGCAGGTTTCCTCACGAAGTTTTCCTTCACCGCCGAGCACGAGATGAATTATAAACACAAATTAAGCACATATACACAGTGGTGCTTGCCTGGGTTTGAACCCGCGAACATCGGTTAAGATGCACTCGTTCTAGCCACTGGGCCATCTCGGCTCTTAATATATAACGATGCTATTTTATTTTTGCCTAGCTTTTCCGCGCAGTTCCACCTGAGTTAGATACTGGTATGAGCGTGATGTTGTATAATCCACTACGTTCTTTAATTAATTTTCGTATTGTTAGATCCCGAAATAAACATGTTACGAATGACGCGAATAAAACATTACTAAATTTTTGAACGAATAGGATAGATTTTCTGTTGCGCGTGTTCATGTATTGTCCGTGACTATAATTCCGATGATTGTGTGCGAAAAAATACCGCAGAGCATTTTTTTCGTTTCTATAAATATGAAAATCGATGATGTTATATTGGTATGCTAACACACGTTTAACCTGTCTCTGTCTATCAACAT